>NC_138528.1:85700578-86300578 GCF_964234715.1 Podarcis melisellensis
ACTGGCACAAGTTCCAGGTAGCACACTCCTACTAGGAATTTTTGCATGGTTGATTAGGAGGTAGTGGCAGCCGTGGTTCTTCCGCATGTTCCTCTGATGGACTGGACCCTTCCTGGCACATTCATTGCTGTGCAAGGGCCCGTTTGCCACATTGTCCTAACAACATTCTGGACTGTTTGGACCTGACCATTTGTGTGGAGAGGGCACAAATATGCCAGTCAACTCCTCCAGCTGGCATGTCATCCCCATATGTCCAAATTATGGCCCACACTCAGTGCAAATTTGCATAGCTAGTTCTTGGATTTTATCTGGGAATTGGACTGTATCCCCCCCTTTTTTTTGCCTATGCACATGGGCCAAAATTCATGTGCCAGCACGGCATGGACATTCAGGGACAGGGAAGGAGGGGATGATGTGCTGCTGCATGCAATGTTCCAGTTTATAACTGTGTGGCCTCAGTCTCATTTCTAGGTTCTGCCATTCAGATATGCTTCAGTATCTGTCTTAGCCTTTACACCTGGAGCTATTTAAGCAGAAGCTGGACAGTCTTTTGCTTAGGATGCTGCAGTTGCATTCTGCATTGCATAACTTGCATTCAGCAGAGTGCTGGGCTAAATGATCAGGGTACCAGCCCTGCAATTCAATGATTCTTTGATCTACTATGGTCAGGGCAAAGGCTCTGACCTTCACCATTCACCATTTTTCATCTTCTTTTTAATAAATGTTCCTCCTGTTCTGTTCTGAAAGAACTGCCTCCTTGCCATGACCTTTTGATTTTTTCTGTTTTCTTTAGACTGTAATACAGGCTTCCTCAAACTTGGCCCTCCAGATGTTTTGAGACTACAGTTCCCATCATCCCTGACCACTGGTCCTGCTAGCTAGGGATCATGGGAGTTGTAGGCCAAAAACATCTGGAGGGCCGAGTTTGAGGAAGCCTGCTCTAATAAGTCTGTTGGGCTATACACCTATCTGATGTATAGGAACAGTAACATGTACATTGGCACTAATTCAGGGCTGCAAAGGGGAGGACCCTTGAGGGATTATTCCTGTTGTTGAATGGGATGCCTTGTGAAGATGGTCTGGGTCTTTATTCCTCTCCTACTTTGTAAGCTATATAAGTAGGTGGAGATGGAATTATGGAGAAAGAGAAAGACTTCTTGAGTCTTTCTCTCAAGGTGTTTGAAGGTGGGAATGAGAACAGATCCCAAATGAGAAGCATGAAATAAAAAGTACAATCATATTCTCCAAAGAAGCCAGTGGTGTGTTGGACCAGGATGGAGTATGTCCACAATGAACCAAACTGCTGGACTGGATATGACATTAGTGAAAGTGGAGATAAGGATCCAGTGGCAGGATCCAGCCAATCAGGGGTCACAAAACTTAGCCCAGGGAGAAAGAAGCAAGGTTCAGTAAAGGGCAGGCACATTGATTAAGGGTGTGGAGCAGCTCCCCTGTGAAGAAAAGTTAATATTTTTGTTTGACTCCCACAAGAGGTAGTGATAGCCACCAACTTGGGTGGCTTTAAAAGATGATTAGAGAAATTAATGGAGGATAAAGCTAGCAGTGTCTACTAGTCATGATGGCTATCCTCTACTTCCATTGTTGGAGGCAGTATGCTTCTCAGTACCAGTTTCTGGGAATCAATGGTGGTAAGAGTGCCATTGTACTCAGGTTCTTGTGGTTTCTCATAGGCTTCTGATGGGTCGCTGTATTGAACTAGGTGGGCCATTGGCCGGCCCCTAAGAGGCTTTATAATGCGGTGAGTGTTGCAAGACCCAGTTATGCAAAATGGTCCTCGTCTCAGTTTTGATGTGGCATAGTTCAGTTTTAAAAGTTTATTACAACTTAACCAGAGTCAAGCAAATCATATGTGGCCATCATGTAAATATTCATAGGGCTACAAGTCCCGTTTTGAGTATTAGTTTAAGGGCATCAAAACCAGAATTTGAACTGTGATGCAGAAATGCTTGTTTTATTTCAACAGTAAATCAACTGCTAACTTAGATTTCATGCCAGAGACATTGGGTTTTAGATTGAATTGCACTTGTATTTTTACCAATTCCAGTTGGCTCATAAAAGTCTCACACATCTTGCATTCTCCCCAGACTCTGTTCATATGACCCAAGTTCCCTGACAATGCCTTATCCCTTCTCAGTGCTGATGGTCACCCCATCACCCCAGAACCTTCCAAGGCAAAGTCATTGGCTCAGGCAACTTTTAGTCAAGAGGGCATTCTCAGCAGAGGTAATGGACTGAATCTCCAGCCCTTTTCTCTCTGATGAAATTGCAAGTCAGTAATACATAGCAAAGTGATAGTCATATGCAGTGCCTTTATTGAGGTTGGTGGTGGTAAAAAATGATGTTCTGGTGCTCATATCTTGATAAAATTGCCACGAGTGCCAGTGCAAAATGGATGCCATAGGCAGCAAAAAAGAAAAAGGGGAAAAAAGCTGATGATTACTCCATATCATTGAGTACCATCACAAACTAAGAACTGGTCCTATGGGGAATGAGTCCATATATGTGAAAAATCCATTTATGATTGTACAGTCTCATTAGAATTGTAAAGTTCCTGTATTTTTTTATTATATACACTCACACAAAGATTAACTCAAAGGTGTAATGCACTAAATATTTCAGTCATTTGAATAAACAGCACAAATAGAATGAACAACAAATCATCTTGAAAAACTCATTATTTTAAGTTTTGTCGTAACAAAACAAATAAAACACCACATCATAGCAAAGTGATTAATATTGTATTTTTGTGCTCAAAAACTCTATTAGGCCCTCCATATTGATGCCCATTGCAGTCTCTGATGTTTTTGAATTGGTTAGCTGTGTTGTATATTATTTTTAAAAGTGACAGAATTACAGGCAGCAAACAGGACAGAATGCTGCTGTGTGCGGAGGTAAGGCCCGGGGTCAAGTGATATATGATTTGGCATACTGTACAGCACATATTAGGTGCATCTATGTCTGTGAGCAAATAGCGTTGTCATAAAGACAAGCAACATCTAGGTTTGGTGCTTTAGACTGGAGAAACATCACACAGTGTTTTACAAGGAGTTTTCCCCCCCAAAAATCATTTATCAGATGAGTGGAAAGAAATATGAAAGCATTTAAAGAGTACAGCTCTGTTAGGTACGACATCTACCCAGCTCCCAAAGGCATCACGATAGCCGTATAAATAGATAAAACAGTTGAATTCCACGTGCAAGAGTTAGGAAAGATGACAAAGCTGGAGTGGGGAGACTTGCTGAATCAAGCCAAGGATATATGGTGGATTGGTGAGCAGTTATTTGAGTGTGTGCAGCATGAAGTTCAGCATGCACGCTAAACTGTCCCGCAAGCATGGCCAGCCCCTGTTGCTTGAAGAGTAGGCAGCCCTGTGCTTATGAAGAAAGGTGGGCACAGAGTTGGTCCTTCTGTTGAAGTGAATGCTGTGTCTGTTGGTGCAGGTGCTCTGTGAACTAGAGCTGTAGATTGGAGGCAGGAGTCACGCTGTGCGGCTCTTTGCATGTGAAGGATATTGCCCTCTGTATCTGAAACCACGTCACATACTGGATTGTGCTCATCTGGCAGAAGTCTTTTTACTGCTAAAACCAGTGCCTTGTTGTTGGTTCATATATATATGATCCTATATATGATGTTGGGCTGCCCAATCAAGTTTGATACCATGATCCATGGGAACTTAACCCTGGTGCTCCTGCACCAATGAAAGTGTCCCCTATCCCCCACTATTTGGCGCAAGAAAGAAGCTTTCAGTCTGACACAGATATTTCAATCTCCTGTCTCACCTTTCTCTCTCTTTCTTTTTGACACAAAAATATAATGAACCGTCCAGTGGGTGCAGGTGGGAAGCATCATCATCATTGTCCTTGAGTGACTGAGTGCTGACAGTACCGTAGCCAAAATGTGGGCCAGTGAGAAAGAAGAGGGAGCTATCAGTATGCTTATGTGATCCCTGTGGTATGCTGAAGTACAGAACATTTTTAAAATCCCAAAGGGGATTTCCACCCCCACCCCAGGACCAGTAATTTCCTGGAACCATAGAATGTGGACTGGAGGAAAAAATGGAAGACCAAAGGCAGCAGAGCGTGTTAGCCTTTCAGCTTCTAGGATCTTGGAGGAAGGTGTAGCTGACTGGCTTGAACTCTCAACAACAGCACCATTTTGTTGCAGGTCACACATGATGTGCAAGACTTGAAAAGTATGCTTCATGAGGCAGCAAGGAATGTTTCTTTGGGACACGAGGGCATTGTATGCACCATACATTAAAGGCAGGTTTAAAGCGCATTAAAAAACATCACTTTCCACAAAGAATCCTAGGAGCTGTAATTTGTTAAGGGTGCTGGAAATTGTAGCACTGTGAGGGTTAAGCGACATTCACCGGGATTCCTTGGGGGGATGTCTTGTGCTTTAAAGGTATGGTGTATACACAGCCTGGCATTATGCTTAAGGAAGCTGAGGTAAGCACAGTCTTGTTCCCATTGAAGCATTCATCTTGGGCTTTAGAAGTCACAGGTAGTGTTATCTCCGCTGTATATATTGCCATTGTTCCTCTCAGGATTATCAACTGTGAATTTGAAGGTGGAACTGTTGCATAAGTTGCATAATGCAAAGTTGGCAATGAACTCAAAAACATGGTCTTAGCACTGCAAGCCTGTGAGCAGATAATGCGCTGGAAGTGTCAGCATTTGGAAGATGGAAATGTGTACATGCCGAAGAAATTTGGCAGGAAAGTTAATAAGGATGTTCTGGCTTCTCTCCTTCTCTCTCTCCTTCTCTGTCTCCATCACACACGGATGCTAACTTTTGCTTCCTTTCTAAACTTTTGCTTGTTGTTTAACAAATTACCCAAATTTTAGTCTTGCCAAGTCTAAGTGTTGGTTAAAAAATAAAACATCTCCTCTAAAATCACAAATCCATCTGTTATCCAATGCAAATGTATCGTATAAGCAAGGCCACTGATTCTTTTCTTGGGGTCTGTATACACATGCAATTTTTGCTTCACGGATGTCTAGTACTCTGATAGGTGTGTGCAGTAGTAAACACAGTACAATATATTTTTATTGGGTGTGTAGTTTTTGGGGACCTGGAATTGGAGTGAGTCCCAAACAACTGCATAACTGACAAAATAAAGCTGTCCTTTATGCACTGGTAAGTTATGCATTTTCCAACAAACATGGTATATTTCATGCGGGGGAAATGTTGACTATGAAGTGTCTGATTTGTAGCTAGGTATTTTAGGCTGCTAGGCCTTTGCTACCTTTACAAATTCTTCTTTCTTCCCAGACTCCCTTAGGTGATTATTTCACATATGTCAACAGCAAATGCAAGATACAGATTAAAATTCCTTTCTTTGACACATAAACCTGCCCCATGGGGGAGGTAAAGTCAATAATGTTATATTCGATTTCCTAACATTTGCATGCTTTCCATCCACATTCTTAAATGATATGGACACTTTCATACCATGTTTTGTGAATAGCTAGTGGTTTGTGCAATTTTTGCAAAGAACTCTTTGGACATGATAGTTGGCCTCTTACAGAACTCATCCTTATTTTAGGTAGGGACAAATAACATCTTTTTCAGAGAGTTAAGGTCCTTCGACAGAGGGATCACTTCTCATGATGCATCTCTGCTCTCAGCCCTGGCAAACAGGCTTGGCAGGTTTTTGCATTATGCCCAAATCCCCGGGAAACTGTTTGCCCAGAGGTGGTAACAAAATAAACATTTGTGAACTATATGAAGTGTTGTATGCCTTTACCACCTTTGAAGAGTCGAAGAGGTAAAGATTTTGCAAAGATCTTGGATTTGATTTAGCAGTTTTTCTTTTTCATGAGCTACTGGGTTGCCTTTGTGATACTATGTAGGAAACCTCAGTGAACATAAGGGCCCTACTGGATTATACCATGGGCCCAGTTAGTGCAGCACTCTGTATTGCAGTGACTGACCAGATGCCTACAGGAAGTCCAAAGCAGGGCATGAACACAGCAGCCTTCTCCTGCTCATGATCTCCAGCAACTGCTATTCAGAAACACACTGTTTCTGATATGGGAGGTACTACATAGCAATCATGGTTGGGAGCCCTTGATAGCCTTAGGTGCAAGTTGTTGTTCAGCAAGGGAGTTTCCCAGCATGTTTTTCTTTTAACACTGTGGCTAGCACAGTTGGTTCACAACTAAGGCATAAGAAACCAAATGTGCTGGTGTTACCTTCTGGATGACCTGGAATACAACCCTAGCCCAGCCATGTCCATAGGTGGTGACAGAACAATGCAAAATTCTATTCCATATAAATCATTTCCTTAAGTTGACTGCATCAGACAAATCCTGTGTAAGCAAGCTTTGCTTTTTTCAACACAGGCTTTAATAGGTATATACATAAAATTCTGAAGGGGTTTTGATCCATAGGGGTTGATGAGAGCAGGCATAATTTAGGAGCTGACCACTCACAGATAGGTAGAATGTATGGATCTTGGAATATATCTACCAGACTCAGAGCATACCTTGCGCTTGCCATGGAACTATCACCCAAAATGAGTTCAGTGTGGCAAGTTGCGCTTGTTGCTGCCATAATGTCTGCAAGCACTAATCGTTTAGATTGGTGCCATCAAGTGGCAGTAAAGCCAGAATGGGGCTGACACACCATGGTAAAGCCATTTTTAAAGCATCTCTGGTGACTGTAACCTATGCTGTACCCCCCCAAGTCAAATCCTCACATACAGGTACTTTGGGTAGGGCTGTGAACCAAAGCTAATTTAACAAAAAGGAAAAAAAAGGAAAGGAAAACACTTCAATGAAGAATTAAGGCAAACCTCACTGAACGCCTCCAGGCCCAAACAGTCCATTAACTTAATGCATTTTTATGTCAATTGCTGTGTTAGGTTTTCATCATCTATCCATTATTCATGCTTTGATTTATACCTACCACCCCAGTCTTAGAAGATATTATGCTGAAATAAGTTGCATCGATTTCAGTGGAATGCACTTCCACATAAGTGGCTTAGGATCATAGCCCTGAGTGCATATTTTATCAACCATACTCTTTGTTTTGGTATAGTGAAAACTTCTTTTGGTTATAAGTTTCCATGTGACACAGCCAACAAAATATACAATGCAGGTGATGTGCAAAAGAAAGCAATAGATGTGTGGGCATTAGGTAATATCATGACACTTGCACAGCTTCTAACTGGGACCAGGCAAAGTAGAACGACATTTTGCTAGGGCTTAGTCAGTTTCTGGGCACAGTGTGAGGTACTAGTGCTTACTTTCAAAGCCTTTTAGATTGGGACTGGAGAACCTGAAACTTTGATTGATTTATAGCAGTCTTCATCCTTCAGCGCCCCCGCCCCCAAAAGCTCTCACAGTGGCTTACAAAGATCAGTAAGACAGTCCTTACTCTCAGATTTAGAATCTAAAAGCCACAACACAAAAGGAAGAGGGACAGAGGAGAAGGAAAAACAACAACAGAGGCACCTGATCTGAAAAACAAAGTTCCTTCAACAAGCAGCTGCAATGAAAACTGGAAAGAATTAGCCAAAAGTTGCTTCCCATTTTCTCTTCCCCGTAGCCTGGTGTAATGCCTGCTGCCAGGTGTGAGGGACAGGATTGATTTGATAATTTTCATTCTTTAATTTGTGTACTGCTTAATATATTTAAATATATATCTAGGTGGTGTAGAGAAAACAGAAGCGGCAACAAACAATTTAAAGAAAATATTACAAAGGTGCAACCGGATGCCGCCTTCTGCCTCAGCTGCAACAAAACATGTCTCCTCACATGGACACTACTTCCAACTGCAGTGTTCTGGGTATGTCTGGGAAATTCCAGACGTATGGCAACCCTAAAATCCATCATGCTGTCCAATAGACCATACTTGATACCATCAGTAGGAAATGTCTGACAGAACACTTCCCCCTCAGCCTGTTGTTCCTGGTTGTGAACTCTGAATAAATCACATCCATTATTTACATTTCCTTCCCAACTCAGCCCGTCTTTAATAAATTAAAATAAAAATAGATTCTGATTCTTTCCCCTCTGTTTCTGAGAGCCTGAGAACTATGGATTGTGGGTAAGAAATGTGGGCAGAGGAGGAAGTGAATTTATTAACAGGAATGACTGAGGGGGATATTAATGGGTATATGTGATGTGTGAGGAAAGGTTAAAGGGTCTGGCTGTGTTTAATGAAAGTAAAGATTAAGGCAGGAATGGAGGCCCCTAGAAAGGCACAAGGATATGCCCAAGGTCACTCTGGGAGTTTATGGCACAGTTGGAATTGGATTCAGGCCTTTGGAGGCTGGTGGCCTTTCAGGGACATGTGCTTTAACTGCCAAAGTCACCTTTCGTCTGTTTAAACTAGTGCCCCTTTCAGTGCTTGTAGTGTGGTGCTTGTCACATGACTGGAGTCGGTTAAATGCTGATGTGTTTTGTTTGCTCTTTGATTTTAAGGGTTTCTGTATTTGCTCTAGCTGTGTTTCGCAACTTTCCGTTTAATGGGTAGCACTCTACCTATAAATCTGGCTGTACACTTCGGCAAAGGGGTAGCCATGGATTTTGGATTCAGACTCATATAGTTATGCACGGCAGAGACCTTTCGCGTGAGAAAGGGACCACCCAATTTTGCATTCATAGCCAATGCAGACATCTAGGCTGTGTCTGCACAGCAGGATTTCCCAGTTACATTTTGTGCAATTTGAGTTCATGTTGTTTAGAGGACAGAGGTTCAAGACCTGCAGCCAGACCTTGGGCCAATGTTATAACCGTTGCCCTAGAAATACTACCATTTTGAAAGCAAGCTGATATAAATACTTATGCTCATACTTCCACTTGTTAGGAAAAGATGCACTGGCCACATTTGCCTCTAACTCAAAACAGTGGTTTAGCGGATGATCCTAATTGAAATGTCAGACTTGCGTGCTGCCAGTCACCTGTGCTCCACCCACATGGCCGAAAAGGAGGAGTTTAGTTTCACTTCTTAAGGGTTACAATTTAGGGCTAGGTTATAGTTGCATTCAAACAAACTATCCTGATTTAAAGCAACAGTGAGTTCCATAAGAGTGTTAAAAGGTTTTCACTGTATACTTGCAATTGTTCCATACATATTTTCATTGTACTATAAATCTCTTTGGGATGCCTCGTGGGAAGTGATTCATTCTTCAACAAAGAAATGTCAACTTGGCTGACTGCTGTTTGCTTTAAACTTAGAATCTCTGGTTCGAAAAGAAAGCTAAGCAGGGATGCTTTAAAAGTGAAACTAAACCTTGCCACACTCCCCCCCCCCAACTCCATTGGTGTGAGGAGGAGAGATGATGGAGCAGGGAGGAGTGGGGAGCATAGCAGCTCTGTGCTTTGCTCAGACTTATCTATTTAGTTGCCATGTTCATTTTGCCTACTTTTCACAAAACTATATTTCATGTGCATTCACGAAAAGCAGCCAATCTGCCTCTCGAAGGAATAACGCAGGAAGCACTTTAATTTCTTAGCTCCACCTTTCCTGTTTCTGCTTCCTTGTACAGTGGTACCTCGGTTTATGAACTTAATCTGTTCCAGAAGTCCGTTCTTAAACCGAAACTGTTCTTAAACCGAGGCGTGCTTTCCCTAATGAGGCCTCCTGCCACCGGTGCCCTTCCACTGTTCGGATTCCGTTCATAGACCGAGGTAAAGTTCGTAAACCGGAACACTACTTCTGGTTTTGCAGAGTTTGTATACTGAATAGTTCATAAACAGGGCTGTTCTTAAACCGAGGTACCACTGTACTGAGCATTTGCTTGGTAGCTGCTGAAGAAGTGTAGGGCCTTCACCTGCTCCCTCTGTTCTGTCTCTACCCAGGGACAGCAAAGCTTGCAAGCTGGGAACAAGCTGGTTTAAGCAGGAGCTCAGACACTCTAAGCAGCTCATGTTTTCAGATACCGTTAATCCAGAGACGAGGGGACCTGTGGTGCTCCTGATGTTACTGGACTCTAGGTCCCACCATTCCTGCCCATGGGCCATGCTGGAGGGGACTTGTGGGATTTGGAGTCCAGGCATATCTTGAATGCCACAGGCTCTCCACCCCTGTATTAATCACAGAACTTTGCTGCCTTGAGCTCTGTGGGGAGGAAGGAGAGGATATCAATTGAATTAGTAATAACAACAAGAATAACAAAATCCTCAGTATTATATATATATTTTTCAGTCTGAAATTCATATATTCAGGAATGGTAACTTTGTGTACCCGTAGGACCACTGCTGAGTTATTTTAAAAAGTGGTTTTAGGATTGTGGCCTGTATTTACCTCCTCAGAAGCTACTTCTGCATTCATTGGTGCCTTGCAAATGTGGGGATGTGGGCATGGGGATTGCAGTGCCAAGGTGGGCAGGTCTTTCTCATGTCTTACACAGATGCATCCTTAGGAGCCCCTTGCCCTGGGTTGCTATATCAAGAACCCTGGTGTGGGGGGCAGGAGGTTGCTGGCTGCTTACAATAGCACCGCAGGGCTGCCCATGAAGTTGGTCTGTGCTACTAATAAGCTCTTACCTCAACATTTTGGAATTTCTCCTTCTCTGCATTCCTGGTCATGGGGATGTGGAGCATGCTCTCTCTCCCCCCCACCCGACATCCCCCAGGGGGGAAACTGTTTCCTTGAATTGGCTCCAAACTTATTTGGCACTCGATTGCTAAAATTGCTGACATCTGGTCAGTGTTATGCTTTAAACGTCATGAGGTTGGCCATAAAAAGCAGCCCCCTTTTAGGTCTCTTTATCCAAAAAAGCAGCCCCCAGCATCAACTAGTTGGAATGGATTGGGGGGGGGGATGCAGAAGAACTGTCGCCTATAGGAAATTAGCCTCTTGTGCTGGCGAAAGCCTGTGGCTTCTGGAATCACTGGCTTTGCAGGGAAATCCCTTCCTGGAGTTGTTCAAAATTTTGTTTATCCCCTTTCTTCCTCTGCTTCCAAAAAGCTATGACACGGGTTCTGGTGACTAGGGTAGAATTTACATTGGGGGGGGGGATGGGACATTTTTGTAAAAACTCAACAATTCTGGTGGTTTCCTGAAAAAAAGCACAACAAAAAAGGGGTGTCCTGTTGAAATATGGCAACCCTACAGGTGAGCAGCCATTGGCCCTTGTTAAATTGACTATTTGGACAGGAGGCTCTTGTTTCATGGGTCCAATGGACTTGTCTGTAAAACCCAATACTCATAAAAACTCTCACCAGTGCCATACAGGAGTCTACCACCTTCCAAGCTTGAGCTAGGAATAGTTGTACAGTAGATGATATACATTCTTGGAGTTGGCTGCAGTCAGAGATGGAGGAGACAAAGGTGATAGCCATTTTCAAGATGCATCTGTCTTATTTGCATGATGGAGTTAAAAGATCATAACACCTTTCCAAGATGCATGCAGCATATCTGTACACCATCTGTGCAGGCAAGAAGAATCAAGGGCAGAGATAGTTGGTCAGATTAGGGAGAAGGGTCTCTTGTAAAGAAAATGCTGAATATATTAGCAAACAATATTATGCAATCTCTGCATTACAAAAAGGAGGTTCACATAGGTTCACATCTTCTATTTTCTCCCTACTAGTATATTTTCTCCCTACTAGTCTCAGTTTTCTGACCAAACTGCGGGAGGCAGTGGAAGACAGGAGTGCCTGGCGTGCTCTGGTCCATGGGTTCACGAAGAGTCGGACACGACTAAACGACTAAACAACAACAGTCTCAGTTTGCGTTTCTTTCTAAAGCTGCGTGAGAGATAGTGCCATGGAGAATTGGGCTTGGTTATTCTACTTCCTTTGGAGTTGGCCTGTGACCACGTTCACTTTTTTGGATTAAGAGTCTATGACTGTAGGAGTCATAGACTTGTTGATTTGAAACATTATTTGATCTGAGGTTCTGCAGATATTGTTCCTCTTGCTCAAGAGACTGTGAAACAACAGAGCCCTGTGGCAAGGCTTTCTATCAAGATGAATTTATAATCTGAGCAGAAGAGAGCCAGAGCAAGGAGAAATTGGGCTGCAGGAAGCTGACACTGTGGTATGACCAGAAAGTATAAGAAGTTCATTTTGACATAAGCTTTTATGGGCCAGTGCCCACTTCATCAGCTGAAGTGGCACAGCAAATGATTGAATTAACAGTCCTCAAGATTGTGCCCAAACTACCAGGATGTTGGTTGCCCTGCCTGCCTCTTTTCTCCATGGAGGCAATTTCTGAAACAAGAAGCAGGAGTGATTGCAAGCTGAAGTGTCGGATTGCATTGTCTCCATTTCTCTGCAGTGTGTCATTCAGCCACTAGATGTCTCAGTAAATTGCATTGAGATCCCCATAGAAAAAAAGCTCTTTCCCAAAATTAAAAATAACAATCTGGATTGTTTGCTTCTTCTGAAGAATCCCAGAAGTTGCTTGTAACATCTTAATTTGCAAGTTCTAGATAGAGTCAAATAGATACAGTGCTGGTCAAGAACTGGGGAGACTGGAGTTTAAATCCTTACTCTTGCTATGCAATGACACTGGTTTATCCCTGTCTCTCAGGTTAACCTACCTCACAGGGTTGTTGTGAGGATAAAATAGGGAGGGAAAGAGCCTTGTCTGTCACTCTAATCACTTTGGAGGAAGTGTGGGATTGAAATGTAATGGGTAGTAATTTTATCTCAGCTTTTCCTCAGAACCCTGTCTCCTTCACAGTTAGGCTGCATCTAGGAGCCAGTTACTTACTGGCAAAGGTTATCATGCAAGCAATAAGGGCCCTAGAACATCAGACTTATAAAGAGACCTCTCACTAAAACAACAGTGCCATTCAAGGCTTCTTTTTCCAGAGGAGCAGCCATGTTAGTCTGTTGCAACAAGAAACAAGTCTCATGGCATATTAAAGGCCAACACATGTATTTTGGCATAAGCACTCATGGGCTCCATCAGATGTTGTCCTCAGCTGGAAAGGATATGTATATGCATGGGTACAGAGGTAATAAACTATATAGTAAGATCAGATGAAAATTAAATGGGAAAAATTATTCTCTGACAATTACATGAAGCTTAAATGTAAGCGAAATAAGCACTTGCCTGGCTTAAAACATGACTTGATCTGAGTAACCATTTGCAGCAGCAGTAATTGATGGCAATACAAGCATCCTAGAATCGCTAATTAAAGTCTTTATTGAGATAGGCAACCATCGCCTCTATTCAGGCAGAACTGAATGCCCTGATAAGTTGCAATTCAGCAGTTTCATGCTGATGTGACCCTTTTAAAGTTCCTTTGTTAAAGAATGACAACTTTAAGGCCAGCAGTGGAATGCCCTGGGCAGTTGAAATGTTCTCCCACTGGTTTCCACATGTCCTTTCTGATGTCAGATTTGGGTCCATTTATGCTTTCATAGAGACTGAATGCAGAAGAGCATTGCTGACGGATGGTACACGTATTGTGTTGGTAGATGAGCAGGTGAGCGGATTCTTGATGTTCTGACTGATGTTACTAGCTCTCAAAATAGTTGTGAGGCAGTTGGCATCTGGGTTTGCTTCAGGTCCCTGTTGTTTGTGTCTTTTGGGGGTTGTCTGTTGCTGAAGTAACCCTTCGATACATCCTGTTTTTATAGCATATTCATGGTGATTTGTTCTCATGATGCTGTTGGGGCAGTCACATGAGAACCTGCTTTCAATACTGTTTGTGCTGGAAAGAGATGAGAATGCTACAACTAAAGCTCTACAGTGGGGTAGCCAGAAGAGTGCTTTTAGATGTTGTTGGACTACAAGTACTATCATCCCTGACCATTGGCAAAGCTGGCAGAGGCTGATGGGAGTTGGAGTCCAACAACATCAGGAAGGCACTACGTTACCTACCCCTGCGCTCAATTGAGGAGTTTGTACAGGCTAACAATCTGTGTATTTATTGTGCTATAAAGTGACTGGGCTGAGAGGTCCTAAATCATTGATAGTTCCTTGAATGGGTTTGCTTAGTAAAATCAGCAAGTGGAGATTGTGTGCTCTTCAGTTTGCTTCTCACCGGAACTCCCTGTTGCCTCATATACAAGTAGTACATATATAGTTTTTAAAGAGGCCGCTACTGAGATACGGAGATGAGTATCTCATGACCTTGTAAATACTGCCATGCTTAATGGAGTAGATCAGCAATTCCTTGGTGTGATGTCATCACCCCTGGGGTGCCAAGGTAAAAGGCGCCTTTGAAGCCCACTAAAGTGAATGTGTATGTTGAGTTAAGGATTAGCACACTTGATCCATCTGAAACTACAAGGGTGGGGGGATTATGGTTGAGCAGAACCTTGGCAATGAGAAGGATTAAGGGGCAGAAGGGTGGGGAAAGAGAGATCACTAGGCAAATGCTAGTATAAACAGGTAATGGAGCAGACCCTCAGCTGCATAAACACACAGGCAGAGCGTGACCCAACAGAGGGAATATTGTTCCTCCTATAGCCCTCTTAAAATGTGCAGAACCCTTGGGCTTGAGGAATGTGGTCTAATTTATGGGCCTGCAGAGGGAGTATCCCTCATCCTGTAAATTGTGTTACAATCCCCTACTTTTCTAGGAATACGTTCCTGTGTATATTTATCATTAGGATGAATGTTTTATAGAGGTACAGAAATGTTGCATTTCTGAACTGTGTTTCTGAATGCATTGCTCCCTCTTATAGTAAGCAAACATAGAAGGAATAAAGATGAAAGTTTCTGAAAGCCTCCAAGCTAAAATTGCACAGGATTCCACACCTTCCCTCTTTATTGTTCTGTGGGTTGTCTTTGCCATGTGTGTGTTCCACTTTCCCTGAATTTTGTTGTAGGAGAAATTTCTACAATTAACTCAAGAGCTGAAAGATATGCATTTTGATAGGCCCATCAGTTCAATTCCTCCTTCTCTTCCTCCCTCATATGAATATGTGCATTCATAAAACACTGCCAAAAAGAAAAAGTGGTGATGGGGGCTGTACATATGAACTCATCACAGTTATTTTTTGTGGGATTTGATGGCTGGATTTGCTCTTGCACATTGGTAAAAACACACACAAAAGGAATGTATTTTGTGTGTGTGTTGTAAACTGCCTTGAGCATGGTTTTAACTATGGAAAGGCGGCATACAAATAAAATTATGTATGGATGTATATCCTGTCTGAAAGCCTGGAGAGCCACTGCTAAGTCAGTGCTGACATTATTGGCCTTGATGGATAAATAGCCCGACTCAGTATAAAGCAGCTTCCTATATTCCTGTGAGAAATCAGCTCATGAGGCTGCCTGTGGCTTTTGAGTGAAATCTCCTCTTCCTCGGCTGCTTTTATTCCTACCCAGCCCTCCAGCTGCAAAAAACTTCGGAGCTCTGACCCTTGGGCTGCAACAGGCAGAGATGCAGGGGGCAGGGGCAAAAAGAGAGAGGAATTTCCAGCACTGCAGGGCATGGTCTTTTGCTCAGTCTCTGACAAATATACCATGAAAAAAGACTTCCATAGTGTGCCCTCAAAGTACATTTGGCCAGGAGATTATACAACCAAGGAAAATTCAGCTCTGTAGCTAGAAGGAAAATTGATTTTTTTTTTTAAGGGAGGGGATCACGGTGGAATGCCCTGCCACTTCAGACACTAAGAGCTGCCCACGCATCTGGCAGCTTTCCAGTCTGTTGTTTTAATGCTACAAAGCAGCGAGAAATATATAGTTTCCCGACTGGGGAAATGACAGCTGGTTTTTGTACAGAGTGCATGGCCAGTGCTGTCACACACACCCTGCTGCAGATGTGCAGGGTTGCAAGATTTCACTGATTGATCAGTATGATTAACTGGTTGCACTTTTTCCAACGGGAGCTTGAAACGGGAGTTTGACCTCATCGAAAGGACATTGTTTGATGTAAATAACATAACAACCCCCACCAAACCTATAAAAATTTGCCTCTAAATTACCTCTTACAGACTTTTACTTCCAAGCAAGCCAGCAAGCCAGCAAGCCAGCAAGAGCTTCAATCTGTCCCCAGTTTAAATCAAGATCAGCTATTCTCTGTTAGGATCTGCATCAGTAGGTGGCACTCTTTCATCTGATCACACTAAAGTTGGATTTACTAACTGCACAATTCCTTCCTTTTGAAACAGATAATGCGAAGGAAGTGTGTATGCTTTTATTGGCTGGGGGTGATTCTGCTGGTGCAATTTTGGTCAGCTAAAGTTCTATGTAGGCACTGTCCTTTGCTCCAAAAAATGGAGAGGCTCTTGTGATTGCTGAGCTATATGCTGGTTTAAGTCCTCTAGTGGTCATTTAGCTTTAGAGCATGGTTGGCTGTGATGGTGGCACCTATACAAACTCACACTGTGTTTGGTTCATCTTTCTTAGTAATTCATAGGCACCATTCCGGTAAATAAGCTGCTGCTGTTAGTTTTGGTGCTGTAATACAAATCTGGGTTTGTGAGACGGTTCTCTTCCTCCTGAACACATGGCTCCAGAAGCCAATGTTTAATGTCTAATCTATTAACCTGGAAGTGAGAATTCAACAGCAGCAATTTGTTTCAAAAGTTTTCCTGCTCCACCCTGTGTGGCTTTCCTCCTGGATGTTTAGCTTCAAGGACCAGAGGGAGGGGGAGGGGGAGAGAGAAGCTCGAATGAGCATTTAAGAGGAGGTTGAAGATGCTTCTTGCATTGGTCTGCATCCATCTGCCACTAGAGATTTGTTTCTTCCCAGATTCCAGGGCGGAAAGAGCATGGGAAGAGGCGAACTCTGCCCCATGCATTCCCCTTCTGGGACCATCAGGGATGCTCACGTGTCTGAGGATTTGCAAAGGTCAGTGAAACAAATGCATTCTGTTTTCATGGCTCATGTAATGAAGAGCTATGAAGGGTGTTGGCTTGCTCTGAATCCAAAGTGCAAACACATTTTTCTTCTCCTCCAATTTTATGTATACTGTACCAGGCCACAAATTCAAACAAAGGACAACATATACAGCAAAGAATCTAGTGGTTCTTTTTCCTATCATTGCATCTATATAACTTGCAGTCCAACCGTCTGTCTTTATCTAAGGAAGTCAGTGTTCTGTATTGGTTGTGTAGATAGCTATCATGACAGTTGAGCATGCTGACTGGGACTGATGGCAGTTATGTTTTAACAATATATGGAAGACACTACATGGGCTAGTTAGACATTAAGAGTATTGTACTAGGACCAGGGAGATCCAATTTCAGGTTCCAACTCAGCCATGAAGCTCACCAGGTGATCGTGGATCAGTCTGTATCTCTCAGCCTAGCCTACCTCAAAAGGTTGTTGTGAGGATAACATTAAGAGTGGCATCACATGGACCAGTTATGAGCTTCTTGGGGAAAGGGTGGGCTGAAACTGTATTGGGGGTGGGAGGCAAAACACACCCACCCACCACCATTCTGATAGCTTCGTTCTATGAAGTGCGTCTGAGACTTCTGTGCCGCCACTGCAGCTCAGCCAATCTGCTTGAGGGGTGTCTTCCACAGAATTTATGTGTAAAAAATACACTATTCCTAACTATAGGACCTAACTATAGGACCTAATTTATTGTGCAGTTATTACTGTATTTTTTGCTCTATAAGACGCACTTTCCCCCTCCTAAAAAGTAAGGGGAAATGTGTGTGCATCTTATGGAGCAAATGCACGCTGCGCAGCTATCGCTGAAACCAGAAGAGCAAGAGGGATTGGTGCGCAGCGATCCCTCTTGCTCTTCTGGCTTCAGGGATGGCCGCGCAAAGCCTCTTGAGCACAGTCGGAGCACTCCTGCCTCTTCGCTCAAGAGGCTTTGCGTTGCTTTCTTGTTTCTTGTTTTCCTCCTCTAAAAACTAGGTGCGTCTTATGGGCGGGTGTGTCTTATAGAGCGAAAAATACGGTAACTTCTGTTTTGGAAGGGACAAGTCCGTTTATCTATATTGTACAACAGTTGCATGGCAGGCTTTGGTCATATACAGAAAAAATCCTTGCCTCAGTTGCCTCATATAAGTCAGACTCTAGGTGAAAAAAGTAAAAAATTAAAAATAAAGTAGCAGACAGAAATAATTATTGTAGCACAATAAATAACAACCAAACCTATAAGAAAGCAAACAATATAAATTTTAGCAGCACAGCAAGAAGACGAAGAACAATAGTAACTGACTAGTAAGCATTGTGGCAAGATCCCATCCTGGTTATGTAATATCTATTGATAGCCAAGAGCAGCCACTTATGTAAACTGCTGCAAGGGAAAAATGGAAAAAAATAAATATTAAATGACCTGGAGTCATTCAGAAACAGCTCTTCCTTGAAACAGAAAGCTCAAGGTTGCCAGTGCTCTTTTTTTAGCATGCAGGATCAACATACAGACAATGTGCTAATACAGCACTGGAAAATTTTGAGGCCCTTTGTTAGTGGAAATTAATGTGAATAGCATCATATTCCTGCTGGGGACTCTGGGATGTGCAGTCCCAGCCCCCTTCTTGGCATAATAAGACATTCTGATCTGAGCACCTGCAATTGCCACTTCTTCCTTCTTTCCTTGGGTAGGTTTCACAGGTCCCTAGGAGGGCAAGGAATAGGGAAGATGGTTGAGGTAGTAGCAATGGGTACTTGTGTATTTGACTCCTCATGACACCCCTATACTTTATACAAACCTTTTCTCTGTGTGTAGCCATGCTGTTTCCCCATTCTATACCTCTCCTTCACTGATTGCATCCAGACTATCATGATGAGAAGGAGCCTAGATGAACAGGACTTGCGCATTCACCTGTCCTCTAGCATGGACATGAGAAGGAGATTGGAAGCTGCATTAATTGTACTTTACCTTTATGTCAAACTGTGCTTAATCCTTGCTATGGTTCGTTGAAACAAGCAAGTTTCATAAGCCATGGTTTTAAATTAGCTTGTTTTAAACATACCAGAGAAACTAACCATGGTCTGCCAGGTTCGAATAAAACAAGAAGCTGTGAGTTAATGAAAAAACCCAGAAACAATTTCTTCCAAACTCTTTTTTGCAGCTGTGCTGGAAGACTAATGTGGAGAAAGTTCACAGGCCCTAGGCTTGCCAAGGTTCATTCCTGTTTTAACAAATCATGGTTTATCATGATATGCTAACCCAGCCACTGCATTTTACAGTCATACCTCATGTTGCGTCCACTTCAGGTTGCGTTTTTTTGGGTTGCGGACTGCCGGAACCCGGAAGTACCAGAACGGGTTACTTCTGGGTTTTGGCAGTTGTACATGCGCAGAAGCGCCAAATCACAACCTGCGCATGCGAACACTGAGGGTTGCGAACGTGCATCCCACACGGATCATGTTCGCAACCCGAGCGTCCACTGTACTTACAATCTATTACTTTTGTTTTGTTGAGAATGTTGTGATCCTTGAGGGGACAGTAGATATTTTAGTGTTCCCTACAAATACTATGGACCCTAGTATTCCACTTTTGACTGTTATGCTCGGATCTTACACTTCACTCTGTCCATTTGCAGTGACAGAGTATCTGCCCTGCGCAGTCTGTTAGGTTACTGAGCCACAAGCAACTTGTTATTGCAAACTAGTGTGGTGTTTTTCCCTTCTTCGGAAATCTAAGTTAATGGCCATGTGTACATTATTAAACAGGCTGTTGGACAGCAGCCAGAGGAGTCTGGGAGCCAAGACTTGGTTCAGCCTGAACATTGTGTTCTCAGGACAGTTGCTCAGGGGATCTGGGCAAACCTGGGCAAACCCGAGAGCAGGAGGAGAGTGAGGAGCAACTTAGGGTTTTCCTCTTGGCGTGGCCTGTATCTATGCCTCTTCTTAACTTGATGGCATTAAGAGTATTTGTGCTGCCTTTCTATCACCTTCCAGCACAGACACACCCGCTCTCTTGTTCTTGGGAATCCAAAACATGTGGGTGTGTTTTTTTTTTAATACAGCAAGGTATCCAGGGAATGTTCTATCTTTTAACTCAGAGAGCAAGGCTGGAGCCTGTCCCCCCACCCCGCTCTGCTTTGGAAACTTACTTAGAACACCTTCATCTTGTGGCAGCTCACATTAAGAACAGCAAGTAGATGGCAGGCACACTGTTTATCTCTGCACTTTGTCTCCGCAGGGTTCCTACAACCAGTTTGATTTTTAATTAATTTTTTTTCTGGTGGCAAAACTCTCTTCCACTCATTGGGATGCATATTTACCCAGGTTTTGAAGACTTGAAGGCATACCTCCTACTTCCAACTGTAGCAAAGATACACCTTTCTCCTCTCTATTTTGCACAGGCAAAATATGGCATCAGTAGTACTGGCAGCCAAGAAGGTCCTGTATTAGATTTACACAAAAGTGTGGTTGGGATATACTTCATCTGATGATGGGGAAAGGGGCCTAATAATTTCCCAACATCGCATTAGTTGCTTTAACAATACCACTTACCTTAAGCAGTGGGCGGCTTTGCCAGCTGCCATAGCAGCTGCAGCAATGATTCCTGAGCTCTGCCTCCAGTTGGATAGTTTAGATTTAGCCAGCCTGCCAAATTGGGTCAATGGCAGGCAGGCTCAGGGCAGGCTCACTCTGGGGTAGGGGGTGGGCCTGACTCCATGCAGGTCCACTCCCCAGGAGCAGTCAGGCTGGTTGATATCGGTTGTAATCCAATGCCTTTACCAAACCTCTTGAATTTGTCATCAATAAAGTTTTGGCCTGATTTGAACCATATAAGGTTGTCACAAGTGGTCTTTGGTCAGTGGTGGCCTGCAGGGCAGTGGGCAGCATGGCACCTGGGCATGCAAAGAAGTGCTATAAATGACTCCATCCTCAGGTCCTTGCCTAAATTCTCAGGCCTTGTGACATCTCTCAGTGGTAGCTTTACCCTATAGAATTTTTCCTCCACTGGGTTTTTTTGTTTCCTGCATGAAGTAGCCAGGGCTTCTTCCACCAGGAGCAAGAGTGGAAACCCCCTATTCTTCACCATCTGGTCTAGAGAGTTTAACAATTCACTGCACTCAGGAATGTTGGGTGAATAGGCATGCTTCTGCTGCAGAGGGATTCCTTCTGGGGAGCAATAGAACCACTTCAGTAACTGCTCTGTTCTCACAGGGGCCAACCAGATGTTCATGGGAAGCCAGAAAACAGACCCTGAGCAAAACAGCACTCCCCTGCCCTGTGATTCCCAGTAACCTGAATTCCCAGCACAGTTCCTCAGTCTATGGAGGTAGAACACAACTGTCATGGCAAATGGTAACCTTGTTCTCCATGAATTTTTCGAATCCTCTTTTAAACCCATTCCAAGTTGGTGGCTGTCACTGCCTCTCCAGCCCAGGACTTTTCCACATAGACCACGAGTAACTCCTTTTTCCCTTCCCTTCCCCCGCTGAGAGCTATGCAAGGCCTCTTCCATCTGGAAGCTGGAGTAGTCAGAGAGGCTGTCTCCATTTGACAGTTTATGGGAATCCAGCTTGCTGCCCCCCAGTCTCCTGCTCTTGCTACAACTTTTCAGAAAAGCCCCACCTCTAACTCTAGTCATTCTCTTGCCACCCACTCACTCTATAGACATATTATTTGGCTTGGTGCTTGAGAAATGGCTGGGAACAGGAAGTAGGTTTTGTGTCACACTGTCTGGATCAGAGGCGAAGCTTTCCTCCTACAAGGCTAGGGAGAGATGCTTCTGGGATGTGTCATTGCTTTCCAGCTATGAGGGCAACTTTGGAACACCTGCCTTTAGCAGCTTGAGGCTACAGTCGCTGCTCATGAAAGGAAAAAGAAAAGCAATTGTGCTTCTATTCCCTAGCCTGACGTGGGGAGATCTTCCTTTCCCTCTTGCCAGTATCAAAACATGCCCAGTATCAGCATAAGGAGTGGAAGCGTGTTCCTCTTCAAGATCTTCCAGCTGCCTGGATTGTCCTCCCTTTGGCCAGAATGAGTTTAGAGCATCTCCCACACAGAGTTTCACACAAAGCTAATTTGGCATTAGGGGCAGTATCCAGCGCGCACATTCCTTCAGCGCAGTGATTTATGCTTCTGCAACAGAACTTCCCC
This sequence comes from Podarcis melisellensis, assembly GCF_964234715.1. NCBI lineage: Eukaryota > Metazoa > Chordata > Lepidosauria > Squamata > Lacertidae > Podarcis > Podarcis melisellensis. The sequence goes on from NC_138528.1 coordinate 85,722,498, forward strand.
CCTCTCTTCACTGTGTGTGTGTGTGTGTGTGTGTGTGTGTGTGCCCTGCATCTTCCCCAGATCTGCTCTGGAGGGTTGGGGGAACCCCTAGAACAGGTTTAGTGGGTGGGTGGGGAGTTCCATTGCTCAAGTGTAAATCCTTGTGCTGATGGGATGATTAGCTGAATACCACACTAGGAGCCTCTCCAGACTTGTGTCTTTTTGCAGGAGTATTCAGCACTTTGCCATTGATGCAATAATGGTGCATTAGTGCTGAATTTACACTGGGCTGTCCACACATCATCTCAGTTTATTAGTTGTTCTGTGATGCTTCCCCAACAGTAGTCATTACACCTTTGCTATATGGAAGGGCCCTCTTGCACCACAGTGTAATAAAAGTGGACCACCACCCCAAGCATTTGTAGCATAAAATGTTACGGGATTTCAGCAGCAGATTATGGGATTTATTGGAAATGGAGCAGTACGTCTGCCCCAAAACATTTTCAGGCTCAAACAATATGGAAAGCAGTACTGCATATAACGGTCCTCATGCCTTCATGAGTAGAGATTATGATGGATGCACAATAAAAAGGTTGTTTGGAGGGGATCTAGGATAAAAATAGGAAAAATAAGGGGTGGAGGTGCCATATGGTTTGGAGATTTCCTCCAGTATTTCACTATATATAAGCAGCGCCTTTGGTTCCTGCTCTGTCTGTGTTCACCTGCAGGTTTTGTGGTGATGAGGTGTACTTAGTCAACTCGTTCAAGCCCTGACAAAATGCCGTGTGTTGATATGCCCTTAGGAAGCCATGGAAAGATTGAGATAATTTTGTATTTGCATTTTTGTCTGCCTCTCTCATAATTTTTAATGAAGTTAGCATTCTCAAGATTCCAACAAGATTGCAGGTTGCACAAGAGGAGACTGAGGTGCCATCTAGCCACTGGCCCTCAAGACATGTATATCAAGTGGGTGTAGCCAGTGCTAAAAGTTTAAAATGTATGGGGATTCTGAAGCCTGCATGTACAATGCAAATTAAGCAAATACATACTTAGCATAACTCCGCTCATGGAGAAGTGCAGATGTTACTTGAACTCATCCCTTAGTTGCATCACTTTGTGCATTTTCTCTGCACAAATCATTCCCTACAGAGTTACTATCAAACATTGCTAACAAAACCCAGCTGTATCTATGCATGTGGGAATGATAGTGTTCCTGAAAATTACCTTTTTTGTTCATGAATTTGGGGCTTTGTTGTTGTGCTGTGTTTGTATTGTTTGGGGCTCAAGCAATGAATCACATCGTTTTTCAGTGGAAATCTTTTGTACTCAATATTTCCCAGGATTTCTGCGTGCCTTTTTTTTTTTTTAAGCTATAAATTTTTAATGTTTCCCCAATGAAATGCAGTTGACAGAGCCTGGAAAGAAGCTGTTGGAATTTCAGGAATGTTGTCGCTGCTTGGAAAAATGGAGTGTGTGCTTGTCCCTGGACACTCACTTCCTTTTTGCTCACTTCATCAGCGGCAAGGCACATGGAAGTAACGCTAGCACAATTCAGAACATCATGCAAGACATCTCCAGGCAGCAGCTCCAGAGAGTGAAGCAGCACCTGTCTAAAACTGGGAAGCATTGGGGGATGTAGCAAATGGGAATAGCTTTCATTGTAAGGAAAGGGTTTGGGGGTGGGTTGAGGGGTGGATGACAGTAGGTTTCTAATCAGTAGTGTCATCTCAAGATGAATTTGACAAGTGACTCTGATGGATTACGTAGTGTCTTTGTCAGCTGATCCAGGGTGTGCATTATCTTGCTGGTCCTGTATGCCAGTTGGCCTGACTGCTGTCCATTAGTTTCAGGATAGTAAGGGTTCAGCTTAGATCTGATGGAATGCGTAATGAGCAATATGCTGTAGCAGCTGCTCTGTTCAGGAATGGATTGATTTATCTAGCATACCCACGTTCATGTAAGGCAGTTACAGTGGTACCTCGGGTTAAGAACTTAATTCGTTCTGGAGGTCCTGAAACTGTTCTTAACCTGAAGCACCACTTTAGCTAATGGGGCCTCCTGCTGCTGCAGCTGCGCCGCCGCCGCACGATTTCTGTTCTCATCCTGAAGCAAAGTTCTTAACCTGAGGTACTATTTCTGGGTTAGTGGAGTCTGTAACCTGAAGCGTCTATAACCTGAAGCGTCTGTAACCCAAGGTACCACTCTATTTGGGTGCAGAAGCATAACCTTCAATAAAATCCTGAAGTCTAACATCAGCAGCAGCACACACATATGTAGTCACAAAAATTTCTGGAAGCCACAGGAGGGAAGAGTGCTCTTGTGCTCAAATACAGCTTGCCAGTGTCCCATGAACATCTGGTGAGCCACTGAGAACAGGGTGATGGATTAGATGGGCCTTTGGCCTGATCCAGCATGCTCTTCTGATGTTCTTATATATTTGTAGTTACATGTCATTGAACTATGAAATATTAAAGCTGAAAGTGTTTCGGTGTTTCTCCCCCCCCCCTTTTTAATAAGATACCTTCAATGGTGTGAAGATAATTACGGAATGAATGGTTGACCCTGGCCACACCCGTACACTTTGTTTCATTTCCTATGTTGTCCAGCCTTTACACAGGATTGCCCCAGAATTCCCAGATTTGTTACTTATGGAGCTAGTCAGAAATCTAGCACACAATCTCAAAGTAAGGTAGTCTTGCTCTGATCAGTGATCCAGACCCAGAGCAGCAACATCCACTTTAGGTTTATTGTGGCATGGCTGTGTACAACTGGTTTCTGTTTAAATGAACTTTTATTGCAATTTCCATAGTATAATTAGAGAGTCACTGTATAATAAGTAGTAGAGAACTTAATCCATAAAGAGCACATGAGCTTCTACCACATGCTTCAGATGTACACCATTCTGTTGCAGGATAAATAAATTCTGTGCCACATTTTTTAAAAAAGGGATAAGTTCATAATGCCCTTTGGTGTTGCCATCCTTTTCATGTGTAGGATGAAGAGTGCTAGTAAAAAGCCACTCTGAGATGGAAGTACATGGCTGCGTTTTCATTTCAGTTGGCAATATCCTTGTATGGCTTTGCACGGCTTTTGGGTTGACATTTACAGTGGTTGCAAATTGTATCATTCCTTTGCTGTGTACTTTCAGCAGCAGCTCCACTAAACTTTCTTTCAACTTTTTTGCCAACTGGCAGGATGAGTCAGAGAGATGCAGTCTGAGTCAGCAGGCTCTGCCTGTCTGTGGCTATCTAAACTAGAAGCCTTAACATGGTAACTTTTGCAGAGCTATTGCAACACAGACGAGAACTGCGAATCATCTGAAAGGTCTCAGTTGGTTCATGAACCTTGATCTAGTCAGAAATCAGAGCTTGGAATAGGCAGATACGGAAAAAGTAAAATCCAGTCTTGGAGGAAAGCGTTTATGTTTTTTCTGTCACACCAGGAGTGGCCAATCTGGTTCCCTCCAGATGTTTTTGGACTACAACTCCCAGCATCCCTGACTATTGGGCCATGTTGGATGGGGCCGATCATAGCTGGTCAGAGCTGATCGGAGGGAACCACATTGGTTACCTACACATCTCACTATCTGCCAGTTGTAGCTCTGGATAGGAAGACACCTTGAATGACAAAGAAGCAAATGAGAAACCTAAATTTAAGAGCTGCACAGTTGTAAAAAAAATGGCGGGAGGAACATTGACCCATATTGAATGCTGTTGGAAGTTCATTGTAAGCTTTCTCTGATCCCTGCTGGCACAGCTTGTGTTTATGGCTGAAGAGGGGCAAGGTACAAATGCTTTAAATATATAAATATTACTTTTGCTTAGAGCAAAATAAAATCAGTCCCACCCAGGCAAGAGGAATCAGCCATCCCTGCATCTGACCATTCTTTGCAATCCAGAAAACTGTTTGACACATCTAGACGCATCTAGGGAACAGATGTATTTCCAAATGATGTATCGGGTATGTATTTATTAAGTGCATGGAAAATAGGTTAGGTGGGAAGGCAGGGTATTTGCAAAATTCAGGTGAATTATTGGGAGTTTTGGTAAACTGAACATATATAAATGTGTTGAATTGTTTCTTTAAATGTAAAGGTTCATCATTGTTCCACCCGATGTCTATGTCTTTAAGGGGCCAGAGCAAGGGCCAGAGCAAAATAACGAGACCCAGCTTTACAGCTGTGAAATATAGCAGGTACTGCTGAGTTGTATTGATTAAGCTGTGTCAGCAATTGGGTGTAGTATATAAGGAGCCTAGACAGCATCTTAAAAAGTAGAGACATCACCTTGCCAACAAAGGTCTGTATAGTAAAAGCTACGGTTTTTCCCAGTAGTGATGTATGGAAGTGAGAGCTGGACCATAAAGAAGGCTGATCACCGAAGAATTGATGCTTTTGAATTATGGTGCTGGAGGAGACTCTTGAGAGTCCCATGGACTGCAAGAAGATCAAACGTATCCATTCTGAAGGAAATCAGCCCTGAGTGCTCACTGGAAGGACAGATCCTGAAGCTGAGGCTCCAATACTTTGGCCACCTCATGAGAAGAGAAGACTCCCTGGAAAATACCCTGATGTTGGGAAAGATGGAGGGCACAAGGAGAAGGGGACGACAGAGGATGAGATGGTTGGATGGTGTTCTTGAAGCTACCAGCATGAGTTTGATCAAACTGCGGGAGGCAGTGGAGGACAGAAGTGCCTCGCGTGCTCTGGTCCATGGGGTCACGAAGAGTCGGACATGACTAAACGCCTAAACAACAACAACATACAAGGAGCAGCACCTAGCTCTCCCATTACCCTGGGGGATGCGTTGGTGGTTGGGTCTGGTTTGTTGTTGATGTATTTAGTGTAAATGGAGTTTCTGTTTTTCTTATTAAAACCTTGTTTAAATACTTTTTGAGTCCCTTTTTAATGCTTGGTCTCCCCAGCAAGCTCTCTGCAGCACTACTAAACTGCAAATAGCCAACAAAATGAACCTCTTAAATGTAAAAATGGAGGGAGGAGTCATGTATCAGATGGATAGCAACTCAATAGTATGGGAAAGGAGATACAAGCAGTGGACAGAGAGCAGCATCTTTGGTCATGTAAGATGAAGGATTTATGGAAAAACATGTAGAGAAAAGAGAAGACAAATATGTAAAAAAGTACAAGACTGGAAAATTAAATCAAACCCAAACCCAGAAGATCCATTTTAGCACAATTAAGTTGAAGAAAATGGGCATTCGTTCTATGAGAGATGGCAGAGTAGGCCAGAATAGAAGATTGGGGCAAGAGATGAGTTGAAAAATTAAAGTAACAAAAGTTGTAGGTCATCATTCTTAAGGTGGTGTTGAACACAAAATGAATATATAATGTAAAAAGAAGGGGGCCTAATACTGATCTCTCAAGAACTCATGTAAAGGGAAAAAACTGTAAAAAACGAACAATTGGAAAACTCCTTAAAAGAGCGATCATAAAGTTGTTATTAAAATCATGAGAAAACAATGCCTGAAAAATGTAAGATAGAAAGGAGAAATGAATGGTTGTCTGAATCAGAGACTGTATGGGAGATGAGCCCAGCACTAGATGTGCAGAATATTAACTCTTAGATTTTGCTGAAAGGAGATACGCAATTGGCAATATGCGTCAGAAAAGAGCAAAACCAGATTGAAATAGATCTATAAGAGAAAGTGAAAGAGAGGAAAGTAGCAAAACAACCCTAGGCATGTCTATTCCTAAGTAAACCACAGAATAAGATTATCAATAAGATAAGATAAGAACAAAGGAAGAAAAGACTTAAAAAATAAAATAAAAAGGCCCACAAGGGCAGAATTAAAGGAAGAACCGGAAGACAGAAACATGGCAAATGTAGAATAGAACCTAGAAGGAAAGTTCAAAAGGGTAATAGAATTTTACATGGGAACTTGGTCAAGAGGATTAGAATTAGCATGGATTTAAATGGAAACAAATCAGATAAGTTAGAGAAAAAGAAGCAAAGGAATCAGCATCTTAATGATATGGAAGAAATGGCAGGAAAAAAGCAATGCAGAAGATGTTCAGAATGAAGGGCAGATAGAAAAAAGTCTTGTCCAAAGAAAATTCACTAAAAGCTAGTGGACTAAAGAAAGAAGAACCCGGGTGGCAGGTTGAAGAAGTAAAGTTTACAAAAAGGAAAGAGTAGGGGATGAGAAATGTATATGAGAAGAAAATTTTAATTGCTTAGACGAGGACAGAGCTGAAGAAAACATAAAACTGCAATGAATGTATTCAGGAGAAGAATGATCTTTACACCATAGACCTTCAGCAGAATGAAGGGTAGAGATAATGAACATTTGGAGTAAACAGGATGACAGAAGAAAAAGAAAGCATGATCAACACAACAGAGCAAAACAGACAAGCGAGAAAGGAAGTACAGAGGTAAGTGATGATGTTGCAGAGTGTGCGAAGGAAGCAGATGAAAGCCGATAGAGATAAACAGAAGTTCTTGGGATCACATGACCGATGGTCAAATGACAACATGAGACAGAGGAGGAATGCGAAGGAGAATATTGAATATTGAGGAATAAAATAAATAAATGGTGATCTAATAAGTTCATTAACAGAACAACAAGAAGAAACAACAACAAGATCTTGGATATTATCAGCTGTGTGAGCAGGGCTCCCCCCCCCCCAGCTGGAACTTGCCAGAGCTCAGTTCTGGCACCAATCAGGTGGGTGCCATTGCCATTATAAGAGAACAAGGGAGGCGCTCATGTTGACTTTCAGCACCTCTTTTTCAAGAAAAATAGCACTGTGTGTGAGCAAGGGGAAGGAAAGAGCTCCAGAAGATATGAGGATATCTGCTCAGATGCCCACAGGAGGGCGAGGCACTAAGGAGGGGGGAGGAGAGGAAAAAAACCAGGTCAAAGATTGACTCATCAAGCATTGAGCATCGCCTTTCCAGATGACCTGTTTATTGAGCACCTAATTTGCTTGCACAATGCCTGTCTGGATGTTAGATTATATCCAATCTTTATTGAGCATTCATTCTGATTTCCTAGTGGGGTGTTTATACGTCTTCCTGTTATTCAGACACCCCAGACTTTTCGATGCATTTCCCCATAACTTTGTAAATGGCAAAAAAATCTGATTCTTTTTAAAAAGTGGATTCGTTGGGCTGGGGCAACAAAGCCCTTTAATCCAGTTTAACTGCAGAAACCTACAGTTCTAATATGTGCTTGTATTCCTCCTGCATAATAGTGACAGTTTGGAGGAACCACAGTCCTTTTTTGGAAACTGTGTACTGTGCCCTGCTTTGATACACTCCCCATCCCTGCTTTTGTGGTCCAAGAGAGGTAGCAGAATGAGGAGATACATCGAGGTGCTGGTTGATTGCAGCTGGATAGGTTAGTCACTATTCAATGGCCTTCTCTGGCCAATGATGGGAGGGGAAGTGTAGTACCCATCCACCAGGTCTTCCAAAAAGGAAATGCACTGCTCTCTACAGTGGAAGATTTCAAACATCAGTCCATACATCATATAAATAATATAGAAGGTTCCCATTGCCAGCAGTCAGGTGAACACTTTGCATACTGAAGAAATCAATTCATGAAGAGTACAAGCACCATCTTTCAGTTCAGCCACACTTCTGTGCAAAAGCAGGGAAGGGGTGGGCACAGCTGAAGCAGCCTGAGCACAGGCAGGGAGAACTGTGGAAGAGCAGGCGACAAGGGAAGGACCTGTGGATATCCATTCATTTGGCGATTAGTGTCTTGGAAGGACACCGCTTGAGACCTTCTGGCTTTCTCCATCCCCAAGAGCTTATCCTGGTATGTCACCTCTCATTCTCTAAAGTATTCCGTGGTGGCCAGGCACTCTGCAGGGTCACAACATTGTTCAGGCTCCCCTTCCAAGCTTCCATCTTCGGCAAGCTCACACGGTCGAGTCCGGGAACGGCAGCAAATCCCTTCAGACTTAACTTGGTTTTAAAACGTTCCCTTCTCTTTCTTCTTTTGTTTGAGACATTTGGCGGCTCCAGCTTTTTAGAAGCAGCCATCTCCGAGACAAATGCCCCTAATGTGCAAGCCACAACTGGATCCAGATGTGCAATAAAGTTGCAGCGTAGGGATGGGAAGAGGGGGAGGCACCCGGAAAGCTTGACTCATCAAGGGCCGACTGTGTTTTGGGAGGTATAGGCTTCTGGCCAGGGAGGTGTGTGAGCGGGGGGATCATAATGCGTGCAATGCGACTCCCCTTGAGCTGATGGAAATTTTTAAAAAGGCTGAGAGTAGGATTAATCCCAGAAGTAAGGGAGGGACCAGTTCCTGTGCTGTCTTCCAAGGAACTGCCCTTAAAGGAACTGTCCAGCTGCCCAAATGTTTGGGCAGTTTAAAAGGAGCTCAGTGGAACCTTCCCGCTGCCTGGATTTTGTTGATGTTGCAATTGTACCTGGCGAATGCTAGCATCTGCCATGAGTAAGTGAATGTAAAATGTCAGTTCCTCTGTGTCTCTCATGGGATTCTGCAAGGGGGGGGGGTAATCAGGAGAGAAAGGATGGGCTAATAGAAGGGCAGGGCTGTGGGTATTTCATACTTGCTTAATAGGCACTGTGGAGCCTGGTCCAGAAATTTCTCTTACAAACGTCGTTGGTCTCGATACTCCCACAGAATCAGAAGTAAAATGCAGCCTTTGTGCACAAGTCTGTCTATTCTGAGCACATCTTTCATCTCCCTGTTGGGCATTTTCCTGTCCAAAAACACCCCTCTCCAGCTGATTCCCTTCCATTCCACAGGGCTACAAATATAGGTGCGTACCCTTGTCAGCCAAGGTTGTGTGTGGTCCTCTAGGTGTTACTGGACTGTAACACCCATAATCTCTAACCATTGACCATGGCTGGGCTGATGGGAGCTGGAGGGCCACAAGTCCCCCCCCCCCCCGCAACTGCTAGAATATTGAGGGTGGGTGGAGAAGCAGCTTGGGAGACCAGGGTTCAAATTCCCACTCAGCATGAAGCTCAAAGGGTGACCCTGGGCCAGCCACTGTCTCTCAGCCTGACCAACCTCACAGGGCTGTTGCGAGGATGAAATGAGAAGGAGATAATTTTGTTTGCTTCCTCAAGCTGCTTGGAAGAAAGATGGGAATAGAAATAGATAGAAATAAATAAATAAATGTGGAATAAAAAAAGGGCTGGTGAAGTTTGCATGTAACATGTAAGTTTATGTCCTTGAGTCAGAGAAATGCAGTTTTTGTATTCCTCTTTTTCAGCCTTACAGCACAATTCTATGCATAGCTATTCAGAAAAGTTCCATTGGATTCAATGATAGTAAGTGAGTATAGGACTACAGCCTTAGACTTGGCCTTACTCTGCACACATTCTCAATTGCTGTTCTCCGCATTGTCAGGGAATAGCCAAAACCTTACCCAGTAATTACGGGTTAAGGCGGGGCGCATCATGGCCTGTCCCTCATCTTCTGTGTATGATCTGACATGGACAGCTAGGTAAACAAAACTGGGAAATGGTGAGTGTCTTGTCTAAACATTCCTTGAGCCTCCTTGTGCTGGTTGTAAAAGGATTAATGGAAGCAGGGCTCTATGCTGAACACAATTTATGACACAGTATTCTGTGTGTGTAAGAGCAATTGCATTCTGTGGGACTTCAGAATTTTGGAAGTGACTGCTCTCTAGCATTCTATAGAAATTGATTTGTCTGGGGGAAGGGCAGGAGCTCAGTGGGAGAGAATCCGCTTTGCATGCAGAAGGTTCCCGGTTGAAACTCTGGCTTGGGAAAATTCCTTGTTTGAAACTCTGGAGAGCTACTTCCAGCCATTGTAGACAATATTGAGTTGATGGACTAGCGGTCTGACTCTGTTCCTATGTTATCTGAGAACAGCTCACACTTGCAAAGATGTTGGGCTGTCTGGACTAATTATATGGGGTGTCTTTGGGTTGTCTACAGATGCAGCAGCCTGAAGCGGCCAGATCCTGAGATAGTAGTGCCACCCCAGAGTGTAAGTCTGGGAGTCCTTTATTTAAAAATGTTTCCCCATATTAAAATTCCTGTAGGAGAAAAAATAGTTTATCAGGGATAAAAATTATAGCTCAACCCATTTCCTGCATTGTTGGTTTTCTTCTTGCAAGAAATCTTTAAGCACAGGTGGGCATTAACAAATGTGATCCTCCCACTTGCAGTCTAAAGTGGTCAGTGGAGGCTGACCCACTAGGGACAATGGAGCACTGCCTCACCAACCTCAGTCTGCCCTCAGCGACCCCCCCACCTGCCTGATTTCTTACCTACAATCATTCCAGAGCATGGCACTGGCTGTCAGCTCCTTCCTCCTTAGCCTCATGGTTGTCCTTGTAGAACTTGGAAGGTGGGAGGATGGGGTCAAAACTAGAATGAATTGGCTGTGGCGCCACCTACTGTTGGTCTCCTTGCCTTCTGCCCTACCACTCCCAAAGGGAGCAAGCCAACACTGAAAGCAGTGCAGTTGATTCTCTCACCTCAGAACTCTGCCCCCTCATGCCCACCTTAGTGAGCTGTGCTTGTGGGCCAGGCCAGCATGAGTTCTGTGGAGAGGTCATTTTTGAAGATGGAGCATGAGGTATAGCTTTCCTGAGAAAGTCCCCAGGACACCTCTGCTTAATTCTGCTCTCCATTAAGAATGGCATGGCAGACATGCCCCATTTCCAGCTGTGTGTCTGGACGGGCTGATAAGACTCAGACGGGCAGCCCGTTTGCATGAGGAATTTGCAATGTTTTATTTCACCCTCCCCTCCAAGAAACAATCCATTCTCTCCCCGCCCCTTGGACTCCCACTCTGATTCTTCATATGGGCTAGCTTATGAATGCCATGCCCTTTAAAGCCGAAGGAGGGAAAAAGAGCCCCGCACAGCTAGTGGTGTTGTTTTTGGGCGTGTGTGATGTTGTACTTGGACAGTGATGCATTGACGGGTGGGGTGGGGGTGGGGGGGGGAAGAGAGGCTGTGCTAATAAGGTGGAGATTGGGAAGGAAAATCCCTTTCGAGTCTGAAAGCTTTTTCCTCTCTGCTTAATCACACTGCACACCCTGCTCTCCCAAGCTCACCACCCCAGAAAGCCCCAGACAAGCAGGTCTGCCTCCCCTTTCACCGATGTCTGAAATCAAGACCTTGGCTCCTCTCCATCTTCAACAGAATACTGTGTAACTTCTTCCTCCTCTCTGCCAGCTTTGACTAACAGCATCTGCACTGGCTAACTTTTGCACAAACAATTGCTGCTTCTTGCTTCACTATGGCAGAAGGAGAAGCTCACTAAGGTGAGGCCAAGAGTTTCCTGTCCCTTGGATGTAGTAACCATCTTGGAGGTGCAATTTGAGATAGAACAGCGCAGCGAGATGGATTTTGGAAGCGTAATGAACCAGGTACTATTTATCTGTCTTTCCCGCCCCCCTCCCCTGATTTAAAAGGGAAGTTGGGAGAAGTGTCAGTGGGAAATCAGAACTGCTTGCAAGTGAGTGAAGAAATGTATTTAGTTTAATCACAAAAATTTTAGGGGCTAGAAGTATACCGGGATTATAAAATGAGTTGCAAAATGGTGACAGCTAAAAAAAACCAGCTGGGCATTTGGGGAAAGCATTAAACATCTGAAGAAAGTTAGGAATATGCTGTTGAAGGATTATGTGCTGTACCGTTCTTCTGTTCCCATAGTAATCTATTTTCAGTTCAGTGTGCTTCTGTGTTCTCTCCTTTTTATTGGGACAGGCGTATCTTTCCTTCGGTATGTAAAGGAGATGGTCTGTCATTCTGCACCCATAACCCTGCTAGCACCACTGTTAGCTGGCATAAAAGAATATACTGTAGCAGGCAGGTTTGATGGGACAGTTTTGGATTCAGCACTGTGAAAGTGAGAAGGAGAATGCAGAGCTGAAGGTGGGTGCCTGCACATAAACTCTGCCGCCTCCACCTGTTGGCTCATCAGCTTGGTAAGGACTATGGGGCAAATAATTGGAAGGATTGGAAGGCGTTTGCAGGCAGCAATCAGAAGAAAGTGCCAAAATTAGATTTCAAAAGGGTGAAGTTATTTTATATCGGAAGGAGATGTGTAAAGCAAAATTCAGATTTGACCACTTTCCTAAATCCCCAGCATAGAGACATGTACACACATCACTTGCCAAGTCTGATTAACTTTACCATCAGAGCAGAAGTGATCCTTGTCATTGATTGCTCATTATGCGCGATTGTGGAATTTTTTTTTGGTAGCATGCTCATATATTTAGTAAGTGTCAGTGGTAGAATCAGTGTGTCACATGAACTGCAGGTAACATTAACTTTGATTTTTAGTAGCAATTGTAAGGAGCTAAAGTTGTCACAGCTGAAAGTCAGAGTCAGCAGCAGGTCCAGATTTTTACTGAAGAATTCCTCAAAGCACATGGATTCAAACTTGTTCATAATTTCAGCTCTGGTTTGTGTTCCTCGCTTTAAATCTTAACTGAAGCTCTTCATTAACTAAGCTGCAGGGATCCACTATCCAATATATATTTGCAATATTTTTGTAAAGCTCTCCCAATCCACCTTCTATCCAGAGAGCAGTAACTCCAGCCTTTAACACCAATGTCTACACTCTGTGAGGGTTTTGTTAGGAAAGAGATGGGATAATTCTGACCGTTTTCCAGACTGGGGTGTCCGTGGCTGGCACCGTCTCTTTCTGCCTTCGATGTCAGGTCCTGCAGTAATTGTTCTTCTGGTTAATGAATGCCCACATAGTTTGGTGGCATGAAATTCAAGAACCCAAGTTGCAGAAATCCAGAATTCTTCTCCATTTCCTCAGCATGGCAAGTATCCGTGCTGTACCCCAGATGCTCTGATTTTTCTTAGGAGACTTATCAAGAGAGGCTTGACAGTCCAAGAGAAAGCTAGGCTAACGCGATGGTATGTCTGGCTTGATTTCACACTCTGAGCAGAGCTTTCAGCACAGATGGATTTAGGCTTGGTCCGCGATCTGTTCTTTGAAAAAGGAAACAGCCTTCGCAAGCCTGGAAATGGATGCGTCATCCTACAAAAAAAGCAAAACAAAGGCCACTGTCGGAAGCTTCTCATGACCGGCCGGAGGCTACAGAAATCAACAAGCTCCAGGCAGTCTGTGCAGAGTACATGTTAGAGAGAGAAAAGCTTAGAGTAACTGCATGTTGTGACATGAATCTTGGGCATATTGGAGAGCATTCTAGGTTGCAGGGGGAGGAATCCCTCACCCAACAGAGGTTAGCCAAGGGGTCATTTTTCTCAGGCAGAAGGACTCACTAATACAGGCTGGTATGCAGGTATGTGGTGAGATGTTCAATGTTTATCCACTAAATCAACATCAGTGACTACAACCTCTGAGCCCAGGCACAATGATAAACACAAGAGCACCAAACATTATGTGGAAAAAAGTTCAATTACAGTCAAACAATGGGCACATTTCAGAAAAGGGTAAGCACACTAAAATCCTTCTGAGATAGATGGGCTTTTAAGTTCTGATCTGTGTGGTTTATTTTGCTTTAATGTCAAGCAACATGTCAAGCTTTGCTTGGCGTGATTCCTGTGCGTTCAGCAACAGAGTTCAGTATACCACATCCTTCAACATTTGATTGACCTTTGCTTTGTATTATGGCCCCAATTCAGATTTAGTCAGGTCCTGGGTGGAGATGTGCACCCTCTGTTCTCAACCTTTGGGTCCCCAGATGTTGGGCTACAACTCCCATCATCCCTGAGCTCTGGCCTTGCTAGCTAGGGGTGATGGGAGTTGTAGTTCAACAACATCTGGGGACCCATAGGTTGAGAAAGGCTGAATAAAGAGACAATTATGTATGGAATTTCTTTTGCAAGGTTTTATATTTTTGTTAAACTTATTTTTTTTTTAAAAAAACCTCTGCCTGCAGTGGCAGCAAGGTGAGGCAGATGGAGAAGGAAGTTGTGTTGGGGAGAGCCACGATAACAGTTCATGTCTGTGTTGAAAACAGGTGGCCAGTCCCCCTCTTGTGTGTCTCATTCTCAGATCACTAATTTTGTTAGATTTTTAGATTTGCTTCTCCAGTGAAGACAAATCTTCCATCATATTGTCCAAACAAGCACTGTTTGCAGGTGACTGGGTACCCACATTTAGGCAAAAACCACCCCCCCAAACCCATGCACGTTAGCTTACCAGTGCACATATAGTAATTGAGAAATGAAGCTATAGTTGAAAAGACAAGACCTGTGTAAGGTAAAGGTAAAGGAACCCTGGACGGTTAAGTCCAGTCAAAGGCAACTATGGGGTATGGTGCTCATTTCCCTTTTCAGGCCGAGGGAGCCAGTGTTTGTCCACAGCTTTCTGGGTCATGATTAAATCACTACTGGCACATGGAGGACCGTGACGATTGCCAGAGCGCACAGAAACGCTGTTTACTGTTCCACTGCAGCGGTACCTATTTATCTATTTGCCTTGGTATGCTTTTGAAATGCTAGGTTGGCAGAAGCTGGGACAGAGCAATGGGAGCTCACCCCATCACTCAGATTCGAACTGCCGACCTTCCAATCAGCAAGCCCAAGAAACTCAGTGGTTTAGACCACAGTGCCACCAGACCTTTTCCCCAAATCATTGTAAATGTGTTCATGAAGCCAATCTTCCTGCATAGGAGGAATGCTGTGAGACAGCTATGTGGTTTTAACCCATGTTTGGACTTCACCGTATTTCTAGGGTGAGTTGAGGGGAGAAAGCTTCAGCAAAACACTTAACAAAGGGCTAGAGTTCTTTACAATAAATCTGCCTTGGCAATTAATGCAGTGTGCTTGGGGCATTGTTTTGTGGAAGGGTGTAACATTAATGAGACTTCCTGGGGCTGGGTGAACTCTTTGGGAAGTGTGTTTATTTTCTGCTTGTTTGGACTGACTTCACTTGGCTATCCCTTTGGACCATCCCATGCTTCCCATTAGCTGCTCTAGCCACTGTTGTTTTCATTGTGTATTTCTCCAGCACTGGGACTTCTGCACAAGCATAAAAAGGGCCATAAGTATTAGAAGGCACTCTACTCTCTTGAGATAGATGGTGAATAATTGGGATGGGGACAGAGCAGGGATATCAGTTCCTAGAACTGCCGAGCAAGAAGGAATCTCTTTAATCCTCTGCCATCTGAAACCTGCTGGTGCAGGGGGTGAGTTCTTTAATTTCCCACTATGCCAGATCCAGGGTGGCAAAGCAGAGGACCCCGAGAATCAGCTCTTTAGGGGGATTTGGAGGACTGTGGATCAACCAGATCCAAATCCACTGGCACCCCTCTCCTGAAATACCTTGTATGGGGGATTTTTGATTACTATTCCTGGTGGGAGAATCATGAGTAGTGGTTTTCAGTCTGTGTGGGCGAAACTGGAGTCTCTGCTGTGGTGGAGCCCTCCATTCACCCACAGCAAATGATGGCACTCTTCTGCACTGATGGGGGCTATTTGGGGATGCAGTTACACACAGTCCTCTTCCTCCCAGCCATTAACAGCAGGGAGCAGGTTGGGTCTGCACTTTAAGCATTTTCACTATCATTTAAATGCATCTGTTAAAATGTAATCATGGGCATGTATAACAGTGCAGTATAACAGTGCAGAATCAGCATACTGAAACATTATTTGGTTTAATGAGACTATAAGCCCTTTCCGCATGTCCTCCTCCACCTCCTCCTTTATAAAACTCCGGTGCATATAATGGAAGATAATAATTTCTAGTCCTTACAGAACTGTAGAAGAAAAAGAGTGAATAATTCCAACTGCTTGCACTGATGAAGGCTCTGAAGTCAAAGAGCTAAACATTGCAACTTCTTGCCCCCACCCCCTTGTGGTTCTAAGTCTCTCTCTTTGCTCCTGCCCCTCTTGGCCTTAGACATCCTTCTCACTTTCTTTGCTACCTCTCCCCCAAGACATTGGCAATTTATTGTGCATAAATCCAAGGCCTGTGTTCAGATCAAACAGTAGCTTCAGTGAGGGACATATCCATGTTTGCAGACATTGCTCAGTGTTGCATAAAGCCTGAATTGCACCTTATTAAAATGAAAAGCGGTTCCCCCTTATGCTATCCTCAGCATCTGCAGAAAACAAGTGATCTCTGTTCTCTTTCACATAGTAGAAAACAATTACCTTATCTTACTTCTATATTCTTTACTTGAGCCTAAGCCTAATCAATTCCATCCTAGTTCCTGCTCAAAGCTGGAAAATATGAACTCTAAGACTGCTTTATTTTTTGGTCCCCTTGGTTCTTTTCCCACCAGGTGTAAACCATGCAACTGGCTGCTGTCTTCTACATGGGGGTGGCCTGGCATTTAAAGATGTTTGAGACAGGCCAGTGGTATTTGCCTCTGGAGACAGACCTCCTTTCCCAGGCCTGCTGGTTCTTGCAATATCTTAGTTGAGATCTAATAACAGCAAATTACTTTTGGTCTGAGGTTGAAGTGAGTTTTGCAGGCAGCGCTGTGCTTACATACTGCCAAGTGTAACTAAGCAGATGCCAATAACTAAGTAGTATCGGAGCCCGTAATGCCTCTCTGCCCACCCAGATGCACTCTGGGAAATCATACATAGATATCTATATCTGCAAATAAGCTGTTTGTTTGCTAAATGTATGCATTTCCCTTTCAACATACAGTGTTTGTGCCTTCCAGCTCTTTTGCTGCTTCACACTCTAATCTCTATGTGTATCCATAGGTTCTGTTTTTCTCTTGCTGGGAGTGTAAATGGATTCTCTCCCACTGTAGAGATGGCTTTCTCCCATCCTTTCTCTAAGGATGGCAATACATGGGGCTTTTCCCTATTTTACCACACAAAAACCCTTCAGGGAGGGTTAGGTTAAGAAATGGTGATTGGCTCAATATCACCTAGAGAGGTTCGTGGCTAGTTGTGGAGGTGAGCATGGGTCCCTCCAGATCAAGACCTACACTTTGGTCTAGTCAGTGCACCACACTGGCTCTTTTCAGCTCTCCAGTTGTGTACTTCAAACACACAAATAGCCAGGACTCACCACATGGAGACTTGTGGAAATGTTGCTGTGTGGCAGCATCACACTCCTTTTGGCAGCTGACACTGGCAAGGAAACAGGGACGCGGACTTATAAAAAATATTGGGGGGGCCCGGGAAAGCTCATGAATAATAAATAAGCTCATGAATATGCAAATAAAGTGGCGCCGCCTCCTCGTGAGCGAATAGGGGAGAGCGTGCTGCGCCTATTAATCAGCTCCAAAGGAAATTGGGTGGAGCTTTTGCTCGGGAGGGAGGGCAGGAGGCATGCAGCCCGCCCCTCCCTGTGCATTTTGGGCTGGGGGAGGGGCGGCGATGGCGCTCTGCTGGAGGGGCGCCGGAGATTATTGGGGGGGCGGAGCCCCCCCAAACGAATTTTTGAGGGGGCTCGGGCCCCCTCAAGCCCCATGGAGTTGGCGCCTATGCAAGGAAACTCTCATGGTTTGGGCAATCCATGTGGTGCGTGACCCTTGCATTTTTCAGCCATTACCTGGCACCTTCATTTTCAACAAAAGCTGTCTCGGTGTAACATTTCTAATTGTGGAAGACACACTGAGACTTCTTGGTACTGGATGAACTCTTTGGGAAGTGTTTTTTATTATTTCCTGCTTGTTTGGATACACTTCACTTGGCTATCCCTGGGTCATCCCATTCTTCCCGTTAGCTGCTCCAGACACTCTTGTCTGCATTGTGCCTCTCCAGTGTGTTGTTGAATAATTTTGTTGACCTGTCAATACTGGGACTTCTGCATAAGCATAAAAAAGGCTATAGGTATACCTCTCTTGAGGCAGATGTGGTAAATAATTGGGATGGGGACAGAGCAGGGATATCAGTTCCTAGAGCTGCCGAGTAAGAAGGAATCCTCTGCCATCTCAAACTTGCTGGGGTAGTAGATGAGTTCTTTAATTTTCCACTATGCCAGGTCCAGACTGTGTTGCAGAAGTGGGGGTTATTGGGGCTTCAAGGTGCCTAGCATGTGAAGCCTCTCGCATGACACAGTGTTTGTGAACACTTTTGAACATGTGCATCAGGCCTGGTGCCATGGAGGGGAACTATATTAATATGATCAGGGATGTGTACATGCATTCCATTAGCCTGGCCCTGTCTGGGAGTGCACTGTTTGTTTGTTTTTGCACACCCAGGGTGAGAACCAGATGGCTAACAGGCACGCTGGTTGGCACTACTGAGACTGCTTGGCAAGGCTGTGCTGAGTCATTGGACGGCGTTTGGGTGGATTGACCATGACTCCCTGCCTGGGTTTCCATTAGGCTGTATAGATCCAAGAAATCGTCCCAGGCTAGAAAGGGAGGAGGAGACCATGGGCGTACACTGCCGCTGAGCTGTTGGGTCTGGCATCATCAGAAAGTTGGCTACAAGCTCCTGCTTTCTTGGATGGGGTTCTTGGCAACATTTCTGTTTGTTGCAAAAGCAGCACTTCCTGGTGGAATTTTATTTTTTAAATCGTAGCATGGACATGCTTGGTTGTTACATATGTTTTGTGAATGCCAGCACCAAGGAGTTCCAGGAACAAAGTTGGGAGTCCAGTGTGCTGATAGCTGTTGGTTCAAACATTTGAAAGCAGATCACAGCTCACTCACTGAAGGACTCCCAGCATTACGAAAGTGCTGGAGGATATAAAGGACAATTGGAGGAAGCACAATATTATTCTTCTGATTTATGCAGTGCTATCAGTGTACATGGTTTGGTGCATCATGAACACAAAAGACAGGTCTCTGCCCCAAGAAGCTTTCAATGGAGAAGAAAGCAGAGGGAAGGAAGGAGAGAAAGCCAAGGGTAACAAGTTATGGCTTGGTGACAGCAAAGGAAGGGCTTAAGCAATGGTGTGAAGGAGAAGTGTGCTGTAGGCAATGTGACTAATTTGCATTATACTTGGGATTATTGACAAGCACTCACTGGGGGTCAGGGTGCCAGTCCCTGGAAAATTCCATGAGGGTAGCCATGTCTGGAGTAATGTTAGGGCCAGCTGATTTATTGTTATGTGAATTTCCATTGGCAGCTACATACTTGTTTATCAGATGCATTTAGTGGGGTGGGAATGTGGCAGGTAGGTGTATGCAACACATGGCTGGAGGCGTTTGTAGATCAGCTCCGTAACATGGGAACTCAAGATGTCTGGAAAAAGCACCCTGGTGGAGGCTGCTCAAGGTGAATGCAGTAGATTAGCTTAACATTTGTTGAAACAATGTAGCATGAATGCTAAACATGAATGCGCTAAAACAGCCAGCTGGGAAGCAGCTATTTTTGTTCAAGCCTAAGGCCAGAGACAGGAGACTCTTGTTCATCTGAAAAGTAACAGATAAAACCTAGTGGAAGGGTAAATGACAGGTCAAAGGCATCAAACTTTGCACTGGCCTTTTCCTCACCGCTGTGGCCAAATCTAGTCTGGGATTTGGCTCTGAGTGTGTGTGACAGGTAAAACCTGTCTTTGCTGCAGACATAAGTAGGATTCCCTCAGGCTGTGTGCTGGCCTGGAATAAGTGGATGAAGTCAATTTGGGCTTCCCACCCTCATCCTGAGGAAGACCTTGGTTACTGGGGGTCAATGCCTCAGCTTGGAAAATAGGATGAAGGCCAGGAAGTGAAACCCATAAGGTAAGGCAGGTGTTTGTAGATTAGACCCCCCACCACCCTCAGATGTCAGCTGGGAGCTGCTGCCAGGGGAAAAAAAAATCAAAGCTGGTAAATCATTTATCTAGATAGGCAGACATAGCAAACTCTAGATGAGTTTAGCTGGGAGAGTTGGCGCAAAGGGAATTTGATTAGCATACTAAGCAGGCAGAAATCTACAGGTGACTTTGTCTTCTCTCTCACATTTTCTTCAAAAAGTAAAAACTCATGGGTGCACATGTGCATTTTGGAATTAGTTTGCCAGGTAGAGAGCTTCCCATAACCCCCACCTTGTAGCTGCTTTTTAGAGCATTACCTGCTTTCTTATCATGTGTACCAGTTAGTATTCACAGCTAGCTGACTGTTAAAAAATAACCTTTTGGGTGAGAGGGACATTAACTGCTTTGCTAGCATATGTTGAGATTTGAAATTCTGGAAAAAGGTGCAATTTGGATTTAGCTTTCTATTGACCTCTGGAAAACACACAGTCTTCTGATCTGTTGAAATATAAGTGTGTACATACCATAGTTCTTAGCAGCCTTTCAAAAAAAGTCTATAAAAGTAATGAGTGTATCAAAATATTTACTAGACCACTTGTCCACATGTACTGTACCCATATTAGTAACTGTACTTTGTTAAGGCTTGCTGGGAATTATAACTTGGTGGGGGGTACACTATAGTGCCCAGAATTCTTTGGGTGAAAGAATATAGTGTTCATGTAGCTAGGTTTACTTGAAGGGAACAACTACAGTTGCTGTTAAAAGTTGATGTCACTGTGTCTGCCTGGGAAATCACTTGAAGGGGCAGGAAATGAATGTAGGAGAGAAGCTGTTCTCTCCCCCACCCCCGCCCTCCCTATGTAAATATTTATGTGAACTGCCCCAGGTTTTATGGCTAGGTCAGCTTTTAAGCCTAAATATGTGTATAAATGTCAGTAAGTCCATTTGGATTTTGCATAAATAAGCATATGTGTGCAAAGGCAGGCAAGTGTGCTCCCATGCAAGTCATGCTCAGACCCCCTTGTTCCTAAATGTGAAGGAAAAGGCAGATCCACATGAAAAATCTGAAGCTCATTTAAAGCACACGACTTCCCCAGAGCATCCTGGGAACTGTAGTTAGTTCAGGGTACTGGGAATTGTAGTTATTGTGTGTGTGTGGGGGGGGAGAACTGCAGCTGCCAGGATTCTTTTGGAGTGCCATGTGCGTAAACATAGGATTATGTGGGGCAGGGTTTTGTGGAGGAGTGGATTCAGGCAAAAAGTCAGGGCGGAACAGCAGGTTTGGGGTCAGGAGATCTTCTGCCGACTTCGAAGCTGGTGGTTTCCAGCCAATTTTCAGCGTCACCCTCTATGAGTCCCAAAGAGGAGTTTTGTAAACTTTGCCTTTTTAGGCTTGGGAGCCAACAGCAGCAAACAGAAAGGCCCAGCTGCAAATGAAAATCCTCTCCTTGTGCAAACAACAGTAAGTAGGAAGCTGCCACTTGCCGTGTCTCGCTCAAAAGGGCACAACAATGAAGGTTTTTAGGAAGTATTCAAGAGGTTTGTTATCCTGGCCCCCATTCTACAAGCGCCAAACAGGCAAAAGCCCTGGCAGCTGTTGGTCAGGATTTATAGCTCTTGGTTTGTTTTTAGAGGCTGGAGAAGGAGGGGTGGTTCTGACAATAGCGGCACCTCCTGACGCAGGTGAGGTTGCTTCCAGGTCACCTGTTTATTATTGAGCATTCAACCTGATTTGTTTGCAGGGTGATTAGACGAAGTTAGCTATTTATTGAATATTCATTCTAATTTGTTTATAGGGAGGTCAAGTGATGCTGCATCAAACAAATGCATTTTATTGTCACCTTCCAATTTTGCAAAGTGTCCAATCTTTTAGAGAAGTGTCAGAGTTTCAGCTATAAGTGCATAGCCTGAATTTGCCAGTATGTGTTTGAACCCTACCTGAATATATAGTGACAGTTTGGAAGTGCCCTCCTATATTTTTTCCTACATGAGCAAGTAATTTTGAGGAAGGGTTTTTCCCCATTGGTAATGCAGGCTATGTACACATTAGCCACCTTCCACTGTGTTTCAAGTTGCAATTGCACACTGTTGTACACACCAGAGGTTCATTCAATGCACATTACTTGTTTGGTATTGGTATTATATATATATTTATACCCCACCTTTTCCCCTCAAGACTCAAAGCTTTCTCTGCCCCTGCAAACCCCCAAACTCCTGTCCATGAAGCTGTCACCTGTACATGTTCTGTCATCCATGTATGCACAATGGCTGTCTAAAATGTAGACACCTCAGCTTAACTGTGCAGTGAATGTGGCTCAAGTTTTCGTGTGTGTGTGTGCGCGCGTGTGTGTGCCATGGACTTGAACCAAATCCCTTCTCCTATTTTTTTTTGGTAAACATTCGAAAGGATGGGAGAACAAATCACAGATCTTCATAATCTCATCTGAATCAACAGAGTCCTGGCCGTGGTGATGAGGGAAAAGTAGATCTGAATGAAGAGTTCTGCTGCATTGTGGGCAGAATTGTCAGCCAGGCAGAATTTCTCATCCTGGTAATAAAGATGTGAGCCAGAAAGACCCTTTGCTTAACCTTAGATCCAGGAGGGCGGACTAGTAAGTGAGGCTGCCCTGGCAGATTAGTAAGAATAAAAATGCAAGAAGGGAAGGAAAAAATGGAGACATTTTTGCTTTTCCTTGTAATCTCTTCAAATCTGATCTGGAACAAACACCAGGCTATAAATATGCAACTTCCTGATGCCATTTGTAATGGTATTTCTTAAGTTCAGATTACAGTGTTTCAAGCCCTACTGATATTTTATCAGTCATCCTGGCTTTTAAATAAATAAAGCCGCAGCTGACCAGAAGGGAGTTGAGATTCCATAGCAGGACAAGTTAGAGCCAGATAGGAACTGAATACTTGGGAAAGAAGGTGGGAGAGATCAGATAGAAGTATGATCAAGTATGATCGCAGATGCCAGTGGCATCATTGAGCTTGCTTGTATTTCTTAAATAAGGCATAAGGAATGCAGTGGATTTACAGTTCCACAATACAATGCAATCAGCTATAACTCTTAGCTGATTGCATTATTGACCTGCAGCTGGTGGGTCATGGAAATAATGAAGAGAGTCCAGGTCATAGGTGCTTGTGTGTGTGTGTGTGTGTGTGTGTGAGAGAGAGAGAGAGAGAGAGAGCGCGTTCTAGATGAGTTAATGGATTTGGCAGTTGCATCTACCTGGCATTGATCTACCTCTCACAAATTTGCCTTGCTTGTTCTTCCTTTTTTCATTGGGTATTTCTTGTTGAAATATATGGTCAAAAATCGGGTGCAATAAAAAACCAAAGAAAGGGGATGGAAATGGATTGGGGTGGGAAGTAGTAAGCCCTGGAGGTCAAGGTTTAGACGCCAAGGTGAGGAACAAGAGAGCTGTTCCAGGAACAGAACATCCCACTCCTTTGTCACCAGAAGCCCATTCCATGGCTCATTTTGATTTCATAGCCTTTGCATAGTTTCAGACTTTCTTGCAACATTATAAAAGCTAGAAAATTCCCTTTTTTGGGGAAAAAATGTAGATGGGAAGATTCCTAGGGAGTAGGATTCTGGTTTGGAATGCATGTTCTGTGCTTCATAGCACCTATGGAAGCAAGAGGAATACGCACAATCCAGCCTTTTACTAATACTTCTTGCTCCCTGAAGGCATTCATCTCCACATTAAAGTCGTCACTTCAGAGTCTCTCAGTAAAGCTTACTTTCTTGTAGTAGCTGAAGGGTCCCTTGTACCAAGGATCCCTTTCATGGAGGGCGCTGGTTAAGGCCTCTTGAACCTCACATCGCCATGGATAAGAAATGGTAGGCAAATAGCCTTTGTTCACATTGAAAGCGTGCAACTTCCCCTCAAGAATCTTGGGAACTGTAGTTTGTTAAGAGTCCTGGGAATTGTATCTCTGCCAAAGGGAAACTACAGTCCCATAGACTCTTTGTGGGAAGTGCATTAAAGTGTATGGTGTGGACGTGACCTTTCTCAGGGAAGCACAGTTACCATGGTTGATCCGATAATCTTCCAAGGACCCTCAGGCTTCCTGGGACCTCAGTCAGAATTCTTTGAAATCCACATGGCTCCATCAATCTTTGCAACTCTGGTTGCTTCCCCTCTGGAGCCCTTTGTTGCTGCAGAGGCAAGGCCTTTCCAGAATTAGCTGGAAGTGCAATTAAAAACAGTGCTTCCATGGAGTGCTTAATTAATTCAGTACTAATTTAACTAGCCATTCCCCTCTCCATGTATACGATCCTCCTGTAATATCTACTCACAAGTAAGCTCCAGTCAGTAAAGGTTCTTTCCAATGACAATTGAAAGATTCCTGTTTGCAGGTTCAGCTGTTTTATTGCTACCCTGGTCATTGTGGCATGGGGTCTAGTGCTGAATTGCCCCCTTTTGTCACCTGTCTTCTAGATTTGTATACATTCCCTTGATTTGTATACAACTCTTCTTCTTCTTCAAAATAAATAAATAAATAAAAATAAAAAATTGCCGCAGACCTCCCCCCCCCCCCACTGGCATGTAATGATTTAATAATGGCATTGTATGAATTCCTCATTTTTAAAAAGTGATTGAACAAAAGATGGAAACCAGAGAAAGGGCAAATGTGGAAGCAATGTCTGGCCTTTTCTTAATAGTGATTGTGGCTGAAATGAAAAATAGTTTCTTTTTTTCTGTTGGTTTTCAGGTAAAGTCGTTTGTTCTCAATTAGAATAAAATGTTAGGGCTTGCATTCCACTGCCAAAATTCTTGATAAGTTCTGTCTCTAGGCTAATAATAATTTTTTGTGGTTACTCCTTATCTCTTTTTTAAAACACACAAGAATCAGGTCATCCCTTCTTCTGTATTTGCTGGGCACCACATTGTGGGCTTATCACAGTGTGCAGAAAACTAATGATCTTGTACTGCAGCTGGGGAGTCTCATGGTCCTGTGATGGTCCTGAGATTTCGATCTGCTGTTGCATGCTCCAGTTGCCTACACACACTATTTTTTATCTTTCATTTGAGCATGCAGATAGTTCAACCTTGTGACTATGACTAATATTGCTGGCTGAAAACACAGCTAGGTTGTTCTGGTTGGTGAGAAAATGCATCAAAATGCATGTTTTCATAAGAAATGACAGGATAGATAAGGATTACAATATGGATTGCAACTAAGGTTGTGCGTATACTGCTTCCCAAACCAGAAGTGGGAGCGCACTGCATATGCAGAGTAAATGGGAGTGTGTACACAGCCTAGATGTGCTGTGTTAACTCTGATCAGCATGGCTTCTCTCCCACAGGTGCAAAGAGCTTGTGTTTAAATGCAAAGACCAGAAGCTCTGTAACCAAAGAAGCAAAGGTTTCTGTAGCCAAACTGCTGCTCACATTGCATTAAACATCATCCTCCATGTCTCCCCACTAAGGTCTAAGTTCAGATGAGCCCACTCACTTTCCTTCAGCAGAAACGTATTCCCCACCAGCACGTAGGAACCTAACCTGGAAAGAATCCAGCTTCCAGAGGTCACAATCAGGTCAAGTTGAATCTAAATATGTTTGAGTACTGTATGGCTACCACCAAAATAAAGCTGCTGAGCATGTCTGGCAAGGGCAGACCCAGGTTTTCGGCAGATGCTCTCTGTGTGGGCGAGTGTCCTCAGGCAACTTTAAGTTAATAAAGCATTCAGTAGACAGTGCTTAATCTCTTGGTCTGAAGCATGGGAGAGTGCTGCTGTGTTCATATTTTGCTTATGGGCTTCCTGGCAGCATCTTGGTGAAAACACTGGACTTTGGTTCAATCCAGCAGAGGTGGTCTTATGTTCTTAACGTACAAAGCAGGCAAAATTGCCTTTCTGCTTGGACCAACTTAGGTTGTTGGAGCCGCATGCAAGCTTCCAGATGTTCTCCGAACTCTTCAGTGGGCAGAATGCAATTGGATAAACATTTCACAACAATACAGAGAATGCTAGGATAAAAATAGTTTTTTAAAAAGTATTTTCATTGCAAAGAGGGTTTGTGTTCCAGTAGACACTTTCATACACCCCCACCCCTATCTTTTTGTGCTTGAAAGTGCTTCCTTTTCATCTATTGAAAGAACTGCATGAAATTTTAAAATGTTGATGCTTTCTACAGCAGTCAACAAAACCTTATTATCTTTGGTTTGTTCCTTTTGGTTTCTTTTTCTTGTACACAATAACACTTGAAACCTGTCTCCCCTCTGTGGATGTCAGACACATATGATAATAGGCCTAAGTCTTTGGGAAAGAAATTCAAGCAATAGCGGCCAGTGGGTCAGTGTGGGTGTGCTGGGGTTCCTCACTTGGCTTTCCAATACCATGCTGTGCTACCAGTTACCCCCTTTTTATGGGGGTTAGGATGTGCAAAATTGTTTCAATAGGCTGTTTGCTGTGGCGGCAATGGCTTTGTTCCCACTGCCACCACCCATTTTTAAAGCAGTGATGGAGAACCTGTGGCTTTCCAGATGTGGTTGGACTCCAGCTCTTCTCAACCCCTGTCCGCATGGCCAACAGTCAGGGATGATGGGAGCTGCAGTTCAACAAAGTTTGGATGGCCACCCCTTTTGTGAAAAAGAAAATCACCCCTACAAAATGTGTGGCCCATTTTTCTGTTGTTCTGTCATATACCGTATCAACCAAAGACATATTACTATTCATTAAAAAAAGATTGTCAGGCATCCTAGATTTTGACAAGTTCGGGGACTTTGGTGATTGGTGCATACCTTAACTTTACAAAGCAGCCAAGGGCGCTTTTCCCTCTTTGAACATTTTTTTGCTTAAAAATGTGTACCGTCTTATCTTCATGCGAGGCACTCTGACATCTCTGAAGCCTCCCAGCTGGCTGCACTTCCTAGAATCCTCCCAGGGGCATTTCAGAAAGAATGGGCAGGCCGGAGGATGCGGAGATACCGCAAAGTATTTTGCTGCTATGAGAAAGATTAGCGGAAGGGGGGATGGGAACCTCAAACACCTCATAAAGGTTTTCTTACCCCTCATATCTTTAGTTTCCTCCCACCCTGCTAAATAAAGTCGGGCAGGATATTTTGATACGGCTTTAGACATATCATTTTGCTGCTGCTTGTGGTGGTGGTGGCAGCAGCAGCAGCTGTGTAGCTCTTTATGACAGAAGTTTAGCTGACAGCCGCCACCACCCTACACTCCTGGAATGACATCATGAGACATAAGAAAGTACTGATACTTGGTGAAGAGGTCTAAGTGTTTAAGAGAAAGGATGACTCTTCCAAGCTTGTTGGTCAGCAGTAGCTCCTGATAACTTTGGGCTGGATAAACTGTGAGCCTAGCAGTTCTCATCTTCCTAGCATATTGCTTTAGTTGTTCTATCCAGTGTATCATCTGGGGATGTGGTGTGTCTAAGAACTGGCAGGGATTGGGGAACCTCTGGAGATCCCAAGCCTTTGACTCACCCTGTGACTCAAGCCAAACCATCCATGTCTCAGACTACTAACCCTGAGCTGGGTATGAAAAAGGTCCATGAGCCAGACAACAGAGCAGATTTGAGACTCATAGCTAACAAAGACATACAAGGATACCCCTAAGTGTTTTCCTGTGGATGATGAGCCTCCTTTCCTGATCCCCAGGGTATCGTGTATCGTCTTTCCTTCTTTTCTTGAGGATCCACTTTTAGTGTTCCGTTCCTTCTCTCCTGTACATCTGAGCGGGGACCACAAATTCAAGCGTTTGAGCATTTGAGGACTTGGGATCGCGGTGAAAGGTACAGGCTCTGTTTTCATGGGGAAAACAGCCAAGTAAACTTGTGTCTGTGAATGGAAAAAAAATTAATGCAAAAGAAACATCCCGTACTTGTGTTATATAAACAGAAGATTATCCGAGGCTGTAAGAAAATGTATCGTGTATGAAAAAAATAAATAAGATAGAGGCAGATCATTGGGCTTTTGCAAAGGAATTTAGTGTGAGAGATTGTGGCATCCTGCTGATGGAACATTGGACAGCTGTTGCGCAGACAAATGTTGGGGATATCTGTGTAAAGGGGATATCTGTGGAAAGCCAACAGGAACTTTCAGTTTTGGCTAAGGGTGGGTCAAACATTTGAATATTTCAAGCTTTCACCTCTCTCTCTCTCTCTCTCTCTCTCTCTCTCTCTCTCTCTCTCTGTGTGTGTGTAAAGTGAAAGTGCGGATGAAGCTGTCCCTTATTTTCACATTTTCCAGGGTGGGGACAAATGTTGAGGTTGGGTACCCAAAACCCACTTGTTCTTGATTTGCTCCTCCGTGTTACAGATTGCCATTTCCCAGTCATTCTTACTCTGAAACTCTTACTCCATTCAAAACTAATAACAAGGCATATTTCAACTGATATAGTATTTGTGCACTTGCTGTTGGAGTGTGTTCAGAATTTGATTCCTCTAACCTCTTTCTTTATCTCAATGGGAAACCACCCATTCTTCCTGATTGCTACGTTTGTAGGCAGCTGTAGCAGCTTCCATTGTTTGGATGTGTGGCTTCCCCAATCCCAGCGCTGGAATCATCTCAACCTTCATCCACTGAACATAAGGATGCCGTAGCAATGGGATTCCTAGAGACTGCAGCAGTAAAATGCGTAGAAAGGCCTACATGCGAAATGTATGTGGCTTCCAGCTTCGTGCATGTAACATAGTAAAGGTAAAGGTAAAGGTACCCCTGCCCGTACGGGCCAGTCTTGACAGACTCTGGGGTTGTGCGCCCATCTCACTTAAGAGGCCAGGGGCCAGCGCTGTCCGGAGACACTTCCGGGTCACGTGGCCAGCGTGACATCGCTGCTCTGGCGAGCCAGAGCCGCACACAGAAACGCCGTTTACCTTCCCGCTGGTAAGCGGTCCCTATTTATCTACTTGCACCCGGAGGTGCTTTCGAACTGCTAGGTTGGCAGGCGCTGGGACCGAGCAGCGGGAGCGCACCCCGCCGCAGGGATTCGAACCGCCGACCTTTCGATCGGCAAGTCCTAGGCGCTGAGGCTTTAACCCACAGCGCCACCTGCGTCCCCGTGCATGTAACATAATAGCATATAAAAACATTCTCCATTTGTGCCCTTTTTGGATTCTTGTTGAACCAAAGCATTTTGACCTATAAGGAAATAATAAGCCAGCTTTGAAGGTATGCTGCCCTTTGAGACATTTTTTTTTTTTTGCACTCCACCCCCTGAATACTAGGGAGAAAATAATTTGCTTATTGCACTTATACCCTGTTCTTCTGGCAAGAAACTTTCCTGGATTACAAGGCAATACCTATTTAGACACTGATTGGACTGAGACTTGTTTAGCTTCAACAATTCAGGAATATCATCTATAGTGGTATCTCAGGTTACATACGCTTCAGGTTACATACGCTTCAGGTTACAGACTCCGCTAACCCAGAAATAGTGCTTCAGGTTAAGAACTTTGCTTCAGGATGAGAACAGAAATCTTGTAGCGGCAGTGCGGTGGCAGCGGGAGGCCCCATTAGCTAAAGTGGTGCTTCAGGTTAAGAACAGTTTCAGGTTAAGTACGGACCTCCGGAACGAATTAAGTACTTAACCTGAGGTACCACTGTACTTTCTGATCATTCTGTCTGTTTTGGCCCTCTTTGAGGGAGAGGCCATTATTGCTAGATAAGGTAAGAATGTGAACTCCATCTAAACCCCAGTCCATGTTTATGTTGCCACTGATGATCAATATGTGTTGTCCAAGTTAGCATATTGGATTTGAGAATGGGAAACCTGGGTCCAAGAACTTGATCAGCTATGAAGTTCACTGGGTGGCTTCAGGCAATTTTCTTTCCTTTAGCCTTGCCCTCTTTCACAAGGTTGTAAGGCTGAAATTGCGGCTACCTGACCTCCTTGTGGGGAAATGCAAGAAGCAAATATAATAAGTACATGAAAATACTGCTTGCAGTTTTTAAAGCAGCACAGTGGCAATAAGTTTTTGCCAATGCATCCTAACTTTAGCACATAGCACGAGTCAGGAATTTTTCATGAAGTGGCTAATGCAGTAGTACCTTGGTTCTCAAACTTAATCTGTTCCGGAAGTCTGTTCCGAAACCAAAGTGTTCCAAAACCAAGGCACCTTTACCCATAGAAAGTAATGCAAAATGGATTAACCCGTTCCAGACTTTTAAAAACAACCCCTAAAACAGCAATTTAACATGAATTTTACTATCTAACGAGACCATAAAATGAAAGCAATAATCAATGCACTGTACTATAAAATAAATAAGACAGTATTGTTGATGATAAAATAAAATAAAATTCTTACTTGCACTGATGATAGTCATTGTTAGTATGGGGGGCTTTTATCCATTTCTGCAGTCACACAATCAGTCAGTCAGTCAGTCAGTCAGTCAATCAATCAATCAATCAGTAGCTGAAATGGGTTCCACACAGTCACAAAAACAAATTAACCAAAAAAGCCTCAAAAACAAAAAACGCAAAATAAATAGCAAAAACAAAAGCGCCAAACTTAATCCATTCCAGAAGTCTGTTTGACTTCTGAAATGTTTGAAAACCAAGGTGAAGCTTCTGATTGGTGCAGGTGCTCTAGAAACAATAGCTGACAGCCGCATCGGATGTTTGGCTTCCGAAAAACGTTCGAAAAATGGAACTCTTACTTCCAGGTTTTCGGTGTTTGGGAACCAAGACATTTGAGTACCAAAGCATTTGAGAACCAAGGTACCACTGTATGTTTTTGGAAGAGATGGGAGTGAATTAATGAGTTATGGCAACATTTTAATGGATTGACTGACTTCCACACCACACCCATCCTGTAGCCGAGCACAGGGTAATGCTCCCTTGAATTAGTCATCTGAGTTTGCACTCCAAAACATATAACTTGTTGATCAACAATCAGAGGAGACTTCAGAATATGGATTTGTTGTTCACTAACAGGGACTTGCACCCCGCTCTTCCCCAATAGCGCTCGGAGCAGAATGTTGTTGCAGGGATTATATTACATGTTTTTTTTAAAAAAATTAAATCCTATTCTCTTGCATATTTTATTCATTTTCTTCAAGTTCAAATAATGTGTTGGCTTAAGGCATGGGTGGGGCTGTAATTTTATGTTCAGAGACTGGGGAAAAGACGCAATGACTGTATTTTGTGTGTCAGGAAGGAAAGCTGTAAAGGCGGTTCCCATCTGCCTGGGAGATACTTTCATGCAAAGTATCTTCCACTCACTGACATCCAGGGATTCCTGAAAGGCACTGTGTTGCCTTAACTTGCCATTTCCTTTCTCTAAGATAAAGGGCCCAGCTACAATTCACACACACAAATATATAACAGATGCTGCTAGGACTTTCAAGGATTGTCTACATTGGGGTTTGCTACCTGTTTGCAGCTGTTTGCTTTCCCATTTAATTTCAGTAGTCCACATAGTGCTGCCTGCAAACAACACCAATCTTAATGCTTTCCCCTTGTAAATTAAGGTTATCCATACAGGTGATGACTCAACAGTATTTATCGCACCTCAGGGTTCAAAATAATACCCTATTGAATATAAAAATATAACACAATATTTAGAACCTTCTTCCCAGTGCGGAGGGAGAAATATCACTGATTTTCAACATAATGTGCTAAGTGTTCTAGTAACTGGCTACAGAAGTCAGCTGGGGAAAGGAATTCTCACTCTTTAAATCCTACATTTTCCAAATTTAATTAATGTTGAGTGAATATTGCACCTTTTATCCCAGCTTCACTGGTGTGCTTTTGTTGAGTGTGAATCAGTTGGCTGCTCAAAAATATGGTGAAGGTGCACATATATACTTGGTGCATTTGGATAATTTAGTGAGAGGTGCTAAGGGAAGATGGATGTGGTCTCTGTGGCAGATCACTTCCTTATGTTAAGCAGCTCTGCATGCTTGGAGTTCTGTTAGTTCAGCTCTTAGGATGTTAGGAAAGAACAGCTGAACTATCTTCTGGCCAGTTGGACTGTCCAGCTCAAATTTGTTAAGAAGAGAGCTGGTTTTAGAAAGTGCCCAAATGATGCTTCATTCCTGAGGAACTCATGCTTGATTTGCTTGTTGTATAGAGAGATCCACATTAAATGTAACAATATCTGGTTGCCTCTTCTCTTTTGGGATTTAGTTTCATTACTTTTGTTCCTTGGATCACTTCCAAAGATTACAGTATACTCTGTCATTAAATAATTGACAGTCCATACTTTAGGGTTATTTTTTAAACTAAAAAGTTGACTGTGATCTAAAGTAGGACCTTCTATGGTGAAGGTCACTTTCTTCTGCATACAGTGGTTTGGATGCTCAGGAATATGTTTTGCCATTCAATCTGACTTCCTCATAAAATTATCTGGCTGGCCCCAAAATAAAACTGATGGTTCATAATTGTAGAGTAAATGCACTCGGGCATAGCAGGCGCATTACATACACAGTCTGAGGCGAGGAGGAGATGGTCATGGTTTATGTCACTATCAATCACTCTGTACAAAACACCAGTGTGATTTACAATCAAACAAATGATGCAAGTCAAATGCAAAAAGGACCTATACAATTTAAAAACATAATAGCAGCAATCCACTACAGGTAGTTGTATGAATAATTCTCAGTTCGTTAATCAAAACCCCTCCCAGATGAATAAACATGGTCACCATAAAATTAATCAACAATATTCCCTAACAGTAGCAATAAGATATCAGCAATCAAGTGTTTGGGGGACAGGCTCCTTCAGGTGGAGATGTGCTGTGAGGTCCTGGGGTCCTGAGCTGCATAAGGCTCACACATTGGAAGCCAGTGTAGTTGGTCAAAAATTGGTGTAATATGCTCAGATAGTACAGGCAACTCCTAATTTACACAGAGGTTGCATTCCAGGACTCCACACGTGTAACCAAAAGTGTGTATATTGTGAGCATCCTGGAGAGTCCTCCTGGCTTGCTAGGAGACCCTCCCCAGAGCCTGAGGAGAACATTCATTGTATAGAAATAATTGTGATGACAGAAGCTCTTGCATGTGCCTTGGAGACGTTGGACCACATTAGAGCTGTAGGTAGCAATCCCAAAAAGATTAGGCAGAGCTATGGAGAGTTCACCCATTCCTGATTGTAATGTTGCTCAGCAAGACCAGCATTTATTCTCAATGGAGAAATGCTCCCTGAACATTTATTTTTGAGGGAATGTTCAGGTGTTGCAATGGTAGGTCTTAACATCCACATACCCCAAAGATAGCTTCTGCGTGTTTTTCCTCTCTCATCAGGACAGTATGTTTTGCAGCTGACCCAGTCAGCAACCTGAATTTTTAAGCAGGCAGAACTGACATGGCAGACAGAAAATTGTCTGTCTAGAGATGGAGAACCTGGGCATACAGAAATTTGAAGGGAAATTGTATTAGTTAAACTCAGAGGAATTCATCAGATTGCTTACTTGGAGGGGGCAGTGTCCTTGCTGTCCCCTTCTTTTTACTTTCCCCAGTGGTGGCTTTTCAGCGTTTCCCAGAGTTTCCAGCTAGGGAGGAGACTGTGCAGAGCTGGCCATGTCTCCGACTTCTTCTCTGGGAAAGCAAGCGAAGCCTGAGGAAATTCACTGGGTTGAAGGACCAACCACTGAGCAACATCTGGGGCAGTTTTCCATAACATTTGCCAGTGGGAAACTCCTTTTTCCCTCTCTTTTAAAATCAAAAATCTGCAGAAAGCAAAACCCTCCCCTTTTCCTCGTGCTCGGAGATTCTGGCTTGTTTTGTTTCTTGTGAGTCCTTCAAACATTCTCCATGTTCTGCCACTTGAAGCACCCCAGAACAGTATTATTATTATTATTATTATTATTATTATTATTATTATTATTATTATTATTTTGGGGGGCGGATTGTTATCAGGATTGTGGCATGGGGGAGAGTGTTTAAAAAATACATTGGTACACACAAGTGCACCAATTGCCTCCCCAGTGCTTGTATTTAAATAAATAAATGACTCACAGAAACATGTCAGATGCTGCCATGTGTTTCACTTTTTGTCGTTAGGCCCATCCATAATTTTTTTCCCATATCCCTGATCCACACTGTTAAAAATTGTAGTAAAGCTGTTGATTAAGGCTAAGTGAAAAAGTGGCTGATTGGGAGAGAGAGAAGGGAAGCGTGTTGAAGAGGCGCCATGGAAGCAATAGGAAGAGGCCAAAGAGGCTTGATGTGAGTAAAAAGATGGATTGGCTGCAGCAGAATTGTCAGAGAGGTCTAAAGCAGGCTTCCTCAAACTCAGCCCTCCAGATGTTTTGAGACTACAATTCCCATCATCCCTGACCACTATTCCTGCTAGCTAGGGATCATGAGAGTTGTAGGCCAAAAACATTTGGTGGGCCGAGTTTGAGGAAGCCTGTTCTAAACAAAAGGACTGTGGGGAACATACCACTATCTTCAAGAGCCATTCATAACTTGGAGCATTTCCTGTAGAGAGGAATTTCCCCTGAATATCACTATCCCACTCCCCTCCCGATTGGTCTAACTTTATCCCACTCTACTCCCAATTGGTCTAAGTTTCTAGTCTGTTATGGTCACATGACATTCCAGGAGGAACATTTAAAACATTTGGTAGGGGAAAAACCAATAGGGAAGAGTTGCATTTCTGTCAGAAACAGGACTGACAATCCACTGTGACTTGAAGGTGCTGGGATGTCTGCCAGCAGTGCTCAAACCAGAGGAGTTTCTTGAAGTAGAGGAGGGAACTATGGGCAGTGGTCATATAAAACAGCTCCCACTCATCTGCCCAAACTCCCAGTCCTCATCCATCATGAAGGAATCTGCCTGTATAACTCAGTTGGCCATTGCTCAAGGCTGTTCTACTTCTTTCGCTGAGTTCTGACTGAAGCAGAAGCAAAGGCACATTTCTAGAAACACTAGTAATAATCAGCAACACCTTTCTTTGTATTTAGATGAACATGTTCTCTTGTTGGTCTCCTGATCCACCCACTTTCTTGCTGAGAAAGCTTTGTCTCCTCTGAAACTGCAAGCTTTAGCTACTGAATATTTAGATAACACATTCCCAAGTCTCATTGAAATAAATATGATTAAAAGACTTAACATTCACACGTAATATCTATTGCATTCAGTGATACATTAGGAATCCTTATTCACCCTCAAAACACCCCAAATGCATAAAATTGTAGTTTATAAGGAAGATGAATACGCGACAAGCCATTGTAACTCAGTCACTTGCCCACCTAGCTAGTTTGTGGTTATATGGAACATACAGCAATTTCAACCCTCTTGATAGTCACTGTGGAAAACAAAGCTATTGGGCTAAACATGGCTTAGGTTTGATCTTTGGGGCGTGCATGTTTGTGTATGTATGAGACGGAAAGAGAGAGATCTCAGTGGGACCCATGTCTGTCTTCATGCATACCAGAAGTTGGGCACCCCAAAGCAAACGCTCACAATTCTCACTTGGGTGTGTTCTTTTTACACACTGGACTCAAAGGCAGGCTTTCCAGGACCTTGTTTTCACAGCCTTCCTTTCCACTGCTGCCAATACCCGTTGGAAAACGTGGATGCCAGATTTCACTAACGCTGCGCACAGGGCTTGGAATCACATGCCTGTTGGCTCCACACGGAGCACATCTCAGCAAACAAACAAGCAGCAGTTACCATGCCCTCATCCAGCTGCATGTTCACTCCCAAAGCATTCCCAGCTGAACAACTTCAAATAGTCAGGTGATGGCATCATCCAGTGACCTCCTCCGCACGGGAACATTATTTCCCGTGCATTTCTTTCCTTCCCCTCCCAGCACTAAAGGAAAAAAAAAATCTATATAAGGGAAGGAATCAGCAGTCAAGAACAAATGGAGCAGAGCTGAGATTGGCTTTCCAGGAATGGCATGGAGCAAAGGAGGGTAAGAGTTACGGGAAGCTTGATGGATGAGAATGGGCAGAGCTTCCAAACCAGATGAGTTATAGCACGGTATCTCAGCACCGTGGTGCTCTGCCTCTGCCCGGCACTTTGGCAGGGGATGTGCTGGGAGCCACATGCAGCCTGCTTTCCATCAGCACTCCCCCCCCCCACTGCAAGAGAGCACGTCTTCAAGGCTTTATAAGGTGCTAGGAGAGTGTGGGTTAGGTAGTGGTGTTGTGCTCCTAGAGTCAGAGTGTTTGATTGTGTGTAGCTTCTGAACACTCAGCTTCCATGCTATGTTTCTTGGTCCCTCCTCTCAGTCACTACTCCCCCAACCTTGGGCATATAGATAATAATAATAATAATAATAATAATAATAATAATAATAATAATAATAATAATTTATTTATATCCTGCCCTCCCCAGCTGAAGCCGGGCTCAGAGCAGCTAACAACACTAAAAATAACACAGTTTACATAAAATCACAATCAATTAATTGAAATACATTCTAAAGTCAATTCATTCTAAAATCAATTCAGAGTCAAATTAATGGCAACCATTGGGCTAGAGCTCTATGAGGATTACAGAAGGGGGGGGGCAGACTGTGCCTTGGCCAAAGGCCTGGTGGAACAGCTCTGTCTTGCAGGACCTGCGGAAAGATGTCAAGTCCCGCAGGGCCCTACTCTCTTGTGGCAGAGCGTTCCACCAGATCAGTGCCATATAGATAAAATCCCCATAGGAAGCATGAACGACTCTGAGAGCAAACAGGTCATTGTTGTTTCTCTCCCCTACAATTTTTACTCATTTGTTCTCAATCTGGCTTCCACGCTCCAGGTCACTGATCTTTTCACAAGTGTACATATTCTTTACATATAATGTGACTTCTCCTCCCTTCCTGTTTGTTCTATTCCTTTTGAGCAGGTTGTACTGCTCAATTTCTACATTCCAGACATGAAAGTGACTGGATACTTAATGACACCAAAATTCAGATAAACAGGTCTTGCGCAAGTCCTCTGTATTTTTTACTTTATTTTAAAAATCCCAGTGCACATACTGCAACTGCACTCTCCAAAGTATTTCCCCACATGTGTTGAGATCTTGAGGGAACAGTTCCTCCAGAGTTGTTGAAATTCAGAGGTGTTTCAGCATACGGTAATCGGCATACGGAAGCAGGCATGCTCTTATCATTTGGGCTGCTAGAACAAAATGGCTAGGGTGTGCATATGGGAGGAGCAAGCACTCAAGAGTTGTGGCAGTAGGAACCACCCACCAAAGCATCACTACATAGCCACCCACCAAAAAATTAAAAATGCAGTAACAAGCATCCACATCAGTGGTGGGTGTGGATGCTCTTATATATTCATTTTGATGAGGATGACATCATGCAAATGGTGTGAAAAAATTCCACATTACATCTCCATCTGGGAGCATCCAAACTCTCCCCCACTCTCAAAGGCAGAAGATAATCTGGCATAAATGTATCCACTAAATAAAGCAGGACAGAAATGTTGTGGAAAAGAACTGCTGTTTTGCCTACAGCAGCAAGAAATACTGGATCATGCTAGATGAGGCAGTCCAGATGATCTTTGTGAGCATTCTGACTTTAAAATATCTGAAATTCACAACCTACCTCTGCTGTGGAACAAGTACTCCTGTCCAGGGCAGAATATTTGTGTTGTGCTACACAATCCCTTCCCCCAAATATCTGGTGCCACTCAATGTACCTACTTCATTATTTGAGCTCGGATTGCATGTGCCAATCTTTCCATCGCTTCTCCTGCTGCATAAATTCAGTCCTGGAACATGAGCCTGGTGTGCTATCAACACTGCTCTGTGTCTGGCTTGCAGGCTGATGGATTCCATGTGCGCAGTGGCTTTCATGCTGGGCCAACAATCAGAAGTGCCGCAGACACCGGAGAGCTTTGGTGAAGTGCAGATTACGGGGAGCTTTTATTTGAAGATTTCTGGGGCCATTACTAAGATAGGGAAACACAGAAAAACACAGCAGATGGCTAAGGGGCAGTCATTATCAAAGTGAGTGCCCTTCCCCTCAGTGGCCAGCAGTCAGTTCCTTCATTGAAGTGGTCAGAACAGAGATGTCCATGTTAGCAACCTGTGGTCTCCTCTTTAAGCACAAAAAGAGGCTCCATGATCCTTATTGGATGGAGACAGACTGGTAGAGGCCTCAAGGTAGCTTGCTTGCCTTGTGGTGCCAGGGGTCATAGTACTTAGGTGAGCGTGCATGACATTAACAAACATTAGATTTAGACAACCTTTTTGCGAATTTAGCTTCCAAAGATCTTGAAGGCATAATTCCAGTAGTGATTTTACCTTGTATTATTTATTGTGGAATCACAAGCAGGGAATGGTACTTATCCCATAGGCTGGACCCATTACTGTAAGAATGCTAAATATTCAGTATTTTCTAATGAAGTTATCTTCAGTGCGCTACCATTAATATCTGCAGAAGGAAATAGCAACAGGGTACAGAGTAATAACTTGGAGTAATCTATTTATTATACAGTGTACCTCGAGTTACAGATGCTTCAGGTTACAGATGCTTCAGGTCACAGACTCCGCTAACCCAGAAATATTACCTCGGGTTAAGAACTTTGCTTCAGGATGAGAACAGAAATCTTGTAGCGGCAGTGCGGTGGCAGCGGGAGGCGCCATTAGCTAAAGTGGTGCTTCAGGTTAAGAACAGTTTCAGGTTAAGAACGGACCTCTGGAACGAATTCAGTTCTTAACCCAAGGTACCATTGTATTTATATAATACATTGCTGTCAAGGCACCCAAAGCAGGTGTAAAATACTGCAAACAAATACTGCAAATTCTAAAACAACTGAGTTCTTTCAGACAAACTGATGTCCCGCAGGGAGCCATTAGCACAAGCTGCTTCTGCACTTCTGCCTTCCCTCAAGACACACAGGGTAGTATTCTACAAAAATTTTACTCAGAGTAGACCCATTGAAAGTAATGGGGGGATAACAAAACTATGCTCATTACTTCTACTGGGTCTACTTTGAGTAAAATTTAGTTGATTGCCACTCATAGTTCTTAAACAGCCTCAATAGTTCTCTTGGGTCCATTGATGGTCTCTTTAAAAGCTCCCTGGTCTTGGTCTCTCCTCTCCTGCCTTCATTTGGGATTCATAGGTCTTAAATAGTAATTACCAAAGTCATAAATAATAAAGTCCATTACTGTTGGACTGACTTCTGTAAACTAGAGATGCTGAATAATTGGTATCCAGTTAGGGACAATATGGTATTGGAGGTGGGGAGTGTATGTAGATGTCACTTGTTAGATGTTAGGCAAAAATAATAATAATCACAAACCAATGAACACATGTTTGTTTTGCATGCACTTTTGACTACAGTTACGTTGACTGGTATGTCATCTGTGCATTTTCAGTGAGTCTCCATTGTTGCCCCTTGTTCTTTGTTGCTGAGTGTTAAAATTCCCTTCTGAATGAGAGGGAATATCATTGGGGGAAGCCATACAGTGATGGACCTGTGCTATTGAACTATGACTGTTCTCTGTTTTGTAGTGTAATAGTAGGCATTCCATGGAGGAAGAAACCCTTTGGGGAGCTTCACTGTAATATTTTAGTTTATTTTCTTGCCATGGAGTGAGCAGATAGATAGGTATTTGGGATTTATCCTTGTGCTTTTGGATTCTTGTCTAGCACCATCCTCTGTTCACATCTCATCAATTCATTTCGACAGTGTTGACTTTCCACCCTTGATGAACATCTGAGCAGAGTTTTATTTTCCACTTCCATGGCATACGTGACATTTGTGTGCCAACCGCAAGTGCCATCAAGAGCTTGCCGAACCCTAAATGCGCAAAAACACAAAACAAATGTGTTCTTAATCTACAGTCAGTGAAGCAGAAAACATAGAAGGGGCAAACAAACAGGCAAAGGTACAATGAGTGCTTTAAAAAACAACAACAATCAAATCCTTTTAATTCTAATTATTCCTTGTGGAATCTTCAGGGCTGAAATTCCTTGTTAATAGGAGATTTCAATCTAAGGCTGGGGAAGCAAAGCCCTTAAATGGCACTTATTGCATGCATATACCACATTCCCTGTGGACAAATGACAAGCTTTCCTTGTGTCTGTGCACGTGGTTTGCACATGAGCTGCTATTGTGTGTATGTGTGTGTATGTTAAAAAAATTATATTACAAAAAACTGTCCGGATGAATTGGGTTCCTACTCACCCCCTCTCCCTTTCAGGCCCAAGTCTCAATTTATATTTCAATGGAATTTACCTCTAGGATTGATTTGGTGGTATGGTAAACAGATATCCTTTGCATATAAAAAGGGATGCTCCTTATTTAAAAGTAGCATTATCCCTTATGTAGGGTTCTATAGAGCAGAACTTAGTAACACTGCAGAACTTAGTAAGTTCTCCATGGTGCACAACAAAAGAGATTGTCTCACTGTGCACTGTATTTTATTTCCCTAAACCAGGGATCAGCAACCTTTTTCAGCCGTGGGCTGGTCCACCGTCCCTCAGACCATGTGGTGGGCCGGACTATATTTTGAAAAAATAAATAAATGAACGAATTCCTATGCCCCACAAATAACCCAGAGATACATTTTAAATAAAAGGACACATTCTACTCATGTAAAAACACCAAGCAGGCCCCACAAATAACCCACAGATGCATTTTAAATAAAAGGACACATTCTGCTCATGTAAAAACACGCTAATTCCCAGACCATCCACGGGCCGGATTGAGAAGGCGATTGGGCTGTATCTGGCCCCCAGGCCTTAGGTTGTCTACCCCTGCTCTAAACTGATCAGATTTGAGCCCTTCTTGTAAGAACACATGAATCTTGAACAGGCCAAGGTCCATCTAACAATTCCAGAAGCCCCTGGAAAATCACAAGCAGGGTATGATGATGACAGCCATGCACTGTTGTTTGTATTCATTCCAAGCCTATGAATACATTTTGCTGTCTGGGGCAAAGGAGGTGTAGCTCCACCTGCACCTTCAATTTCCCTCTTCAGAAGACTACCAGGCTGTCATTTGAATCTTGAACACTGATGATAGGGGTGCAGGGCTGGCTATATGGCACTGCCCCAATCCTCCAACACCTTACCACCACTGCAGCATGAGGAGGCTGTCTCACTTTGCCTAATGATAGGACCAGTCTGGCTCAGCAATACACTGACTCTGAACATGAAGATTCTATTTTGCTTTCATGGCTAAACACAGTTCATAGATTTATCTTCCATAAATTCATTAAATATTTTTTTAAAGCCATTTAAGGCACATCTTGAGCTACTGAATTCCAAACATTAATTATGCATCGTGTGAAGAAGTATTTTGTTTTGTCTGTCCTGAACCTGTTGCTGATCAGACTTGCACCCCCGCATGGCTAGACCACAGTTTGATGGAACAAATCATTGTGTGGTTGAAGAAGGCAACCCTTTGGACTGATGAATGAGGTTGCTGCAGGTGTGCTACAGGACCTCAAGAGGGTGCTTCTGAAATATTGGCCCTCACTGTGCAATTGCCTGGAGATGCTGTGTAAACATAATATCTTCCTTGAGCCAAAATCTCTCCCTGCTTGTAACTCACAAGTGGGCCGAAGCAGAACATTCCTTGCGCTTTGTGGATCAGGGCCAGCCCTGAAGGCTAGGAGAAGGTCCTTTTATGGTAGCATTTCTCCATTAGAATATATATATATAAAGCCACAACCACTCAGCCCATAACAAAACAGAGGAGAGAACACAAACACAGTCCCTGGAATGTGTTCAGTGCTGGCTGGGGAACAGTAATGCTGAAGGGAGCCCTTGGGTGGGAAGACAGATCAAATAATTAGGAGTGCAAAAAAACCTCTTCTCCGCTGTTGGTAGGATGATAATGCAGGAATGTGCGTCTGACGGGCAGGGCGCGACATGCAAAAGGAGAGAGCAAACATTTTCTTATGAGCTTTGTTTGGTCACTTGGTGAATTGACTGAGGCATTTTTTGCGGGGGGGGTGGGGTACAGCAAATAGTTTTGAAGCATCAGAATGAGAGGGGAACATTCTTTGTAATGTGTTTTCAGTGCTCTTGGCTAATTATTGTCTAACTGGCTACGAACAGCATCTCTAACGTCGCTGCACTGAGGCCAGGAAGCTCTGCTTATCCAGCGAAGTAGGAAATCTCTATTATAGTTTTGCTGTTCTGCTTCGTGCTTTGTTTCACCGGCTGCTTCCAGACCTCAGATTTCTCTTGTGGCCAAAGGGAACCGTGTGGTATTCCAGAGGCATCATCCACTTATTCACGTTAGCTGCCCAGACATGCTTTTGCTGTGTCAACAATGCAGTGGTGGTTCACCACTGAGGACATGATCCACCCACAAATGGTCCCTTGCATAGTTGTGCAGAATACACCGGGCAGTTTTTGTGATCCCTCAATGCAGATTGCTGGTTCGGGACGTTTCTCCATGACTGGAGAGACATACAAGCTCCTGCCTTGAACAAGTAATGAAGGAACCAGGCAGTAGCATCCTGGTTGCAGCTTCTGGTCATGGGGTGGTCCTCTGTTTGGTTAGCACAGGACAGGATGTACGATTGATCTTGTGCCTGCTTGAGAGCAAAGAGAGATGAACAGGGAAAGTAATGAACAGGTGGACAACAATATCCATGAAGCAGGATGCACAATAGGACTCTGCAATGGTCTCCCTGGGTGTGGCTTATATCCTAGTGGTGGTGTGCTGTAGTTGTGGATTGACCTGAGTTGAGCAACCTTAGATGTCTCTGATGTTTTTTGGGCCCCTGGGCACAGTTGCAAACTGCAAAAACTGTAGTGGGCACCACATTCCCCACAATCAAGCACAGACCAACAGAATGCTTCTTTCAAGCTGAATTTCAGAGAGGGGACCCTACAGGCACCAAGGAAAGCATCTTCAAGTACATGTGCCTCTATGAGTGCCATGTGGGTGACCCCTGAATCACAACATATCCTGTGGTCTGTCATGGGAATGTGTGCACAGCAGTCATTGACTTGGAAATAGCTATTTTTTCAGGATACCCCCCCCCCCTGCAATTGAAATTGATAGGAGAGAAACTCTTTGTGCCAAGTTTTGTGTTGGTGTAAAGTTGTGCTGTCAATGGAGAGATGGCTATGAACTGAAGGCAGAGATTTAAGTAAAGTCACTTATTTCTTATTACCTAATCAGATATTTACACTTCTGCATCTGCCGTCTTGCATGCATCTTCCCTGTCTCTAACAGGGCGATCATGCAGACTTCGTTTTCTGTGACAGTCACCTCTCTGCTCTGGGTTGTGCTTTCAATGCAGCCAAGCAGTAGATAACAAGGTGCAGCTGAAATGGTTAACTGCTTGTGTTCCTTGGCATCCTTCCTGGCTACTGCATTCCTATGGACCCAATTTCAAGAAACACAGCTTTGATTTTCCAGCTTTGCTCTGCTTTCAAGAAAATTGCACCGAGGATTCTGCTCAGGAAGGTCCTAGAGAGCACCCCCCACCATTTAGGAATCCTTTTGTTGGTTACTTTAAAAAGTGATTGCATTACAGGACAAAGAGTGAAACATCATCACATTGGTTGCCAGGGACTCACATTGCTCAGCCAAAAATAGTTCTTAGCCACTAGTTTTTTCCTGCAAATTATAGGTTGGGTCAACAGTGCAATTCGCTGGAAATTCTGGAAGAGACTTCCTGCTGAGAAGACCTTACGGTGTGTCTTGGAAGGCTTAGGACATGGGACAGTTACTCTGGCAGAGAGAACAACCATGTATAGTGGGGGCAATGTGGGGAGAATAATTTTAATACTCAGAAACAGACTGGATCCAACTCAAATCCAGTCTAGCAGCTTACTGCCAAATCAGCCAAGTTAGTGTGCTGCCTGCTGAAATGTTCAAAGAATATTTGCTTGCCGGACTGTACTGTGTATGTCAAGAGTGTTTGATTCTAATTGCCTCTTATCCAGAAAATGAACCTGCTTGTTTCTGTGAGGATGGAGGGCACAGCCTGGAAAATATTGACGAATGTGACAGGCTCCTGTGGGCTCTCGCAGTTCCAATCTGTTGATGCCCTCTGCTGTTTGGAAGTCAATATTGTCACTAGTCCCCTCTGTTTGCAAGGGTTCATAGAATCATAAAATTGTGGAGTTGGGAGGGACCACGAAGGCCATCTAGCCCAGGCCTCTGCATTGTAGGAATCTTTTGCCCAACATGCAGCTTGAACCCATGAACACCTGGCTTACTGACTGAGCTATTCCTCTCTCCCCTACAAGAAAAGAATACAAGAAAGAGTTGGCACAAAGAACAACTCACAAAGGCCGAAAGGCTAAATGCAATCGCCTCTGGAAATGATTGGAACTGTAGCTTGGCTGGACTGGGTGTTTACTTGGCATCTGTGGAAAAACTCTTCCCCCATCCCCTTTTGTTCTTCTACAAATATTCCGTAACATGGGGGTTTAATTAAGTGGATATGAAGTTCTTCTGGCTGTGGCCAACTTTCTTGATTTTTATGATGGCTTTTACAAGCAGTTGTTTCTCCCTCCCCCTCAGAAAAAAGAGGCCCTGCATGGCACAGTGAATCAAGGGGTCTGGTTAGAATGTGAATCTTCTGCTCACCTAGTTTATGGCCATGGGAAAGTCACTGTTATTAGTCCACAGTGCAGGATTGTTGTGAGGGAGAAATGTGGTAAGAAGTGTGAAGCATTTTGTACACTAAAACACTGCTAAAGAGAATAAGAACAATAATGAGGCTATGATAATGGTAATTTTAATGGTAATTATGGTAATAATGAAGATTCTGGAGTCCCATGTTGGTTCCCCCCCCCACATCAAACTCAAAGTTAATGGTTATCCAGGAATAGGGTAGGGGCATGATCAATTGCTTCAAAACTGAGAAGGCAAATAAAGAAACCCCCATTTAAAAGTAAAGTATTTTAAATCTCATTATTCCTGAAGTAACCTGAAAGATGATATGGCTCATGTCAGGCTCATTCACTAGCTTTGAGGTGTTACATGGAACACCTGGATAACAAACACATTTTATTTAAAAGCAGACCACCCTTATGCTCCACAATTTAGGCTACTTGGTGTTTGTGGTCAGTAAGAAAAGCTGCTACCCACATTTGCAGGACTGGTGGGATCCAGTGTGACTGTTCCATTATCTACCCATTCTTGATTTCCTGTTCTCTGTTATTTTAATGCTTGCCCATGGTTGTAAGAGAGACTGCCTCTTCAGAATGAAGGGTGTGCTTGGTTCCTCCTCCCTTTTTTCCAGAACAGTTCTATGGACTGAACTCCACATGGAAGAGAGATGGCACGTCCTCAGTAGCCTCTTCTTAAATGTTCATCCGGCAACATTTGTATTACTACATTGATCCATGATGTAAAACAGTTCTTAACTAATGCCCCACAGTGTATATGTACAGAAACCTAGTGAGGAAATCAGTTTTGTATTTTAATTCCAAATTTGGGATTTCAACCTGGATTTTTCTCCATTGAAGTTGCCTTTTGCAGAAGCAGGCTGAATCGATCCTATAAAGCAGAGATCAGGAATCTGTGGCCCTCCAA
Source organism: Podarcis melisellensis (assembly GCF_964234715.1). NCBI lineage: Eukaryota > Metazoa > Chordata > Lepidosauria > Squamata > Lacertidae > Podarcis > Podarcis melisellensis. Next base: position 85,767,431 of record NC_138528.1, read on the forward strand.
ATGTTACTAGATTACAGCTGCTGCCATGGTCCCTGGCTATTGACCATGCTGGATAGGGCTGATGGGAGCTGGGAGTCCAGCAGCATCTGAAGGTCCACAGATTTTGCCCCCCCCCTTGCCATAAAAGACTTCAGTTGTGAACTTGTGCAGCTGCAATCTCAATGCTGACTCAAGATGTGGTCATTTGTAGGTGGTAGCAATGTGCAAATGTGGAAAATAGGCAGGCTGAATATTATTTAATTAATTCATTTTAGACACACACCCTTCTTTTCAGCTCCAAGTCTTCATAAACTGACAGCACAGTAATTAAAAAAGCAGCACTACAAAATGCATAGCAATATACTGTGAAATTTAGCTTCAGACAGCATAAAATCATTCAAGAAATGGCTAGAGAGAACAAATGATTCTCTGTGGTCCATTTAAAAAGCAACCCAAGAGGAGGCTTGATGGAGGAGAGGCAGCCTGATCCCAGGGGATGGGATTACAGATATGGTGGAGCCAGCACCAAAAAGTATTAAATATTTCACCTGGTGCCTAAAGTTTACTTGTTCTCACAGTGTTGTTTTTTTTTTTTTGGAGGGGGGGGTAGAAAAAGAGTTGGCACTTAGCTAGGAGGAAGAACTCAAGAAAGAGAGCATTCTGCTGTTCAGAGACACTGACTGTGCAGGTCTTAGCAAACTTGAGGGAAATTATCTTCAGATGACATTTGTCCCTGTCTCTCTGATTCTGGACCCTTTTTAACCAGGGTTTCTTTGTTGACTTGTGCAGGAGTACATTCATTCTTCAGCTGCAATTGGTTCATCCTTTGGCAAGCATCTCCCCCCCCCCCCAGCAAACCAAAAGCCAGTTTAAAAGGAGATTCAGAAGTACAGTACCCCTCCTTCATGTAATCCTGTGCCCTGCCAGTCACATTTTGCTTCATAATGCAAAAACCATCCACCTGGCAGGTCTTGGTCATCCTCCTCATCTTCTCTCAGTGGCAGCTTGGAATAGTCCAGAGCGTGTGCATCCTTCCTAGGCTGCATCTTCAGTAAGAATTTTCACTCCTGGGCAGTTGTCCCGGATGCAGATTTATATGGGTTCTTATGGTAGGGTCTTGAAGTTTCTGTATATTTTGGACCTTGTCCCAAGCAACTACTCAGAGATCTGGCTAAATCCTTGGTTAGTTAGTAGGAAGGGAGCAGTTTCCCAGCGCAGGTGGAGCTGCTCAGTATTGGTGGGACTACTCTTTGATGGTGGGACAGAGGCGGTTACATTGTACAGATAATGCTCATAATGCTGTCTTTTCCTTTCTCTTCCTTTTCTCTTTACATTGCAAATGCAAGGATTCTAACACTGCTCTCTTTTGTGTTCTGCCCTTTAGGCTGCCACGCCTTGCATGCCTGCTGGCAATCATGAGCTGGTAAGTGACCTGTTTCTTCTCCTCCTTTGGCTGTTGCTTTCTGCCCTCTCTGCTGCTGCCTCAGGCACCAAAGGCATTTATTTGCACATGGACTGCAGAAGGATGGGCAATTGGAGGGTCTGCAAATTTACAATGAGGTGATGTGCTTCAGCTCTGTAAAATGTGCCCCAAGTAAGGTGAAGTGAGTTCAAAATACATAAGAGGGACAGCTCTACCACTCCCCCTCTGTCACACATGCACATGGTTAATGTATTTTATGTTATTTGTTTTAAATTGATTTTCTGGATGTTTTAAAAATGTATGACAAACAGATAAAGGGGTGGGAATAGACAGCACAAGCAAGCATATTGCATTGTTCCCATATTAGTGCCATAAAGACTGTCAAATCATCCTTGTAATCATGAAACATCCTCTAGTCTCTGTTTACTGTACTTTCTTTGTTGCGACCATCAGGGTAAATACTGTCTCCTTATCCTTTAAACACCCAAATGCAGAATCTCTTTTAGATAGGCTAACAAGAAAATCTTTTGATCCATTTCTGTACACTATGAAAGCCTTTATTTGTAAATGGGATTTTGCAGGGGGGTGTCCGGGGTGTGTGTGCTCAGCATATGTATCTCACTCTCCAGGGACTCTCAGAGAAGCTAACAAAAATTTTAAAGTACAATAAAAAAACTGCAATAAAACATAAAACAGAAGAGGGACAAAAAAGATAAACCCCCTCAAAATTTAAAACAGAGATAGTGGGTGCTCTCAGATTTCTAAACAATGGTTAAGGATGCCCAGAAGGAGGCTTAGAGCAGCTTGTGCTCCCCTCTCTCCACTCCTGTCTTAGTGCACTAGATTCTGCACTTCAGTCCTGCTCTGTTTAAAAGGGAACACCCTGATGGAACCAAAATGGGGAACTGCCATTTAATGTTGGTTTACTAACCACTAGGAACTTAAATCAGGATCAAGCCATGGTTTACGATTCTGGTTAGTAAACTGATGTTAAGCCAAAGTTCCCTCTTTTGTACATGATTGGGAACAGTGGTTTAAGCTGGCCAGGATTGCAGTGCCAAAGCCAGTGTGTTAAAGGGGAGAAAGGTGAACGGGGGAGTGTGTGGGCCCTAATCTCTTTCCTGACTCATGGTATAGGAAGGCGAGATAGTTACATCCAAAACGGTTGCTTGTTGTTCAGGTTAAAACATAAATCTAAAACAGAAAATCTGAAACGTCTTCAATGGGTGATAAAAAGACATCGGGGTCAGGGTCAGGTGATCATCTCTAGGAAAGGCATCACTACTGAGAAGGCCCTATCACAGGTCTCCCTACATTTCAGAATTGCAAGCTTTCACTATTAACTTCTTGGATAGGCAACATAGTGGTAAGGTAAAGGGACCCCTGACCATTAGGTCCAGTCGTGGCCGACTCTGGGGTTGTGTCGCTCATCTCGCTTTACTGGCCGAGGGAGCCGGCGTACAGCTTCCAGGACATGTGGCCAGCACAACTAAGCCACTTCTGGTGAACCAGAGCAGCGCATGGAAACGCCGTTTACCTTCCCATCGGAGCGGTACCTATTTATCTACTTGCACTTTGATGTGCTTTCAAACTGCTAGGTTGGCAGGAGCAGGGACCTAGCAACAGGAGCTCATCCTGTTGTGGGGATTCAAACCGCCAACTTTCTGATTGGCAAGCCCTAGATTTAGACCACAGCACCACCCACATGGTAGACTGTACTAAATGCTCAGCTCTGCACCCATACACACACACACTTTGGTAGGACCATTTGTCCCCATATAAATAGCTTGTTGGTGTCTTTCAGAGGGGTGGTCTTGCTGAATTCTAATGCTTTTCAGGAGGTGGCTTAATACCACTGACCAGGTGGTTCCCACCCCACCTATAGAAATATTTTGCTGCCTCTTGAAACAGTGGAGCAGCCTGGCAGCATTCCTCCTTAATGGTCCATTGCCATGTCATGGGAATAAACCTTACAGAGAGACATTATTGGGTATGGATAGGACTCAAGGCACAGGCCCATGGCACACTAATTTGCACATGCTACTTGATATAGATGCATCTGAGCAAATAAAGATTGCTGATGCTGAGGGTCTCATCAAAACTGAACTCAGCAGTGCATCCAGTTACCCTGTAAGCATTTTGTTTGTTTGTTAAACAGACCACAAGGGAAAGGGTCAAAAGACCCAGGGCATGGTGTAAAAGCCCCAAGTCTCAGATTCCCAGGGCACCAGCTAACAATGTCCCTGGCGTTGTGTGTGCATCAGAGCTCCAGAAGCAAACAAAAGAATTGCTGTATTGAAAAGCTGCCCTCAACATCATTTATATGATACATTCCAGCATTGACCTGATTTATCATCACTTCAACTTGATTCTCCTTTCATTTTTGGGGAGTTTGTGTTGTTTTTCATGTGGAAAAGTGTCCAGCCTGCAAGGGCAGATTCTTCTGGCAGAGTCCATCCCTCCCATGTCTGGAAGGGTGGGGTTGGCTTAGTGAAAGCTCCAAATTGGTTTGTAACTCTTGCATATTGAAACCACCCACATGCTGCTCCAATCACATTGTGGGCCCCAGCATGGCTCTGCCAAATCTGAATAAATCAGAGTTTAGCTTTGGAAACTGTGTCCTTGGCTCACCCAGGGAGGTGGGGGGTGGGAGGGAGGAGGAGGCTTGCTTGGGGGCTGCCCCTTAGCAGCTGTGCAATAAGTCTACTTGCAAACAGGACCTCTCTTCCATATTTTTAAAAGAAATCTGAAGGCAAAAAAGAATCTTCCTACTCTTCTTACTTGGGATTGCAGAGGCTAACATTTTCCATTCCAGGAATGCAATTCTTTTTTTGGTGCTCACATTTAAAACAGAAGCACACCCTTTAGTGGCAGGGACAGTTTCGCCAAATGGGGAAACTGGAAATCACAGTGGTGGCAGGCTACGAATTTGGTAGCTGCAGGGGTGGTATGCACTTGGCTCAGGAAGAATAAATCCGACAGTGCTTCCAGATTCGGCATAGACAATTAAAGTGGATTTGGTGCTCTTGTGCAACAAACCTGCTTACGAAAACAAAAAATCAGGCTTCTTTGAAGTAAGGAAAATAATGAGGAATTGAGGGATGATTGGTGTGACAACTTCAGTTTAGCACTAAAGTAGGAGTACTTGTCGGAATTAAGGTACTATTTCTTGCATCAGGTCCCCATATTCTTTAACTGAAGAAAGTCATGCAGAATGCACAGTCTGTACATAGACTGAGGACCTGGGAAAATGTAGGTTAGATGCAGATACACTTATGCAACCTTTTCAGAGCCCCAGTGTAGAGGCTTCATAATTGGCCTTAGCCATACCTCTTAACTTGCATGGCTGCCGTCTTGTGCCATGTAAGTATTTTATCCTTTGGGTGACGTCAGGCACCTGGTTCCATTGCAAACTCACAGTATCTCACGAAATGCAAGCTGAAAGATTTGTCCACATCTCCAATAGGCGTACAGAGTTGTTGCTTCTCCTGTGCCCTTTCCCATTCTTGGAATGGTCCTCCTGCTGCCAGACATGGCTGACGGTATGCAGTCTCTGTGTCTCAGAGACTTTTCTCAGAGCGATTGGCATTGCCTTCCCAGCACAACACAAATCGCTCCAGCAGATGGTTCTTGGGCTTTGTCGTCATTGCCCAAATCTTTATTTTTGTCTCTTCCTTTCCCCTGGAAATCTCTTAATGGTAAGTCAGAAGCTGTTAAGGAGACAGGCAGCAGGGCACTCTGGATCAAAGCTTTGCAAAGCCCTAAGTTGCCATGAAAGAGGAGCAAGGATTTCCGAAAGAAGCTCTCTGTGCAAAAACAGTCAGCATGTTCCATCTGTGCTGACATAAACAAGTATCATGGGAAGGAGGCCCTGCCCTCCTTTTCATAGATGTTTCTTGTTCTCTACAAAAGCTGTGACAAGATTGGGGGTGGCAGTAACAAGGAGCAGTGTAGAACTTGAAGAAAAACCTATTGTCTTCCCCCTGCCCCAGTTTCCAAATGCCCCATAACCGCTGCCCCACTTGGCCTCCTTTTCTTGTGGAACATCTGCTGCTTCTTTGCCAGTGTCATGTGAGTCACACACACAACCTGGTGCTCCCACACAATGAACATTACTATTACAGCTTCCTGAGCACCGGGGATCCTAGGAAATGTACTTTTCCCAACAGCATCAACTATATTTCCCAGAGTCCCTTTCACCTGAGATGCTTTCTTGTTGTCTGTCACCAGAGCAGCTGCAGCAGCAAAGTGGGAATGGGAGCAAGCAAGGGAGGAGTTCTGCTTTAGCTCACATGAAAAGAGCCCAGTCTGTAATACTCATTTTGTATTTAAGGCAAGCATTGTATGTCTGCAGGGTTTGTATTTTGAGCCAAGGATGGGTGGATTTCAGCAATGTTATCAGTTACCAGTTGCTGGAAACCACAGGGCAGGAGGTTGTGCTAAGTTCTTACTTGTGGATTTCCCATAAGCATCTGGTTGACCACTGTGAGAACAAGATCATAGCTGTCAACTTTTCCATTTTCTTGCGAGGAATCCTATTTGGAATAAGCGAATTTCCCTTTTAAAAAAGGAAACGTTGACAGCTATGAACAGGATGCTGGACTCGATGGGCCATTGGCCTGATCCAGCAGGCCTCTTTTTATGTTCTTAACATCCATAATTCTAACGGTGTTTTAGTACACAGAATTGCTGAAACAGGGGCTCCTGTATGTATGTAGGTCCAAGAGGGGTGTATTATAAAAACAGCCATCTTCACCAGTGGTATAATCCCATCAAATTCCACAAATTCTCTTGTCATGGTTCCCATGGTGAGTATTCCTCCTTCCCCCACCTCTGTCAAGCATAATTTCAGTGTGACAGGGACAAGCTCCCAGTCCCACGCCAGTCTCTTAGCTGGGATGGAGAGTGGGCTTCTTAGGCGCTCAGAGGACCTTTGAAGCTGAGCACAGCAGGGACAAGCCCTCAGCCCCAGCTCTGACTAGGCAAGAGGACTGGGCTCATCATATTTGGCCATGGACATGTATAGAACACCTCTTGTAAGTTCCCTGTAACTGGGATAAGCCTCCATCACCCTCTCCAGCTTGGAGCTGGAAAAAGAGAGAGTGGGGGCTTATTCCTACACCTGCCCCTTCGGAGACCCTGTCCCTTTGGAGAGGAGCACAACATTTCATTGACTGCCACGGGTGGGCAAAACTTGTGGATTCCTGTCTCCAGCAGTAAGCTGCCCACATTCCTCTGGAAAGTCACAAGCTGTGCCTAATGATAAACGGCTCTTGTCTTAGCTCCAGCAGTTGAACAGAGCATCTGTGTTCAGAGGCAGTATATCTTTGATTATCAGATGCTAGGGATAAAGCACAACACAGCTGTCTCATGATCCCTTGCTGGAATTACAAATGGCAGGGTTAGACCAAACTCTGCTCCCGATTCCCGTTATTGTTCCAATTTGGTAACTCTTGATACGCACGCCTCTGTTCTTTGGCTGGCATACCAAGGTCTGGAGCCCTTCAAATGCCCTGTGATCCTTTGCCAAAAGCAACTTGCTTGGGTAACTGGCTTGCTGGCATACAGAGCCCTATCTTCTTGGGCTATTCAGCGTTGCACCCCATCTGCACTGGCAGCAAGCCAAGGCAGCAGTTAGAGGTGGCCTCATGCAGGTACCTCACAGAGCCCTGCCAAGCCATAGACATGCCTCTCCTCAAATCTAGCCCCCCCCCCGTCAAAACAGAGCATTTTGACTATCTGCTTCTGTGCTCCTTTGCTGCCAGCTGCTTTGCAAGTTTCTTTTCACAAGTGGTCTGCTGCTTATTATCTCCGTACACAGATTAATCTCTGCGCACACACTGGCATATTTGGATGGTAAACACAGCATACATAGGTCCCCGAGAGAGCTTCCTAGGCTGGCCAGGGAAGTTTATCTGTGGAAGGCACATGCTCTGGTCTCCTTGGGACCGTTATTGTGGGTTTGTCAAGGAAGCTGTGCGGTGTGCTAGGAGCCAGCCTTCTCCTGAAGGGCTGCCTAAGAGACCTGTACATTTGCCAGGAACCCAAGGACTCTCCACAATGGCACCATTGTGCAGATTTAGAATGTGGCATGCTCCGAGTTCCTTGGCTGGTAGGCACGAGGAGTTGCCAGTGGGGAAGATTTATAACTCCTTCTTGCCAGCGAAGACTTCCCAAGCTAGGTGAAGGAAATGTCTTCCCTTAAAACAACAGCCATGCAGAATCCACGTTGCTCAGGAAGCACGTTGCCTTTAGCAAATGTTCTTCCTCTTCTGAGATGGATGTTCCCTTCCCTTCCCAGCCTGCCATGCGGCTGTGCTTCTTGTCTGTTTTTCATTTGTACAGAAGTGCCTTGGTTACACAGAGATGGGAGATGGCAATGTTGGGTCAAATTGTGCAGCGTGTAGGCATGGGATGTTCCTCTTCTCTGAATTAGGTCTGCTCCTTGTAAGAGAAAGACTTCAATTATACAGAGGACAGACATGAATCATATGGCCAGTCTGATTCATTCTTGCAGATGTAAGCTAAAATACTCTTCAGAAATGTGAACAATGCACACAGATCAGGAGGTTTTGCCAAAGAAGATACATGTTCAGCTAAGGAGGAAACCCTGAACTCCTTCAAAACAACTTTTCAATCAAAAAGCTATGAGCGATATCTTTAAAAATATGTGTAATTAGTACATGGCGTATGATACTTTGAGATACCGAGTGCTGCCTTGAACTGCTGCCATGACTAATATGCTAGAGGTCTTATTTTTAATATTTACAGCAAAGCATCTTAACTAGTACTCTGGAAGAACAACACATAAACCACAGAAAACAGGGGTCTCTTGTATGCATCCAAACCGCCTTAGGCATGGATGGTGTTTCATGACGGCTGGCTTGCAGAGACACATCTACCTCCAGTGGCAGTGAGCTTTGCTGCTTCTGTTTACATAAATTCAGAAGGAGATGGGGTGAGGGGAGAGGGGGAAGCACCAGCTTTTACAGCTGATTCAGGAGATGAACTGGACTCCCTTGCCTTTCTGCGTGATCAAAGCTCAGGTTGCTAATTGAATTATGTCTGGAACATTTAACATCGTTCTGTGCAAGGAGCCAAGGCAAATGTGTTTTTCCTACAGAGGCCTTTTTTTTGGGAAAGAGCAGAAGGATAAATTTATTAATTTGCCCATTTATTCAATTTGTATGCTGACTTTGGCACAATAAGGTCCTCAAGATGGTTCACAATCAAATCCATTTAGATTATTAACATTAAAACAAAACTAAAAAGTGCATTAAAAAGCCAGCTGTGATTGCCAACTTTTATAGTAAAAAAGATGTCAAATTACAAAGAGAATCAAATAAAATTTCAAGGAATAAAAATAAAATAAAATGGTTCACTTTAGCCATCTCTAAATGACCTTAAAACTAGATGGTCCTAAATCCTCTTCTAAGAGTCTGAAGGGAACCCACCCAGATGATTTGCCTAGAGGTGGAATTATGCAGAATGAGCTCCATAATTGCAAAAGCCCTCATGGTAATCACTCAGCCCTCAAGAACAGAGCTTACTACTTGTAAGTAACCTAGAAAAATTGGCAGGTTGTAGGGGAAAACTCAAGACTGTTTGGCCAAACACTGTGATTCAGCGAACTGGCATCAGCTATTACTCCCAGATTTTTCTTTTGGCAACCCTCTTCCGCAATGCCTATTGCAATGCCTTCATTTGCAATATGAAACATGAATATTTGCAAATAAGAATGTGGATTTTCCCTGTGACTTTTAAAAGGGCTATGACCCTTCTAGGTGATACATATGAAGGTGCAGAAAAATGTGAGGTTGAGGCTATAGAAATAGATAGGGTGCGAGATGTTGGAGGGTAGGGAGGGGGGAAACATGAAATAAGTGGGCAGAGGTCTACACACATATAAAAAACATTTGGGATATGCTTTTTTTCAAAAGCGTTTTTAACAATACATTGAATTTTCCATAAGGCTCACTATCGCTGTCTAGTGTCACATTGTATATTGCACTTAAAACGTTTTATTTGCAGCTGTATAGGAGCAAGGTTTAACACAGAAGGGAGACATGGTTGTGCCGAGAGAGAAGAAAGAGTACTGTGGTGCATTGAAGGAGGAAAGGGAGCTGACTGAGAATAGTCTATAAAGGGCCAGCTCCACTGTTAGGCAGAGTGAGGCAACCACCTCAGGCAGCAGATACCGGGAGTAAGGTATTGGTGGGCAGAGATGTGCATGTCATGCAGATTTCCCTAGTGCCCCCTAAGTGAGCCAGTGGCCCCTAGGTGCACCGTCCCTTTGCCAGTGTTGAATGTAAGATTCAACTGTTAGTCCAGTTATTTTCTGTAGGTGGAATTGTGGTGTGTGTTTGCCACCTTGCCTTTTGCCTCAGGCAGCAAAATGTCTTGAGCCAGGCCCTGGGCTACAAGAAAACGCAGAATCAGAACGGTGACAAAATGCTTATTTACGATTAGCATAGCGATGTAGATCTCTCTGGTTAATAACAATTTAAAAATGGTTTTCCAAGTGAATTGTTGCGCACTAAACATTAACTTCCTCTCTTCCCATTAAAATTCAACTTTGTCTCAAACTGAGAAGTCTGGCCCACCTTCCAGGGACCTCTTGAATCTTTTCCCTCAGTTTTGAGAAGGAAGTAGAATTTTTGAACATTGCCTGGGAATGTGCAGCTTAGTACTATAAATAAGTGGGGGAACTTTGAACTTATGCTAAGCCTTCATGCTTTCTCTATCTCTCTCCCCTATACAGCCATCCACTGAGGAAAGTCCTGCGAAGCACTTAGAAACCCCGGTAAGTGATATGATTTTCCTCTGCTGCAGCCAAGAACATTTAGGAGGGGGAATGTCCCTTGGGAATCCCACTGCCTTGTGTGCAGTGGTTCTGCTCCCTGTCATGTGTCTTCCCATTTACTTTTCGGCAGCTTCTTAATCCTCCTGTCCTTGATCTCCCTGCAAATCTCAGGTTCCCACAACCTTTCCTATTCGGACTTCCTTGTAGCCTACTATGTCTCTTAGCTATTTAGCAACTGCATTTCATCTAAGAGGCTTGCTCAGGTTTGTAAACATAATTCAAGCAGTCTTATAGTCAAGTATCACGTTCATAAGAACAATTACTAAACAGTTACACGTGGCATGATTTACGAAATGGATTCAGAAAATGAACTGTGGTGTAGTGAGTCATGTTCAAAAACCGCTCTAGCATCCCCTGTGCTTAATTCTACATTAAAGTAACATGGCCTTGTTTAAAACCAATATAAGCTACATTTCCAAAGGGCAGGCATGTTTTGAACTCAGCATGTTGAGTTTTGATATTTATATGTTGCAAATGAATCATGAGACCAATTCAGTATGCTCAAATGCAGCATAAGGTGCACAGCTTCCTAAACTGCAGTGATTGATGGATGATGCTGTGATGGATCGTGATTGGTCAAGAGGCATGCTGACTCTGTTTGCATATGATGCTAAGCCAAACTAGGACTTGGAGTGAACGTGTGAGCGTTTGGGCTTCTGAAGAGGCAGTCATTGTTGTTTTGCTCTTCCTGCAGTCCTCCTCCTGCTGCATTGCTGTGAGCTAAGCCGTGGTTTGTCTCAGGATGCCATCTGAACCTGGATTAATGGTTTGCCTCCCTCCAGACAAACTATGAGCTGTAAACCAAGAACAGGCCTTGGCTATGACTTGTGATTTGTCCAGAGCAAGACAAATCGCAAGTCTGAGTTCAGTCGACATGTTAAGCCAAACCATGGCTTAGGTAACCCCAGTGCATCTGCAGAAGGAGGACCAGAGGAGAAGCAAAGCAGTTGCACTCACCTCTCCAGGACCCCACACACTTATGCATTCTTAAGCCATGGCTTGACTTGGTGTTATGCGTAAGCTGGGAGGAGCTTGAGTTTCTCTTGTCAGCTGCTTGCGCCTCCATAGTAAGCCCGACCTCTCACCTGGAAAACCATTGATTGCTGACTAGCAGGTATGTTCAGGGATTGAGAACAGTAGCAAGCCGGCATCTAAAGGGTGCAGAAACATCTGCTGAAAGAGAGATACTGAAAAGATGATGGCAACATATCCTGTACAATAATAATAGTAACAAATAAAGAAAGACAAAATAAAACTTCTGGGGAAAATAAACAACTTTGAGAAATGTCAGAAAACAGCTTTTCTTTTTATCTCACACAGCGCTGTTTTTTAAAAGGCAGTTGAGGAATGCCAAATAAAAACTTCCTTGCAAATCCCCAAAATAAAAGTCATGTTCTGAAGCATTGAGGATAAATGAGTTCTGTTTGTAGTTTTTAAGAAGGCGGGGACTTGTTCTGTGTGCAGTTGTGCAGTTGTGAGATGTCTGATCCCTTGGAGTTTCTGCCTGTGTGCTCCATTAGGGTATGAAACAGAGGAAGGGGTTCACCAGTTTACAAAAAAGTATAGTAGAAATCCACAAAAGATTTTTTTTCTATTGACAATGCAGTAATATTATCCTAATGCATTGGAATCACAAGAGCTGTTGATCAGGGAACAAATTTAATGTACTCAGTGGTAAGCTATAATGCAAGGCACTTGCCAACAGACTAGAAGTCACAAAGGCAGACTTGTCAGCTATTGCCACTGTGGTGTCCATTAAATTTGTTGCTCTGACGAAGAGAAACTCAGTTTGAAACTCATTAGGGTAATTTTATTGCATTGCTATCAGAATAATTTGCTTATATTTTTTTGTTTTGTCCCTTTCCCCTGTGCTTTGTGTGTGCTTGTGTCCTTTTCCATTTGTTCTGTTTGGAATTCCAATGTGCCAGTAGTCTTCTGTCTACATACAGTACAATTGAAACAGATCAACCCTAAAGGACCCAGTATCAAAAAGTGAGGGGAAACTGGTATTTTTTGAAGTTAGCCAGTTTGCTAAACCCCTGTAAATAACTGTCCTCATGGGTGGTCTACTTGTTTATGAGCTGCAGTGTCTGAAGTAGGGAGTCACAAAAGGTTGCACAGACTACTTCTGTGATTAGTTAAATTGCAAGAAACCCTTCTCCTAATCACCAGATTTAGACATTGCAATCTGTGATCCTCTACTTCAGATGTTTTGAAACATGAAAAGAGAAATGGGTAATCTTTAGAAATATGACATCTGCTCTGATAGGATGGAAGTTTTATGAGATTCAAGGAATTTCTGGAAACAAAACTGTTATTATTTTAGGATGTATGCAAAACCTCTTGCCCCAAGCTGAATGGCTTTTGTACAAACACAGAGGTATGAAGAGACTCTTCCTGGGTCTTCCCTGTTTGTTTTCCAAAGAGGATTTTCTTCCCCTCCCTTTTTGGCTCAAACACCCACCTAAAGCATCTAGCAAAAGATGCCGGGAATACTAGGCTAGATGGAATGTGTGTTCAAGCCAATCTTGCATTAGCTTTGTCCTTCCTTATGAGAGGGTGGCATTGGATGCTCCTCCAGATAGATCCAGCCAATCCCTTGTGGTTGCCTTGGCACCCCAGGACCTTCAATCTGCATTGCCTGGGGAAAGTGGAGGTGACCTGGCATCATGAGATGGGTTGCTCCCTCCTTGGCCATCCAGTCAAAATTCTTAATAATTAGGAAAGCTGAAATCAAATCATGTGGATTTGAACTGAACAAGGCTTCTGTGTACTTAGGAAAACAAGATTCTTCTGGCACTGTCCCTTTTTTCCATTACATGCATAGCCTTTAAACACTGTTGGAGGCCCCTCCCTGTAGCTGAGCACCTATTCGTTACCATGACACTCTTTGCTTATCAGTGGTCTCTTGGAAGAGACAATGATGTCTTCGAGGATTCTCAAACTGTCGTAATTTTACATGCAGTACTTAATTTTGTTCCCTTTGGTGGGCCATCCGTGGAATACGGGGGATGTATTTATTTATTTTAGGGACGCGGGTGGCGCTGTGGTCTAAACCACAGAGCCTAGGGCTTGCCAATCAGAAGGTCGCCGATTTGAATCCCTGCCATGGGGTGAGCTCCCGTTGCTCGGTCCCTGCTCCTGCCAGTTCAAAAGCATGTCAGAGTGCAAGCAGATAAATAGGTACCACTCTGGTAAATGACATTTCCGTGCACTGCTCTGGTTCACTAGAAGCAACTTAGGCATTCTGGTTACATGACCCGGAAGCTGTCTGTGGACAAACGCCGGCTCCCATGGCCATTAAAGCAAGATGAGCGCCGCAACCCCAGAGTCGTTCGTGACTGGACTTAACAGTCAGGGGTCAATTACCTTTAACTTTACCTTTATTTATTTATTTTTTTACCAAACAAACAACAACAACTTCTTCTTCTTCTTCTTCTTCTTCTTCTTCTTCTTCTTCTTCTTCTTCTTCCTACACAATGTTATACAGTGAGTTTCAGACTATATACCCAGAAAGCTTTTGGGGTATTCTTCACTGAGAAAATCAGTGGTGCTGGACAAAAGTTCCTCCTGAAGGAGTTTCGCAGCTAATAACAATAATCACCTACATTGTGCAATAAAAGTGGCTTGGGTTATAGGAAGCGCCACATCATAGGGTTGATGCAGGGAAACTTCAATTTTCCTTCTCCCTTCTGCAACCCCCCTCACCCAATCTTGAAAAGTATTTCCTGAGAGATTCAATATTGCCCTGAATGGCATGGACACATGGAGCTGGTTGGAGGGGTGGGGAGATCACCCCAAACAGGGTACAGGCAACTTTTATAAGTGGAAAGGAATTAACTTCACTTTGGAATGAGTTAAATTTACTGCTTAAGTGGCCTCAAGTTCAGCTAGAAAGCTTCTTCAATACATGAACTTTTTTTAAAAACAACAACCCCAGAATCAATTCAGCACAACAATCAAATAAATAACAAACCAAGAGCAACATAATGCTGGGGGTATCCAGGTAAAATAACAGCACCTCGCAGTTCCTGTGCAGAATAGAAACAGTTTTATGGTTTCTAAAACTTGATTTCCCCAAAAAAATCACAACAGAAAAGACCAAGTTCCTGCTTGCATCAACCCTACCATCTGATGGAGGCAGAATGGTGTGGACACTTTCTCTCTCTTGCTCTCTCTCTCCTCTCCCCCAATGCCTGCTGTCAGTTAAATTTGCCTAAGGTTGAGTTTATACATTCTTGTAATTCTTCTATAGTTCCTTATGGTTAAAAAAAAGTGCTGCTGCATGGATGAAAGCAACATAACAATTGTATGAAACTGGATGTTTGAGAAGTAGCCATGATCTAGATAGGTGCATTCATTTAGAGTACAGGTGGAGAATCTGTGCCCCTCCGGATATAGCTGGACTTCCAACAGCCCCAACCAGCACAGCCCATGGCCCAGGGATGGTGGAAGCTGTAGTTCAGCAACATCTGGAGGGTCACAGGTTCCCCATTACTGAGGGAAGAATTACAGGTACAGGAACTGGAAGCATCAGAAGTCAATTACTATTGGAACCATAATATGCCTTTCCCCCCATTTTCTTTCCCAGCTTTCCCTTGTACGATTGCATTAGTGGAAACAGGGGGAAGGGTGGCACACAACAAGCAATTTTCAAACTTTCTAGTTTCAGGAGAGTCTTCCCATGCTCGCTTGTGGGGCAAGAGGCATTGCATATCAGCCTGAGAATGCCTGTGGGCTGTAAAAGATTCAGGGAGCAAGTTGTAGGGCATATGGCCCGGGATCCAACTAACCCAGAATGCTAACAGAAGCTCCTGCTAGTGCAACAGGGCATCCCCCTCTCCTCTCCACACAATCTCCCTGTGCCCCCTCTCTCTAAAGGGTCAGAAGACCTCCCAAGAACATCACATGAAGAGAGGAGAGGGCAGGTTGTTCTGCCTGGGAAGCAGAAATGTTTGCGCTGATGGAATGACAATGAATTCCTCCTATACACCTCAGGTGTAGAGGGTGACAGTGAATTCCTCCTATACACCTCAGAGGCCACTGGCCAGGACTCTTTAGGCTCCACTGCAGCCTTGTGTAGACTCAAAATGCTCTCCAAAACCCACCTAGCACTCTCCAGCAGCAGCATGCATTAGGGATGATTGGTAGCAGCAATGTGCAAACTACTTTTAAGGAAATCCTGCCTGCCAGGATTGATCTTTGTTGAAGCACCCCTGACAAATGTTCTTGGGGTTCCGAGGAACACTCATACATGATGACCTGTTAAGAACCTGCATGTTTTGAATATTTCTACATCATTAATTCAGATGAGGAAAAAAAAAACATTTCCATTTTTTAACTCTCTATTTCTATGAATCCAGCTGTCAGGCTCATATTCTGCAGCAGTGACCTTGGTTACTAAGCCTTGTGGCTCTTGGTTGCTTTTGCTGCAACAGGCTGGCATAGAAACGGAAGCAAGGTGTGTGTCGAACAGTAAAGAGGGTGGTGATATTGAGGGCAACACTCTAGAATTAAGTGGGGGGCCAGCCTTTAAAAAGGATCATTTGTCACTTTCACCATTCCGCCTGGTCCTGAATTCTGGATAGGGTGCTTTCTGAGCATTTAATTTGCCTGGAAGCTGTTATTCCTATCAGCTGATATCTGCCTGACTCTTCCTCGTGGTGTGGGTGTGTGTTGGGGAGAGCGTTTCAGGAAGGGGTGGGGCTCCATTTCCACCAGCAGTAACAACAACAGGAGAGCTGTTTGTGGTTAGTGTGTTGCATCGTGAGCCACAGGGACCCAGCGGCAGCGTCAGAGACTGACCATGCCAAACATGGTGCCCACTGCGTGCCAGGCTTGTGCCACTCTTTAATCAAACACCGTCCCTTTATTATTGTGGACTTCCTTGGATTGAGTCTCTGAGGAGGAGAGAGGGATTGCTCTGGAGAGAGATTTAAGAAAGAGTGGGCACCATGCCCTGGAAATGGATTAGCAAAACTGCTACTCTCCCGAAGGTAAGCCTTTGTTTAGGGTTGGAGGGGTGTGTGCGTGCTGTGGTGGAGATGCCAAGCCTTGTAATTGGATTTGCGCATAGGAAAAGGGTGGGAATTAGTTAAACATCTCCAAATAGGGATTTGCCTTCAGCTCTGTTCTCTCTGGGCAGGATGGAATCTTTGGATCAGATCTTTTATGAACAACAACAACTACAGTTACTGCATGCACATGGTTCTAGTGCACATCTCTTTTGAGCAGCCTCATGGAGTGCTGCTTTGATGGAAGGAAATCCAGATCTGGCTCTGTGTGCAGCTTGTTTTCTCCCTTCATCACAGCCAGCTGGCTCAACGAGCCAGGAGTAATTTGTTCTCATGTCTACGGATGACACCAAAAAGGGGGGGGGAATATGGTGTTTCAAGGTTTTATTATCGCTTTTAAGTCTGAATATCCTATACCTCATATAATCAGAATGGTTTTTCTAATCTGTATGAAATTTATTTGACACTGAGAATCTACTTGTTTTGTGGTGTAGTCTGTAACTGAATTTCATAGGGATCTGATGGAGAATGGCCAAGTTATTCAGCTTAAAACTTTTGATTTAATGCCTGTGTGAGGCAGCACTTCCCCCACACTGCCAAGTAATACCTTAAAAATATTCTTTTGGCAGTTATATCCAGTATTCAGGTATGTTGCTTGGACTTCTCTCTTGTTGAAAATCCACTGTGTGCATATAAAGGAATAAGGTTTCAGAGTTAACCAGTTGTAATAAATGGGAGCTGAGGCGAGGACAAGTTACGTGTGTGTTTGTGTGTGTGTGTGTGTGTGTGTGTGTGTGTGTGTGTGTTTCTGCCATTAAGGCAGGTACAGACAATGGCAGCTTATCAGCTTTAAGAGGTACACCGACTAGCACTTCCTGGAGACATTTCAGTGCCTACAAATGCCATGTGCAGCCACTTGAAGCCAAGCCATTAATGTGTGATGATACCTGCATGCCACCCTGCCTGCATGAATCTGCTTGGCTGAGAGGAGGCTGCACAGTAACCTAGATGTGCTTTTTAGATGTGCCAAAGCAGGGGACACCCCCCCCCCCACTCAAAGCAAAAGTACATCCCTTCCCTCCTGAGATATAAACAGAACTGCCCTACCTCAGGCAGCAGATACTGAGGAGGGGAAAGGGAAAGTGATGGTAAGTTGTTGGCAGGCAGAACTGTCTGTGCTATGTGGGCTAACATGCACCCCTTACGCTAGCCTGCCACTTCAGCTGTGGTAAAGGACACTGTCCTTTTACCAGTGTTGAAGTAAGATTCAATTCCTAGTCTGGTTAGGTTGTGTATGTGGTGTGTGTGTGTGTAAAATTTTCCTGCATGGGACAGGTGGTTTAAACGTGTATGTGCATTTGAGGGAGTTTGCTAATGTGTATGTGTATTTTATTGTGTGTGGTAGTTTTGTGTGTCTCTCTGTGTGACAGAGCACGTTTATGTCTCTCTGTGTGAATGTGTATGAGGGGAAATGGTCCCCCCTCTGCATCTGCATATGTGTGAAGGATAATTTAGTAGGAGTGCATGTGGGAGAGAGGATGGGTGACTTCTGACTGCCTTCTAAAATTGTCTTCATTTAAATTTCTCACTGGATGTTATAGATCTGAATTGTTTAAGGAGTGTGTCAGCTGCACTAGCGGTGGGTCACCATTTTTGCTTTGTGGGCCAGATCCTTATCTGCCTCTATGCTCCACAGATCCACTTTGACAGATGGGTGGGACACCACTGACACCATGGGCAGGTTTGTTTGTTTTTTGCCATGCCTACCTGCCAAATCCCATGCACAGCACTTCCAAAGCACCTGACAACCAGCTTGTTGTTGGCCACATGGGTACCACAGCACACGAAGCTTGGCCAACCCTTTGCTTGGCACTTGGGAAAATTGAGCATAAGGGCTTTCAAAGCACTTTCCAAACAACAGCTAGCTCAGGAATAGGCAAACTCGGCCCTCCAGATGTTTTGAGACTACAACTCCCATCATCCCTAGCTAACAGGACCAGTGGTCAGGGATGATGGGAATTGTAGTTCCAAAACATCAGGAGGGCTGAGTTTGCCTATGCCTGAGCTAGCTGTTGAGTGTTTGGGAATCACTGTGCAAAGTGCTTTGCCAGCTCTGTACTTAGCGCTTCCCAATCACCAAGAACAGGGGGGCAAAACTGCTTTCTGTGGGGATTAGCTGTGTGATCAAGTTCTCCATTGGGAACTCAGCTGCGAAGTAAATTGAGCAGACTTGAACTCACTGCCCATCAGTTGAAGGGGCAGGAGCTTCAACCCTGTTTTCTGTGGGGATCAGCCACGCAGTCATGTTCTGAATGGGGAACTTCAGTGAAGAGCTGATGCAGATGAATCTGTACGTGCCCCATACCAGACATTAGACATGACATTAGGTGTGATGCTGGTGGGCACACCTAACAGCCAAGGAAAATGGCCTTGCAGGCCAAATTGGGACCTTTGCTGTGCCAAATATGGCCCACAGGCCAGAACTTCCCCACCTCTCTGGTATAACACATGTAGTCAAAGACAAACCCATAATGACCGTCTTTAGGTTCAGCATGCTGCTTTGTCCTTGTTCCCTCACTTGGCATTTTCATTACTGGGACCCTATAATTCAGCAGCTGTTTTAGAAGTAGGTGATTAGATCTGAGCTCTGCAAACTCACCATGTAAGTTTGGGCATGGGAGTGTGGAGCCACCTTGGGACGAGAGTTTTAGTCACTAAAACTTTTAACAAATGCTTTTAACTGAAGATACCAAAACAAACAAGGTGTGAATGTATATTTTCCTCTCAGTCAGATCTTTCTTTAATTAGAAACCCCACTTAGTGTTTCAGATGAGGTCACAAAGTCACCAAACAAATCATGCACATATGGAATTTTTGAGGCCATGGGAATGGTGCACAAATAGAAGCTTCCTGCTCATACAACTCACACATTTCCTCCTGGTGTTCTGTTCCATCAAGGCCCAAGCCAAGGCGAGCCAGAGTTCAGCTCTAATGGCTTGGGGAAGACCTTTTTCTTAGTGTGATGTTTTCAGCTCTGTAAACCTTACTGCTGGGCTGCTCCAATATGGTTATAATGGGGCTGTTAAATTCCCTGCATCCAAAATTTTGTAGCATGCTCCGGCAAGACTTTGCTCTCACTTGCATGTAACACTGAACAGGCCAGATATATATGGTTGTCCTTTGCATGGATTATTCAGTGCATGTGTGTGTGTGTGCACGCACGCACGCACGGACCAAACTAGTCTTTCCAGTTATTCTGAGTGCTTTGAGATTGTGGCTTTTAAATATCCTGGAAAAATCTTGGAAAAGTGTTTAGTTAGGATATCATCTTAGAGCAATATATCAGTCGTACCGTAGCGAAGGTTAGTGTGCTCTACTCTCACTTTTCCAAAATCTGACGCTGCAAAAGAAGTTAGCCATCTAACGTAACGCAAGCCATCTCTTACGTTAGGGCAAAGCCTGCATTTTATAATCTATCTGCACCTTCTAGCCCCTCTCCAATTAATGAACCCCTTGATTAAAAAGGTTTATTAAGACTGCATGCCCTGTTTGTGAACACAGAAGATTTCACTTCTCTGTAGTGTGCAGCATCTTACACATGAAGAAACAGTGGCTATTGTACAATTGGTCTGAGTTGGGGACCCTTTTGGGCCCCTGTGCATCATCTGATGGGCAGGGGATACAAATCTGCTCTGTGGAGGATTCAGGCAGAGGAAAACTTCCCCATGCATCAACTGATGGGCAGGGAGTTCAGTCCTGCTTTCTGCTGGGATCTGCCCCCCCCCAGCTGTGCCTCTGCCTGCACCACACCTGATGTCACATATAAGGCCAGGTGTGGGGAAGGTGGGTGTGGTTTGGGAAAAATAGCCACATGTGCCAAATGGAGAACATACCTTTGGGGCTCCCCAGTTGTTAGAGCAACCAAGTGTGTGTATCTAGAAGGTGAATTAAACCCTAATATATTGTCCAAAACTAAGCCAAATCTCCATCTAATAGAAGCCGGTTAACTGGCAGGTCATTCGTTAAAAGGAGTGGTTGTGATTCATCTTCTGGAATGCTACACTTGGCAACACTGAGATCTAAATTACTAGTTTCAAGTGATAGTGGAGTGAATGGAGCCATTCACAGCTTGCACAGAACTGATGTGCATTAAACATGTGCGGTGAACACTTTTCCTCATACACACCCCACAGTTGTCCATGGTGCTGATTGTGCCGGGCACAATGCAGTGCATGTACTAAAGCCATCCCCATGGCCTTGGTCTAACCTTGGGAACATTTAAATTATGTCTTCTGAACATGGGAATATTCAGTCCTGGAACAGTTTGTCCTGCCACAACACTGACATAGCTGTGACAAGACAGTGCCTGAAAACCTGCCTAGCAGATATTCCCTTGACACCACAGATAAATTATAGGTGATCCTAGCACTCCATAGCTTTTCCTACCTTCAGTGATGGACAGAAGCCCTGACCTGTCTTAACTGAACAGATGTGATGAAGGCTAGCAGATTCCGTCCTGAGGAAATTTACTGTCATTGAATCGGAGCAAATACCTTGACTGGAAAAGGGCTCTTCAGTATCTTCATGGTAGTGATTGCAGCCTATGTGCTTGTGCAGTAAAACTGGCCTTGCATTGATATCTAGTCCACCAGCCTTCCAAGCTGCTGCTATTATCTTGACTGACTTTCGAGAAAATGAAACTCAACACAGCCTTTAAATTACTTCCTGCAGTTCTCCTCCTCTTCAATCCCTGGTGGCTTTTGTTCTGTCCAGCTTGATAAATAGTCTCCTAATGATCCTTGTTAGGGCCTTGATCCCCCATGTATTTGTAAACCCCCGGCTGCTAATTAGCCAATTATCTCTGCTAGTAGGACCAAGGAATTCAGACTACAGCAGGCTCGGTCAAGGCATTGTGTGGTGCTCTGTGCTCCTTTTCCTCTGCTAAAGTAGAAGAAGCAAAATTAGCCTGTGATGTGTAACACTGGAGGTGAAGCAGTCTGCTTTTTCACCTGTAAAGGAAGACAAACAGGGTACTCATATCCATGGGCATAGCCAGGATTTGTATGGGGGGGGGGGGTCAGTGTTGAGCTATCTGCCACACAATTGGTCAGCTAGTTAAGTATTTTTATTTACTTAGCTATACCCATGCCTATGCCACTTTTTAAAAAAAGCCTTTATTGAAACAGATCCCAGGATAGCGCACAACAGCAACAATTAGAAATAATTTTCACATTCAATAAAAGCAAAACATAAGCTATCAGAAAACCAATATATCAGCTGTCGTACAACAACAACAACACCACAGCTGAAGTCCCAAATGGTAGCCCCTTTAAAAATGCCTGGGCACCTTTTCCACTATAGGTAAAAACCATGGGTAAAAAAAACAAAGAAAACAAATGGGCAAGAATGATTCTGAGCTTGAAAATTATCAGAGGGAAAAGGGTTAGGTGGTTTTTCTCCTCCTCTGTCCAATATGCATAGACTTCCTCGCTCCATCTTTCTTTCCTTCTTTTTGGTGGAGGGGCAGAGTTTCTGCAGAGGAAAAGAGCATGAGGCTTGCTGTTAGTTTGAGCTTTAATGGAAGAGACATATCTCGCCTTGGGCTTCTGCAGAGTCATATGGATGTTTCTGTCCTAAACAGCCCTTGATTGTGACAGGAGCAATCACAGAGCTCCCTCCTATGGCAAGAGGATTGTGTCATTGGTTGGTAAAGTCAACAGATATAAAACACATGGAACTTTTACATGCCTGGATAGGCTTGCCTAAAGGAAGGGCCTTGGGGAACCCAACAAAGGTGCCGGCCTGATTTCAAGAGGGAGGGACTTCTAAAGTATGGGTGCTGCTCCACTGAAAGGTTTATTTCTTCCACGTGCAGAGCAAGTATTATGTGGCACCTGTAACAGTGCCATTAGGATATGGGATATTTCATAAGTAGATTTTTAAAGAATGCTGTGGATGGAGACATAGGACTATCACTTACAACATGCAAACTGATGCACAGGTACTGAGCAACAGCAGATTTTCATATTGATATGAGATATTCTTTCCTCTAGGAAAATACATGCACAGAGAACAGCCCCAACAGAAATCACTCCCCCCCACTACACCTTACATGTATCAGTTAGCTGTGAAGGTTAAGATAGTGCCTACTCTTTGCATAAATATTTCACAGCTCTCTTCTTCAGCCTCCTTACTGCCCGCTTGCTTTCATCTCCCTGTTTACTCTTTCCTCATGGGGCTTTTGTACATAGTTCCTTGCCCACCAATAAGTGCTGCGTGATCTTTTGTTTCTCCACTACAGCTGTCAGGATTTGGCTCTATTGAGAGGCTGTTGAACTGCCAAATGATCTTTTAACTCTGTGCAGAGCTCAATTGTCACCAGTAAATTATGTCTTCCACCACCCCTCATTTCAAAACAGGAGGAGGCAAGGGAGCCCGGGGGATATGTTTGGAAATAAAGAATTATTGTTCATTATTTATTTCATAACACATCGCTGCTCCATAGATCCTTGTGGATGCTCCTCAATTCAGACACTAAGATTTCACAGTGGCTCTTCTGTTTTGAAAGTTTGATAATCTTTACAGTAGAGGAGCTGTGTGGTGATACTTGACCCCGAGCGTTGTTCTTATTTCAACCCACAGCAAGCTATGAAAAGTACCTTCTGGCTATACTCTCAAAACTGTGGGTGGTCACAACCTTACAGCTTTAGAGAGGTAGTGCAGAGAAGATAAGGGTGCTATCAGGTAGCCTGCCAGTTATCTTGTTAGATATTTGAAGATTTTGTGTGTTGACTTTGTGGGTTGCCTCGGAGCGCTTGCTCCTTGATTGAAGATGGAGTAGCTATGGGATTAGACCTGTGGAAATCATCCCTCCAAGACTGAGTAGCTGCTCTGTTTGTCTAGGAGCAAGCCCTTTCAGTCTTCACTGAGACCAACACAAGATACATTGGCTGCCTCAAATGATTATGGTCATCATTTGAGAGGTGTGTGCCAGCATCTGCCATGACTGAGCATGCCGGAGCCCACCTCTTACTTTGTGTATCATTACAGTTGCCAATATCGGGAACATTTGCAACCTTGTAAAGGATTTTACAGTTCCTTGGCTTCCATCGTATTGGGTGTGAGGGACAATCTACCAATTGTGCCACCCCCACTTTGGATGCTTGTGCCATTAACTTGGAGCCCTGGAATTCATGGAATCAGCCTTTGACATCTAAAGACATTTTAGCTCAGAGCTCACTTCCAGGTCAGGTTGGGCCACCTGTAACTATTCTTTGGGCATGAATCTGATGTACCCTTTTCCTTCCATGGAGCAATATTGGAAAGTGACTGTAAAAAAAGAGATTATTTTAACTTGTGTATTTTGCTTGCAAAGCCCACTCCCCACCCTCCTTTTTTGAGGGGCATGCTCTTTCATTTGCTGAGCTGTAAAATGGAAAAAAGATCCTTAATTTGCTCCATTGGTGATGTTCAGTGAAGTAAACATTTGGTGGAATGCAGGGTGCAGTACTGAAGGCTATTCAAATACCTGAGAAGTAGGGAAAGAAGGAGGTTGCAGTCTAACTGAAACTCCAGAACCTTCAATGCAGATGTTCCAGAATGAGCTTCTATGAAATATCTAGAACAGGGATATTTTGTGTGTGGGAGCAGAAAATATCTTTGATCGGGCCACCTTAAAGTGATATCTTCCAGGTCAGGCTAGGCAGGTCAGGCTTAGAAGCTAGGCAGAAGGAGACCAGTTGCTTCCATTCCTGCTGAACGTGTCACTCTACAATGAAGCAAGTACTGCAGTAACATGCTTTCTCACCCTTTTGTCACTCTTGTTTTATTAGGTGTTTGCAAAATCCCCCAAAATTATCCAGGCACGACGTAAACCCTCAAGGTAAGGCTCAGTGTTTGATAAGACTACTTCATGGAGAGTCTTTCTTGTGAAACTCAAAACACCAAGAATCACAAGTGGGGTGAGCGCAGCTGTGTTCAGGTTCCGCTTGCAGGTTTCCCACAGGCATCTGCTTGGCCAGTGTGAGAACAGGATGCTGGACTAAATGGACGTTTGGCCTGATCCAGCAGGGCTCTTCTTGTGTTCTTCCACTGTTCTATTCATAATTAGGGACATGCAAAACTGCCTCCATTATTTCCATGGATATATCTGCCTTGCTTAAAATTGATAACACATGTTCAAGATATTTATCTGCGAAAGCTAATACACTTTAAAAAAAACAAAAAAACAAAACAAGGGTAAGGTTTTTCCCAGATAGTTATTTGACATGTTAGTTCATGTGTTCAGATCTGCTGTTATACTGCTTTGTATTCATTTAAAGGCACAGAGATTTAGGATATGTTGTGCATGGCTCCCAGCTGAAAGGCAAGGAGTAACTGAAAGGAGTAACTGGAACTGAAAGGGGTAACCTTAAGAATATAATAAGAGCACTAAGAGTTCAGGCCAAAGGCCTATCTAGTTCAGCATCATGTTTCCTATAGTGGCCAACAGCATGTCTCTTGGGAGCCAAAAAGGGCAGTCACTCTCTTCTGTTATTGTCTCCCAGTAGCTAGTATGTTGCCTCTGATGCTGGAGGGAGCCTTTTCATATGCACCCATGCTTCTTCTTAGAAAGAGCACTTACTGGCTTACTCTTGAATAGGGTGCAATGACATTTTTTGTTCCCTACTTATGTTATTGCCAGAACACTATTTTCAGGGTGCATATTAACATCCTGCACAATAGGGCAGTGCTTGTTCTTGTTCTATTTCCCCATGAATCTACAAACATTTTTGGACAAAGGGTTTCTTAATTCAGGATGCTTGTTAAAAGCTGAAAAATGTGTTTCCTTGTGGCCCTATGCTTGCGTTACATGGTGTCAGTGCTGACATCCAGTGTTTGGCTTAAATATTTCCCCTTCTCCAAACACACATGCACTTATAGACATTATGCAACAATACTTCTTTATGGTGCTGTATTCCTTGGTTGGAATTATTCCCACAGCAGTTTCTCTGGTTGCTACAGTCTCTGGGTATCCCCAGATTTCATTCTCCGCATTTTCCACCGGTCATCCTGCACGATGGAACCATATTCTGCTGTGCAGTATTCCATTGAAAGAAAAGCTCAAAGAGAATGTTGAGAATGGTGTCTCTCTTCCTTGAAGCCACAGTATTGCCTTACTCCTGAAAAGTGTTCATAAGCACACATGATGATTTAATTAAAATCTCCATGGAACAACTGCACTTTAAAAAATGTTCAGAAGCCCCCTTGAAACACCCTGTGAATGTCCTCTAAAGTTGTCAGCAGAAGCAAAGTGAAACAAGTTTGTGTATTTCTTACTGCTAATAATAATAGTTTATTAATCACCTTCCACCCAGTTGTGTCATGATGATGTGCAATAAACAAAAACCGGGAGGAAACAGCTGGTACATTTAAAATAAAACTAACACAATACAGAATAGTTACTCATGCCAAAAACCCATTTTGGGAAAGCCTGCTGGGGAAAAAAAATGTATCCAATGGTTTCTGGAAAGGGCAGATAGTGGGCACCTATTGTACCTCAACAGGAATGCTATTCCACAGAACAGGCAGCCATGCAAAAAGTCCTGCTCCAGATTACTTGCTTTGCTTGCTCCACCAACCTGCTGGAATATTTCTCGATTCTGTCCTCACCCCAGGTGCTGGTGGCAGCAATAGCAGCAGCAATGGTTGCTTGCTCCACCCGCTCACTTGGGACTTCTTGGACTTCCCTTGCCGTGTTGAAGCTTGGTTGCACAACAGACAAGTGCAAGTAAAGTAAAATGATGACACACACATACATGCACACAGTTGCACAAACAGTGCTAGGGGAAGTTTACACAGGCAGACTTTTCCATCTTTATACCTTTGTTCTTTCCTCTCTGCCATTGATGGTTTAGTTGCTTCTATTTGCCCTAGGAGCTTGAGCCTAAACCAGGCCATGGAGGATACTTGTGAACTAGACCTGGTGTATGTCACAGAACGGATCATTGCTGTCAACTTTGCAAGTTTGTCGGAGGAGCAGACCTTCTCTAGCAACCTGAAGGAGGTGGCACAGATGCTGAAATCCAAGCATGGGGACAGTTACCTGGTAATAAGTGTGGGATATTTTAATTCATTTTTACTGTTTTCAGAAAAATGGTGGGAGCAACTGCATTCTGTGAGCATTGAATTCTGACATCATTAGCTATATTCTATTTCCCACAAATGCACCATATTAAAGAAGTCTAGACTTTCTTTTGTAATTGGTCTAGACCTAACTCATTTCCCTGGTCATTGATGAAGCCCTTCTTTACTGATTTCTACTTTTCAAAATTTCATTGTGGTTTTGTGTCACAACATCTCTAAACCCCTTTCGCCTCACACAACGCTGCTGATTCTGTCCACTGGGTGGTATTCAACTAGGATTTACTCAAAGAAGACTTTGTTATGTTCATGGGTTTATGTATGGCAATGGGTTTACTCTGAGCAAACCTTAGTTGAATGCCACTCATTTTTGTTGTTAACATAATGCTGGCAGCTTCAAAATCCTGAAAGCCCACCTCATTCACAAATCCATTTCATTTTCCATTCAAGTAAGTTGCAGAAAATATATGGGTGCCTAAGCAGTACATTGAGCTAACTCTGAAAATCAATAATAATAATAATAATAATAATAATAATAATAATAATAATAAGAAGCGTACAACTCGTGGTTGCAATTTCAGGAAGAGGAAGCACATGCTCATGTGTGTGTTTGTGGTTATTGGGGGGGGGGGAACATGCCATAGCCTTGGAATCCTGTAGTTGAGGCTCCCATTGAGTTTTCTATCAGATTGTTGTCCACAGGCCTCCACCTCATCAACCAACTCTCCTAACATGGTTTATTTCTTTCCCATCCACTAGCTTTTTAACCTGTCAGAGAAGAGGCATGACATCAGCAAGCTCCATTCCAAGGTAAGATGGAGATGCTTATTGATAAATCATGGTTTTTGGTGGAAAGGGTGAAAGAGAGATATCTATGACAGGTTGGGGAAGAAAACTCTATGATACTCGGGGTCTCTTCCAGCTATATAACTCTATGAACCTAAACATGCTACAATTCAACCTCCAGATCTACTTCCCCTCGGTTGTATGTCGTTTTTGGCTCTAGGCTTCAGTCTCAGAGGGGACTGCCTGAGTTGTTCCTGTTCTGCTTTTTGGAGTTCCCTCTAATGTGCTGCTCCTTAAGCCTTTTGTATGTGTACTTCTCTCTGCATGTTTGTTTTGTCCACTAATCCAACCATGCTGCTGCTGTCTTTGGTTGCCAAAGAAGCTGTTCATCCATCCAAACCCAGGCACATGGCTGAAATACTTTGCCTGCCTCTCTGCTCTGAAGGAACAGCTAATGTTGTAGGTTTGCCACCACATGTATCAAAGGACAGTGGCAGCAGGTTGATATTGCTAGGTTGGCAAGTTGTAGTCAGGCAGGGAGCCACGGGCAAAATACCAATCTCCTATAAATTTCTGGGACAGAGATAGGAAGTGGTTTCCTTCTGCAAGCAAAGGCTCTAGCTTCACTGGTCAGAAATCACAGCAAAGCAAAAAGACGAGATAAAAGTATTGGAAATTGGGATCTGAATTCAACCTAGCATTTACCATATATAAGCTTTTGATGGTGTTCAAAGTACTTAATCTAAGCAATCTTTAGAACAATCCTGTACAGTAGGTCAATATTATTATCCCCCTATTTCAGAGCAGGGTAGAAGCCGAGGCTGAGATAATAGTGGCTTGCCTTGTGAGCTCCTGGCAGAGGCAGTCATGCTCGTAGTCAACACATGAGTATGCACACAGACCCATACTGTAGGATGGTCAATTATTCATCAATGAAGGTTGTTAGCATTGGCAGTTCTGTATGAAAAATATGGCCTTTGCAAAGTTTTGCTGGAAGCTCTTGAGATGTTCCTAAGGAATGTGCTCAGAACTCCCCAACTTTCCATATAAACCCAGCCTCAAAACTCTGTAAAGTGGATTATGCCATGAAGTACTATGGGAATTTGTTGTCCTTTCACGCTGCCTCAGAATCTTGTGCCTGAATTGAGCTAGCCTCATCCTGCCTAATGGCCTTCAAAACTGGGATTTGTTGTTGTTGTTTAGTCATTTAGTCGTGTCCGACTCTTCGTGACCCCATGGACCAGAGCACACCAGGCACTCCTGTCTTCCACTGCCTCCCGCAGTTTGGTCAAACTCATGGTCGTAGCTTTGAGAACACTGTCCAACCATCTCATCCTCTGTTGTCCCCTTCTCCTTGTGCCCTCAATCTTTCCCAACATCAGGGTCTTTTTCAGGGAAAACTGGGATACCTTTGTTCAATAGCAACATCTAACCAAAAGTTTACCGGGGGAGGAATCTTCATCTTCTTTAACACTTTCCTTTCTTCTTCGTCTTCCTCCTGCTTGGAAACTTCTGCTCTCCTTCTGCCACAGGTGCTGGATTTCGGATGGCCTGACTTGCACACACCTGCTCTGGAGAAGATATGCAGCATCTGCAAGGCCATGGATACGTGGCTCAATGCTGATCCTCACAATGTGGTGGTTCTGCATAATAAGGTGAGAGAGAAGTGTAGGAGTTTTCCCTGCAGAGTTTCCACGTGGTTCCCTCCTCTGCTTAGGTGGAAAGGACAGGAGAGCTGGCTGTGTGAATGACAGCCATTTGTTTTTAACTTCTATGTGTGTGTGTGTGTGCGTGTTTTTGGGGGTGCGGGGGTTATTTGGTTGTTTTTATTTTGATTATACTTTGTGATTTTATATTCTGATTTTATTCTGTGACCCGCCCTGAGACCTCCGGGTATAGGGTGGTATATAAATTCAATAAATAATAATAATAATAACACCATTTGAACCTGGCACCTGAAACTTACCAGGGATGATGCCCACCTGATTTCTAATGGGAAGGAATTCCCTAGAATAGGGCCTACTACATGGAAGGCATGAGTCATCATTGCCATAATCTGTGCTTCTGGTCTATGGGAGACCATTAATATGCTCCCCCAGTTCGTCTCAGTGATTGGCTTAGGACACACAGGGTCAAGCAAGCCTTCAGGTATTCTTGCCTAACTTTTGCAGGGGTTTTGTACATTAGGGGGTTTTGTACAACCTTGCCTAGTAGCAGATGGGAAAGAAAGTCCACCCTCCCTTTAGCAAGCCAATAACCAACACATATGGCCGGACTGGCAAGTGAATTTTATTTTTCCATGGCAGCCAATAACCAACACATATGGCCGGACTGGCAAGTGAATTTTATTTTTCCATGGCAGCTGAGGGCAGTAGAGTGGCTTCACAGAAGGCACATGCAGGCTGTGTGGTGCACACAGATCTCTCCTCCAGTACCTCCCTGCCCTCATTATCTGTCTTTCTCTGCCTAATGGTAGGACTAGCCCTGACACTGCTGGTATTGCATTAATGATCATATTTGCATTGTTGTTATATTTGGACATTTTATTCCTTTCATTGCTTATGTATGAGGATGGAGAGTGTTGTTGCTTATAAAAGGACTCTTGCTATTTTGTTCAGATCATTAAACTTCAGTCAGAAATGCAAGCAGTGGAAAAAGGAAGCAGTTTTCTTCTATGCCTGTAATGGGAATCAGAAAGTATAACGGGTATAAAAGTATTGGAAGGATAGTATGGGAGTAAAGATGGGAGTTGGATGGGGATTAGGTATTTAGCAAGTTGTGAAAGGAGAAGGAAGCATATCTTTATAGATCACTAGACTTCTGTGATGAAAATGCATATGGATTTGATATGCATCAGATAACTGTGGAAGATTAATCAAATACCTTTTAGATTATAGTTTGGGGCTTTCTACTGCCTTTGGATTTCTGCTGTTGGTGGTGTAGTCCTTTGTTCTGAAATCTGCATGGAACCCCTTTGGAGAGATTGCTTGAGATTTTTGGAATGAGGTGCCATGAGTATGCTGATGACATCCAACTCTGATGGCTTTTTCAGATGTGATTTTCCTGGGTTTAAAAACCATAATTAAGCCATTGATCCCTTGATCCTGGTCAGTTTACATTGCAGTTTCACATCATGTCCAAAATGGGGAAATATGACTTAATGCCAACTTATTAACCAGGATCTTAAAGCCAAATCAATCCAGCAAGGTTATTGTTTTCCCCAGGCCATTTGGGTGTTCAATGCAATTTATCCGCCACTTCAGTTTTTATTTCAGTGCTTATTTCTGAGTTTTGGTCCCTTTTTTATGTTTTTGCTGTATTGTATTGTAGTGTTTTATGTTTTTATGCTGTAACCTGCTTTGGATTGATCAGAACAAACTCTGCGCGCAGTTTTAAGTACAACAGATAAAACAAAATAGACCCTGACAACAGATTCAGAGTCATACTAGATGCAACAGGGCAGCCATGCTTATTTGTGAATCTGCCCAGCTTGCTTATGGAGCAGGATTGGGGTGACACCCATTTTAAAAATTGAAACAGAGTACATAGATGTTGGTGCTAACCAGTGGCGTAGCGTGGGGGGTGCAGGGGGGGCCGGCCGCACCGGGCCCAACATCTGGGGTTAGGGTTAGGGGGTGCAAATCCACGGGTTAGGGGGCGCAAATCCACGGGTTAGGGGGCGCAAATCCACGGGTTAGGGGGCGCAAATTACTTGCCTTGCCCTGGGTGCTGACAACCCACGCTATGCCACTGGTGCTAACTTCTCCCCAATGTACTTCCTTGCCCTCCATTTCTTCACTGTTCAAGCTTCCAGCACTGGAGTTGAATTGAGAGAGAGAATTGCTTGAAGCACAGCTAGCTTATGTTGTACCCTCCAGGTCAGGGTGGTCCAATACATGGCCCAAGGGCTCTCAGCAATATTTGACCCTTGTGCTGCCTTCCAGAGAGCTGCTGGGTTTTGGGAAAGAGGCGTGAGGGCTCTGATAGGGTCCTAGAGTCCACTCCTCCTTCCCAAAGCCTAGTTAGTGTTTCCCACCTTTGGAAAGGAGGTGGGAGGACTTTGGGACCCTGCCAGAGCCTTGTACCTCCTTCCAAAGCCTGACATTTCCCTTACCTGGCTTTGGGAAGGCAGTGCAAGGGCTGGATTGGGTGGGATGTCCCTGGGCTCCTTTGGGAGGAAGACTGGACTATAGATAGAAATAATAAACATAATACCCAATGGTTTCAGGGTGAAGTGCACAGATCTCCATTATTCACTGTACTACAGCAGCTTTCTCATTTTAAAATAGCTCCCTGGTTAGACTTGAGCCGTTTGTGCTTTGAGGTATGACAGTGGGTGCACCAGTTTCCTCTGAAAAGCCTTTTCTTCACAATGTGGAGATTGGGTTTATGAGAGGATGCCGCAAAATCAGAGCTCTCTAACGGCCTCTTAGATTCCTCACAGGTCAATTGGTGTCAAAGGGAACAGCGACATCTATTGACTGGCCTTTCCTTCCTGGTGGAAAATGCTTTGTAAGGAGTAATCGAGAGTGAAGCGGAATCAACCAGCCGGTTTCTCCCTGCCAGCCAACATAACCTTTGATTCTTTTAATTTCCAGTAATAGGCTGCCTGGTCTGAATGGAGCCTGCTCCTCTCAAAAGCCTGGACATATCAGTAGGACATTGTTCCATGGAATGCTTGAGAAATTAAACCTTTGCAAATGCCGATATGAATTGACCTGATTTGGACCTTCCGGACCAACATGTAGATTGAAACTTAATTGCCCACAGCCTTTCATGTTTCCTGAATGTTCTGACAAGAGTTCTTGGTGCAAAAATGTAGCAAGTTACATTTGCAAATGTGCACTTTGAGAGAAAACACATTTTTAAAATAGGTATTTAAATGCACCTTTTTAAATAAAAAGAATGCAGAGTGATTGGAAATAAGTGTACATAGGCAAAACCGACATGGATTGGATATTGTTGTTCTATTCACTTTGGAGAGATCAGACGTTTGAGTGGAGATGGATAGCTGCTTTCTCTTTTATAAGACTTTCTTACTGGTCACTCTAAACCACTTGTGTTGCTTATGTCTTCTGCAGGGGAACAGAGGCCGGACAGGAGTAGTTATTGCTGCCTACATGCACTACAGCAACATTTCAGCCAGGTAAGAGAGCCTCATGCTGTGTTGCAAGAGGGTGGTGAAGACCGTAGTTTTAGTGGTGAGACATAAAGTGGAAGAACGAACAGGCTATTCTGGAGTCTCTGCAACTTTAGCATGTCTGTTTTGATCATAGCAGTCCAGAAAACGACCTTGGAATGTACTTTCCTGAAGCAAAGTCCCAGATCACCCATCCTAATACATGCACTCCAATCGTGCTCTCGTGCCACTTCAAAACTGGTGGTGATTATAGAACTGTTCTATAGAACACAAAATACCTAACGGGAAATAGCTCTTGTCTGGCCATTCTTCTGTGAGTGGGAGAAGTTTCCCACAGCGCTTTGGCTTCTGGAGAAAGGCTTTCTGTTTGGTTTATATGGGAACGAAGGGCCCCAATGAAGCTTCCTGCTGGCCAATTCTCCAGGGAATGAGCTTGAAGGGAGGTGGCCAGAGAGAGTGACTGGAGGACAAGGCCAACAAAGAGGGATGAGAACATGCACTAGGGCCACTGAGTTGGGGTGCAGAAGCTTTGATCTTCTGGGTCTCAATTTTTTTGGTCCCAGAGGGGTCAGTAAAAAGAAAAAAAAGTTTGTTATAGTTAGGCTGATAACACATTTCCTGTTCTACAAGTTGAGGCAGAATCTCCAGTAAGCGACAGTATTATATATGTACTATACTAGAGAAAGAAACATAAATCTGTGATATATGCATTGCTCTACTGAGGATTGGCTTATTGCATCAGTATTTCAATTGACTTATTGCATTAATACAGTCAATTGGCCAATGCAGTCAATTAACTTATTGATAGGATGCCTAGAAATGTCATCATTTTTCATTTGAAACAAAACATTTGGCAGCATGATAACCCATCCCATGCATGTCTATTCAGAACCCCCACTGAATTCAATTGGATTTGTTCCCAGTTGGGTGTGTATAGGCAATGTTGTGCCCTCTCAATGTTATTGGGCTGCAGATCCCATCAGTCCCACTCAGCATGGCCAATAGGCAAGGGTCAAAGGACTCCAGCAACATATGGAGGGCAGTATGTTAGCTGACCTGGGATTGCAGCCTGAAATCCCTATTGAAATTGCCTATATCAATTATTGGGGAAGAAAGAAGAAACCTCTTCTTACTTGGGGCCTCTCTTTTTTTCCAGCTCACCTATGAACTTTCTCCCCTTTCCCATGGAATATGTCTGTGCCAAACTCTTTTCTTTATTCCACAGTGCAGACCAAGCTCTGGACCGGTTTGCCATGAAGAGGTTCTATGAGGACAAGGTGATCCCGGTGGGGCAGCCATCGCAGAAGAGGTTAGTCTGGAGGGCAGGCTGGTGAGGGTTTTCCGCCTTCTATTGAGTGTGGGCTGTGAGCATCATGGAAAAGACTGCTTTCGTTGTGAGACATTCAGAATGGGTGTCTTTATGGCTATCATAGTGTAGATATCAAAGCTCAGGATGTTTCTCATGTTGCAAAAAAACACTGTTTAGTGTTGAATTTCTGAAAGTAAGAGACATATTGGGCCTGCAGTGTATTTTCAGTCAGTTTCACTAGGTGGTGCTGGAGCCAGTCATGATGAGTCTTTGTTTTTTAATGGGCAAATGTTCCTCTGTCTTGTAGCCACTACCAACATCTCAGCATAAGCTCTCCTTTTTAAAGGGCGTTCCAGCATCAAAATATGATCAAAATATGAACTTTGCATTACATAATATAAATGCATTTTTCATGTCTGAAAACAGTTGCCTGCAAATAAAGTGGAACAGGGAATGAGTTGTTCTGCTGTAGACCCTTGAAATAAATCAGAACCAAGCCCAGAACTGCACTAGCAAGATTTGACACCAAATGTAAATCTGGTTGGTACTCCAGAATATTAAGGCTAAAAAGAACCAAACTTGTGCCAACACCTGTCAGGCAGATTATTCAAAAACAGGCCCTACAGTGCCTAAAGCCAGGGAAGGCAACACACTAATTCCAGACAAGTTCTGCTGAGCAAAAATCTTTCATGCCAGCTTCTGAGATATCTTAAGAAAATCATGAAGCACGTTTAAAAAACAAGCAGATTTAGAGACTTGTGGCTGAGACCTTAGTATAAAGCACTATGAGAGAATAGTTTCACACTGTTTACAGAGGGCAACTTTTCTTTATTGAAGCATTAGTCTTTTAAGAGGCTCCAACTCACCTCCTGACTACTCTTGTTGTTTTTTTCCTAGGTATGTCCACTACTTCAGTGGTCTGCTGTCCGGCACCATCAAAATGAACAACAAGCCCCTCTTCTTGCATCATGTCATCATGCATGGCATTCCCAACTTTGAGTCTCAAGGAGGTAACTGGCCTTTTCCAACCCAGCCAACATCATGCAAACATAGCTGTCGCGAGGCTGAAAGATAACAATGTCAGTTAGTTGATGAGGAATCCCATAATTTGTAATTCTCACTACGGACTGACAGATACAGAAGAACAAAGTGACAGAATATTCAGTAGATAGAACAGACTGTGCCATTGTAGAATGCAGGGTGCAGATCATGTTTTTTTAATGTACTTCTCCATTGCAAATTTCTTGCAAGCAGAAAGCCAAATCAAGGAAAGGGCACATTAGGAACCATTCTCCTTGACATGCTAGTTTTCTGTTTGCACAGATTTCTTTTTCTTCCTTTTTTATCTGGAGGAGGATTCAGAAGTGGTGTCCTACATGTCTACCTGAAGTTGTGCAGTTTGTTTTACCACCTTATACTGCAACACAATAGGTCCAGTCACAGCCACAACTGTCTTTCTTTAACCCATTGCTCTTGCTTTCAGCATCTTATTTTGGCAGCTTCTGTTGGTTTTATCACATGGAATTGGAGCAGATGTTCTCACATGTTCCAAGTCAGCTCAGATTCATCCACCTACTTGCAGTAAAATCCATTTTAACATCCTTGGGCCGAATATTCTTGCTGTTATTCAATTCCAGCTCAGGATGTTTGATAAGAGCATAAGAACAACCCTGCTATGTAATTTCCAGTGTTCCCTCTACTTGTGTATCATGACCCTAAGACACTGCACAGCAGTGGAACAACAGTTTTGTGTCACCTTAATTTTTATTATGATATGAACTTGTATGAACTAGAACCTATGCATCAGATGCTTGAAATGTAACATTTACTTGGCAGGTATGTATATGCATATGGGGAGGGATTGTAAGCAGCGAGATCAGAAGGAATTGGAATAGAAAACAGTGCAGATAGTGACAATTCAGTTAGAGCTAGAATGCCTGGAAGATCAGCACAGCTACTCTTTACAACAGCAGTGTTAGGTGATAAAACAATCCACTTGACAGAGCCACGCTAATTAACATCTGTAGAGGGGAAGGAAAACATCAACTCTATTCAGATCCAAATGAACGGAGCTGAACTTCCAAAATCGATATCAGTCTAATACCTTTATTAGGCCAACTAGAATGCCTCAAAACAGTATGCAAGCTTCTGACTTATCCAGATCTATTCATCAACTCATGGTAAACAGAGTGGGGATAGAGAAGAGAATATATCTGATCACAGTCTTAAAGCAGAATGTGGGAGGCTGTAGTGGAAGTTCAGATGAGGCTTTGTTAGCTGCTATACAGGTTTTAGGTTGCACCTGGAATTTTGTGGCAATTTGGTTGGCCTATTAAGGTATTCCTCTAATAAGGATTTTGGGCTTTTCCCCATGAGCCAACATGGTTATCTTTTCTTATTGTGTAATTATTATTACAATTTCTGGTTTCTCCTAGTTACTTTGACTCCACTGAACTTCCCCCCACCCCCTTGCTGTTGCTTGTTTATATTGTTTTACTGTTTTTATTGCACACCACTGATATCCTTAGGGAGAAAGAGTAAAAGGATGATGATGATGATGATGTCAGGCAGTTTCATGTTGGAGCCGCTTGTTTTTCAAGTACTTCCACTTTAAGATGAGTTGCAGAGTGTCCTGGCAGATTGAAATGTTACTGTACTGGGTTATATTGCTGTTTCAGATGCCAGATTTGTGTCCATTTATTCTTTAGCATAGGAATTGATACACACACGGTACCACAAGACTCTTCTTTGGTTTTGCTGCAACAGTCGTAAATCATCACAAGAGTGGCGTGATCCATTCTGTGACACCAAGGCCCAGCTTTCAGCCGTCTGGATCTACACCCAGCACTCTTTGATAACCTCGACACCCACACACCCACCTACACACCCCTAATGTGAATGTGCTGGGCCTACAGATTGGGTGTATTATTTATCTGAATTTGGCTGTCTTTTGGTTTTCTGTCCTCTGGGCTTTAGGCACACAGCACACATTTGCAATAGAGAGAGCTGGGCAGGGGAAGTTAGTTCAGATACCTGAACCCCTTATGCCTCCAAATAAAGGAAGAGCCTGCTGTTTGTACTGTGTTCTTTTCCAGGGCATCTGTCAGTGTCACAGACCAGGTCTTGTTGGCTCCAGGGTCACTGGAAAGCTCTCCTCCAGGCGAGACTGTTTGTCTTGGCCTCTTGCTATTTGTTTTTCCTTCTCCAACTA
Source organism: Podarcis melisellensis (assembly GCF_964234715.1). Lineage (NCBI taxonomy): Eukaryota > Metazoa > Chordata > Lepidosauria > Squamata > Lacertidae > Podarcis > Podarcis melisellensis. The sequence continues at coordinate 85,804,278 of NC_138528.1, forward strand.
ATCTCCCTGACTAATGAAGGTCTTTTTCTCCCTGTCTCTGATTTATGTTTCTTAGGCTGCCGGCCCTTCCTCAAGATATACCAAGCTATGCAGCCTGTCTACACATCTGGAATCTAGTAAATATTGCCCTGGAGTTGGCACTTCTTTTTTTGATTCCCAGCGCTCATTTCCCCTCTGTTCCTTTCAGACCAATGGGGTGGGGACTCTGAATCTTGGGTAAAGGTGGCATCTGGGAGGGCTCTCATTGCACATCATTTGTGCTTTGCTCTAACCTGCCTTGCCAGGAACCTGCCAAGAACACCATAAAGGAGGGAGACAGTCCCTTCCCTAAAGACCTACTGAACTTCATAGGCATAGGAAAGGGCAGGAGAAGATATTACAGACATACTATCACCCATGAGAGCAGCATTTAAGACTCTCTGCATGTGACATTTAATTTTTCCTTCATGTGGGAAAAACATCAGCTACTAAGCAGCCTTTAGTATGTCCACAGGGTTAAACTGTTTTCAGCTCAGTATAACTTTTCTCCCAAGGAAGGTGGCAAATTGTTGTTCTATGAAACAGCTACAGGTCTTAATTGGCTATTCTTTTTTTAAAAAATGGCTGCCTAGATGAGTTTTAACTGAGGGCTTACTTATATTTAATCACTTAAATATACAAGTGCATATTTAATAAATCTACACTGAAACTTTAGATGTGTTTTATTCAAAAGGAAATTTGAGATGGAAAGAAAGGCAGTCTTCAATACCTTCTTTTTTCAAATCAACAATTGTGTCATCCAGTTTCAACCTCACCCATTAAAATTTGTCCTGATTTATTTTTGACCTGTGAAAACTTTGGTTGATTCTTGTACTGATTGAATCTCTGGTTGCAGAGCAGCAGCAGCAGCAGCATTGAATGAGCTGAAAGAGTTCTGCAAACATTTGTCTAGACATATGCAGCAGTGTAGGGAAGGATTAGTACCTGTTTATGGGGTAGCAGCTTCCATATTAAGAAACTTCAGAAGTGGAAGTGATGAGTAGATTGAGTAAAAGAGGTTAGGATTGTGCAAACTAGTCATGTTAAATTCTGGGACAAGGTTTTGTGAAGATCATCTAACATACAAGCTTTATCATCAGCAAATTTATTATGGAAGCTCCTCATCCGTGTCTTTGCTGATTGCTATAGGTTGTCTTGAACAATTGACATGTTCATAGTGCCGATCCCCTGTTCCAATCTCTCCAAATAAAACAGGAATGATCAGTGTGAGTGGCAAAGGAACTGTAGCCAACCAAGGCAGCCCCAAACTCTCACACTAGTTGGTTCTCCTCTGTTCTTCTGTCTCAATTTCCTTTTTAGATCTGCCCTGAGTAAATGAGGCTCCTATGTGGACCCAACTTTAGGGAACAGCATCCCAGCTGTCTATTCTTAACTTATTTCTTTTTTATAGCAACGTGCAGGGGGACAGTCAGACCAGCATCTGCATCACTATAGAGCCTGGACTACTCTTAAAGGGAGATATCTTGGTAAGAGTAAAACATAGCTGGTCCGTTTGTTTGCTTTGGTCCATTTTCTGCCATTGTGGGACTTTGGCTCACTCAATTTAGCAAGGAATGAGAGAGAAGTTAGTTCTGTTCACATTTCAGTTCATGCTTCCTGAACCAATGAGGCTGCATACACACCATACATTTAAAGCACATTCCTCTCTTCACCAAAGAAACCTAGGAACTGTTGCTTACTACTCACAGAGCTACCAGTTCCAACATCCTTATCAAACTCCAGTTCCCATAATTCTTTATGTGTGCATGTGCCTTGAATATATGGTATATAGTGTGGGGACGTGGGTGGCGCTGTGGTCTAAACCACTGAGCCTCTTGGGGTTTCTGATCGGAAGGTTGGAGGTTTGAATCCCCGTGAGCTCCCATTGTTGTGTCTCAGCTTCTGCCAACCTAGCAGTTCAAAAGCATGCCAATGCAAGTAGATAAATAGGTACCACTGTGGCGGGAAGGTAAACGGCATTTCCGTGCACTCTGGCACTCGTCACCTTACTCTGTGTGCCAGAGGCGGTTTAGTCATGCTGGCCACATGACCCGGAAAACTGTCTGTGGACAAACGCTGGCTCCCTTGGCCTGAAAGCAAGATGAGCGCTGCAACCCCATAGTCACCTTTGACTAGACTTAACCCTCCAGGGTTGCTTTACCTATTTTTACCTTATATAGTGTGTACACAGCCTTAGCAAAATGAAACACAGCTGTCCTTTGAAATTTGCATTTCTCCAAATTTTATGATACAAGTCCTCCAACCAAAAACTGCACCACTATGCATATATCAGTGAAAATAACATACAAAACATTATAGTAGGGCAGGCATAGGCAAACTCGGCCCTCCAGATGTTTTGGGACTACAGCTCCCATCACCCCTGACCACTGGTCCTGTTAGCTAGGGATGATGGGAGTTGTAGTCCCAAAACATCTGGAGGGCCGAGTTTGCCTATGCCTGTAGTAGGGGAAATTGCTTGCATAAAAATGTGTGTATTAGGCAAATGTGCATACAAATATGCATATATTGGGAGAGATGCACACGAAAATGCACACAATTTTGCATGCAGAATTTGTGAAGATTTTTTTGTTCTCAAATTGATGCAAAAATGGGGCAAACTGCATAAGGTTGAGAAAATTCGGAACTGACATGGACAGATTCATCCACCCCTACATGCAGCATTCGTAGGTGGTTCAGTTTTGGAGATGCCAGAATAGGATGCTGGAGACATGCACAGTCTGCAGGCCACAATCTGCTTACTCTGGGATACTGTGCAGTTGGTGTGGGGTGGGGAGAATCGTTTGTTTTCTGGCAGGTCCCCAAGCTTATGACTCTTCCCTTCCCTTCTCTTCACCCACCGGCAGTTGAAATGCTATCACAAAGAGTTCCGTAGCCCAACTCGAGATGTGATCTTCCGAGTGCAATTCCACACCTGTGCCATTCATGACCTGGCCATTGTCTTCAATAAGGAGGACCTGGATGATGCCTTTAAAGGTAAGAACAATTGTATAAATGGGAATGAAGGGAAGCTGGCTTAGTAAGCAGAGGATCGAATCATAGAATTGTAGCATTGGAAGGGACCCTGAGGGTCATCTAAGCCAACCCCCTGTAATGCAGGAATCTCAACTAAAGCATGCATGACAGGTGGCCACCCAACCCTTGCTTAAAAATCTCCAATGAGTATAAGAATGTTGTTGTTTTGTGTGTTTTTTGTTTGGAGAGTGGTGCCCCTTTCATGTAATGCAGCTTTCCTGTAGTTCCCCTCACTGTGGCACTTAAGCGTGTAAAGGAATATGCTGTTTATTTATAAAATTTATATGCCACTTTTTAAAAAATGCAATGTTCATAAAACAGCATGGTACAATTGCCAATGGGCACAGATAAAATCAGGGAAAACTTAAAAGCAAATACTAACATCTAGATAGGCTTGTTTAGCTAAATTAAAAAGTATGAGCAAGTGCCTAAAAGAGTAAACAAAGATTTCTGCCAGATGTTAACAGCAGAGAGTTCCAAAGGACAGATGCTGCCATGCTGAAAGACTAACTCCCAACAGATGTGAAACAAACATTATATGGCACTTGTAAAAGTGGAAACTCTGCAGTTTGAAGCACTCATGCAGGCACATGTGGGGCAAATTGATCTTTCAAGTGAACTGGACCCAAGCTGTTATTTTTGGTTTATGTTAGGATCAAATCATTTAGTTTGTTGGGCCACAGGTAGATTGAAGGATCTGTTGGTGACTGTAACTATTAACCTTCTCTGGAACTTGGCATTCTATTCACTTACATTGTTATCTCTTCCTTGATTTTGATTTGCTGCACTACGCTTCTGTTGACCATCATGACATTACCCAAAGTAGTGCAAGAATCAGTTTGGAAGTGCATAAAAAAAATTCTGCCCCCCACCCCGGGCTTTACAGGCCAATTGAAATACCAGACAGATGAATTGACCTCCTGTCCTCATTCTGATTGTCCTGCCAGTCTGGTAGGCAGGGACCAGTGCTTGAGAGGGTCATGTGAGTGACTCCTCCATGGCTGCCAGCCATTCCAAGAACAATTCCTCTTCAGTCTTACTTCCATCCAAAAGCCATCACCTTGGCTCCACTAGAAAAGAGGAGACTTCATTGTGCTTTATTCGTATAGTGCCAATGCACGTTTGAAGAGGGTGAGCTGCCCGGTGGTGTGTGAGAAAGTTGTTGGCTGTGATAAGAGTGGTCTTCACCAAGAAGTGCAGGGGATGGGAAGAAATGTCATAAACATGCTCTCATTAGAGCCAAAGCTGTGCGGATGTTGTCTCATGGTGAACTATCCTTTGATTGTTCTGTATGGGACAATGACAATAAAGATATTGTATCATAGCTAGATGAACCGAGAATACACAGATTATTCATAGTAGTCATACCCATGAGGATGGGCAACTTGTTGGTGTGAGACCCCAGGATATCTAGACAGTGAAGCAATGATCCCTGTTGACATACCCCTAACAGATCCCCACTGAATTCAGCTTCCCTAGCAGTCAAGGTATTGCCCCAGTTTATATGTCCTCAGTCAGTATAGACAGCTAGATATAACTGAATATCGTTTGGTCTTCTTGTTCATTGCAGACGAGCGGTTTCCAGAGTATGGGAAGGTGGAGTTTGTGTTCTCCTATGGACCTGAGAAGATTCAAGGTACTGTGTTTTCTAATCACCAACCTCTGGCACCTACTGCTCCCATTCCCTGCTTCCTCCCCATTGCCAGGCCCTACAGATCTGTGTCTGGAGCTCCCCACATGATTTCTTCACAGCTTGGCCATTCTTTGCTGATAGGGCAGGTAACCTTGCGTTGGGACTTCCCCTTCCCCTTTGTCACAGCTGTTGGTGGGCAGAGGGTACTTCAGTTCACCAGCACCATCATAACTAAGAGCCAGCTGCTGATCCAGTTGAGCCACCTGGTCCTGCTTTTCCTTACCAGCAGACACCTTCTTTCCCCATTCATGCTTGCCTGGTTGATTGAGGCTTCATCCATGGCATTCCCAAATGTCCGTAGTGGACTCTTCTGGGAATAAAATCTTCCAGATCCATCTTAGGTCCTTGCTTGAGTGGCAGTTCACTTGGTCTTAAGAACTGCCATATACTCAGTCAGACCATTAGTTTGTCTAGCTTAGTATTGTCCACACCTGTGGTAGCTCTCCAGGGTTTCAGAGTGAGGTTTCCCCCAGCCCTGCTTGGAGATGCTGGGGATTAAATTTGGGATTTTCTGCATGTGGATCAGATGCTCTGCCACTGAGCTACAGCCTTGCTTGTCCTCAGGCTCTTCCATAGCTGCCCACCCCACCTGCAGCCTCTAACCTTGTGCTGCTCCCCTCTTTCTACCCTTTGATTCCTAACTGTGACTCAGTTCTGGGTTTTCCTTGCATCATCTGTCTTCTACAGGTTCTGTTTCCCCTTTGTCTTGCTCCCTCTGTCTCTTCCCTTCTTCTTACCTTTTCCTTACCACATTGCTGGCTTCTTCTGTGACTGGGCATGCACTGGAAGGGGTCGGCCAGCTCTGTTGCTGAAACCGTGCTGTCCTTCCTCTCCAGGCATGGAGCATCTCGAGAACGGCCCCAGCGTCTCAGTGGACTACAACACCTCTGACCCGCTCATCCGCCGGGACTCCTATGAAAACTTCAACATGCGTCGTGAAGACAGCATGGAGGGTAGGTGCCTCAGACTCCCATTGTATACACCCTAGCTCAGGGGTACTGGTGTGCTTGGGTGCCACCTGGTAAATGCCAGCTCAGTGAAAGCAAGCATTTTTTTGGCCTATTACTAGGGATAAACTTTCTGGAGGGCATGAGATAAAGCCTAGCATCATCTTACACTTCAGCGTTGTGATCCAAGTCTTAAATTGATGGATGTGCTTCCTTTGGTGCCCTTCAGATAGTGATATCTATAGCTCCCATCAGCATTCCTCCCCTATTTTCAAATAACATTTTAGGACAATGGACATGATTGTATGCATCTGTGAAGTGCTTCTCGAGACTTTTCATGCAAAAAAGAGGAACTCTGGAAACTTATCAGAAGAAGACTTCATGGTTCACTAGCATTTATGCAGCACAATCAGTTCAGGTGGGGCTATGTTGCTCTTCTGGCTTCCCAATGCCACTGCCCCTTACACTGAGGCAGAGTGGCAAGGCAGTGGGGAACGTGGCACAGAGCAGGAGCGGTGGTGGAGCCCACCTGATGCTTCACCTGCACCATGCTAAGCTCCCTATCACCTCGCCCTTCTCCCTCTTGGTAAGCAGCAGCAATGTGCAGTGCTAGGAAGCACTAGCTGCTACTGAATCCACATGTTACTTTAAAAAACAGAAGCAAGAAGCAGGCCTCTGCTCCAAGGAGCTTACAGTCCAGATCTGGCACTGGAACAGGGACTGAGGGAGAGACAAGGGAAACAAAGCAATACTGAGAGGGAAGGAACGGGAGATGCTAGTGCAACAAGAGCTAGCTTTCATGCTCTTTGTTTAAAACAAGGTCTGAGTCAAGCAGGGAATCACAATCCTTACACAGGGTCTAATTGGCATTCCACCCCCTTCTAGTATTCTTATCCCAAAGCATTTCTGCTTTCAGTCTTTGAATGGGAGTTCTTGAAAACCAAACCTTGATGTTATAATGTCTGTGCAGTTTCCACTTCAAGCCCTCTCCCATATTGTGACCACACTTTTGAAGGAGCACAGTTTCTTCACTTAGATGCCAGAATTGGATGGTAGCCTTCCTACTTACTAGTCTGGAAGGGGGAGTGTCTGTGTGGGGCTGGTCGACTGGTTGTGGAATGACACAAAAGGGATGGAGAAGAGTTAACAAGTATACAGATGGGCAACATACTACAACATTGCGTTTAGGTAGCTGCAAAAATGTATGTCTTGGGCTCTGGAAAATCAAAGATTCAGGTACTTTTTGAATCAGGGTAGGCAGCGGGATATTCTACTGCTGAGCATATGACACAGAAGTTGATACATTAGGCTGTCTTTTTAAGAAACTTTGTTTTGTGCAACTCTCTGGTATGGAATGATGCCAATAGTGGCAGTGTAAGTAGAGCTCCATAAGGATTAAATACTTTCTGAAATGGCAATAGCTGTTCAACAAAGATGATCAGTGGACTGCCAACTTCATGCTCAGGATCTCCCTAAATCTAAGTCTGTTAGATGCTTGGGAATGAATGGTTTTGGGTGAATGGCTGTATTGTATGTGCTTTTGAGGGGTAGGGGAGGGGGAGAATTACTCTAAAACACACTTTGGAAACAGGACAATGGGTTGAATAAACCACTGTTCTGACCACAACTACCCAAAGCTGCACAGCAAGACTGTGGCAGAACAGGTAAAATGGGGAGGAGGCTTTTTCCTGCAGCCCTATTGAAAACCAAGTGTTAGTTAAAGCAGTGTGAACCAATGTATGCAACATTTTCACATGGTGATGCATAAATCAGTTTTGTTTAAAAGTGGCTTGTAATATGAAAGCAAAGCCTACATTTCCCCTCTTTTGCTTCCTGTTACACATTAGCAGCACTCACAACACGCTGCTCAGAAACTGCTTTTAGTGTCGCATCTGGAATTTCCCCTTAGTGGGCAAAAATTGGTTTGATTTATAAGGAAGCAATTGCTAATGCATGTAGCCACTGCAAATGCATCTTTTAGTCAGCCAGCCCCTTTGCCTTGACCTCTGCGTCCAACTGAATTAAATTGGCTTGAGATCATCTGCCGCTTGCTCCCTTTCCAGATGAATCCCATGATGACACCAAAAGGGTGAGTTCCTTTTCCTAGGGCCAGTTTCCACTGAGGTCACTCGACAAACTTGGCAACGGTGTTTTATTTTGCCTTGGGTTCCCCCCGCCCCAGTTGCTAAGTCATGGTCACTCCTATCCTTGCCCACATGCCTAGCACAGACTGTCACGGGCAGCCTGCCTCAGAGCCAGTGTACGAAGAGGAATGGGGAGAGGTGGGAACAGATGCATTTTCTGGACGGCCTGAAGGTCACGTGCAGCAAGCGGGCCCTGCCCAAGAAACAGATGGCATGGATGTTTGCGAAGTGCCCGACTGATGTGTATGATAAGGTCCAGAGAGCAAAGCCAAGATTTCTGCCGAGTCTCTCACCCAAGTCCTCAGGCTGAGTGATAGGTTAGTGATAGGTTCCATAGAGACAGGATGCTTCAGCTGCCTGAGAGTGAGAGCGAGTGCTGCAGCTATCGATGAGCTGGCTGGAATGGCATGGCTTCCCTTCCATCCTTGCTGGCTATGGAGAAACGTCTGGATTCCTGCCTGAGAGAGAAAGCTGGGCAAATGGGCTCACAAACCTGAACACATGGTGGGCGTACTGGGTAGTTCAGCTTGAGCTCACCCATGCTGCTCCTAGAACGGGCTGCAATCGTGACTAGTTTCTCAGAAGACAGTGATTTGGCATTTACATTTGGATGGGCAGAAATAAGTCCCTACCCACCAGAACTGTGGAGAGTTGTTCTTGTTCTTTGCTTATCACCTCTGAGGAAAAAAATAGGGTTGTGTATAACTAAGCAGCAGAGATGAGACCTTGTTGTGTGCACAGGGGTGGGGTGGACAGGGCTGTTGGAGAATTCTGACGAAGAAGGAAAGAGATGCAGAAATGGCTGAGGTTTGTTTATCCATCCCATGTTCGGAACAGAAAACAATCCAGAGAGTGCAACTGGTATTTGCTGCTGCTGTTGCTTTCTTTCCTCAAATGATATATTATTGATTACTTCCCCTCCATTTGCATTGATCCCCCCTTGCATTGAAATGAATGGAGTGCAATAACATACAGTAATGGCAATGTAACTTATGTAATTAATTGTGTAAATAATGTGAATTTGCCACAGTGGGCAGCAAGATGAAAAATGTAGTCTTTGGTGGAAGATGAACTGCAGCAGAATGGGAACAATGCTGCATGTGACTTTAAAACCAGCAATGTTTGGCTTCTGCTTATCTCACCCAGCAAAAGCCTATTGTCATTAATTTTATTGAGTGATGAATAAGGTGGATGGTTCTATGGCCTGAATATATTCAGTATATAAGGATACCCGTTGGATGCTGTTCCAGAGAATCAGAGACTCTGTAGCTTCTTTTGCATGTGCCAGTTTATTGTGGGGTGGAGGGAAGAGTTTTGAGGAATGTTGTAAAATCACCACAATTACCAACCAAGCAGAAAATTGCATCAACTTTGGGAAATGTAGTGATTTATACTGGCCTCTGTGGCCTGTTTGGCCCCAGATGTAATTTATTGAATCCTAAAATTATCTGTTTATGCTTGGAGTTACTATTTTTTATTGGGAGTGTCTATGTTACTCACCCTCCCATTCAGGTTTAAGAATGGTGCTGAGGAGATGAAAATATTTTCTCCTGGAAAAGAATATCATAGACAGATATTCTTTTCTCACAGAGCTCTTGCATGCATATCCCCAATGAATGTCAGAAGGGGCATCTGATCCACATGATCCACGGTGGCTGTGGATCACCATTCTGTGCTGAGATGATGGGAACTCAATGCGTATAACAAAGGGACCCCTTGAGCCCACTAGCAATTGTGTTGGCATTGACAATGCCTAGCCAATCCCCCCACTATCCAATTCCATATCAAGGGGGTAAATGTTGGTATGTTTTGTTTTGCTTTGTACTTTAGTAGTCTGTCTTTCTTACTTGAACCAACTAGTTGCACATCGCTGAAAAGTTCCTTATTGTAGAAACCTTTTTGGCCTGCTTTATCTAGACTTCATGGTACACTATGAGCCTGGAGATTTAGGCCAGGGGCAAGGAAACCTGTGGCCTTTCAGATTTTGCCGGACTCCACCTTCCATCATTCCTGACTCTTAGCCAGGCTGGCTGGGGCTGATGATAAGATCTGGAGTCCAACAACATCTGAAGGGCCACAGGGACCACATCCTTTTATAAAGTCTCAAGTGATAAGGGTGATAAATGCTGAGGATTATGCTTCATAGCCTGGTGGCTTAGGATAGCTGTTGAGATGGACACAGACAGTTCTGACTTCTGCCTCTTAACTGTAAAGCAACAACTGCTGCATCAGATCTCTCCTTCTCAAACTCCCACCTCTTCCTGACAGTCCCTTCCTCTCCATACTGTGTAGGCACTGAGTTGTATTATCCATGATGGAAGCAGAGCCCCCTCAACCTCCTTTGTCTGTTTGATTTTGTAGAAATGTGATAAGTGTTTAGCAGAGCTCTGACTACTTACAGTTTTTGTGCTTAATAGTTTTTTAGATGCAGTTTAACTGAAAACTGAATGTTCACATGCAATCAAATATTGCATTGGGCAGAACAAGGATAGGTTGTTTTGGGGATAATCTATCTATATAGGGACCCAAGTATTAATAGAAACTGTTCCCAGTCTTTGGAAAATGCCAGCCCATTTGCAGAATTGTCTCCAACTGATGCACTGTCTCCAACTAATGGATGTGCAATATAAATTTTCAGGCATGGAGAAACAGCAAGGCCTATTATATGCATCTGTGCTGCACAGTCCCCACAATATCACCCTGGAATGTTCCTAAGCTTCACTGCCCATCTTCCATGTAGAACCCCATTCCATTTCCTTGTAAGGTTAGCAAAGGTTTCCATTTCTGGAGTCATTAGCATTCAAAGCACTTCATCCCATGTGCAAGGAAACATTAATGATAATGGATGGGTTGTGAAAATCTCAAAGGAGTCCTTGCTTCATCTTTGGTATTTATGGCTTCCCCCTGCTTGTCACGCATCCTGTAGTTTCAGAAAGTGGAAGATGTGCAGAAAGGAGGGAACTGGGATTGCATTTGCTAATGCTGAGCCTTTCATTGTTGGACAAAGTCCCTGCGTGGCAGCCACATGGAAAATACTCAGGCAAATTGAGCCAAAAATCTGTTCAGGAAGGCTTGGCTCATCTTCCAGTTGGGTTTGGTATTCAGAATTGTTCTTGCTCCTCTCCCACTCCCCTTTTTCTCACAGCTGGAGAACTTCTACTTCATACCTTAAAGAGTTCTTCATTTTGAAAAAAATTGAAAGGAGAGAACAGGATTTCCTCTCTGCAGTAAGGCTATACCCATCTACCTTAGATCTAGGCTAGCATTGCCATAGCAGTGTCATTGTTAGGGAAGCTAACAGTGCATAGATTCAGGTTGGACTTTAGAATAGGCAGGATAGAATTGTACCTGTCAGAACAGGAGTGAGGAACCCTGTTCAGCCAGAGAGCCACATTCCCTTATGGGCAGCCTTTCAAGGGCCACATGCCAGGGGTGGGCAAAGCCAGAGAAAAAAGTGGGCAGAAGAAAGAATGTGAATTTTATTTTTGTACATTAGGTTAATTTCTACTCACACAACCCTCTCTAAGCTCCATCCAGACCAGTGAGAGGTGTCAAGGACACATTCCAGCCAGGCCAAAACACTCAAAGAGGATGCGAAGCCAGTGGGGGGTGTGGCCTGGGAAAAGGGGGGGGCAGATGGGCAGAGTTCTGAGGGTTAAATAGAGAGGCCCAAAGGGCTGTGTTTGTCCCATGGGCATGAGGTGACTCACCTTTGCATTTGGCTGTACATAACCCTGCAGAAAGTAACTGCACAATGATCTGCTCACCACTTTTGGCTGCAGAGGCTGGTGGCAGGAGAACAATGACCATTAATTTCTGCCTAGGGATAGAAGCGCTTTCCGGTTGCAGGAAATTTCACTTCAGGTAATCTCCCTCAAAGCCCCCATCCTCCAAAGTATTTGGTTGTTCTTGCTGCAATATGTTTTTGTTATCTGGCTGTAGGCTGCCCAGATGTGCTTTGGTGCAAAGTGGCAGGGTATAAATATTGAAATACACAAATTTTAAATCATCAGTTGTGATACTTGTAATTCCCCAGGTCGATTCCATGAGCAGATGCCCATGCAAGTTCGTGCTTGGGTTACCGAAAGTCTCAGTACTTTACTTTATTTTGCTTTGCTTACTTTCTTTCTTTCCATCTGGGACTTCCCTCCCTGTTCTCAACATCTCCTTTTTCCGTAACATGGGAGGCGAGAGGGATAGGATGAGAGAAATGGTCAAGTTTTCTCTTCATACACTACAAGCAAGCACAAAGAGCAGGAAGTGCAAATCTACTACTGCTTCCTGTTGCCCATTTATTAAGTAATGTCTGAAGTACTCCAGGATATACAGAGATACAAGCTGGGATGTAGGCAGATATTTGTTCAGTCTGCTTTTATCAGCTGTTGTAGCAGAGTGACGAAGGGCCAGGTGTGCAATGTATTTGCATGCATCCTGTTAATTTAAGGGGTGTGTGTGTTGAGGAACACACAACCAAACCCTTTGGGGGTTCTGTCTAGCTGGAGTTTTTGTCAGAAAGAAGGGGAAAAACCATTGCCAGCACAGAGCGGTAGGTGGGTGGGACTGGAACGAAGGCAGAATATTCCTTATTTACAGTTTTTCTTGCCATATTTGGCGATGGAGCTGCATGCAGAGTTTCTGGCACAGCAATAATAAGTGTGTGCCTAGTGGTCAGGAGAAGCTGGCATGAAGTTGAGGATGTCAGAGCAAGGCGGGACAGATGGTAGCTTCATCGCCAGAATGCTAACACGAGAGACACAGACAGAGAGGGATGGGAGGTTTCTCCAGACAGTGATGGTTCAGTTCTCAGTGATGTGCAAGATCTTCCTTTTCAAGGGGGTGGGGGGGGGGGTAGGTTAATAAGAAAAAGACTCTAATTCCCTTCCTGCCACAAGAAAAGTGTGCCAATTGGTTGCTAGAGCAGCTTCCTTCTTTTGTAAAGTAGCTGGGGATGTTGTGTCGCAGTCTGGATTTGATCTTTTATTAACTGGATTAACAGATGTAGTAGGTAAGGAGCCAGCTACACAGTTGAAATGGCTGAGCTGTTGATCCTGGATGGTCATGTGAGCACATCTAAAGTTTACTCCCTCATCACCCCCCCCCACCTGGCCGGCTGCCTGTCCTGCCACTTGCTGCATGAAGACCTTGACTTACGGTTTCTGCCGTGGCATGGGTTCAATGGCATAGCAGGTGGTATGCATGGCTATGCAAGAGAAGATTGGGAGGGTTGGACTAGATGACCCTCTGGATCCCTCCCAAATCTACAATTTTATGATTTTACGTTGATCCAACAAACGAGCTACCCTCTGCCCTTTTTAAAGAGTAGCGCAGGTAAGCAAGAGGCAACTTTGGACTGTGCGAGCAAATGGGCACTCCTTCAAGAGCCTAGCAATTGAGCAGTCTCTTCGAACCATCATTTGGCACCTTCTCTGTGAGTGCAGACTCCTGGGCAGGAGGATGGTTCCTGCATGGAAGGGGGCTGGTCGGAAGCATCTGATGACACAAGGGTGGGTACCTGCTCTGACACCCTACCTGGTCCTTCCCTGGGATCCAACTCTGCACCTGTGGTTTCCTCCTTGGCTGACTCCAAGGTTTCAGATCCTGACCTGCTAGGACCCTCCCCAAGGTCATTGGGCTTCAGGTCTTTGAGCTCATCTCCCCTTTTGCCTGATCTGACTATCCCCTCCAGGAAAATCTCCACATGGCTTATGACACCATCCTTCCCTGGTGTACAAACACATTGGAAGGGCTGAAACTCTGAAAGCAGCTTGTCTTTGCAATGTGCTTCTGCTGTCTCCAGCCCCATCCCCGAATGAAGTTGCAGGACATGGGGGTGTGAGAAGGAACAGCCCACCTGAACCTGTGCTGTTTTTCCGAAGCAGAATTAGCATGTTTCTCCAGTGCTACTATAGCTGCAGCCAGAAACTGCTGTCTGGCCATGTGTTGCCTTCTCTGGTTGCTGGAAAATGTCAGGCTGCAGATGGTGCGCTGCATGTATGCCAATCTTGTCAGGAACTAGAGTTTTGCAGAGTTCCTCATCCATATAGTTCCATATAGCAAAAATCTAGTCACTCCTCTTGGCAGTGGCTCTCCAATGTCTCACATAGAAACTTTCCCAACCCTGTGAGCTAAGATAGCTAGACGATTAAACCTGGGTCTTTTTGCATGCAAAGTATGTACTCTATTACTGATCCCATCATTTGTGCCTCAGTCATCTTTACCATGAGTTATTTTGCCCCCAAAGACAGTGACTAACATGTCAGCAGAGAAACCAGCCAATAGCAGAACTCACTGCATGAAGGGAGTCCCCCAGTTAAAGTCTGTCTTTAAAACTATGAGAGAGGAGATATTCTTTCATCTTTTATTCCTAAAATGAAAGCTGGTATGTAAAAAAGGAGAATTTTAGCAGTGGATACCACTTCTAATATTCAGGTACATAAAATTCGTACAAAATCTCAAGATTTTGCAAGTGAAAATCAAGCAAATGGAGATATTAGATCTTGCCACCAATGAGAACTCATGGCTTGTGTTTAGAGTTTGTATCCTTTCGGAAATGCGTCGCCTTTAAGTGTAAGACACTGCTTTGTTTTCTTTCAGCTGAGCCAAATATCTTGGTCCACTGTGCCACTGGCAAATTGCTTCAGGACCCTTGCAAATGCATTTGGGCCAAGCTGAGGCTGGTCACATGGATGGGGCAATGCCAATGACTTTTCCAAAGATAGACTCTCTGTTACAGATGCTACATTGTTTGGCCAGAGCTTTGCCCCCACCCCCTTGAATTCCTGCCTCAGTGCTTCCTAGATGAGATGGGATTCAGAGTGAGGGAAGAGGGGTCACATTCTGCTCAAGTGCTTCATTAAGAGTCCCTTTGGCCTGGCAATAGCATAACTGGGATACAATGTCTAACTAGGAGTCTGAAAGATGGTGGTGGGCTTTGGGAGCACTACAAGAAACATGCACACCATACCAGCCTAGGAAAGAGCCAGTGCAATTGCATTGTAGCTGCATAGAACAGAGGCTGGCACTTATCCAGAAAAGTGCCCTTTTATTCATCCTCCACACTGAGAAGATGGTTCCCAGTACAGCGGTATGGTATGTGCTCTGCAAAATCTCAGCACAGCCTAGTGCTGCTAAGCATCTGTAAAAGTTATTCTCCAGGGCAGAGTTCAGATTTCACAAGGGGTCTACCAAGAAGTTGCAATACTTAATCACAGATTCCAAGGGGCCAGCCATGTTAATTTGCTCTAGTATACTAAGAAGAGCTCTGTGGCACATAAATACTTAAGATTAAATTGGTGCACAGAATATTATATTGCAGAGCCCACTGTGAAAGAGTTATCTAAACATTGCCTAACTCACAAGAGTAATCACATTTATTATTATTATAAAAACACACAGTAGAACTCTCTTTCCATCAAATGTTGATGGCAGGGATAGACAATGTGGAGCCCCCAGATGTTTCTAGATTGTAACTCCCATCATTCTTGACCTTTGCAATGATAGCTGGAGCTGATGGGAGTTGGAGTCCAGCAATATCTGGAGGGCAGCACACTGGTTCCCTCTGGTTTATGTCCAGGTTTTGGTTTAACCACGAACTACCATAGCCTTCATGTGCAAATGCTACCAGGGACTGGGGGAGGCATCCAACCAAGTAGCTCTGTTAATGCTAGGATTTATATTTTTGCAACCAAACTTCTCCCTTTCTTCCCCTTGCCCCCTAGCCCTCCACAAGTCTGCTCCAGATGGTTGGGGGACACCCACCTATACCCCGAGCAGACTGGGGGCTGCAGAGAGTGGAAAGGAAGTTCCATTGTGCAGCCAGAAAACTTTGTGCTAATGGAACTACCTCCCCACATGTTCTATTTACTTTTTGTCACTTAGTTATCTGTAATCTATCCCCATCCTAAAGGCTAGTGATGGTTAATGCTTCATTTAAACTCCGGGCATTTAGCTATTTTATTCTGTGGTAGCAAATCAACAGAGTGTTTTGTCACAGGGTGCCAAGAGTATCTGTTGTTGTTTTTTGTGGCATAAGCTAGAGTGCAAATCTACACTTAAGTCTACAAAAGCTTATGGCATAATGAAACCGAAATGGAACTCCCTTTACAGTGGGAGGGATTTATACTGAAAAATAAGTTATCCGGTTTGTATTCAAACTTCAATCCAATACCATCTTGATCAACAGGTCCAATAGCAGCAGCAGCAGCTTCTTCTTCTTCTTCTTCTTCTTCTTCTTCTTCTTCTTCTTCTTCTTCTTCTTCTTCTTCTTCTTCTTCTTCTCCTCCTCCTCCTCCTCCTCCTCCTCCTCCTCCTCCTCCTCCTCCATGCGAACGTGTTTTCAGTTTGCTTTAAAGTGACTCTAAGTGGTCATTAGGACAGCAAATTCAGTGAGGAGAAAAGGTATAATTGGCGGGATGGTGAACTGCAATCCCCAAAGGGTCTTCCTAAGAGGAATGCAAAGCTTTCTGCAGGTGCAGCCATTTGGCAGGGATGCCAGAGCCCCCGCCTCTGTTTCTCTGAAATGCTGGATTAGCAGCATGAAGGATGTATCTCCGCTATCCCTGCGACAGGCTGCCAGAAGCAATCACTCCTGCTGCACTCTAATTACCCTGTGGCCTGGTGCCAGCAGACGTTCCTACCAGGAGAGCTTGTTGTGAGGCAGGCAGCAGCACAGCTTCTTGCTGCGTTTGTGTGTAGAAGGTAATTGTTTTTCTGTGCCGGGATCATAAAGTAAAATGAGGGTGAGGGTAAATCCATTTGGTTCTGCGCACGGTGGGATTCCCGGCAACTCTTTAGCATGCATTTATCTCCAACCGTCTGTTGCACGCAGTGAAGCTCAAATAGCTAAGAATAATAGTAGGAACAACAACAACACCTTCATAATTCAGGCCTGCCACCTCATGGAAAATCACTTTGGATTTTGAAATTTGCTGTTTGTAAGGGCATGCCTTGGTTTAATTAGTCCTGCTTTCTTTCTCTGAATTGCAGTTTCATTAGTTCTGCCATTCACTGGAGAGCTAGCACAGTGTAGTGGATGGTGTGTCAGACTAGAACTGGGGTGGCACAGGTTCAAATCCCCACTCAGCCTTGAAGCTTGCTGAGTGATCTTGGGCTGGTTGTTATCTTCCAGCATGACCTACCTGACAGGGTTGCTGTGAAGATAAAACGGGAGGCAGAGATTTCCTTGGAGGAAGGACTGGATAAAATTGTAAACCGTAGATTCAAATAACTCTGTCAAATGCCTGGGAGAATTCCGAGGGCTGGTCAAAAGCAAAAGAGAGTGGAATTGCCCAACAGTGAGGGAAGGCATTGTGGTTTGCAAGGGGGATACTTAATGCTGATTAAACTGCAAGGTAGATGATCAGGAGACAAGGTTCCCTGCTTAGAATTTGCACAGCTAGTTTTCTTGCCCAGTTAATTGTTTTCAGGAATCAGGGGTTTGGGGAATCCTAATCACATTTTTGGTCTTGTTCTCGGTTCCTTGAGTAAAGGGGAGATGACCTCCAGAGAACACTTCATCTAAGGAGGGCAGTTCAACTTTTCATACGGGCCACAAGAGTGCTTTGAAATGGAACTCATAGACCTCGCACTGCCGTGTTGCACAGGGTGTGGGGAGCAAAGCTAAAATTTGACACACGCAGCCCAGCCCTCACACTTCCTTCCCAAGGCCTTGAGAGCTGCATGCATGTTGGACCACCCTGATTGAAGATCTTAAAAGTACTAAATATTCATTTGACATGCTGGCTGAGCCTGATGGGAGTTATAGCCCCAAACACCAGGATGGTAAATGATGCTCTGCTGGAACACGATCTGCACTAAATCTCTCGATTCAAAAGGATTAGGGAGAATATTTAAGTTTACACAAATATAGACATTCCCAGAATAAATAGGATAACTTGGGGGAAATGTAATTAAAATGAAGCATACATTTTTTTCTTCGGTGTATAATTTACAGAGATTGTGGCTGGAGAACTCAGAGGCATTTATAGTGTAGAATTCTAAATCTTCCTGGGCTCTTCAGGATGAGTTAAAAATAGCCCCTTTCGTGTATTTTGGAAAGCATGTTTGATCCGTGTATCTGTGTGTGTATATGTTGGTTGCTGTACACATGCTTGTGCTATAAACTAATACAGTAGCTGCCTGTTGTCGTCAGTGCATGTATATGTTACACGAGGCTCTCTGCCTTCAGATGTTTGCCATGCTTTCCCCACTAAGTCCATATTGTTATTTACGGCCCACTACGTCGGTCCCTCCCCATCTTTGGTATCATTTTTTAATTCACGGAGTTGAGTGCTTGGAGCCCTCGTAAATCATCTGCCTTCACACCAGGGAGCAGAGCAGTAAAGGGGGGCGGGATATATCTAGTTTGCCAGTGAGGTCACTGCGGGTTGTGGCGCGGAAAAGGCTCGCAGCAGCTGCTTGCCGCACAAGTGTCTTGTCTCTCTGGCTTGTTAATACCCACAGGGCTATAAATATTGGTTTTAGGCAGGATTTCAGATATTCCTGTCACCTTTGTGTCACAGTGTGGATCAGGGCATGCCTAAACTCCAAGCACCCTCTGTGGGTTAAGTTCCCTCCATCAGGCAGAAACCTGTCACAACACCCCATGTTTGCACCCTACTCATATTCCCAGGATCATCTTGTGTCTCTTGCCCTCCATGTTTAACATTCATCATATCTATACCTTTTGGGCAAGACTTTGTTTGTAACAGATTAAATCCAAGCTTGCTCCAAGAGCTCCCATCCAGTGCAACTACTGTCATGGCCCCAGCCTTGAGCTCAGACCCAGAGGAGGGTAAGCTAGGGCTGCTGTTCCATCAGCTGATAACTGGACCGGGATCTCGACACCAAACTTGTGGTTAATGGTCAACAGCTGGTAGAAGCCAAGCCTGGACTCTAGTAAGCATCTTCTTCCATGCCCTGAATCAAATGCCTCCCACTACACTGTACCTGCCCAGCAGGAGGCTACAGAAAGAAAAAGTGCTAGTCTGCAGGCCTAGTGGGTGACCCATTAAGGATTCAGACTCTTCAGGGAAGCAGGTGGAGCTTAGGAGGCATGCATGGGATGGGCAGACTCACAAGGCCTCTGTTCACCTCCAGCCTTGTTGGAGCAATTTGCTCAGTTGATCTTTCTATGATGCTGTCTTGTGAATCCATCAATCCATCAGTACAATTATTAGGATATGCTTTGCAAGAATCCATCTGCAAGAACACAGGTTGAAATTAACGAAAATTGGAAAGACAGAATGAAACATTCATTAAATCTATTGTTCAGCTCTAAAATGTAGCATCATTTAATATGTTTACTTTGAGCAATAAATTTAGAGAAGTAATCCAGATTAATATATAGATATTATAAGAAATGATTATGGACCTTTTGAAAGTTGTTGACTTTCACCAGGATTTAAATTTCAGAGATAAAGTGAAGGAGCTGAAAATGCCTTATTTGTTTTTTTATAATTTTTTTAGTAGACATTTTCCAAGGACCATCAGAAAAAATTGGTTCTGCAGAAGTGTATAAGATATATTTTCTTGCTGTTTGTTTGGGGGGTTGGTTAGGGTCTGAGATACAGGCTGTGTCATGCCTGCCATAAATAAGCCACACTGGGTATATCAATTTTAGTTATTTAGAATGCACCACAAATCTTCCACACACTAACTGCTGCCTAACTGGAGCCAACTTGGTGTAATGGTTAAGAGTGGTGGACTCGTAATCTGGTGAACCCGGTTTGCTTCCCCACTCCTCCACATGCAGCTGCTGGGTGACCTTGGGCTAGTCACACCTCTCTGTTGTCTCTCAGCCTCACTCACATCACAGAGTGTTTGTTGTGAGGGAGGAAGGGAAAGGAGATTGTTAGCCACTTTGAGACTCCTTAAGGGGAGTGAAAGGTGGGATATCAAATCCAAACTCCTCTTCCTCTTCTTCTGCTCACTGTCTCATCAAGTGGTCACTAACTTGATATATCACTTTATTTATTTATTTTTAAATATATATCCTGCTAAGCATAGCCTAGTGGAACCTTCAGGTAGGCTAACAACATGCACAAAAGAATGCGACAGAGAAGGAATGCGACAGGTAAGTGGAGAACCAACAAACTGAGATCACACCAGCTCCCAACTTGGCAAGGGGACCCAGAAGGATACCATGGCTCATGGTACAAAAAGCAGCAGAGCAGTCCAAGGAAGTCAACAGATTCACACTTCCTCCACAATAGAGATCAAAACAAGGCTCAAAGCCAGATCAATATGAAACACAATGACCAGTATCACCCAGCACTCCCTGGAAATGAGTTATCACTCCCATCTGACCATCTTGCTTGAGAATAGTATATTAGAAACTGGCCCCTAATTATTTTGCGACAGAAGGATAAAATGTGGGTACAGCATGTATTTGCTGATGGCCAGGCTAAGTCCCTGGTAAGAACCCACTAACACATTAATTCCCAAACTATCCTTAACTTAATAAGCTCTATGGACTTGAAAATTCATCTCAGTCTCTTCTGCTACAGAGACAGTAAATAAATCTGGGCCTAACCATGCAGGGCCAATAGAAATAGATCTCCCAGAGTGAGTTTATTTAAGGGACTGTATCTGTAAGGCACCATATTTATCCTGTTTGTCCAGGGTTTTGTGGCTGCCTCATAAATAGCATTTAGGTTGGAGAAGAGCGGCAGCGAATGTAACCAAGCTACTGTGGGTTCCTAAATCATCCTGGGATACTGAGAAAGAGAAATGATCAGGGGGCATTTGTGTGGGAAGGATGTGAAGTTGAATATCAACAGACTGTCCCTGGCAGCCACTTCCGTCTGTGTATTTGTGGCCACCCTGTGTTGTTGTGATGGCTGGCCATCTTGGGAAAGTGATGAGATCCTGATGTGCCTGTAGTATTTAAGGGGCAGTTGTGGTGGGGGGACGATTGAGAATTGGACTTGCTACCCATTTTCACATGTCACTTTCTTGAAATATTGCAAATATAGAACAGTAGTACTTCCTAGCATTTGGTTTGGGCCGTAGGTCTGCTGGGCATGGATCTACAGAACAAACAAAGAGAATGTACAGTGGTGCCTCGCAAGACGAAAATAATCCGTTCCACGAGTCTCTTCGTCTAGCGGTTTTTTCGTCTTGCGAAGCAACCCTATTAGCGGCCTAGCGGATTACTGCTATTAGCAGCTTAGCGGCTTAGCGGCTATTAAAGGCTTAGCGGCTTAGCGGCTAAAAGGCTATTAACGGCTTAGCAGCTTAGAAAAAGGGGGGGGGAGCGAAAAAAATCGCAAGACTCGCAAGACGTTTTCGTCTTGCGAAGCAAGCCCATAGGGAAATTCGTCTTGCGAAGCACATCGGAAAACGGAAAACCCTTTCGTCTAGCGGGTTTTTCGTCTTGCGAGGCATTCGTCTTGCGGGGCACCACTGTACTATTTAATACAGCCAAAGATGGCATTTATTTTCTACATTCAAATGAAGCTTTAAAGAGGGCGAATGAAGTGGCATTCTCTACCTTCGTAAACAGTTCCTGCTGTGAAATTAACACAATGTGGATTTTTTTGAAGTAGAGCTCCATTTTCCTCAATATGTTCTTCTTCATATCATCCTGTGAGTTGCTTTCAGTGATAGGGAAGTAGCTCTCCTGATTCTCTAAATCAGGCATAAGGAACCTTTGACTCACCAGTTGTTGCTGAACTACAACTCCCACCATTCCTGGCCATGCTTGCTGGGGCTGATGGGAGTTGTAGTTCAGCAACATCTGGAGGCCCAAAGGTCCCCCACACCCCTGCTGTCAATGGTTTCCTGAAGCCCTTTGAAAGGACTAAGAGCTGTTGGGATGACTACTTTTTCACCCACGCCCCACTCAACAACTGCAAGGCCTTTACCTTTGGCTTCCCCACCTGCCTAATACTGCTGACAAACATTTAAGATAAAGGGACCCCTGACAGTTAAGTCCAGTCGCAAATGACTGGGGTTGCAGCCCTCATTTCGCTTTACAGGCCGAGGAACAGAGTTTGTACGCTCTGCAGACACTTTTTCTGGGTCATGTGGCCAGCATGACTAAGCCACTTCTGGTGCAACAGAACACTGACACCGGAGCAGCGCACGGAAACACCGTTTACCTTCCCACCAGAGTGGTACCTACTTAATCTACTTGCACTTTTTGGTGTGCTTTCAAACTGCTAGGTTGGCAGGAGCTGGGACTGAGCAACGAGAGCTCACCCCATCGCAGGGATTTGAACCGCCGACCTTTTGATTGGCAAGCCCAAGCAGCTCAGTGGTTTAGACCACAATGCCACCCGCTGACATATACTTTGAAACAAATGAGCAGAAATCCATCCCGGTGCTGATCTTAGGGCAGCTCAGCTCAAAAAGGCCTTAAGAGGCCCTATATGTTCCCATCTTGCCTCCCCCAGTGACTCTTCTCTCTCTTTTCATCTTCTGAGTGCCTCTCCTTTCATGCCCACAACACTCATTTTGTTCTTGGGATGTTCCCAAACAAAAACTTCACAAATATGTGGTGGGAATTGTGGGCTTGATTCCAGTACTTCATAGTCCTGAAGGTGTGTGTTCTGAATTCTCTTCCGTAGCTTGTCCCCTTGCTCAGCTACTCTCAGGGGTTCAGCTGTAACTAGAAGGATACAGGAGTGGGAGAGGGATGTGGAAGAGTCATTTTTGTATGGAATTATAATTTATAATTTTATAGTACTAATAAAAGGTGAAAGAAATGGTGTGAAGTTGGCAGAAAATAGGCTCAGTATCTCATTAGCATCTTTCTGTGGTGTTTGTTGAACGCAAAGTTCTTTCTCTGTTTGAACAGTGACTCCTTTGCCCAAATCCATAGTCCATCACCTTCCATGTCTGTCTTTTGATAGTGTTGTTGCTGTTGCTTAAATCTCAAGCCAGGGAAAATACATTATTTAGAACCTTTTCTTTTCTGAAAACTCTTAGGAAATGTTCTTTTCAAAACTTTAAATATTTAATTTGCACTTGGAACCTCAAGATCTTTTGGTTAGGACTGAGGTCACAAGTCATCCAAACTCTTTGTCTAAGAAAAATAAATGCTTGGTACATATCTCTGTTTTTTGAGATTCCATAGTGCTGCTTGTTAAAAATGAGTCGATGGATGTTTCTTTATATGCTTGTTTCAGTGTTGTATAGATTTTGATCTTAGCTGTTTAGCAGCTGACCTCTTGCAAAGCTTATCCTAATAGTTATAACAGTGGAGCTGAGCTCTTGTGATGACCTTGAGTTTATTCCAGTGCCACACAACTTGCTCAAAGGATCAACATGCAACAGAAATAGCAAAATAAGATTTATCCTGTGCATGGACCTCATAGGTTTCGGTAACAGCATGGTGTGGAGCGTATCACCTTGTTTTCCCCTTAGTGATCAGTCCAGGGATCATCTTAGCACCTGCACAGTTTGTGAGCCTGAGCAATGCGGGCTTATGTGCCCAGAGTCTCCGTTCTGTTTACTAAATGGCAGCCATTTTCCTTTTTCTGAGTAGGCTTTAATTTTACATTTAGTCTGTGGCTGCTGCACCTGCACTTGATGACAGTCTGAACTAATTTGGCGCATATGACTAGGGGAATCTTCTCATCCATCTGGGGGAAGCAGATGGGTTGGCAAATATTGAAGTGTTGCTGGGAGCATGGGAATGAAAATATCCCCTTCTACAACTCAGAAATGAGAAAAGCAGATAGTGCCGTGATGGTGAGCGCATGTGAAATACAGAGGATGCAAGCTGCCAGGCATACAGCTGTGCACATGAGTTTGCCTCGTGGCCGAAGAGGAGGGATAAACTGTGCGTTCGACACTGCCCATTTGAAGGGAACATTTCCTCAAGGGAATGTTTAATGCAGGGAACAACCAGTGCGGTGCCTTTCAGATGTGGTTGGACTCCCAGTTCCAACTAGTATGACCAATAGCCAGGGACAGTGGGAGTTGTAGTTCAACAACATCTGGAGGGCGCAGATTCTTACTGAAAACTTTTTGCCTTAGACTTCTCTCCTTCAGCTCACCTAAGCAGACTTGACAAAGATTTCTCCTTTGGGAAACTTATCTATTGTGCTTCTGTCCCATTTTCTGCTTTTTAATTGTCTGCAGCTCTTATTGATCCTATCACTTTCTGTGACTTTTGTTTAATAAAATAATATAAGGGCCTTTTTGAAGGCAACCTGGGTCCTGTGGGGTACTATGGATGTTGTCCTTTGATTTGCCACCCCAGTGGGCATATGTGCCATTAGGAGCACAGCCCATTGCCCCCACCCCCAACCCCAGGAACATTAAAATGAGAAGGGTGGTATTGGTCTCAAGCCCAGCCTAAAGAAGGATGAACTCAGAGTGAAAAGACCACAATAGTCAATACACTTTCAAACCACAGAAAAGCTGGCGGAGGTGAGTGATTGACCGCCTTTCACATTGAGTTTGTGCCTTCTGTCTGCCTGAACTGCTAAAGCTATCGACAACCCACATGAAACTCCCATCAGCAGGCATAAGGCCTTTGTTTTCACCGTTGTGTCTGGCTCCTTCACTCTCTCTCCCCTCCTTCCCCCCCCTTGCTCTTGCCTGTAGGGAGATGGAGGCCGTCTCCTTGCCTTTCAACAGCTGACTAAAGCAAGAGGAATCTACCTTCTCTGCTCCCTCCCCCTTTTGTTGGCATGGACAGCCTCTACTGTGGTCTGAGTTTTCAAGGTGCAGGACTAGGAGCTGGCGGGAAGTCTTCTTGACTGCCGCAGTGCAGAAGCCTTTGCTGTGAAATAGGGACAGCCCGGCTCTGAGATATGGTGCATTGCAGGGCTGGCCTACCCATGAGGCAAGGTGAGGCGGCTGCCTCAGGCAGCAGGATCTGCAGGAACAACAGATCCGGCCTCCAAGGAATGCATTGCCCACTGCTACTGCATTCCCCCCTTGTCCCCATTGTAGATCTTTACCTCTCTCCCTTGTTTTTGATGTAGGTCTTCACTCACCCTTTCTTCCCTGGCGGGTGGGGAGGCATTTTGTGGTTTGTCTCAGGTGCCAAAATGTATTGTGCCGGCCCTGTGCATTGTGGGATATGATGTGGGAGCAACACCACCTCCTCTGAAAATACCTTCCAACTTTGGAGTTAAGCCTTGGACAATACATCTTTCCATATCTGCTCAGGCTGGACCATGCCCCCTGAATTTTTATGTCTTCTAAATAGGTACCCCACCTGCCCCACCACCATGGGTCATTGTTAGAAAACCTCCCCACCTTCCATTCTAGAAGCTCTGCAGTTGTGCTCCAGGTGTCATCCTGAAAAACACTAGTAGAGCACTTCAAAGAAGGTGTCATTCCCATTGTGGGGTTTTAGTTTTAAGCGATTTTGGTGCACTGGTACTTTGCCTATGCCAACCCAGTGGACTCGCATCAAGTATCATCCTGAACAGCCCTGACTCACAGAACTGTGAAAGGCAAATTGATAAAAGTAGGAAGCAGGCATTCTTCTCTGCAGAATGAGAATGACACTGGTGTTTGACGGGCCCTTCCCCAATCTTGGGGCCTCAGCCAATGGCCAACAACACTCCCCTGAGGAGCCTGCCCTGGCAGATATGGGGAACATAAGAAGACCTCTGATCCATCTAGCTCAGGCTTGTCTACACTGACTGGTAGTCACTCTCTCAGATTTCAGACCTACCTCCCAGTCCTACTTGGAGATACTGGGGATTGAACCTGGGACCTTCTGCAAGCATAGCAGATCCTTGACCACTTAGCAAAGGGCCTTATAATGTCACCTTTCCTTTGCAGTTACCAACACTCAGGAGAGCTTAAAATGTACTTAAGAGTTGCATTCTGAAAGCTGGCTCCACCTCTCAGGGGCAGATCCTGGCACTATCCATTCATCACTGAAGTAGTGAATAACATCATCTACCTTCCTCTGAAAAGAAAGGAGGCATGTTTTTTTCTTGTTAGAACAAGGATATGAAAAACAAAACAAAACAAAATAAAGATGCTCTTTTTCACTTCCAAGATTCCTTTCAGTTGCAAGTCAGCCTGAGTAATAAGAGTGTATTTGGCTGAAATTGTTATTGGCTGGGGTTTTTTTTTTTGGGGGGGGGGGAGAATGTGCACACTCTAGAGATCTCCCTGTCCTGCATCTGACTGTGAATACAGCAGGAGCATCAAATGACTATATCACTCAGTGTGCAACATTACTTTTAAAGCTTTAGCCTCTGAACAGCCTTGGAGAAAAAAGTTTTAAAGCCCCACTAAGCTACATGATGATGACAACAATGGCGATGTATTAAATTTATATACTGCCCTTCATCTGAAGATGATAGATTCTGGTCTGCCCACCATGGTGAATGATGAGGGCTTGGCTTCAAGCTAAGACATCTTTTCTGATGTAGGTTGCAAGGCGGTTGGGAGAAGGTTGGCACCTCCAATCCCTGGGAACTGGGGTGAGGAGAAAGAATACGATGGGAGCTTATAAGAGAAGCAGGGAAGCAGTGAGACAGTGCTGGTGTCAAGAAGTGTGAAGGATCAATTACATTCCCGCCTTGATATTTAGTTTTCTGATGGTCTAAACCCATCAGTCCATTAGTTTCAACACAGCTAAAGGTGTGGACTTGACCCAAATGGTGTTCTTTAAATGCCGTCTGCCCTTATTTAAAACCAAGGCTGCTGGGGCGGGGGGTGAGGAGAGGAATTATGCCTTTCTATGTCTTCATTGTTCAGCAGCTGGAAAAATGCTGCTGTGGTTGTGTGAGGTCCCTCTGGAAGAAAAAGAAAAGTTTTGGCGAGTATGGAATGGAAAGGAATGATCTGGCTGTGTCCCTGGTCTCCTCCCCTTTGGGCAGAACTGTCTCTTTTTCTCTCTCCCTCTCTCCCTCCAGCTGCACTCTTTTTCCACTCCCTTCTGTCATTCTGCCTCTTTCCCCACCTCTTTCCCTCCCTCCTGCTCCCCCCCCCCCACTCCCCAACTCTCTGTGCCTCTCAGTGACTTGTGTTGAGCATTTCAGTGGCTGGGAGCTCCCAGCAGCCCTCCTTCTTCCATGCTCCGGTCACTCAGCCTCTTCTGTGATGTCATTTCTGAAATCACATAACTACGGGATGATAAGTGGAGCCCTCGGGATCTGACTGGCTGAAATTACAGACAGGGTTTTATCCCACTCGCTTCCTACAAGCCAGGGGGAAAATAAACCTCACTCCCATGCCTGACAGATGGAAAGGCAGTGTGCTCCAGCAGGGTCTTCCAGGAGCAGCCGCTGCAAACTTCAGCTCTGAAGAATAAATAGCCAAGCCCAGTTTCTCTCCAGCTGCGGAGAGGCTTTCCTGTGCGGTGAGTTTACCTTCCCTGTCTTGGGGTTCAGTTTTTCTCTTGGGATGATCCATGCTCAGAGTGTTCAGTCCTTCCCCTGGGATGATGGTGCTGGGAGACAAGGAGCAGTTTCTTGGTATTGCAGTAGCCTCATAGCAGAAGCTAGGCTGGCACTGAGGTTCAGAGTACAGAGTGCACACAGCTCTCCTGGCGGAACTGCGGCATAGCCTTGCCCCCTCAGGGTCTTCGCCTACCTACAAAGAGAGCATCTTGTGCAGGCCACTCTAACTGCAGGCAAACTTGAAATCTGCCGAGGGCAAGCCCCTTTCTGATTAGAATTATCATTGGGTTTTGGGTTGTTGTTTTTTTGCAACATACACAAATAGAAGCCTTGTAGTATTAACTTGATTGAACTTGTGTGAGTTAATCTTCACAGCATGCCCACTCAAGGTGTTTTCGTCATCTGCCATGTGTTAAGACTTGTCACACAGTTTCTCGGGATGGCACAAGGGTGACAGGATGCAAAAGCTTTACCTAGAGGTTTCTGGGTGCAAATCTGTACTCTCTGGGGTCAGTGGGGCTGGCGTGCTGAATCATACCAAACGTACCTCTCAGGGTACTACTACATACTGAGCACAGGTTGAAAACTGAACTCAGGGCTAACTGCAGTCCTCAGGGAATAGGAACTGAACTCTGAAGAATAAATCCAGCCTCCCCAATCCCAGCCCACCCAAAGCTGAATATTTGATTTTCTATTCTCTTGTCTTAGGGGTTGTTGTTTACTCTGTCATGTAAACGATTCCTTCTCATTCGTATTTTTACGCAGGGATGCAGCTGACGCCACCCAGGCTTGCAAAAAGTATATTTGGAATTGACTTTCATTTCATTTTCATTTCCAGAAATCTGGACTCTGTGCCAATTGGCACCACTGCCTTTCTTACTGCTGCTTCTTTTTATACCTTTTGTCTATCAGGACATGGACTTGTTCCTTTTTGTATGTGGGGTGAGGGGTGCAAGATATGTGGCCAAGGATGCAGGGAGACAGAAAACTGCTTGACTATACCGGTATATTATTTTCAATTTTGGTGAAACAAGTGCGACTTCAAAGGCTGGGTGTGGTATATGCCCACCTGGCTAGGCTGGTCAATATCCATCAGTGAAGCAGAGAGCGGGGGTGAGATCCGGAGGGGAAAGGGCCTGTTTTCTCCTGGTGTTGAGATCCCCGTTCTTACATCTGAATCAATACAGATAGCTCCAGCTACTTCTTCCCTCTTTCATACCATCGCAGTATCAAATGCCTCTGACAGCTCTGGCAGCTGGGTCAATAAACAAATGGGTGTTCTTCCTCCTCCCTTCATGTCACTTGACTGAATAGCTCTGCTGGCACTCATTACCGTAACAGAGGAGATGGACAAGAGGGGCACCTGTTACTAGTAAGCTGGGCATCGCAACAGGTTTTTGTTGTTATTTAGCTTCTGGGGAATTGGCCCTTGTGTTAGCTGGAAACAATCACTGAGTGCATGCAGGAGAGAGAGACAAACAAAATGTTAAAATAAATCTATTGACAGAGGGCATATGAGGGTGGTTTGACCTGTGGATTCCTGTTTGTGGCACATATGGTGATTCTCCATCATAATAGGGTGCCAGCGGTAATGCTGATCTCTCTTGGAAGAGCTCACAGAGATAGCAAACAGAGGCAGTGAGGAGCACTGCAGTTGTTCACCTGCCTGGATCTTTCATTTCATTGTAGTCTCACAAGTCTGCTGACTGGTTTTTGCCTATTGGAAGCAAAACCTTATATTCAGGAGGCTCAAAAAGCATGAACTTTAGAGATAAAACCCATGACTTCTGCTGCAGCTGTTTACCTGTGAGAGCAGCCTGTGCAGAAAGACAGCGGGGGGGGGGGGGAGAGAACGCACAATGGCCTTCGTGCTGGGTTAGTAGTTGCCTCTAGGGAAGGAAGAGGGTGCCAGAGGTTTTTATGTGGCTGGACCCCATTGCTCGATACATATAGAGGGTCACCACCTCTGCGTGGTCCAGTAGCCCCTCTGGATTAGGTCTGAAAATGCCAATGTGAAAACAGACTTTAGCTGCACATCGTTTCTGTACCATAACGCCAGCTTTAAGGAGAAACACAGACAACCCAAATTTTGTTGATTTTATGTGTAACTTTTGATAAAACACTTTATAGTATTTTATGTAAACTGCTAAGGTGTTTTTCTTTTTCTTTTGATCAAGCGGTCCATTGCATTTTGTTAAGCAGAATAAACAGCCCCAACAGTTTCCTGCAGCTGCTGCTGTTATGTAAAACAACAAAATGGTGGGCACTCCTGATCATAGATGTCAAATTTCATCTGACTTGGCCCTGATCTGTCATACCTTGATGTGAACTTCTTGCTTGCCACAAATATTGTTAGACCCATTTTCATCTTCAACATTGGGGGTACACAACAATGTAAGCCCTATGGAACTGAGGCACCCTGGACACCCCACCCTTCTTTTGCTAAGTGGCCTGTGGCATGTTCAGACTGGCAGGATGGTGGTTGACTAAGTTCTACTCAAAGTAGACCAATTGGTATTAATAAACATAACTTAGTGGTGCTAATTAATTTCAGTGAGTTGACTTTGAGGAAAACTTAACTGAATGCCATCCTCAGTATTTTGTGAGAGGGACTCAAGTGTCTGCGGGAACTTTAGGTTTGCACAGTAAAGTGGATTACAGGCTTCTGTCACCCTTGCATAGCAAATCCACTAAAAAGGGAAAAGAAAAAAAACCCAAACTTTTTGTGATTTGGAAAGTGATGGAGAAATGCATTGAAAAATGCATGAACACATG
The DNA here is from genome assembly GCF_964234715.1 of Podarcis melisellensis. Lineage (NCBI taxonomy): Eukaryota > Metazoa > Chordata > Lepidosauria > Squamata > Lacertidae > Podarcis > Podarcis melisellensis. The sequence goes on from NC_138528.1 coordinate 85,834,213, forward strand.
TAAATCGGGTTGAATGCTCATTGCCATATACTGTAACACATTGGAACAAGACATTGTCTAACAGCTGGGTAAGCTCCGTGCAAGCAGATCAGGGTGAATGGTAAATAAACAGATCCTCTTAATGTGCTCTTTCCCCTCTGAAAATGGCATTGCAGGGGAAAGGGATGAGTCTCTTTCCTCTGTGTCCCTACTAATGTTACCGTGGGCCTTTCAAATAGGATGACACTCAGGGTGCATTCTGGGATGTTTTCTGGCTGTGTTTGCAATTTAAAAATAATCACTTGAGCTTGGCAGAAGGATAACTTTGAGAGGGTTCTACTGGTACCAATAGGCGGATGCTGGTCCCATTGACCAAATAAAGATACATGTGTCCCCCCCCCTTTTCTTTTGTTCCTCTGTTTCCTATTAGTGCCACCTGCCCCATGTGCTTAATACAGCAGCAACAAGAAGAGACCTGGACACATTCACCCATGGCCACAGTTCCATCTTTCTCCACACAAACTAGCTGAGGGAGGTGGTTAGAGATCTGGAGAGCTGGTGTTCCTTCAAGAAAAGTGGGGAGTGGAGTGAACTTTCTCCTCCAGTATTACTTTGTGGCTTCCCCACAAAGTTCACCAGTTGATTTGAGGGCTATGTGTGTGGTTGCCCAGCCCTTGGGAAGAATGTTAGAGCTTCGTCCCATCCTTTTTAAAGCGAAGTGGGAGGCATGCCAGCCGATGGGCAACCTGGGCTACAAATAACCATTGTGGGAAAAGGTCAGTTTAGAGAAGCTATGTGTGGAGAGCTGCTTCTCAAAAGGGGCCAGAAATTATTTGATAGGCTTGGGTCAGCTGGATACATAGAAAACACTGGGTGGTAAGCTAGTATATTTTATGGCTGCAGCTTTGTGAATACATATGTCTGCGTTCTCTGGAAAACAGTTACTTTAAATAAATTTTGGAATGGTGCTGAATGTGTATCTGTACCACTGTTCCATAATTGCTGGTGTATGAAAGAATGTACATTGTGTGCTGCTGCTTCTCTGGACATATACTGGTTAAGCACTACTGTCTCTGTGTGTATTTCTTGATGGTTACTCTGTGTATACACATATAAAAGTGTGATTGTTGCTTTTGAGTAGTACATTATATGCAGTCGGTGGTGGTGGTTATTCTGAGTCGATGTCTGTTCCCGTTTGCTGAATATTTGTGTGTGTCCACAGGCACTTATGCTACACCCCCCCACCCCTATAAACACCCAAGTTTGGTATTCTCTTCTCTCTTTTTGAAGTATTCTACAGCTTTAGTACCTAAGAAAGAGGGGAGTGAAGTAGGGCATGCTCTCAGTAAAGACAACACAACTTTACTTGGTTGTCTGCCTTGTGTGATGGTTGGCCTAAACCTATTTTCATTTTGTGCCTGCTGCTTCTGTGTGTGTGTGTTTGTGTGTGCACGTGCTTGTGCTTAGGTAATGTTCTGTAGGAAAGAAATTGGGCTTCCAGTTGGCAGGTTAGAACTTCGAAGCAGTTACGGAAGTGCTTGCTGTTTGCAGATAGGAGCCCTATGACTTCACACTCTTCCATTAGGCCATCTTCCGTTCCTGAAGTCAGTCCTTGGCTTATTGCCAGATAGAAGTCACTTTCCCCCCCTAAATGAAAGCATTCCATATTGTGGTGCAACCAGTTCCAGGAAACCTCACAGGAGACCTAAGAAAAAGGCAGAACGTTTCTGCGTGAGAAAGAAAGGATCCTCCAGTATGAGCTGGAACTCATGTTGAAACAATCCTATATCCCAAATTGCTTTGTTTTCTGTGCAATTAAACATTGCCATTTTTTAAAAAAAATTATGTTTCATGAGCCCACTTCATGCATGCTTAAAATCCCTACATGGAGCAGTCCTGAAACCTCAGCTGCAAAGAGAAAGTTATGTGTGATCTAATGAGACCACATAGTTTTCCGTTGATGACTACATAGGCACAAGAGTATAATAAAAATTGTTGTTGTTGTTACATAATAATGTATTAGATGCCATGGTTTTAAGTCATGGCTTCTTAAAATGATTAAAAACAAATAAACAACATAATCACAGTCATGATAACAGCAGTAAAAGTACTGTAGATCAATAGATCACAGCCAACTATTTTAATGTAAGACTATAAATTGAAGTTTGCCATCTATAAAATCACCTTTTTAAAAGCAGTCCTGAACAAAGACCTTTTTAAGAACCCAGGTGGAGGGCTCATCATTTATCTGGGGGTGGGTGCGAGAATAATCCATAGTTATGGGGCTGCCTCAGAAAAGGTCTCATCTGCTGTACCAGCCAGCCTGACCTCCCTTCCTGGTGGGCACATGAACAGAGCTGTGGTGGCTGATCTCAAATCCTTGACAGGTTACAGTATAGCCCACAGGTGCTCCTTTGATTTACTTGGTCCCAGATGTTTCAGGAGGACTTTAATGGTCACTATTAGGGCATATAAGGGATGCGGGTGGCACTGTGGGTTAAACCACAGAGCCTAGGACTTGCTGATCAGAAGGTCAGTGGTTTGAATCCCCGTGATGGGGTGAGCTCCCGTTGCTCGGTCCCTGCTCCTGCCAACCTAGCAGTTTGAAAGCACGTCAAAGTGCAAGTAGATAAATAGGTGGGAAGGTAAACGCCGTTTCCGTGCACTGCTCTGGTTCTCCAGAAGCGGCTTAGTCATGCTGGCCACATGACCTGGAAGCTGTACGCCAGCTCCCTCGGCCAGTAAAGCGAGATGAGCGCTGCAAACCCAGAGTCGGCCATGACTGGACCTAATGGTCAGGGGTCCCTTTACCTTTACCTATTAGGGCATATAGGCCGACAGTGCAGCTGAGGCAGAGTAGGTGGGTCCTCTGTGCCCACATGAACTGTCACCAGTGTCTTGACTATAATAGTATAATAGACTATAAGACTATAATAGATTGCTCAAAGAAGGTGGGGAAAACCTGTTGCTGCATAATCCCATGACTGAGGAGATCAAATATCTCCTCAAAACATTGCTGCCTTACCTTGCAAACCACCTGCAGCATAAGGTTCATCTCTAGATCTGTCTATACAATTCCTTAGTGCCCGTGATGCTAGTGAAAATTAGATGGACCTTCCGCTTGTTTGTTTGTTTGTTTGTTTATTCATTCATCCATCCATTTAACATGATTTATATATTGTTTAATGTGAGAAACCTCCAAGTGGTTTATACAAAACAGTCTTATGGTGAGCAAAAGTGTAAAATGCTCTCCTCCACAAACACACACATTTCTTAAAAGCATTCCCAGTGCTATTCATAGCCATGTTTCTTTTCACTAGTTTGATATAATTTTATTTTATTTTATTTAGTTAGGTTCTCTTTTCTGAAATGACCCCATCCTGTCAAGCACCACTATTAGTGAGTGCCATGATGTCACAATGCCATATAGCCAACTAGGCTTGCCTAATTCCAACTGAATTGAGAGAGAAGGCAGTGCTTCCAGCATTGCATGACCCTCACTCTTAATGGGCATTTGTGGGGAAGGCAGAACATGGCAACCACTTAAATGGGTATGAAGAGGAAGGTAAATTCCTGCACCTCCGACACTACAAACACTTTTCCTCCCTTTCCAGCTCCCTCTCTCATCACTGAAAGGAGGAGAAGAGGTGCCAATTATAGATTAAAGTGTTAGTGAGAAGTGCCCCCTCCATTTTAATTTGGCTCTGGCCTTCAAAACATCTTAATCAAAAGCAGAATGAAACATTAGCAGGAGAGCTCTTTTTATCCCCATCAAGACCATTTGTTTTATTTTGGACTGTAAAGTGAACACAATGCTTTTTTTAGTTGGTGGAATCAGGTTGTTGTTGTTGTTGTTTTGCTGTTTAAAAAAGCATTGTTGCTTGAATTAAGGTTAAATGCCAGATGAATTTCCATGTTCCTCTGAGCACACACACTTTGGCTACTTTTGCTTTTACGGTAAAATTCCAAACCTATAGAATGGAAGCTGGTGGTTGGCTTCCCTCTTATGAGAAGGTTGCATGTCCTGAGCCTTTGGTTGGAGGATCCAGCCTTGGTGCTACGTCAGGGTTATACAACATCAGGGCTGTACAACAGGTGACTCACCAAACCTAACACAACCCATCAGCTGCATATTGGGGCCTGCCTGTGCCTAAAAGCCCCCCCCCCCGGTCATGCAGCAAAAATAGGATTATTGAAGTCCTTTGTCTCAGTGGGTCACAACTTGTGCATACTTGATTAGAGGATCTTCTGGTCTCTGCCTTTTCATGGTGTCCCAACCATTCTCAACTTGCTTACCTCTTGCTAAAGAGGTTTCATGTATCCTGGGATCAATACAGGTACATTTGCTACAAAACATGCTGTGTTTTGTAATAGCAAGTCGAGAAGAAAATAGCCAGCAAATGTGTTTTACTCCAGTAGCCGCCAGCACTTCTCTGGCTGCGATTAGGTCCTATGGGAGCAGAACATGGCAGGGGCTGTGCTACCATCAGAGAGACACACTGGCGTCTCTTGTCTTCAGAGGCCTGGAGGGCACAGGATGTGATAATGCTTGGCAGCTGGTTGGCAGGGTCGCAGTGTCCCTTCTCATTGTAGCTAAATGCAGACGACCAGCCCAGGTATTGTTTATGTCTTAACTGGAACACATAAGCTTTTGCAGCATAACAGCTATTGATTTTCCTGTCTCCCTTCTCTCTTCCTCCATGCAGAGGTTGGTCACACCCAAGGGCCTCTGGATGGCAGCCTATATGCCAAGGTGAAGAAGAAAGACTCGCTTCACGGCAGCACCGGCACCGTCAACACCAACCGCATCACGCTCTCGGCTGCCCCCAACCACATTGAGCACACACTCTCTGTTAGCAGTGATTCAGGCAACTCCACCGCCTCCACCAAGACAGACAAGACTGACGAGCAGGCAGTGCCCACAGTCCCCGGCAGCAGCGGAGGAAGCAACCCTATACTAACCCCAGAGGAGAAGCGGGAGCTTGACAGCTTGCTCAGCGGCTTTGGCTTGGAGAACGAGGCCGCCATGCATAACCACAACCCCAGCGGGGGAGCAGTGGTTTCTTCCACCACCTCAGGCCGCCACATCGTTCCAGCTCAGGTGCATGTCAACGGGGAAGCTGCCAGCTTGGTGGCCGAGAGGGAAACAGACATTCTGGATGACGAGTTGCCCAACCAGGATGGGCACAGTGTGGGGAGCCTGGGCACTCTCTCGTCATTTGATGGCACCACCAACACCAGTGACATGGGCTACCACGAGGCCCCTCGGATGGAGAGCCTCAACTCCTTGCCCAATGGGTCGTCCAACTTCAACGGCATAGACAAGCTGCACGATTCAGAGACAGTGATCAATGGTGGCTACCCCTACAACAACCAGAACACCTTGCGGAGCATGATGGGACGTCACCCCCAGGACCCGTATGGGCACATCCGTCCTTCAGTATCTGCCCAGGAGAATTTGGCCGACTACTACCAGCATGGCTTCCCCACTCCTGGCTGGTTGCAACCCCAACCGCCAGCTGCCAGCCAGCAGTACCCTTACGGCTACGATCCAAATGGCATATACCGCTCGCAGTCCTTCCCCACAGCGACTGCTGAGAGCCCCCAGCTGCCCCAGGCACCAGCTCGGAGCACGAGTAGCCGGGAAGCTGTCCAGAGGGGACTTAACTCTTGGCAGCAGCAAAGTGGAGGCAGCAGACCACCTTCCCGCCAACAGGATGGTGCCCGAGACAGCCAAAGTCCCAGTGTTTCCAGTGCAAGCCCTCAGCCCAGCCCTTCCCAAGCAGCACCCCCTCAAAGCATCAGCATCCCTGAATTCCCCAGGGTGGCCTCCCAGAAGGAAATAGAGCAGTCTATTGAGGCCCTCAACATGCTCATGCTTGACCTGGACCCTTCTGTCTCCATGATGCACAAGTCCCAGAGTGTCCCGGTGTCTTCCAGAGAAGATAAACCACGCCCGGTGGCTCTCTCAGTATCTGCACAGCCTGTGACTGGTCCTCAAGTGGTGCAGCCAAAGTCTACCAATCCTTTTGGCCCTATTCCAGGAAGCCCTTCCCACAACTCCATGGGCATCTCTGTGTCCCAGCTGCCTGACCACCAGGCGCCTAAAGCTCATCCCACAAAGCTATTGCTCCACAATGCTGCAGAGCCAGAGTACCCCGCGCAGGATGACCAGGAGGCTTATTTGTCCTATGGCTATCCGAACCAGCAAGCCAGGAGCTATGGCCAGGCTACAGGAAGCCCTCCCACATCTCCCAGGCCTCACGCAATGGCATATAAGCTCATGGAAGCTCAGCATCCCCTACTGACGTCACCCCCATCTCCTGGGATGACAATTCAAGCCCAGGTACCAATAAAGAATGCGGAGAACAGTGAGGAACCTTCTCGCCCCACAGAGGAAGAGCCTTTGCATCTTGAAGGTCTGGTGGCCCACAGGGTAGCAGGTAGGAAGCCTTATTCTCTGTTTTCTTATGAGTCAGGGGTTTTTATCCTTAGGGCTCAGAAGTCCCCCACCCCCACATAATCTTTTAGGGCTGGTAGGAGAAGAATGCTGCTCCAGGGCCCCGGATTGGTTCATGTGGCTTAGTCCAAAATAGAATGGATAAACTGAACTGTTCCCACAGCAGTCCTGTGGGTGGTGTGTTGGGGAAATGCCTGGTAGGAGGGCTCTCGCAACCACACTTGCAAACAACATGCAAATGCTGTAGGATCTATCTATGCAAGGGATGGGTGGGTTTGTTTGGGTGGATGGCTTTTTGGGGAGGTAAACATGCCATACTAAGGCATGTTATACCTTTAAAGCACATTCTTTCCCTCAAATAATTCTGTGCACTGAAGGTGGTTAAGAGTTGCTAGGAAGTGCTACTCTTTAGTGCAACTGCTACACCCCATTCCAGATTATTTAACAAGAAGCATTTACCCTACTGTGAGGGGTAAACTGGTACCCAGAAATCTTGGGAGGGAAAGAATGTGCTTTAAATATATAGTGTGCACATAGCCTTAGACACAAAGTATTTGTTAGTGCAAGTCTAGTGTGCAATATAGTCCTTATATAAAGTGTGTCATGCCCACGCTGATTGGCTTGGGGCAGTTTTGTCTCAAGAGAGGAGGGGTCACATGGAGGCCCATTGCAATAATCCAGACTTGAGGCTACTAATGCCAGGATCAAAGTGGGTGTCTTGGTCCAGTAGCGGCCGTAGTTGTCTTACCAACCAAAGCTGGTAAAAGGCACTCCTAGCTGCCAGGGCAATTTGTGCCTCAAGTGACAGCCCTAGATCTCAGCCTCTCTCCCTGTTCCTTCAGAAGGCGCAGGGAGGCTTCCCTTCATCCTCTGCAAGAGAATGATTGTTGCTCTGGGGCAATTGAATGCACTTGTCTAGATTTAGATGCGTCTCCCCGAGTCCTGGTGGCTAATGCTAGGTTTCTGCAGAGCTAACTGCAAACCTACAGCTTGGAACAGATGAAAGCCATCATGCCTGATTTGTAACTTACTGGTATTTGGCATTAAGGCATGGGATGCAACATGCATGGCAGGGTTGGAACTTAGGAATGAATTGCTCAGCAACTGCTGGGGAGATGGCTGTAAACAAGGCAGGGCTCTGACTTGATTTTATGCTCACTGAATGAGCGGCACAAGAGCCTTTAATGATTCTGCTGCGAGATGTTGAGTCAGGAAGGAAATGTCCACCACACCCACAAAAGGGTAATATTCCATAGCCTTTGGCGCTTCTTTCATGCCCTTCCTCTGAAGCCCAGTGCTCTGGCAGTCTTGGACAGGACTCTGTGTTCTCGGCACCAAGGGAGCTGAAATTTACTCAGAACAAATTATGCACTTTTGCTTAAATGGGTGGGATTCATACAGTTCCTTCTATGTATGGCTTTTGCAAGATTCAGGACATTTTGTAGGGGCTCGGACAATAATAAAAGGCAAGAAATGAGGGGAAGGCATGGAATGAAGAGGGCGGAGCAAGTGGAATTAGTCCTGGAAGCCACATGGGGAAGCATAGGTGGGACACCCAATCATCATTCTTTGGGCCTAGGGGCCGAGTAGACATGATTGATATAGGAGCTTCATGCTTGGAGCTCCTAACACCTTAATATTTTGGAAAAAGTTAACACAGGGAAGGGGGCAATTTAAATTGAGATGATGCCATGGGGAAAATGAGGCAGTTTAACCCTTTGCCTTCTCCACATCCCCAATCCAAATTAGCCCTCCCCCAAAGTTGTTTTAATCCTCCGAGAGGAAAATATACAGGCTTTTTAAACCTGTGGGTTTTCCTCTCAGTACTTAGTAAGCCAAATCCAAATCAGCCCTCCATTCCCCTCTGGTCACTTTTTCAGAAAGAAAAAGGGTAGCAGTAGCTCCAAGCATGGAGCTCCCCTGTAACATCTGTTTGACCCATCCCTTCAAGCAGACATTGCTTGGCTTTTGGGGAGAAACCTTTCTCTAAGACCCTGAGGGATAGAAGCTTGTTATTTGAAAATAATCATAATAATCATAGACATATTTTTCTTTTTAAGCTGAGATTCTAGATTCTACCTCATGCTGTGTATAAGTATGAAGAGCGCACATACACACATGCCTTTGTCTTGGGAACTTTCAGGCTCTTCTGATGTGTACAGCTGAGTCTCTTTTTTAATGGGTTCTAACTGGTTGTCCCAGAATGGAGTCTTTCCTCCATGTAATTCCCTTGGGCATCCTCACTAATTCTCCACAGGGCACACTGTAGACCGTGTTGCCCAAGCATGAATTATGGGCAGTGATGGGAGAGGGGGCACACTTTGCAAAATGATCAGTCTTTGGGACTGAGGCATTTGGGCTTCTTGATAAAAACAACATACAGTGTTGCTTAAGGACTCCTGTGATGTCTTGTATCCGGTATGCAGCCTCAGCCCTGGCAGCTCCTGGGATTGTAATTGCACATAAAAGTTTTTAATTGCAGAGCTCCTCAGAAATGTCCTGGACATAATCCAGCCTGCAATGCCAGGCTCAGCTGCTGGGCTCTGTCCAGATCAGCTCCTGGACCACAGGCATTAAAAGCATTTGGCCAAAGGGAAATGGCTTGGTTCTGGGATAAGGAGGGCTGGAGGATGGGAAACCAAGCTGGAGGCTGAGTCACTGTGGCATCATAGGGTGTATACAGAGGTACACATAGCGTGAGGAGCAAACCTGCTATAGAAATGCACTCACCACATTTTCTTTAGATGTACAATTTTCTTTTCCAGACTGGGCTCAGGGGAAATGAGTTCTTTGTGTCCATAGCAGAAGCTAGCTGTTAACAGCTCTGGTTTTCTGGAAGTTGGTGACATCATGTTTCCCATCCTCGCCAAACTTGCTTTTCAGCATTGTGCAAAATTGATTCCCCCTTTACTTATTTGTTTCTAAAATCTACACCTAGTGCTTTACAAGTAATACGAGAAAACAGGAAGACCACTTGAAGTGCAGAGGGGAGCACAAAGCAGACTGATGAATCAGTGTTTGATTTGATGTCCATTTTACTTTGCGTTGCAAAGGCAGGGGGCAGCTGGGCTCAACCAGCGGTAAAGCAGTAACAACACACAGCAGTGTGTGAGTTGAACCTCGGAGCCCTGCTGGGTCATAGCAATGAATGGCCCATCTAGATCAGCATCCTGCTTCCCACAGTGGTCATCCAAATGCTTCTGGGAAGTTCACAAGCCACTGTATTTGCCATTTACACCAGCACTGAGCTGCCTCCCTCCCCCATGGCCATGCATGCACCCACAAACTTCCATCACGTGGAGATGCTGATGCAGATGGAAGAGGACTAGATTTTTACCCCATTGCATTACTACATAGCAACACTCTGGTAGGGAGAGAAAAGGTATGGTGGATGGGCATATGTGAATCAGAACCATGGGAGGAAACTGGTGCAGAATTTGGCGTTTTCCAAATCACCTGTTCCTGATTTGGGGGGGACATGGCAGCCTTTCCGAGTGTTGTTATACTGTGGCAACCTTCTACCTGAGCTGCACATGGACCAGTGTATAATCCCAAGGGACACTATGTCCTGAGATCCTGGGGAAAGAATAGCTGCTGTGGAAGCATGAGCCTGCACTCTAGGTTCACAGTAATAAGTGTCCCATGATCACAGAACATGGAGTGAAGCAAGAGATCTGGATGGTGCTAGAGAGAGAGAGGAGGAGGGGAGGGGAGGGAATAGAACTGGCTAGAACAAGCTGTGAGAGAGGGGTTGAGAAAGAGAGCTCAGGGGCCAGCATGTTATTTACAATGCATGCTACTATAAATTGCCTGTTTGTTCCAAGGCGAGTATGTGTGGAATTTCACAGATCATCATCCTCCCTGGTTCTCGCTATCATGAGAACTCAGATTTCCTATGCAGCAGGGTGGGAGCAGCCTGTAATGATTAAGGCAAAAGGCCTCTAGGAGGACACCCTTCCCAGGGAAAGCTCACCACCATCACCACCACCGCCCTCAACTGCTGCAAATCCTGCCTGGCGCAGAGACTCAGGGACCTGAAATGGAAGCTCTGAAACAATTAGCACAAGCCAGCTGAGTCAGAGATGCCTCCACAAGTTTTTCATTACCGTTTGTGTGTTTTGTTTACCCACTCTTGGAAATCCCTGTCCAAGCAGCAAGACAGGGGTGTTCCAGGGCTGCCAGCTACATCTGTGCCCTGGTGCTGTGCAGGTGCATCGGTAGGAGGGCAGGAGTGGTTCTGCCAGTGCACCCCACATTCTTGCAATATTTCAATTTCTACAGTCATTATCCTGCTGATTCTGCACATTAGATGAAGGAATGCTTCCTCCAGTTTCCCGACTGATAACTGAATTCTAGAAACAGTATACAGGGTAGATATGATTCTCATATGATTTTCTAGCTCCTCTTGAATCCAAAGAAAGCCAGGGAACTACATGGGATTTATTACGCCACAAAACATACTCCTGAGGTCAACCTATTCACCCAAGATCTCATGAAGAGGCTGGTAATTGACTTGGTTCAATGGTATCTCGTATTCTGATGTTGACCCAGCTTCACCCCAGATCACATTGTATTCAAGCCTGGGGTGTATTTCCAACTAATATTTTTTCTTGTATTTTCCCTCCCCTTTCTCCTTTGTCTGTTTGTGATGTTTGTTCTGTCTCTGACTACACACTCTCTTTCTCACTCTCCGTGATGGATTTTGTTTCATCCTTGGTTGACCTTCTCCTGCTGCTCTATTCCTACCCACCCTACCTCCGTCTCCCCCTGTCAGAATACAACGCCAAACTCCGGGACATCCGGAAGAGCATGAAAAGCCCCCATCCTCCTCTTCACCGACAGCGATCCTTCTCCTTTTCTGGTTTGTTCTGTTGCTGCTTCTCCTCCTTTCTCTTCAGCCTCCCCTGCCGTGGATCTCCTGCATGGTTGCTGTTTCCCTTGCTGTTGCATGGACACCAGGACAGAGAGCTGGGGTGGCTGTTGAGAGTCCATTCCAAAATGGCACCAGAAAAAACCAAAATGGTGCCAGAGTAAGGTTGTCTCCTAATTTGTGTGCGGAAAGGCAAGAAAACGTGATTTCCTGCTTCCCACCCACATTAGAGATTACCTCCAATACTGCCAGGTCCTTTCCTCACATGTGACAGCTGTGCATTCCCAGTGGATGAAAAATGTGTCTGTTGGGAATTCTGGGAAGGATCTGACCTGGTTTTGGGGCCTGTCAGGTTTGGACTCTACAGCCTTGCTCTAACTCCAAAAGCTCCTTATATATTTATCTTTTAATCATTGGTTGTGCTTCCTCCTCCTTTTCCCTTGCAGTGTGTGGATTTATTAGCTACGTGTGGTGCTCATCTGTGGTATAACCAGAAGTCACTTGCAAAAGGATTGGGGGAGGGGCTTGTTTATCTCAGTGGCCACCACACTCACCGCTGCTTTGTTGTTGGTGCTATGTCAGGTGTCTCCATAACATCAAGGGGAGGTTTTTGCATGGGTGGAAGTTGGGGCAGAAAGGAAGGCCAGAATCCAGGAATGGGATGATCACTCACTGTGGTGCTTGGCCAGCACACCAAGGTTTATTTAGGGGCTATGTGTGTTGTACAGGCATCGCTGGGGTGTTTTACTTCAGATCTTTCTGCTGTGGCTGGCGATATTGACTGGAACCAGGAGAGGGGCTTCTAGCATGGCTAGCAGAAGGGGTGAAGTGTGTGTGTGTGTAAATTCTTGGAATCTTACTCAGCAGGTTGCTCTGGAGAAAGGAGCCTCTTGATGGATTTCAAACACGTGGTTGTTCCAAAGCATCTTTCTTGCATGTTTGGTATTTATGGAACATGAGGTCTTGGAGCCAGAAGAGGAGAGACGAGTTTTCACCGGAACCTCATATTCAGCAAGGGCTCCTGGGTGCTTGTTTTGTTTTGTTTTCTGATCTCTTTCATTGGTGCAGGTAGCCTCAGTATATCAGAGTTAACAGCCATTTCCACAGTGGCCTTAGGACTACTTCTGAAATCATTGCAGATGTGTGACATTTCTATACCCCTGCAAAAAAGGATGGGTTGCCATTCCAACAGAAGATGCTGTTTTTTATTATTATTCTATGTGTTTCATTTGCCCCAATACAGGATACTTGGCTCTTCTGAATCCACCCACCTCTCTCCCTACAGGTTTGGAATTTGTACTGTTAAATTTCACAGTGCTTTAGTTGACTTGGTCACTGCCTTTTGCCACCCCCCACTCTGGCCCCCAAGAAAATATCCCATAGACATTGCCTCTTGTGCTCACACTGCTTCAGGATTAATGCAGCAGCATGGTGTATGCTTGATATCCTGTCACTCTGGCTTATAGTCCCCGCTTGAAACGGTGACCTGTGGTCTATGCATACAATGCCCAAATTCCAATGGAATGTCACATTCAAAAGTGAGCAGCAGACTAGAAGGATGGGCTCCTGTGCACACAATCACTGCTTTGGGGTTGCGTGGGATCCTCATGCTCACTTGCTTTATATAATGTTCCTACAGGAACGTAAAGTTGAAAGAGGTATTTATTTGTTTAGTTTAAATGAGAGAACTTACTAATATTGTTGGGGAGTTCCTAGAGACATGCTCTGGGCTGTCCTTGTAATAGGCTCAGATGACATTCCACAAGTCTATTCTGATAAACCATGGTTTATTGCATTGAGAGCAAGCTGTGTGTTCTTACACTCCCTTCTCTCCTCCCTTCTTCTGTCCTCGTGCACCCAATTTCAGTGCTTCTACCCTGGCTTGTCACTTTTCTGTGACATCAGAACCAGTTTTTTGTGCAGATATTAAACTGAAGATACCACGGGAAACTGTGGAGTGTGAGGCCGCACAGCTCATTCTCAAGCCAATAAACAATGGTTTACCAGGCCAAGATTGCTATCTCTGAACTTAGGCTATAAAGTTCCTCTGGATGTTAATCTATTAATAAGAAACCGGACTCTAAACTATTTTAATGAAAGAATGTTTCCTATGTGCACAAGAGTGGGCTTGTGAATTAAACCTCTGTGTTCTCATTTCTTGTGAATAATCTTTCAGTTTGAGAGTGGAGGAGTTGCTGTTGGAATATTCCTTTGGCATCTCCTCCAAAATGCCAGAGGAAGTTTTGATACAAGTATTGCCCACACAAAAGGAAAGATACAAATTGAAAAATAGAATATGCTGTCTGAATCCTTGCAGAGTCAAATAATATAATATAAGATTCACTGTCATTGTTATTAGCCATGATACAGCTACCTGGAAATGTCTAGAGGCAGCCTATGGCTGAATACCAGTTGTTGGGGGACCAAGAGTAGGGGAGAGCTGCTACCTTCATGTCCTACCTGGTGGCTTCCCAAAAGCACTTGCCTGACTCCTATTGCAAACAATCAGTTAGATGGACCCTTGGCTAATGTAGCAGTGCTGTTCTTATGTACTATAGTGCATCAACCGACTATGCTTTCTTTGCAGTTGAATTGTAAAAAGAAAGTATGGTTTTCCCCAGGCCATTGTGTGCACTTTACCCAGAATGCTTAATTAAGCAGCAGCAGAAAGAACTTGCCATGCATTCAGAAAGCAAAGCTATGAATTTACTTACATTTACATGTCTATAAATGCATATGTGAGTGTCTCCTGCTCAGATGTTATTGGACTGCAACCCCAGTCATTCCTGACCTTTTGCCATGCTGGCTGGAGCCGATGGGAGCTGTTGTCCAACAATACCTGGAAGGCGAGTTTGAGTGGCGGCAGCTATCCAGGGACTGAAGGAGCCTTTCCCATAACTCCCAACCTTATCCTTTTTAAAATGGAGATGCCCCGGATTGAACTTGGAATCTTCTGCATGCAAAGCACATCCTTTACCTGCTGAGCTAGGGTCCATTGCTTTCAGTAATTTTCCACCTGCCCAGTTTAATTCTAGTGTCAGACCTGAGTGTAGTACTTCAAGTGGGAAAACACAGCGAGGCAGAAACACAGAAGAGGGGAGATGGTTCAGCTTCCCTCCCCTCCACTTCATATGAATAGTAGATCCTTTCTCCCTAGAGCTGTAGGTGAACAGTGCAGGTAGGTAAACAGTGCTAGCATGCCTAGCTTGGAAGGGTTTTCCAGTGCCATCTTGATGAGTCACCTTGAAGCTGTCCTCTGATTCAGAGTTTCATGATGGCACTTGCTTGTTGCTGGATTCCATTAATGCTGGGAAGGAACTAATCCTCCCCTGTGTGGCTGAAGAACTTGGCTGCAGGTTACAGAAGATGGTAGCATCACTCTAGGGAAGGGACACTCTGTATCTTCTCAGCTTAGAGTTTTGCTAATAAATATAGCACAGGAGGAGGAGAGTGCCAGAGAGATAATTTTGTTGAGCAGCGCTGTTGCTAGTGCCCAGCTTTTCCCGCTCCTCAGCCATTCCAGGGAGCCTGGTCACCCTGAGCCAAGGTGTCACCACTCTTGGCTCTGAAAACACTGGTCTCCTTCTTCCTCCCCTCCCTCTGTCTGCTTTAAAGAGAAGAAGGAAATAAGGCATATAATAAAAAATCCAAAGGAAGTGGAGGGTTTCTAAAGTTTGGTGCAAAGGTTTTGAAGCCTAGGGCGGAAGACGTTTGAAATGTGCATGCAGCAGCAATACAGAGGGAACTATGGCAGCCATTCTCTGGGTGTGGGAGTTATATGGAATGCCTTGAATCAGAGGGCAATGGCTTCTTTCTCTGCGCACATTAGCAGTATCAGTCTGAGTTTTGCCCACATTGCAATTGGCACTGACCTTTGCCCGTATCTCACTGCTTCCCAATGACTTTCCCACTCAAGCATCCAGCAAGGCTGTTGCTTTCTTGCTCTCTTCCCCTCCTTCCCCTTCCTATGTGTCATGCTCCTTTCGCTTCTCAGCAAACAGACTCGTGCCTTTCCTCAAGGTCTCCTGGTACTGACAGCTGGCATCTTGCTTGTATGTTGTGCTCATTGTGTTCGGGATAAAACTTAAAGTTGCAAAGGGCTTGTGTTGGCCTTCAGGCTTATGCCAGCAACTGCAAGAAAGTATGATTCAATAGGGATTAAGGGTTTTAGAAAGGAAGCCAACTTCCATGCATCTCCTGCTTGTTGGTGCCAAAGGATGGGAGTATGAACAGAAGGGGGTATTATCCCCGAAAATGCATTATCCCCAGCTTCAAACATTCAAGGAAGTTCAAGGAAGACAACGCAGTGTGGCGATAACTGGAACCACCCACTTCCACTCCCAGAGGCCTGATAGATCTAGATCCAGATGCTGCTCACCGGATCCCTTCCACTTCTGCAATTCTATAGGAGAAATCTTGTGCCTCTCCAGTGACAAGGCTGCAGGGAGGGATAATATACACACTTTGCATATATTACTTCACTGAAATGAGGATGATCTTGAAACTTAACTGCTGAAGCTTAAGTTGAAAAAATGACTGAAATGACTGAAATATTGGGTTTAAAACCAGACAGGTAACAGTCCTTGCAGAAAGGGATTTGTCTCCCTTAGAGGCACTACCTTGTTTGAGGGGGGGGCCTCTGCCACTCCACTTTTCTCCCTCCCTGGTGCTCTGACTTCTTTTATTTTTTGTTGTCATGGTTGCCTTGGGGGCAGCCATACATTTCTCCCTCCCTGAGTGGTTGGATAGGTAGGAGGCAGATGAGGACAAAGATGTTGGTTGACATATGCTACAAAGTGGTTCTGCACCAACCACTTTGTATGCCCACCATATTTTTTAAAAAGTACTAACCCAAGGGTGAGAGTGACAGTGAGCCTTTCCAGTCAGAGGCCAGCTTCATGGTCATAGGGCCAATGAGAGCATCACTGTAACAAGAGGATGAGCCAAGTCCCCTTAGCCTACTAACCTTGCTGCTCTCATTGGTCCTGCACCCCCAAAGGGTGGCTTAGCTCCCTGTCGCTACTGTCCTGGGCTTAGCAATTGTTAAATTAAAAATTGTGGGCTGCTAGAGCTTTGTCTGTCTTTGCAGCCATTCACTTCCTATCTTGGGGGGGGGGAGTCTTTTGGAATGCTTGGGGGCCAGTGAACTATGCAGTTGCTGGACTTGAACCTGTTAGTTCAGCCTTAGCACCGCTTGTCCCTGTTTTTACACACACACAAAATGCTGCTGCTTTACTTGAAAGAGTTTTGTGTGTGGTGCTGCTTGAGCTCACTGCTCTTTTCATCAATGGATTTTCCTTAGTTCCGGATGTTGTATTGTGGTTGCTTCTGTTGCCATGGATTCTGGCTCCCTCCTCTTTCTCCTCCCAAGTGGGTTTCTGTTTTGGGAATCTCAGAACGCTGCCCAAAATCTGTGCATTCCTCTTCTTTCCCTCCTTTAAAGAAAAAGAAAAGAAACTTCCCTTTTCTTTCAGCTGTGTGAAAAGCAAGACTCTCTGCAGCTGAGAAAATGGCATAGCTGTTACTAATCAGGGAGAGATCCAGATTAGCCAAGGGACTCAAAAGCAGCCCCAAAGCCCCATGAGTTTTGGAAACTTTTTAAGGACATCTCCCCAGGACCAGTGCCTTAAATTTTTTTTTTTAATCATTCAAATGTGTTTGTGGGGTGGGTGCAGGAGGAGGGAATTCATTCATTGCTGCTTATATAAAAGAAGTGGGCTCTTTTCCCTAGTTGGGGTTTGAATGTGCTGACATGTAGTGTCTCCAAACCTTACATCTGCAAATCTTAAGTAAATGAGCGAGCTTACCCCATTTAGTGAATGAGACCCCTCCCTCTGGCAGATTTCTTTAAGGAAAAGAAGAAAGAAAGAAGTCCAGGCACTGCAACAAACATCATTATACAGCTTCACAACTGATGAGAGTTTGGTGTCTCTTGCTTGCTCTGACTGCCTCTGTTCCCTGGCACTGCTGTTTTGTTTCACAGCTGCAGGGCACAATTTGAAATGTTGCAGGTGCTGTTCCCAGCTACAAAGTTTTCATGTTAACAAAATCCATTGCTGCAGATGACTTTCAGGATTTCACTGTTATGCATCAGTTGAAATCAGAGACTCAGGTTGACATCAGGGCACATCTGCACCGCCAGACATCTTAAGGTGTTTATCTACAGACTTCAATCTCAGTTTGGAGCGGGCTCACCTAAAACAAGCTAATTTGGATTTGATTAGAACAGGCCCAAGCTGAGCTCATTCTTAGCTATAGCCCAGTCACAGTTCTGAGTCTTCTTGCACTCCCAGTGATGTCATTGGTAGGGATGGGAAAGAAATTTGATTCAGTTCACAATTTTAAAAACAATGCACAAAGCGAAACACAGCCGTCTTTTGAAATCTGCACTTCTCTGAATTTTGCAGTG
Source organism: Podarcis melisellensis (assembly GCF_964234715.1). Classification (NCBI taxonomy): domain Eukaryota; kingdom Metazoa; phylum Chordata; class Lepidosauria; order Squamata; family Lacertidae; genus Podarcis; species Podarcis melisellensis. The sequence goes on from NC_138528.1 coordinate 85,851,931, forward strand.
TGCTTCTCCTGCCAAGTAATGTGTACAAAAATGCACATACTAATGCAAAGTGTGCATCTAAGTGCATATATTAGTGGAAAATAACATACAGAATGCATAATTTCAGGATCAATCGCTTTACAAAACAAAAAAGTGTGTAAGAGGAGAAATCCACCCTAAAGTGCTGATGAATCTGCAGGAGGACTTAAATAATAGTAATAATCACAAACTGACATGGAAAGGTGGAGAACGTGATATCAAGCCTGGATAAATGAGAAACTGAGAGGAAGCAAAATTGACAGATTCGCCCATCCCTAATCACTGGGAACTCAATGAAGCCTGAAGATCTCCCAACGAGCCACCCCCCCCCCTCGTTGCAGTAACCACTGCAGCAACCTTGAATAGGCTTTAAAAGGTTGCAGCAACAATTACCCGAGCTTTCCTTGGGCTTCTCAGTAACGGAGCTACATTTCCCAGGTGTCTTGGCACCCACAATGCTGCTGCTGTGCTCCAGGGCCCAATAATGGCTGCAGCAGCAAGTCTTCTCTATGCTGCTGCTAACAAGTAAGTTTCAGCAGGAAAGGGGAGAGGCCTATGGTGGTGGCAGCCAGAGCAAAGCTCATTGAAAGCCAAGCCCAGAGTGTGGAAATGTTTGCGATTAGTTCAGAAGTTCCAAATTAGGGAAGTTTGCACTCTGAACCCTCCGTTCCAATTTTTGGCAGCATCATGTTCATAAACAAGTTTAATAGACTAGGGATGGGTGTGTGTGTGTGTATCCACACCCCACAGACCACTAAGAGAAATTTATCAGCACCCATATCAATTAACATTTCCCATAATTACGGTAATCCAGGGAGTGTATACTTGTCAGGGTTTCTGGGAGAGAGGAGGAGATGACAGAGGAGACGGAGAGCGAGTGGGAGGAGGGGCAGAAGGATGAGGAAGAAGATGACGGAATTCTGAGGGAATCCACGAGTCTGAGCAGCGAGTCAGAGGATTCTCAAAAGGGGGTTACCTTAATCAAGCAAAGGGGAGGAGAAGGGAGAAGCGGAGAGGAGCCCAGTGGAAGACAGAGGAAGCAAGAGACGTCTCAGCCGGAACGGAGTAAAGGGGGTGGAGTCGTCAGCCTCTCGGAGGGAGCAGGATTAGGAGAGAACAGAGAGAGGGGGTTGGAGCAGGGTGTTCAGCCGGAAAGGGTGGAGAGCAGAGCAGGGGGTGGTGTAGCGGTCGAAAGAAAGGTCAGCAGCAACGTACGCGCGCCAAGTTCAAGCGTAGAGGCGCGCGGAAGTGGAGAGAGCTCAGGGGAGGAGCCCGGCCCTAAAGCCAGAAAGAGGGGGGAAGAGGCGGCAGAGGATTCAGCCTCAGGCGAGTCACGGAGAGAGGGAACCCAGGGGGGCAGGAAGACCCTGCGGAAAAGAAAGGAGAGGAAGAGGTGGTCTAGAGCCAGGCTATTAAGTTGGTGCGGAAGAGGGGAGGAGTCAGAGGGGACTTCAGCGGTCTAACGTGGCAGACGTACGGCCACAATGCTGAACTGTATGAGAAGCAGAAATCTTCAATAAACTTTTCCTGTAAATAAGCTGCAACGGAGTGAGGTCTCTTGTGAGCTGGGACCAGATCTGGGTGGCCGTGACAGTAAGTCCCCTCTGCGAAAGCAAAAAATTTTTTTTTGCGAAGCTCACGAACGGGAGCAGCCATGAGCGCTGAGGAGCAGCTGGTTGCATTGCGGAATCAGGTTACCGCTCTCACATCGGCAGTCATTGCTTCGCAGAAGAAGAATGACGACTTGGAGAAGACGTGCCAGGATTTGCAGGCAAGGTGGGAGCGCGCGGACAAGGCGGGGGCCCCAGGATCCAGAGCGGAGGGCATTGCGCTTGGACGGAGGGGGGGTGCCCTAGTTCCGCATTTTAATGGCAACTTGCAAGACTATCCCAATTTCAGAGCGGACGTTGTATATGCACTGCACTTACTCCGTCACGATTTTAAAGATGAGGAGGAGAGAGTGGGGTTCATTGTTTCGCACCTGCATGGGGAGGCCAGGGCTTGGCTACGCAATTTGTGGCGCGAAGATGGACCGGCCCGTCGCGATTCAACTGCGTTCATCAAAGCGATGGATTCTTGTTTTCAATCCTCTGTGGATGTGGACATTGCGCGCCGTCAAATGCACGGGCTGAGGCAGGGGAAAGCGACTGTGCGCCAATACCACTCTAAATTTTTTGCATTGCTCACCGCCTTAGATTGGCCAAAGGACAGTAAACCGGTCAGAGATCTTTTTTGGGAGGGATTGAGCCCCCCCATCAAGGATGAGATCGCTAGGGGGGACAGACCCCAGACCCTAGAAGACGTGGTGCAACGGGCTTTAGCTCTTGGAATTCGACATGAGGGGCGTCCGTGGCATGAGGAGGACGGGCCCCAAGCGCGTGCGCAAGCAAGGACTCTCCCTTTTGGGCACAGGGACTTCAGCCGTGCGCACCCCTCGCCAATGGGGAAGGACAGAGAGGAGCCAATGGAGATTGGTGGTGCTAGGGCTCAGAAGCCATCCCAGAGCCCTGTCCCTGGTGCAGCCAAAGCGAAGCCTCCTAGAGGAACCAGGAAGTGTTACATCTGTGACAGTGCGCACCATATGGCGAAAGAGTGCCCCCAGAGGCTCCAGAAGCACACTGCAGCGCTGGCAACTGTAACAGCAGAGGTGCAACCAGGGGAGCAGCTTCAGGGAAACGACAGTGCCTGGCTGGAAGCAGAGCTACTGGGGCTCAGCCAGGCGGATCTGTAGACAAGCCCCCAGCATCACTGCAGAGCGTGGACCCTTTGCCTCCCAAACCGGCAGTTCTGCTCACAGCAACACTCCAGTTGCCTGATGGGAGACTCCTTGAGGTTCCAATAACGATCGATTCGGGAAGCAACGCCGACTTCATGGGACTGCAGTTCGTTAAGCAGCACAACATGGCGCTCCTGCCTGCAACGACGCCTCTGAACGTGGTCACGGTGGACGGCAGGAAGTTGCTGGGGGGGCAAGTGGTGCAGCAAACCCCTCCCATGATGATGCAGATTGGCAACCATCGAGAGCTTATTAGTTTCAATGTCACCCACTTATCGGACACACCCATCGTGTTAGGCATGAGTTGGCTGGAGAGGCACAGTCCCGCGGTTGCGTGGTACCAGAGGCAGATCAACTTTTGTTCATCGTATTGTGCTCAGCATTGCTTTCAGACCGATCAGGGAGGAGAAGCTGAGCAGCCATTGCATCTGAGTATGGTGCAAACAGTGCCTCACAAGTACCAGGACTTCTTGGAGGTTTTCTGTGAGAAGGAAGCTGACAAGTTGCCGCCTCATAGACCTTACGACTGCGCGATTGATTTAGTGCCAGGGGCGCAATTGCCTGCTGCCAAGCTGTACTCCATGTCGGAGGACGAAATGCAAGAGCTTCGGGAGTTCATAGACCATAACCTCAAGCGCGGTTTCATCCAGGAATCTAAAGCAGCGGGAGGCAGCCCTGTTTTCTTTGTGAAGAAGAAGGACACGCCCCAAAAAAGGCTTATAGTGGATTACAGGTTCATCAACAGCTTGACTAAGCCCAAAGCTTTCCCCATGCCCAAGATTGACGACCTTTTAGCGACCGTCAGGAGGGGCAAGATTTTCACCAAGCTGGACCTACGTGGAGCTTACAATCTCATCCGCATCCGGAAAGGAGATGAGTGGAAGACCGCCATGTTCACCCCTCTGGGCACATACGAATACAGAGTCATGCCTTTCGGCCTCCAAAATGGCAGCCACGTTTTTCAAGCATTTATGCACCACGTGCTAGCAGGTCTCCTCTACAAAAAGTGTGTCTGCTTTCTCGACGATATCCTGATTTTCTCGGAATCGCCGGAGGATCACGATAAGGACGTGAGGGAGGTCCTGCAGAGGCTGAAGGAACACAGGCTGTACGCCAAGTTGGAAAAGTGCCAGTTTGATGTCAGAGAGGTTGATTTCCTTGGCTACAAGTTGTCCGACGAGGGACTGGCCATGGACAGGGCTAAGGTTCAAGCGCTGTTGGACTGGAAAAGCCCTCGAAATCGGAAAGAGGTCCAGAGGTTCATCGGCTTTGCCAATTTTTACCGCAAGTTTATTAAAGGTTTTGCGAACGCGACGGCGGCGATCACTGACACCCTCAGTTCCAAGAAGAAGAAGTTCGTCTGGACCGAACAAGCGGAGCGGTCCTTCCGGACGCTTAAGGGTCTTTTCGCCTCCGAAGAGCAGCTGCTCCACGTGAATCCCGGCAGACCCATGCGGGTAGAGACCGATGCGTCGGATAGAGCGGTTGGGGCCGTTCTTTTGCAAGAGGATTCACAAGGCAACTGGCGACCGGGTGCGTTCTACTCCCGGAAGCTCAGCAAGACGGAGCGCAATTATACCATATGGGACAGGGAGTTGTTGGCCATTCATGCAGCTTTCAAAGCGTGGCGACACTTCTTAATAGGAGCCAAGCACACGGTGCAGGTCCGCACGGATCACAAGAACTTAGAGTATTGGCGGACGGCTAAGTTGCAGACCCAGCGACACATGCGCTGGGCGGAGTTCTTTGCGGACTTCGACTTCAAAATAGAATACATCCCAGGAGACTCCAATGTTATTGCAGACGCGCTGTCCCGAAAGCCGCAATACTTGGAGGAAGCAGCTCCAATCGCAGCAAAGCACATTTTCGCACCGCAGGCGTGGACGTGCGCTACCATCGCAGTCGACCTGGACGCGGTGCGACGCGCGTTGCAAAGGGATCAGTTTGCACAGTCTAAGATGGAGGAGCTACGCGGAGGGTCGCGACACAACGATGAGTTTCAATTACAAGATGGACTTTTGACTCGTAAGGGTGCCCTTTACGTGCCCACCGACGATCTTCGAGCCAAGGTTCTGCAACAGTTGCATGACGCCCCTAGTGCAGGCCATTTCGGCAAAGAAAAGACGATGGAGTTGGTGGCTAGAGACTTTTGGTGGCCCCAGATGAGAGGAGAGGTGGCGGACTACGTCGCCAGGTGTGATATCTGCCAGAGGTCCAAACCAGTGCACCAGAAGCAGGCGGGATTGCTAGAACCGCTGGAGACACCGCAGCAACCATGGGAGAGGGTAGCGTTGGACTTTGTTACAGACCTGCCCAGCTCCAGAGGTAAGACGGCGGTGTTAGTGGTGGTGGACTTGTTCACCAAGATGGCGCACTTCATCCCTTGTGCCAAGGTGGCGACGGCAGAACAGACCGCAAAGCTCTTCATCGATCACGTCTTCAGAGTGCATGGACTTCCGCAGTCCGTCTTGTCCGACAGGGGGCGCCAGTTTGTTTCCACTTTCTGGCGAAAGCTTCTGGGCATCTTGCACGTCAAAATCAACCTGACATCGGCGAGGCATCCACAAACCAACGGTCAAGCGGAGAGGGTCAACGCGATCATGCAGCAGTACCTGCGGTGCTACGCCAACCAGCGACCTGCGGCGTGGGTGGACTATCTGCCGATGGCTGAATTCGCCTACAACAACACGAAACACGCTTCCACCGGGGTGACGCCTTTCTTCGCGAACAATGGCCGTCATCCCAGAACCTTCCCGAGATTTGCGGCACCAGGAGGGGGGGGGCCTCAAGATGCCGACCAGTTTGCAGCGGAGTTGCAAGAGGTGCACGAGGAGCTGCGGAGACATTTGGAGCTGGCAAAACAGGCGTATAAGGTGCAGGCCGATAAGCACAGGAGGGCGGGAGAGGACATCCAGGTTGGGGACTGGGTGTGGTTAGCAGCCCACGCGATGCCGGCCAGGTCATTGGCCAAGAAGAAGTTAGGACACAGGCAGCTAGGGCCATATCAAGTTGAGGCTAAGATCAATCCGGTGGCTTTTCGTATAGCCCTTCCGGAAGGTTCCAGGGTGCACCCGGTCTTTCATAGGTCGGTGCTCACTCCCTACAAAACCCCACACAGGTTTCAAGAGTCAGGAGCACCCCCAGAGCCACGTAGGAGGGCGCCTGAGAGGGGGGAATCGCCAAGACCAGAACCTCTTAACGAGGTCACAGAGATACTGGACTCGAGATGGGGGGAGGAGGGAGTTGAATATTTTCTCGCCAGGGAGGGCACACCGGCCGCTGCTAATAGTTGGGTGCCAGGCTACGAGTTAGACGAACCCCTTTTGAAAGAAGAGTTCCATGCACTTTTCCCACATAGACCCATGCCAGCTGAGTACTTTGATGACTGGCTTTTCACACCCACATTGTCAGATAGCACGTTCAGGGGTTTCTCTTCCCCCGAGGGAAGAACACCAGAATCAAGCCCGCCCAGGGGATCGTGCTCGGGGGTGGACACGGAAACCCCTTATTGGTGGGAGGAGCAGCCAGAGGAGGAATGGCGTAAGAGGTGGCTGATAGGTCCTTGGCGGGCAGCACCGGAGGAAGTAGCGATGGAAGCAGAGACTGAGAAGCATTTGGGGGAAGAACCCGACTTCGAATACACTTACACAGAACTGCCAGCAGAGAACATTGACGTAGACGACCTGTATCCTGAGCCTACCCCCGAAGAGCCGCAGTTTCCACAACCGGTCCCCGGCGAGCGGGAGGGGGGAAGGGGGGGCTTCGAGGGGGGGATGGATGTCAGGGTTTCTGGGAGAGAGGAGGAGATGACAGAGGAGACGGAGAGCGAGTGGGAGGAGGGGCAGAAGGATGAGGAAGAAGATGACGGAATTCTGAGGGAATCCACGAGTCTGAGCAGCGAGTCAGAGGATTCTCAAAAGGGGGTTACCTTAATCAAGCAAAGGGGAGGAGAAGGGAGAAGCGGAGAGGAGCCCAGTGGAAGACAGAGGAAGCAAGAGACGTCTCAGCCGGAACGGAGTAAAGGGGGTGGAGTCGTCAGCCTCTCGGAGGGAGCAGGATTAGGAGAGAACAGAGAGAGGGGGTTGGAGCAGGGTGTTCAGCCGGAAAGGGTGGAGAGCAGAGCAGGGGGTGGTGTAGCGGTCGAAAGAAAGGTCAGCAGCAACGTACGCGCGCCAAGTTCAAGCGTAGAGGCGCGCGGAAGTGGAGAGAGCTCAGGGGAGGAGCCCGGCCCTAAAGCCAGAAAGAGGGGGGAAGAGGCGGCAGAGGATTCAGCCTCAGGCGAGTCACGGAGAGAGGGAACCCAGGGGGGCAGGAAGACCCTGCGGAAAAGAAAGGAGAGGAAGAGGTGGTCTAGAGCCAGGCTATTAAGTTGGTGCGGAAGAGGGGAGGAGTCAGAGGGGACTTCAGCGGTCTAACGTGGCAGACGTACGGCCACAATGCTGAACTGTATGAGAAGCAGAAATCTTCAATAAACTTTTCCTGTAAATAAGCTGCAACGGAGTGAGGTCTCTTGTGAGCTGGGACCAGATCTGGGTGGCCGTGACAATACTGTTAGGGGGAATAAGAGCCAATTAAATTATAATTTATTGTTACATTTATACCCTACCTTTCTTCCCAGGAGCTCAGGGTAGCATGGCTCTCCTCCTAATTTACAACAACCCTGTGAGGTAGGTTAGGCTAAGAAACTGCCACTCACCCACCAAACCTCATGGCTAAGTGGAGATTTGAACCCTGGTCTCTCAGGTTCTAGCCCAGCACTCTAACCACTGCACCACACAAAAAGCATATATCTTCAGAGACTTGAACTTTCCTCTCTGTTGCCTTAGATTGATTCTGAAAGTTGAAGAAGACAAGAATAGCAAGCAGCCTTCGATCTCTTTTCTGGACCACGTTAGCCCGTGGCCTTGGGGTTTCTCCCCCTTCCTTTCCCCTTCAGTGTGTGGCTTTGCTCAGCTGCTTGAGTCTCCTGGACCTATTCCCCCCCCCCCCACAGCACACACACCCTGCTTCTGGCTCAGTGTGGCGTGGAAAGGATTGTATACGAGGATCCCTTCCAATTCCTTGAGCTGGCTTTTCTCTTGACCTGTATCTGCCTTCTCCTGCCAACTGCTTCCTGGGTCATTGTATGGAAATGTTGGAGCAGGGAGAAGGAGGAAGGCATGAAGACAAGGAGGGGAATATATTACTGTGGTGGAGATGTCTTAAGTTGCCTAAGAATATGTGGCAATATTGGGTGAATGGAAGGAAAAAAGTAATCAGGCTGTTAAGTTTGCCTGCTCTAAGTACACCCTACGTAAATCAGTGATTTGGTTCATGTTAATAAATCCTACACACAGATCACATGCACACACCTATTACAGCCAGGTAAGAGAAGTAAAATACGATGCAGGGCATCCACACCAATGTCTTATCCTCCAGAAGCCCAGCTCAGGAGGCGAGGAAGGAAATGAAGAGGGCATCTTGGGGTTTTTTGGCTTCAGCATGAACTCAATGCTTTCTCCAATGCAGCTGCTTCATTATGCAGGGATTTTTAAATGTATGAACTGGGTTGTCACAATTTTGAGTTGTGCTTGTTGGGTTTGGTTTGGTTTTCACTATAATCCGCTGGTGGAAAGTGATGGATTTGCCCATTTCCCCTCTCCTGATTAATTGATTCAGTTTCTTTCCAAAGCCAAGACACAGCCCAAAGATCTGAATATTGGCTCATAAAGACTTTCTAAATGTATTGAAGCTCTTCCTGTGCTTGGAACGCCACTTTTCTCACAGTGCAATTGAACTTTCAGGAGTACAGTCGCCACGGGAGAAGTCACCAGAAGAAGCTGAAGCCCCTGTACGGAGACGTACCACCAGTGAAGGCCAGTATGAGAACAGTCCCCAGGATCCTAGTTCACCACGAAGCCCCACAGTTCGTTCTCCAGTTCACTGTGTCTCACCGGAGGTGGTCAGCACCATCGCTGCCAACCCTGGAGGAAGGCCCAAGGAGGTGCTTTTCTTTTTCTTATTAAAACACTGTTTTCTCTTCTGACCTTGCTGCTTGCATGCATGGAAACACAGAAGGGGATATATGTCTCTTTGACCCCAGCGCTTGATAGTAGGTAGGGAAGGGCCAGGGTTGGGAAGGGCAATGAATTTAATTTGGATGTAGAATGGATTAGGTAAATCACACATGTATTAGTAGGCCTCCCTAAGTATTCCGTGGGTAGAAATTGCTTCTTCAGTTTTGGAAGAGGTTGCAATGGTTTGGGACTCAGAAATGTCCATGGTTGTTCTCATGTCCAACATGATGGAATACCAGTTGCAACCTGTCTTGCTGAAACTGGGAAGAGCCTCCATCAGTCCCTCCTATTCTGGCCACTTGCTGGAAGCCTCTGGACCGTCACTATATTCCGGGACAGATTCAAGTGCATGCTGGAAATTTAGACTTGTGTAATCAAAGTGGATGAAAGTCCTCTGTTGCACTAGTGCCACAAATCCACTTTTTAATTTTGGGAATGGACTTTTGCAATTAGGAAAGTGACAGGGAAGTGCACTGAAAATGTGGGATCAATGACTGACAGGAAGATGCAAATGAATCAGAATGAATATTCAGTAAAGCAAATTATTGTGAATGCTCAGTTAATGGGTCATCTGTAGGAGCTGTTTCTGACAGTATGGGGAATGGAAGCCAACTACGGAAGCAAAGTGTTTTCTGAAATTAGGAGCAGGAGAAAGGGTCATAAAGGCAAGAAAAGGAGTAAGCAGTTTAAAATTGCAACCAGACCAGGCGGGAGAATCTGGCAAAGAGAAGGCAGGCATTTCTCCTGCCCCAATTTGTGGGGGGGAGGTCAGGAAGGTCCTGAATTTTGATAACTGATTCTGCTTTCCCTCTTTTACAGCCCCATCTCCACAGTTACAAAGAGGCCTTTGAAGAGATGCAGGGGACCTCTCCAAGCAGTCCACCTTCCAGTGGTGGTGAGACCTCTCCCCCAACCCCTGCCTTCCCTGTCTCACCACAAACCCCTTACAGTAACCTACGTAAGTTCCATGGCAGGGGATGGGAGAGGGGGGCATTGGTGGGTGGCTTGGGCAAAGCCAGACTTAAGAGGCAGTCGGTCAAACCGTTCTCAGCTTCCCAACACCCACCACCATTTTAATCACCCCTTCACTTTCTCGTTTCTATCTGTCTGCCAGTCTTGGATTCTTTCCCCATCACCTTTCATCTCTGCTTGATGTAAATTTCTCACAGTGTCACCAATAAGTATGCATTCGTCCATGATAATTATCATCACAACAGCAAAGTTTTGCAACTCTTGGGGGGGATTGGTTATGGTTAGAGTCATTAGCTACCAGCAAGTGGTGAAGAGGAGCCACAATTTCTGAATGTCAGCATAAACCATAGCAGCAGAGCCCTGTGCTGTCTTCTACACTCTCCTTCTCATTGTCTGCCAGACAAGGAGGTTCACAATTGTTCATAAATTTCCAAAGTGTTGGCTGTGCTAGCTAGTTACAGCAAAAAACAGTAAAGAGCCTTGCAACTCCTTGAAGACTGTTTGCTGATTTTGAAGATGCCACAAGGCTCTGTTATTATTGTATAAAAGTTCTGCAGTTAAGATAGCAGAACTGCACAACTTACGGCCTGCTAAGCTTAGTGAAGCCCTCTAGCCATGTAGGGCAGCCTACTTGGGGCTTGATAATACTTCTGTTCTTGCTGTCAACCAGCGATTGCAGGATGGGAGTTGGGTGTGGCTTGTTTAACCACAGCATATGCCTGGTGGGTTTATTTGGCTATGTAGGTCATCCTTTGTGCAGGCCTATTTTAGAGAAACCCATCCAATGTTTTTGGTACACAGTATCTGCCTTCCTAGATGCCAAGGGGAAAAAGTTAAATTTGCCTTGCTCTCCATAGCATGGACAAATACACAAAGTTGGATTAACAAGAATGTCACATGGTCCTGACAGTAGTTTCCCCATATCCATCAGCAACACTTAGTAGTTATGTATATGAGTTATGTAATGCACTTATAACAATGACATGATTTATGAACCTCTATGAAAACACTTACATAGGCAAATTTGCTTCCCTGCTGAGGGAATTTTATACCACACTGTGAAGATTCCCAGTTCATAAATTCTAGATGGTACATAAGTTCAGGTTCTTGTTATTATGAATGAAGAATTCCCCATCCTGTGAAGCATCTGGCAGGATCATAGACTTAAATTAGTAATTACATTTCCCTGCCTGACAATTAAAAACATATCTGCAAGCCCTGGTGCATAAGCTGGAGCAATCCCTTTGGTCTGATCATTCAGGGATACTCTGACCAGTGTAATGTTCCAGGGATTTTTTTAAAAGAAGTTTCTTTTTAAGGGGGAGCGGAATCACTTACTGTACCTATAAACCTGCCTATCACATGTGTCAGTCAGTTTCAGAACTATTAACTGCTTTTCTAGACAGAAAAACAATACCGCAAATCTGCCAGAGTTGATGGGTTAGAAAAGGCAAACAGTCCTGGTTATGCCTAACACCTGAGCTGAGCTGTGGAATGTCCCAAAGGAGAAGTATTTAAAGTTTAGGTTTTTGGCACACAGATCCTACTTTAGGCAATTTTTTACGTGGTTTCCTCTCTCTATGGGAGAGGGAGAGAGAGGCAGCTGTTTTCTGCAGGTGGGAGGAAATAAAAATTAACCCAAGCCCTAAAGACACCCTTGAAATACCTCCACAACAGGACATGGGCTTATACAGAACAGATGGAGGGATGCGTCAGCTCTTTCGCATGGAAAGGTCCACTGTTCTTCCATCCCAAGCGCCCAGCATTCAAGGCCCTTTGCAAGTTCGTTCCGCCTTCTGTCTGCACTTACAAAAACTGATGGTTGTAAATTCGGACCAGATACTGCAGCGCACAAAATCTTTCAAAACTGATGTGTGCCGTTTAAAGCAGGACCTATGGGCTGGATGCAGCCCCTTGGCCTCTCCATCTGCCCTGCTGACCTCTCCTGTGCAGCCACATTTCTCCCATTGCTCAGCTGCTTCTGCCAGTCAGCTGAGTGGTGGCAAAGGAGGTGGGAGATTGCAGGGAGGTTCAAACCTCGTTTTCTCTAATCTCTCCTATCCCACTCCTCTCCCTAAAACGTTGATCATGAGGAACAAGGGAGTAATGAGGGAAGAAATGCAACGGCTACAGAGTCCCACTGCTTCCACTAGCAGCTTGCTGCATTTCTGAGCTGAGAAAAGGGAAGCTCATTTCTCAGCATCCCAAAATGAAATGTGACTCGGATATATGGATACGTGTGAATCAAATTGTGGAGGGGTATGCGTATGAATGGAGGTGCAAGTGTGTGAATGGGAATAGTGTGGGGATAAGCGAATGAGTATGAATGGGGCATGCATATGTAGATCACTGTGAATGGGGTGTGTATTTGTGTATATAGCTTTGGCCCAACCCTGGCATATGCCTCTTTCCCTCTAAGCAGTTACAAGGGAATGCAGTCCCTGGACTGAAAGAAGTCCCCAACCCTGGGATTGGGTAGAAAGTTCAGATACAAATTTAACGAATGATAGCTCCCACTCCCTTCTGGGCAGTTTTGTAAGGAAGGACAGGGTATACATTCCATACATAGAGTGCATATGCTGCAGAGGCCACAACTTATTCCATAGGTGTGTACATATGTGCACACGCCCACACCAAATGAGGAATGAGTGGTTTCCATTCTACAAAGATACAGCTTTTAGGGCATTTGCTGCATTGCACACCTGTTCCTCCTTCAGTTCTCAAATGAAAGTGAACAACATGTAGATTTGCTTCTCTTTCTTTCTTTCTTTTTTTAAATGTAGTCTTCGCCATTGTAAGAAAGAAATGGAAATTGAGGACAGTAGCAAAAGCCCACACCAGCAGGGATTCCATTGCACTAATAGGTGCAAATGTGCCTTTTTAATCCAAAGCTAAGGGAACCAAAGGCCATGTACTCTTTGGTCTGTAGCTCTTCAGTGGAAGAGGTAAATCTAGCTGCAAATTTATGTGTGTTTCAATGTAGGTATGTGTGTATTTAGATCTGTCAGAGTTTGAAGGGGCTAATGGGGACTGAAAGTGTGTCTTCAGAGTTACAGTGAGACCCTTTGATGTCCATTTACAACCAATCGAAAGCTGTTTGCCACGCTTGGGTTTCTGAACGTTCTGGAAATCGAACGGATTTCTGGAATGGATTCTGTTCAACTTCCAAGGTACGACTGTACTTATGAAGCACAAGCAAAATATTAGAAGTATAATTGTGTAAAGTCCAGGCTGTTAAACGTGGCACATCTGGTCTGTTTATGCCATGGATACTGTTGTTGTATACCCTTAATCCACAGATGCCTTGAGATTTCTGTGGTAGCCCAGCTTCTGAGGCTGTGGGTGAAAACCTGGTCTTTAACTTCCTCTTGCATGCTCTGTCTTCCTTACTTTTCTAGTCAAGCATGCCTCTGAATGACTAACCCCTTGATAACTTGGTGGTGGGTTTTTAAATGTAATTAATTTAGCTTTGAACAGTTCTGCCAATATTTCATCTGGCAGTGCTAACATGGCTAAGTGCATACCAACAGCAAAGGGCCAGTGAGAAGCTGGGAAACAGCAAAAATCTCAAAAGTAGCAGACCCAAAATTTTCAGAACATTCTGATTCCAAACTGGAAGCATCACTGTTGCTTCCAGAAGAGACTGGCTCTTATTTCAGAACAGAACTGGTACTCCCACTTATTAGCACCTCAGTTATTAATATCTACTGTCAGTTATCATTTATAGATTTTTTAGCAGGACCTTTAAAAATATATCCACACTGGTCTTCTTCCCAGTGCAGAGTGAATTGTGACAGATATGTTTATGGAAAACTAAAGTGAATGAGATTCTGAGCAATAACAGCAAGAAGTAGCTTAATATAGGTCCCCAAAGAATAGGTAAAATGGAATCCTCCAAGTTTCAGCTGAGCCTCATTCATTGATGTTAATATTTAAAGGCCACATCCTCAATGTGCTTGTTTCAAGGGTTAGATGAAGACTACTTCAAATCTTCACAATGCTGTCTTGGCTAAATATAATGTGCTTGGTAAGCACCTCACTGTCGGTGCAGAAAGTTTCTTGGGAGACCACTGCCAGGGACATTTTTGTACTTTTAGTTGCATAATACAAGAGCAATTAACACAATTTAGCCATGACTAAATGCCATCCCATTGATTTCATGGGAGCACACAGCTCAATCCCATACATATTCACTCAGAAGTAATTCATAGTGATTTCAGTAGGATTTACTCCCAAATAAATGTGCATGGGATTACAGCCTTCATCGTGACTGACTCTTGTTTCACATGTACAGACATGCTGTGAGTTGCACATTCATTCTGGTTCTGTTGAGCCAGAATGACATTTCAAAAGCCTTCCACAGACTCTATCTTTTACATATTCTAAGAGGGCCGAAGGTATCTCTATACAGTAGTCAAGCATGTGACTCTATAGCTTTCTCCTACAGAACAGCTACAGATCCACTATGTGAACAGATTTGGTAACAATGCCTCTCATCTTTGCTAGCAAGCTGAACAAGGCACTTGAGGTGCTATCAGCAAAGCCCACAAAGAGCCTGCTGTACAGGCTCTTGAGGACGCAGGTTGAGCACTGAGCTATATGATATTCCAGATATGGACTAGCTGCTTTTGGAGTTGCTTGTTTCCCAGTCACTCATTGGTACTGAGCCATTAATCCTAGCCAGCCTAGCTAATCCATGATGAAATATATACTCTTGGTAACTGGCTTTCCTTTAATGCTCCTGCCTCCCTCCCTCCCTCCTCCTGCTGTGTCCCCGGCAAGGGTGCCCATCTGAAGCTGTAAGTCAGAGGATTGCAATGCAAGTAATGGAGAATGTGTTGAATTTTTCCTTAATGGACAATATAGTACTTCATTTGTCTGTGTACGCCCACTGTGCAAGAGAACTTGAGTTTCAAGTTAGAAAGCCTGAATTGTTTGGAGCTGGTGAAATATGATATCACTCCCAATGATAGCAATACACTGAAAGAGGAGAAAAACCCACATTGGAGTTTTTGTGAGACTTGCTGTTTGGAACACATCTCACGTATACATTTACATCCATTGCTGCTTGCTGTATACATATATATATTAAGTGTATATATGCATGGCTATCCTAAATGTTGTTCTCCTTTTTGATTGGGTAGATATAAAACGAGATATATGTGGATGCAGTCATTCCAATGCTTTGTTGATATGCAAGTTATACATATAGGCATCTACATATATGATGTATGTTATTTGTGATATACAATGCCATTCGTATGCAATGTTTCGAATCCTTCTTGTCTCATGATCACGATCTTTGCAGATGCCATCTCTACCTTGTGGCAAAAACTCTGACATAAGATGACATACATTATCTATTCATTCATTGCTGTTCTTCAGACATCCTGGTAATGGGATGGGGATGCTGCGGTCATTTGCTACCAAGGTTCTCTCTATTGAGTTGTTCTCTTGGGCTTGTAAAGAGAAAATGGGAAGTTGCTATGTTTCAATTTCTGCACTAACTCTATACTCTTACAAAAAGCCATAAATGGGAAGGATGGTGATGATTTATTGAAGAAAAGAGGGAGATGGAAATGTGGATATGTCATCCCTGTAGATATTTTCTAAGGGATGTTCCACAAAGAAGAAAAGAGGCAGAAAGATCACGGTCCCGTGAAATTATCAGATGCATTCCAGAGACAGTTACCAGTCCTCCAGTCCTGCTATGTAACATAAGCACCTAATTCCTTGCTAGTGGGACTTTGACTGGTTGCTGCTTCATCACAGGCTCAGTACAGCATCTGAATACACATCTGTAGTTATATCCTTGCTACTGGAGCAAACTTAATAGGCTAAATGTCAGGCCAAGATTTAAGCTGGAGAAACTGGGGGCACGATTTTCTTGAAATTTGGATCTGACCTGCTGAAAACATTATCAGTGTGAAGTAAGTTGTCCACAAAAGCTACTTAAAACAACAACAGCCAACCTTGCTTGCCACACACCTATTAACGGTAGTCAGTGCTGGGCACATTAATAACTTGAGAGATAACAAATGTCTTTGACTAGTGCTGAGTTTAGTAGTTTGGTGCAAACACAAAGCAAGGTGTTAGAGTTGGCTGTAGAGTTGCTGTAGCTCCAGCAAAGGCATAGGCAAACTTGGTCCTCCAGATGTTTTGGGACTACAACTCCCGTCATCCCTGACCACTGGTCCTGTTATCTAGGGATGATGGGAGTTGTAGTCCCCAAACATCTGGAGGACCAAGTTTGCCTATGCCTGCTCTAGCAGGTGGTCCTGTTTCAGGATAGTGTAGAAGAGTCCTCTGAGCTACATGCAAACCTTTGAGAGTTAACATTGTTGGAAGAGCTTGCCAAGCTTTCCACTGAGGAAACCCAGTCTTTGCCACTGAATCAGAGCAGACATCAACCAGGTTTTCTCTGGATTGACGTTTCCTCTGATTTTTCACTAAAGAATGGGTTTTCTGGGGGAAAGTGGTGAGGCAAGGGGGGGAAATGCTCAGACCCATGCTTTTCTAGGCATGGGACAAGTGCAAGCCTGGATGGAGCCCTAAGTGCCTCAGCCTTCCATTTTGTAGATCCCCTGCTCCACTTGCCTTAAGAAATCACACACTACTGAAGAGAGGGCAATCTTTGTCTCTTCTCAACGGAGAAGCTGTCTGAGACGGGGGGCCCTGCTACTGGCAGCTACATTCCTGTGGTTTCCGCAC
This sequence comes from Podarcis melisellensis, assembly GCF_964234715.1. Taxonomy (NCBI): domain Eukaryota; kingdom Metazoa; phylum Chordata; class Lepidosauria; order Squamata; family Lacertidae; genus Podarcis; species Podarcis melisellensis. The sequence goes on from NC_138528.1 coordinate 85,868,464, forward strand.
ACCAATCACCCTGAGTATTTCCAGCCATACATGTATATAGCTAGGATTCAGTTACAACCCTGTTTAGCTATAAACTGGTATTTAAAAACAAACCTGGAAATGCCTGGATTTCTTCTCCTTTACATTTAATCCACCCTTTTATGTTCTGTTTTATTGATGCATTTCTTTTGCTCTCTGTATTTTTGACAACAGTGCGCTCTCCACCAGGACTGGCTAAAACTCCGCTTTCAGCACTGGGCCTGAAACCTCACAACCCAGCAGAGATCTTGTTGCAGCAAACAGGAGGTAAGCAAGAGTAGTATAGTGATGGAGAGACTGGTGCTATGGAGAATAGCAGCATCGTTGGATATTATGATAAGTCTTTTGTACAGCCCACTGCCCTGTTGCCAAGATAGAAGGCCCATGAAGTTTGTATTAAGTAGTTTTAAAGATACCCACTGCACACAGACTTTAAAAAATAGATTTTAGCTCTGGAGTATAAGCATATATTTTATTCCTTCAGTTACATGGCATTTTATTCCTTCAGTTACATGGCATCAGTTGTTTTAGCAAATGGCATTGCTGTTCTCACAATCACTTTCCAAATCTTACCAAGCCCAGACCTTGATATTGCCTTAAGGTGGTGATTTCCATCAGCCAGCATCATTTTCTGTGCTCTAGAAAAGTGTTTCCTTTCCTCAGTTCTGCTCTTGCCAATTTTGTATTTTTAATGTACAGCCTTAAGTTGCTTGTATAATGAGCCTCCTGTTCATTTTCATTCATCATTTTTAATTATGGATGACAAGGAGAGATAAATCTTATTTATAGGGCTGAGGCAGATTTGAAAAAAAGGTACAAATCTAATTTGAACTTCTTCTTTTTGTCTATCTTGGATTCCAAATGTCGCAGAAGTTGGATTTCAACCATAAGGCTCAAATTTTGGAGGCACATTCTGCAGTTTGCACTGAGTATGAAAGTCTGGCTCCAGTTTTTCTGTACAAATTCAATCAAGTGTGAATCTTCTATGGCCCTTATCCAATTCAAATAAACTGCAACTAATTGCATGTAATAACTAGTGGTGTCTGGATAGGGAACCACATCCCCATATGCTGCAAAAGACACAAACAGATCATTCACTGTGGCTCAAATAAGTATTCCATTGGGGATACAGATGAAGACACAAATGCAGTCTTCCATATGTAACTCTTCCTTGCAGATTTGAGGCACATATATTAAATTTTAAAAGGAATGGCATCTCTCAAATTTCCATATCTGGGGATTTACACTTACATGCAGATTATAAATTGTAGGATTATTCAGTGTGACGCTGCATATAATATTCAGTGTTGTTACAGTCTTTGTAATTACACAGATCTTAAGTGCTTGTTCCAGTAAGTGAAATATGCTAGATTCAGGTAGGTAGCCGTGTTGGTCTGATGCAGTCGAAATAAAAATATATATATAAAATTTAAAAAATTGTCCAGTAGCACCTTAGAGTTGGTCTCTTAGTTGGTCTCTAAGGTGCTACTGGACATTTTTTAAAATTTATTTTGAAATATGCTGCTTAGTTTAAATTGCTCCAGTGGAATATATGTCATCCCACTCTTTAACAAAATGTTAAAGAATGCTTCTACATTTTTAAAATTGAGTAAGTTTTACACTTGCCAGTGGCTCGATAGTGGAGCTGCCTGCTGGGGTGGGGCAGCCATGTAAACTGAACTGGGATTCCTGAAGGGTAAGAATAATAAACATATTATGACAAACTGTCACAGGAATGATAGTGATTGCAATCAAGAAGCAAACTAGGAGATGTGAGATAAACTCCCACAGCAGAAGGGTAGGGAATGAGCCCCAATCATGACAGTTTACAGTCTAAACCGAATATTCAGGTGCAGAGTCAATATTTGCAGAGGTTTACATAAGCATGTGAGCTGCCTGCTACAGATTTTTTCACAAGTATGAACTTGCTAACCTGGCTCAAGCTGAAGCTGATTAGGAAAAGTAGAAACTGAGTCCTAAGCAAGCCTGAAATGCATTTTTTTCAAGGTTATCCATCAGTATAACCAGCCACTTTCTGGACAGTAATTCATGCTACAGAAGGCTATTGAACATATCAGTCCTTTTAAGAACAACAACTGCAGAGTAAGAGGCTTGTAGATAATACTAGAGACCACGATCAGTGTATTGCATAATGGGAAGCTATCAGGCGTTGCACATGTCCAGTATGAGGAGGCATTCGTTGGAGCAGATTGGACAGTTGTTTTCATGAATGTTGCATCTCAGAGCTTGCATGGGGTGGAGGTGGGGACTCTAGGCTAGAAGCCTTCCGTTTGACTCATAAATGTTCCATGTGTAGAGAGATCCTTGGCATCGGAACATTTCTAAACACGCACTCTCCCCCATGAGGTGAAATTGTTGCTTTCCCCCCATCAGGATTCACTCACATGCCCATAAATTCAGGATGTGCAATTATAGTTAATTGGGAGGTCTTGCACAATATACTCACTTCTCCAAAAGATTGGGCTGTATGTGATAAAGAGATGGAAAATTCACTGGAATGTGTGGAGTAACATTTGGTGTCATCTCACTTCCACCTCTCCTTGTATGTATTCTCTGTGATTTAAGCAACAGGGTCTCTTGCTCTAGCAATATCTTAATAATAGCCTGCTGGATCAAATCAATGGCTCATCTAGTCCAGCATCCTGTTCTCACAGTGGCCAACCAGATGCCTGCTTGGAAACCAGGGAGCAGAACATGAGCACAAGAGCACTCTCCCTGCCCATGGTTTCCAACAACTGGTATTCAGAAGCGTTACTGGCTCCAACTGGGAAGGTTGGATTGCCTTCTCTTTGATAGCCTTCTCCATGAATTTGACTAATCCTCTTTCAAAGCCAAATCTTGTGTGGTTATGCCTGTTGGTTTCCCAAATGTCTCTAAACATTTATTGCTTTTATCTGCAGAATATGAACACCTGGCTGAAAGGAGGTATAGTGTAAAAATCTAGATATGTGCCATCTTAGAGACTAAATAGGCTCTTTCTTTTCATTTTCTTCTGACTCTCAGGCTAAGCGCTAGGTCTCTGAGTTGGTTGAAGAGCGGTACAGAGTTCCTTTTTAAAAAGGCCAGTTCCTAATAATGTTTTTCAGGCATTCAGGAACCTTAAACGTAGATTTGTGGTGTTTATGGTGGTTCACATTGGTCATGATTTAGACCAGAAACAACCTCTTCTGATGTTTACAGTTGCTTAACGTAAGAAATCCTGCTAATCTCTCTCTCTCTCTTTTCTTTGTATGTCTCCTCCTTCTCTCCATTTTCATTACCTTGCCATTGTCCATCTTTTCCTTCCCAAACACTTATTTCTTCCATGCTTGCCCCTCAGAACTAGATGAGGAGACAGTAGTTGAATCTGATGAAGGTAAGGAGGGAATTGTTTTCATTTTATATGAACTATTTGGCAAAGAACAATATGCCAGCAGGCCACTGTTAGTCCCAGTGGCCACAAGGAAGCTGCTGGGCTTGTGTGTGGTCAGAAGAGTTGAAGACCAAAACATTTCCCTCGCAGAATTTTGCTGCACCACAGATTGCCCTAGAGCTGCTTTACATGGAAACTGCAAATAAATGAGAGCAAAGACATTAGCTTACTTTTCTAAATGAGAGCAAAGACATTAGCTTACTTTTCTAATAACAATAGGTCCAGCTTCCCTGATACATGTGTGCAAATACAAAGACATTTCTCCTTTAGAATTTCTTGCAAAAAAAAAAGCAGATTTCCTGAGCCACTTCTGCCAAACTATTTATATGTGTCATTATTTTGACATTTACTGGTGGCAGAGGTGGCATTTTTGGAGATTGCATCAATCTCGGTGAATTACGATTCTGAGTATCATTTCTGAATATCGTGTGAGATGAGCAGTGTATTCCTATGCAAGTATACATAGACGTAATCCCTGTTGAGTTCAAGGGGACATCTTTCCAAGTAACTGCATAGGACTGCAGCTGGATGCCTGATAGAAACATTATCTGTCCAGCATGGGAACAAAATCCAGATAAATCAAATCTCAGGCTAATCTGTGGACATACGAAAACAGGAACATTGAGGCAAAGACACAATTGCATGGTTGCTCCTCATGCTACCTTCACCTGGCAGGTGGTGCTAGCCATTTTCAGGTTGACATGGGACCAAAGGTATACATTTGCCACAAAGGTAAAGCCTGAATTTTGCAAAGGCATTTTGCTTCTAGTCATGCTTACATACTTACATACTACATTACTTAGTGCCACAGAGGATCCCTTTCCTACTCTCCTTTCTTCCCTTTCTCCTTCTTTCCTTCTGATACAGAAATGACTGGGTTGACGCTGGAATAATATTTAGTGCTCTTCATTTGTCTGTTTGTTAAATTTTGCACCTCACCATATCCCAGAGTTGGGTTTGAACCTCAAAAGAACTTTTTGAAGGTATGAGAAGGTATGAGCTACAGGTGTATGCCACATCCTTGCAGGCAGCATTTTTTAGGCAGTATTTTGTTGCATCACAAGCAAATTAGTGATCTTGTTTCCTTTCTGCCTAATGCCTACCTGTAGCAACAGCAACTACTAGCAACAACAATCTATTGCTGCAAAGTGAGAACTAAACTGTTCATGAAACTGAGTCCCTGAGATTTTAAGCACTATATGAAGCTGTAAATTCTGCAGTCTCAGCAGAAAACACATGTAAAGTGTGTGGGGGGGGGGGAGGAGTGGTTTTTTAACCCTTTGATCTCTGATAGTTATATGTTGAAAATTTTACCCACCAGCTTTCCAAAAGTCATGAGTAAACTGGAAATGGTTAAACTGAAAGGCCTCCTTCTTTAATATGGGTCTTCTGCAGCCCCATTTTGTAGAAAGAAATTAAAACAGGGATGCAAGCACTGTATTACAACTCAACTTTGTGTGCCATTTGCCCCTAAGGTAGGACTGGAGAACATGTAACCCCCCCCCCCCAGATGTTGTTGGACTCCAACTCCCACCATCCCTGACCCACTGGCCACACTGACTGGGGCTGATGGGAGCTGGAGTCCAGCAACATCTGGATGTTCTTCATCTCTACCCCAGATACTTGTCTCCTGCTACCCCAATAAGCATTTAGGCACTGCTCCATAACTGTGCAGAGGTCCTGCATTTCCAGTACTTCCCAAAATATGTGCTACTACTGACCTTTAGGGAGTGAAAATAAGCAGAAAGCCAAGGAGAGAGTTCACAAGTTTAAAATGCTGTTTGGGACAGAACCCAGCTGGTGTGAACCATAGCCTTTTGGAGGGCTGCTACATGTTTAGATATATCAAACAAACCCAACTGGAATCCAAAACATTATCTGAACAGGATGTACAGCTTTTTCTAGGTAGAATAGAGATGAAACTTGAGCAAGATGTTTATAGGGACTACCAGTCCTTGCTGGTTAGGCAATATTCAGTTTGCGCTGCTGGTCAGTGCAAGCTCATCCCCACCCCCACCCCTGTAGTCTCTGTAATATCGTCTCACCTTTGGAATTGTTTGTTATGTGTAGTTTTGCGCAGTTCAGATTGCGTTTGGGAAGGCTGCTGTCACTTCCCCAGTACACTCTTCTTGTTAGTCTAATCTGTTAGTCTAAAGCCACACAGCCTAAGATCACACTTTTCAGTTTATGCATGAAATCAGTTTCAAATCACACTTTTCAGTTTATGCATTAAATCAGTTTCAGATTTTATTTTTTTAAAAAAATACCTTCTACTTATATTGAGGCAATTATTATTTTAATATACAGTTTATTGAAGATTTTGTTTCCCCCCACAACCCCATATGCATCATACAAACAAGGAATGCATCTCTTCATAAAACCAACCTGTGCTTTGAGAACTGCTGCAATGGTGATGGGTGATGGGTGGGTGGGCGCTCTGCTCATGATGCTACCAGTTGATGGGATCTTTGGTGCAGCTATCATTAGCAGGGATTTCTTGGTAATGGCTCCCATACATGAAATAACGTATGTTAAGTGTGCATAGAGTCCTCATGTTCTTTAATATACCACTGCTTCTTTTGACTCTTAGACTCTTGTAACATAGTGCTAGCAAGATGTGTGTGTGTATGTGTAAGGATCTGGAAATATGGGCTATAGGAGATTGTAACTTGTGACGTCAAAATGGTTGTTTCGTGTCCCCCAGCCTCATAGGAGTGTCTCTTGAGACTCTCCCTGTTTATTTCCTACAGCAGAACGAAATGTTTGCTTGCTTCACATAAATACAGAGAGGATATTTTTAGATTTTGTTTGATATGGCACAGGACTTGGAACTTTACCAAGTGATTCTTGCATGTCATCCAAGAGTTCCATTCTCTCCTAGGTTTAGCATTTACAAATGGTTTGTTAATGCTAATTTTTCAATATCACTCAGATAATTTGCACACAGCTGGGCTTGAGAACTTAGCATATGCATAGGCTTTTATGAAGTGAGAGCAAGACTATAGCAACAGAGGGGGAAAATATTCACAAAGGGAGACAATATCTTAAACTAAAGGCAGCCCACCCTTTATTCTTACATATGTGGAAAAACCAAAGACATGAGATACAACAATTTTACAGTCCTTTATCCCTGAACATCCTGGTTTGGAGGGAACAGATTCCCCACAATTTAACAGAAATTCTTGGCTTTTTCAGGGAGCTTCCCATTAGCCTCTTGCAAGTTAATTTGTGGATACAAAGCCATGCCATTTTTAGTTAGGGAGGACTGCATGAAGTGTGTATCTATAACAGATGAAATCACTTTAAGTAGCATAACAGCCTATTATGTGTTTTGCAAGTCTTTTGAGGCTGCAGTTCAGCCCAGTACCAAGACAGCCAAATGTCCATGGCCTCTCTTGGTTCGGTCAAGATTGTTGTTCTGGGCTTTTGCCTTGTGGAATGTTCAGTATGCAGAGGGCAGACCAGCCTGCTTTATCATCATTCCATTCCATTCCTTCCTGCCTTGGTGGGCTTGGTTAACTGGCAAACACTCCTTTGGACACAACAGATAGGGCTTGGCCACCGGATTTGTCTGGCCAGTTTAGAAATCCAACTTCCATCTTCATAAAACCTGGCCCATGTTTATCTGTTTTCCAGATTAGAAGGGTTAAAAGTAATCTCAAAGTCCTGTTTACATACATTTTACTCCACCAATTACAAGGCTCAGAAGAAGATTGCCTAATTAATTACCTTGTATACCTTGCCCAACTGTGGAGCGGCTGCAACTTTGTTCCTAGTTTCCCCTCTGGGGACATATTTCATGCATTAAGGTGTTTGACAACCTGTTGAAAGGAAAGTGAATGTTTTGACAGTAAAAGGTAGAACCAGCATTTCTATTCCCTGAGGCTACATGGATTTGAAAGTGAGTACTGTAAGTGGTGATAATATAGCCTTTTAAACCGGGGGTGGGGGGTATTGTTTGCTGCTATCGTATATAGTTTGTGTTTTTATATTGTAAACCTTCCTGTGATCCTCCATTGAAGGGTAATAATAATAATAATAATAATAATAATAATAATAATAATAATAATAATAGGATCCTTTTTATTACACATTCATAATGATCTGTGTTCATGATGCTATTGGGGGCAGTCACACACAATCATGCTTTCAACTTGTTAAAACCTGCCATGGGATCTGCTGGTGAAAGGCAGGTAATAATACTATTTGCAACTGCAAAATTTTGGAGTGATCGCAGTTTCATTTCTAATCAGTGCACATCGTGCAACTTGCTGCTGAAATCTAAAATAGAAAAAAAAAATAGAATCTCTTAACATTTTATGCCACAAATGTTCTGGTTGGTTTTTGTCCATCTTTTGTTGCACTATAGCTCCTCCAGACAGCAATAATGTGTTGACATTGGGGAAGTATTGCAGAAGAAACTAAAGCTGAATAAAGCCACCAACATACTGCAGAATGCACCTACAATAAAACACCAATCTGGAGGGGGCCCTCTCACCAGTTTTAGCCTCACACAAGAAGAGAGGAATGTTGTTACTAAAGGATAAAGAAGCTGATGGAACCCAGTGTTCAGCATTAAGAAGAAAGAGCAGATTGAAGTAGATGCCCATTCACAAATGCTATATATATAGGTCATTGTGGGTAGGACAAGAGGAAATGCTTCTAAATTGTATAGTAAGAGGCTGTAATTAAAAATCCAGGATGATTTCTACCCTATCCCTCATTATGTAAGTTCCCAGAGGAAGTTGCCCTACATGGTTTACATCTAAGAAGGTGGTGGTGGATGAGGAAGGAGAAAAGCTGAATTTGTAGTGCAAGAGTCTGTCAGAGATTATTGATATTTACTTAAGACCAAGTGTACGCAGTGACATTCTTCTGTATGCAGTACATCCTGACCAGCTATTGTGTGCAATTATAATGACATGGAACTGCCAACCTAGCAGTTCGAAAGCACCTCTGGGTGCAAGTAGATAAATAGGGACCGCTTACCAGCGGGAAGGTAAACGGCGTTTCCGTGTGCGGCTCTGGCTTGCCAGAGCAGCGATGTCATGCTGGCCACGTGACCCGGAAGTGTCTCCGGACAGCGCTGGCCCCTGGCCTCTTAAGTGAGATGGGCGCACAACCCCAGAGTCTGTCAAGACTGGCCCGTACGGGCAGGGGTACCTTTACCTTTACCTATAATGACATGGAAGATGTGCCCACAGGTCAGCCACAGCAACTCTACATGTCGGTGATTTTGGAGGTTCTGCACTTTTACCAAGCCTCTATACTAACACAGATCCTGCAGTTCTATCTCAGCATGGTTCAGGTCATCTGTTACATTCTCTCAACAATAGCATTGTGCACAGGGGAGTTTGGCCATGTGAATCCAGCCCTTGCATTGTAAGATCATGAAGCAGAAGGCCCCAATGGCCCTTCCATTCTCTGGTTTTCAGGAGGGGGAGAAATTACTCTGATTTGCTCTAGGGACCAAGATGGTGTGTAACTTTGATTTTAGTAATTTGGACTGCTACTAGCATGATGTATGTGTTTTATGAGCTTAGTTGTAACCTGCTTTGAGTTTATCTTACAATACAAAACAATGTATACATATTCAAAATAAATTATGCTAATTGGAAATATTGGTTGTAAAAGCTCCACACCTTGAGGCACCTCAGTCATCATCTTCTCTCTTTCCACCTCATTTCAGAGCCCCGGAGCTATGTGGAATCTGTGGCCCGTACAGCAGCAAGTGGTGGCAGCGGCAGTTCTGTTGGGAAGCCCCAGGCACCCCTGGCTCCGCAGGCCTATAACACTGAGACACCAGTGAGGAATGGATCTTTCCCCAACTCCTTCGTTTCACCAAGCCCTGTCGCTGCCAGCAGTCCAATGCACAGCATGGATGGGTAAGGAAAGACAGCTGTAGTTTACCATTCTCAACAGGCTGATGATGGCAGATGCTGCTGAACTATGCAGGACTTCACTGTGACGGCTAGCAATAGGACTGCAGCCCTTTTGCTTACATATATAGACTCTTTGATGCATGATCTTGGGAGGCTGCTTTCCCCAAATAGAAGACACAGGGCCATTCCAGCTCATACTTTTGGTGTCAACTGATCAGGAAAGCATTTGTGCTGCAGGGAGATTTCATGTTCACTCATTATAGGTTCTTCTGCCCTTTCTTGTATCACTCATGGATTTGAGCAGGGATGGGCAATCTTTTTTCCTATTGAGGGCCAGATTACCTCAAGAGTGATCTGTTGAGGGCCACATGCTAGTGGCCAGAGTTTATATTGGGCCCAGAGGCAGAAGTATACTGTAATAAAGAAACTCCCCCACTTCAGTTTTCTCCATCATAGGGGATAGGCACTTTATGATGGTTCTTCCACTTCCTTAAGTCACATCACTGGACTTATCACATGGTTGTTCACCGTGATAATTGCTTCTTGCCACCTCAGGCAGAATAGAGCCAGGCTGGGAGGAGATACGAGGCTATGATCTTTGTTGGCAAAATACAAGAAGCCTGAATGTATGAAAGTGCCTTTAAAAGCCCCCCCCCCCCATGGTTATCCATGAGAGAATGTGGCTCTTGACTTGAAAAAGGTTTCCCACCCCCAGTGTAGATATACAGCTTTGTATACTTATGTGTGGATGATAAGATGTTTCTGTACGCATAGGTGAGATGTTTATCTTAATAGTCATTTGTCGACCTGGTATATAAGTGAACTTGGAAGAATTTATTGTGGATGGAATAAAGAAAGCTAAGATAAATAGAGTACAACACCAGTTTTTCTTGTGGGGTGGATGGGCCATTCCTTTTTGGAAGGTGATCACAGAAGAGGTGCCCATTGGTATATTAATCAAATTTTCAGAAATGCAACCGAATTTTGAATTCTTATCACATCTGGAAAAGCCACTGTATTGAGTCAGATCATTGGTTCTTGCTGCTCATCACTGTCTGGACTGACTGGCTCAAAGCACAGAGGTATTTTCCAATCCTACTTGGAGGTGCTGGGAATTGAACCAGGACCCTTCTGCATTCAAAACATGAGCTCTATTGCTGACCTGTAGCCTCTCCAAATAGTTTTATTTATTTTATCAGATTGCAGGCCAGACTTTCATGTTTTCTACTATGCTAGGTGCTCTTGTTTATGACAGTTCATGCCGCAATAAACCAATGCGCATAGAATATGTATGTTACCTTACTCTCTTTACAGTCATTTTTCCTCAGAAAAAAAACACATTTCCCTTTACTGTATTCTATGCATTGAATGATCTAGCTTACAAAGGACAAGCTTGCCATGGACTGCACTAAACAGTGTCATCACTCATTGGTAGAGCAACTACTTTGCCTGCAGAAGGTCTCAGGTTCAATCCCCAGCATTTCCAGGTAGGGCTGGGAATACCTCTTGTCTGAAATCCTGGAGATCCACAGCTAGCAAATGAAATCAGTTCTGAGCTAGATGAGCCAATAGCCTGTCTTGGTATAAACAGCTTTCTCTGTTTCTATTATTAAATACAGTGCTGTTGTTTTCTTAGTAGGATTGTGGACAGAGGTTGTAAGTACTGGCTTTTTTGGGAGGAAGGGGACAGCATGCTGACATACACATATTAACATTTGTCCATACAGAAAGGTCACATTCTCAGCTTCCTGTGAAATATTTTCCCCTCCGGAATGTTTTGCATGCATAGAATCCCATAATGGGTTGCAAACTGTGAACTTACAAGATGAAGCAAAAATGACAGCCTATTCGGAAATGACCCAAGTCCACTCAAAGTTTGTTTCAAGAATGTGAACATTCTTGTGAGCAAATAAATGCAGTCATTTATCTGAGTGGACATCAAAGTCTGAATATGGCAGCTGGTTTGTTTAAGGTCACTGTGACTTAGAGCTTCATAAAAAGATCATGGGGAATTAGAAGAATCAAGAATTTTGGATAAGATGTTTGAACAAGGTGGGTTCTTCCTGTGCTTGAGTCTTAAGAGTCCTGTTACCTCCAGCTCTATATCATGTCTTACAGGAATAGGTTAATAACGGATTCTGCTCTCTCCCATTGCTTCCCCCAGGTTCTCTATAGGTAGCTACCCATCAGAGAACAATGGCAGCATAGCCATTTCATCCCAGCCATCAGCTGAGTCCAGCTTCCAATCCACCAACCTTTCTCAGGGGCCGTCGGCGAACAGCAGCTACCAAAACACCTCTACATCAACTCAGGGCCTTCCAGCCTATATGAGTGCCGACTTCCCTGATGGCCGAGCCAGCACTCAACAAGATAGCCACCCAAGGCCTCAACCCCAAGCCAATGCAGTTGGGGTCCATGTCATGCCTGGAAGCCCCCACTCCCTCCACAGAACGGTAGCCACCAACACCCCCCCTAGCCCAGGATTTGGGCGAAGAGCTGTCAATGCTAACATGGGAGCCGTTCCAGGAAGCCCGAGCATGAGCAGGCATGTAATGGCTCCATACGGCAACCTCGTTGCATCGCCTGGGAGTCCAAGCCTAACTCGGCAGCAGCCCATAATGGGAGGCAGCACATCCATGGTCTCTGGAAGTCCCAACTTAGATCGGCATATCATATATGGATACTCAGCTCCAGAGGAGAAGCGCCCAACGCTGTCCCGCCAAAGCAGTGCCTCAGGTTATCAGGCTCCCTCTACCCCATCTTTTCCTGTCTCCCCGGCTTACTACCATGGAGTCAGTAGCCCACATTCCTCCTCCCCTGACTCAGCAGTGTACCGGCAGGGAAGCCCCACCCCAACCCAACCACTGCTCCCTGAAAAGAGAAGGATGTCATCAGGGGATCGGTCAAACAGCCTGCCTAACTATGCCACAGTGAATGGCAAGACCTCTTCACCCATCTCCAGTGGCATGTCCAGTCCCAGCAGTGGGAGTGGCATGGCCTTCCATCATACTCTGCCTGATTTCTCCAAGTTCTCAATGCCAGGTAAAATCTCCATTCTTGCTGCTTCTCACTTGAGTAGTGGGCATCATGGGAATTGGGGAGGGGGCATTTCTGGGTCTTTAGTCTTCCTATTTTACCCTGCTAATCAGTACTTGATAGATGAGAATCTGATCATCATCAAGGATTGTCCTGAAATGATCAGCATCCTGATTTTTTTGCAGTGTGTCATGTAGGCACCACTACCCTGGAGTGCAAGGCTCTCCTCATTTTTTTGCTTGTGATACTCCATATTTGGCATCATTTGGTTGAACACAAGTAATCTGTTTGGAATAAAATTGTCTTATCTTGATGAAACCCCATAAAACTTCCTTTCCTTGAGTTCTCCCATTTTCATTCCTTCTTTGTCTCTTAGACAGCAGCCCGGAGACCAGAGCTAACGTGAAGTTTGTTCAGGATACCTCCAAGTACTGGTACAAACCAGAGATCTCCAGAGAGCAAGGTGGGTCTCTGCCCTAGCAGAACAGAGTGGCTCGGCGGACAACACTTGGCAGCCATACACTCAACATTTGAGTGACTTGGGGCTCGTCCACACTCTGCTTGTCCCATGCCTAGAAAGCACAGATCTGAGAGGTTTTTTTGCTTGTCCTGTGCTTTCTATGAACAGGTCTGAGAAGTTTTCCATTTGCTCTTCTGCTTTCCCCAGGAAAACTCACTCTTTACTACTGAATTGGAACAAATGTCAATCAGTGGAAAACCCAATTGCTGTTTGCTCCAATTCTGTGGTAAAGAGCAGGTCTTCCCCAGGGAAAAGCAGCCAACTACAAGCTGAAGTGTGGAGGAGCCATTGCTTTGGTCCTTGGCATTCAAAGAAATTGCAAAAGCTGCAAGGACAAATCAAACACTTCCAGAACATTTTTCCTCCTCCAGGGGCCTCCATTATGATAGAACTTAAAGTACGTCCTCTTGGAATCCTATTGCTAACCACAGTGATTCTGCACTAGCCATGGGTAGTTAACATTGGCTATTTTTACAGCACATCTGCACCTAGTATGATAACATTCCCATTGCCACGGCAAAATGATACAGATGACCAGACTATCTCAAGATGAGAGAGCTTGCCACAGGAATAGTTAGGCTGTTTATATATGGAATCATTGGCATTGGTGGCAGGAGGAACTTGGATACAGATTCCAGATTTGGTCTGTATCAAGCTCCTAGACTCTGGTGGATGGTACAGTTATTGTGTGCCAATGTAACCAAGTATTCCTCTTGCCTTCAACCTGTTAGAACACACATTCTCTTTATAGATGCTTTTTAGGATGTATATTGGGGGGGGGGGAAAGCTTGACTTGCCTCAATGCCCCTCAGAAACCTTTACAACTTTAGTCTAAACAGTCCTGGTCCCTTCAACCATTCCCTCATAGAACTGGTATTCCAAAAACCTAGCCTTCTTTGTTTCTCTCCTCTGAACCCTAGCCAGTTTGACAGTATTAAAAATAAAGTGCAATTAAGTAGCTTAATCCTTTGAAGGCTATATCCTTTCACCCGTACATCACTGCTTTGATTCACCCAGTGGCCAGTTGTAGTCTGATGGCTATTTTAAGTGGTGATGGGCATTTCCAAAGCTATTAGATGTTACCTGTTCCTATACTCAGCAATGGAAAGCTTAGTTGTGTTCCTTTCTCTCCCCTAAATTAAATCCAAACAGTGGAAAATTTCTCTAATCTCAAGGGAAGTAGGAGTTGACTCTGAAACTTTCATAAGACCCAAACAACTAAATTAGACTGAATAATAAAAGTGACTCTTTCTAGCCGAAAAGTGGAGTGGATCTTTCTTTCTAGCTTAACCCTTATCCTAAGGCAGGATAGCCTGTATCCCCAGCAGATGCTTGCCCAAATGTTTCTCACAATTTTCTTGGTAATATCCACTCCACAACAAGAACACACTCCTTGTTTAAATAATTGTAGTACAGTGTTACCTCCGGTTAAGTACTTAATTCGTTCCGGAGGTCCGTTCTTAACCTGAAGCACCACTGTAGCTAATGGGGCCTCCTGCTGCCATTGTGCTGCAGCCGCGTGATTTCTGTTCTCATCCTGAAGCAAAGTTCTTAACCCGAGGTACTATTTCTGGATTAGCGGAATCTGTAACCTGAAGCGTATGTAACCTGAAGCATATGTAACCCGAGGTACCACTGTAATGGCAAGCTGGATAGGAAGGTAGTGGGGCCCTGAATGGCTGCTTTTGCTTCAAAATAAGAGTGGCCAGCTTAAGCATATTTTATAAAAAGTTGTGAGTAGTTTGGTCCTCAGAGGCTGGGCTCTGTGTGTTTCATCTGCTGTGCCACATTACAGCTTCAATTTTTTCACAGATCACATTTATTCTAGAAATCCAGCGAATGACAACTGAAGAGTGATCAGTGCAGACTGACATTGCTTAGAAGCCTCTAACTGCTGGTTCTATAAGGGAGAAGCTAGATGTGATATCAAACAAATGCTTGCCACTGAAAACAGTGCCCCTCTTTCACCGAAATGTTTACATATAGTTTGATGTCATCATACTCGGTTATCTCAGCTGCTAGTTCTACTCAAAGTAGACCCACTGAAATTAATGAACATGACTAAGGACTACTAATGCAACGGTCTACTTTGAGTAAAACTTAGTTGGATACAACCCACTGTTCATTCCCCTGCTGATGATATAGATTAGCAGCTGATGATATAGAGCATGGATGAGGGTAAACACAATGCAATGAAGCCACACCACATATTTCAGTAATCTGAGCACAGGATCGGGGGCTTTTTGGCAGCAAACCTGTACTTGGCATTGCAACATTTAGGCCTGAGTGGATTTTAACCTTGGCCACTGGCTGTGGGAAGAGAAATGCAAAGTGATCTGTAGAAAGATCCAGCAGTAATGTGAAATTGGAGCAAGACATTTCCCCACTTAGAGTGCCTTGAAATGTAGAGCCTTCTGGTGCTTGTGCTATCCCTTCAGCTTCAGAAGTGTACGGTTTCTTGCCCAGCACAGATTAACAATTCATCCTCACCTCTGTGCAATTTCTCACCTCCTAAAATAGATGGTTCAGGTCCACTATTGACACGTGTAATAGGGGAGTCTGCAACAGACGTGACAAGTGCACACTTTGGATCCCTCTGTTGACATGTGGACATGCATGTACTACTGAGTCACAGGGACTGAAAAAAGAGAGGCACCCACTGACAGAGAGTTAATGGCTTCACTAGTACTGTGCAGTATTGAATTTACATTTTTAAGAAGAAAATAATAGAAGTGGTTTTTAGAACAATTCCATCCTATGGTGGCTTATGTTTACATGCAAAGATGTGCAAATAAGTATATGCTATATTGGGGTAGTCAAGGTGTTGAGGCTTAGAGATCTTGCAAGCATGTTGGTTGTGATTTTGGCCACGAGCCATGTTATAATGATGAATGAGGTGCCTCTGTCCCCAGCCAATGCTGATAAGCTACCTCTCAGATAATTGTGAGCGACCCCTTTAAAAGACTTTGTTTATGTTTCTGTCAACAGCAATTCCTCTCACCCATTCAACAGCTGAGGCACTTGGCAGCCCAGCTCTGCAGATCCATCCTTAATCCAAGAACACGTCCCCTCATTTCCTTCATGTCTCCCCTTGCAAGGGTAAAGTGACTGTTACTGAATGGAGGCTGGCCCTGTTTCAGATCAGATGCTCTGGGGCAAGGACTTTCTCGTTCCTCCTGCAGTTTTACTTTTGCCTTAATCAACTCTTAGAAGGATATTTGCCTTCAAGTATACAAGTAAATTAGAAAATCCTGCATTAGATGTCTCAAAGGTTCAGGAACTAATTCAACATGTGCTAAGGTTATTGCTGCTGTGATGGGCAAATTCCTGGTACTGTAGCTAAAATGGAGAGGATACTTGGTGGGAAATGCTGGGACTAGTTGTGTAAATTGGGCCTCAGAGCCTTTTCTTATACATTTAATGTACGTTGATTTCTTTAACATTTGTCCAGTAAGTACCTTATACTGCTTGGATCCATTTACATACATGGGATATGTTCTTCTTTCTCAGCCATTGCACTGCTGAAAGACAAGGAACCTGGGGCTTTTATCATTCGAGACAGCCACTCCTTCCGAGGAGCCTATGGATTGGCCATGAAAGTTGCTTCTCCGCCTCCTGGTATTTTGCAACAGAGCAAGAAAGGTATCCCCTTCTTTCACTTTTAGTAATCCCTCCCCTCTCCCCCGTAGCCCTAATGGAACACATAAAATGCAGATCACTCTCAAGCCTGACAGTATCTGTTCATCTGAAAATGGGATATATTTGGGCGGTTATATCCCTGCCAAGGGAATGCCTGGATGCCAAATTCTGTGCCAGGTATGATATTTCATACTTTCAGTGTTTGTGGCTTATGCTAGTAGCAAGCCCATGTTTTCAGACTAGGCTCCAAATGTTTTGTCTTGTGAGGAAACAGAGATTGAGATTTTGTATCCTATCAGGAGCTTTTCTAAATAGGAACTGAGCTGCGGCATGGGAAATCAGGGCGTGACTGATATGATTAGTTCATTAGAAAACACATTCTTACTCCAGATTGCACACAGCTATGCCATCTTGTGGCGATAACAACAATTATTCTGTGTGAAGTCAGGGCCTTGAGTTTCTTCTGCCATAAATAGTGATGCCGATAACCTGCTTTCATTGCTTCATATATGACCATTTCTAGCATGTAAAAAGGTAAAGGGACCCCTGACCATTAGGTCCAGTCGTGGCCGACTCTGGGGTTGCGGCGCTCATCTCGCTTTATTGGCCGAGGGAGCCGGCATACAGCTTCCGGGTCATGTAGCCAGCATGACTAAGCCGCTTCTGGCGAACCGGAGCAGTGCACGGAAACGCTGTTTACCTTCCCGCCGGAGCGGTACCTATTTATCTACTTGCACTTTGATGTGCTTTCGAACTGCTAGGTTGGCAGGAGTTCTAGCATGTAGCGTGGAGTAAAGGAAGTCACTATAACTGAGAAGGTAAATTGTTATAATTTCCTTTTGCTTGCCATTGAAGGGCAGCATGGTATGAGTTTATGGCCCACCATAAACTAAATCAGAGTGTTATGGCTTGAAAGATGCTTTCAGAACTTGCAATGAAATCCTGATTTGTCCCAACAGGAGATCTCACCAATGAGCTGGTTAGGCACTTCCTGATAGAAACCAGCCCTAAAGGTGTGAAGCTAAAAGGATGCCCCAATGAACCAAATTTTGGTAAGTGCCTACTTTAAAAATGAATTAGAAATACTTTGTATAAACCTTTCCTGCCCTCTGCTTTTCATAAATAGAACTGCCTGGTCCCATCCCACTCTCTTGTGTTTTATTGAAGATAAATGTTCTGCCCAATTCTGCCCTCTTGTGGAGGCTGTGGTGAAAAAACAACAATATTATATATATTTCGAGGACTTCTGGCACTAGGGAGAAATGGATATAACAGAAACCAAGATGCATAATGATAATTTTATTGATATATGTTTCTTAATAATAACTTATTGTGCTGACTTGATTATTTTTTTATTATATACATTAAGCTTTTGAAAATTATATATATAGAGAGAGCATGTCTCTTAGAATCAAAAGTAAACTGAGCAACAGGTTTCAGAATTTGACCCTGGACATTCAGATATTTAGACAGCTAAGTATCCAATTCATTTGGTGCATTGTATAGAAATCAGTGAGGATAAACATAGCATCACATCAGAATGTAGCAGCAGAAACTGAGTGCCACCAAATTGCACCATTGGGTATCTTTAACTTTTTTCATATTTCCCTGTTCTCTTGCCCAGGTTGCTTGTCAGCTCTCGTGTACCAGCACTCCATCATGCCTCTGGCCTTGCCCTGCAAGCTGGTCATTCCCGATCGAGGTAAAGACATGTACATAGTGTGGAAAGCACTTGTGGGCATCAGGAGCAGAGTACATGGAGAGAACACCACTGTTTATTCATCAGGAGTGTGTGTGTTCAAAAGCTCTCAAAAGAAGAGTCACTTTTTTGTATTCCTGGTTTGATGCAAATGACCAAATTAGAAGTTCTAGAACCTTTCCCTGCAGACCCACCTGCCTTAAGAGTTTTAGGGTTGAAATACTGTATGTCTGAAGACAGGAGCCTTGAATCAGACGATTACAGGATGCACAACTTACATGAAGGGTGCAGGAGAATGCTTATATTTAATAAATATAAGTGTTTACTTGGGGGCAGCCATGCTTTTGCTGTAAAATCTCCCCTGAGAGCAATGGAATAGCCTCAAGTTCAGTTGCTCCCTGTGGGACTTGTTCCCCATATCTATTCAAAAGTGTGTAATGGCAAGAACCCACTGCACAGTAGCTTCTCATATTGTGTGTGGCTGGAAGACTCTCTGGAGCTTTGGGAAAGGATTTTTAAAATTGGGAGGGGGCAGTGGAAACCTTGGTCTATCTAATAAAGAAATCTGCCATATTGCAGATTTTAAAGTGGACTCATGATGTGATACAGATCAAATCAGGTGAGTCCACTTTGAAATCCAAGATTCCTCCCCCATCCCTAGGCTTATACTGAGGGAACAGGAGAAAAGAGAATGTTCAGTTTTATAAAGGATAAGGAATCATAAGGACCTTGCATAAACATAACAAATTCTGTCGCCAACATGTTTCACTGAAAGCAATTTAGGTAGCAGTGAGATTAGCGAGCAGCAACACTGTATTTCTCTATCTCTGTTGGTGTGCGATTGTCCCCTGGGAATCATGCAGAGGGACAAACTCTGTAAAAGGCACTGACTGTATGTTCATTTTTCATGAATTCAAGATAATCCTTCCTGCTTTAATTTAGTTGACTTTTAATGGCTACCTCCTGCTGGTTCTGTTTACAAAAATATGAAGATGAGAGAGAATCTTTTCTCCATACATAAAAATGTATTGCTAGAATTGTTAAGGGGAAGTCAACCTGTACCCCTTGTGACACCAGTTGTGGGTACAGCAAGGTAACATGAATGTGTTAAATGAACTTGAGCATGTGGACTTAGAAAGAGCTCTTGCCGATGGCCAAAAACTTCCCTTCTTTTTTTATCTTCTTTTTTTTTTTTGAAGATCCCATGGATGAAACAAAAGAGACAACCACATCAAGCAACTCAGCAACAGACTTGCTCAAACAGGGAGCAGGTGAGTAGCTCGGATAGAAAGGGGAAATATTTCAACCAGTTTAGAACCCTTTTACTGAAATGAAATCTCACCAACCTTGTCTGGGAATAAAGCCCCGTTGTATACAGTCTCTGGAATTTACTGAGCAACACTGCATAAAAATGTTTAAAAATATTCTTTCTACTTAACTTGGTAGTACTCAGAGCAAGCTCTGTACACACATACATGGCCCCTTTGTTCCTTCATCATACATTTAAAGCCCTGCGGTTCCTTGTACCTGGAGCAGTGCAAAACTGATAACGTTTTTGCCTGAGCATTACAGGTACATTGTGAGCATTCATAATTGCATAATGTTTTAAGGCCTTGTAGTGTGCTATTGTAATTTCACTGTACTTTTAAAATATTTAATTTAAAATTTTAAAATTTGCTTTTGAAATTTTAGTTTAAAAGTTTTGCTGTCTTTTTCTTACCAGCTTTAACTATCAGTCAAGTTCTTTGCACACTATCACAGTGATACTAGCAAGCATCTATGACTGGCTGTCAGTTGGCTGGGCAAAACTAAACTCAGCTTTCTATCATCTTCCTGTTTTTGTTTTGTTGTTGTTATCTTATGAAAACAAAGCAATTGTCCCTAGTGTTATTAGAAGATTGTGTTAGTGCACACAGTGTTGATATTATCGGCTCATTTTGACCAGTGGAAGCCTTGTGTGGAAATTAGCCATCAGGAGAAAAGCTCTGACTAGCTTATTTCTTTCCAAGATTACAGTGGTCCCAGCAAGATAAGGAACTGGAATAAAGATTGTAGGCAATGGAAGGGTTCATGGTAGGCTTGGCTAAACCATGGGTCTCCAGATCTTGTCAAACTTCAGTTCCCACCAGCCACAGCCAGCAATTTGCCAGTCATCAGCGAAGGTTGTAGTTGAACAATTGGTCCATGGCATTTGAAAGTGGCCAATGGGGGGATTACTGGAGTGTGCAGATAAAGTTGATTAGGTGCAACCCTGCACACAGCTAGGCTGCTTAAACTGGTCTATGTGCAACTTTGCAGCTTCTGAGATAAACTGCACTTGGATATTGCATAAATTGGGGGAATTATACTTCATATTGATGTAGCTTAATCACTTCTCAACTTTTGATTGTGATTTCTGCCATTGGGAGCAACAGACTCTAGGCTCTCCGATTCCTGAAATGGTAAACTTGTTTGACTTCTTGCAAAAAGTCAGTCATATACAGATCCACATTCCCTAGCATAGTCCACAGTCATTAGGGAACGCTCTTATGAGCAGGCAGCAAATAGACTGCAAAGACAAGTTATCCTCATTATAGTCCAGGCGGCAGCAGGATCGAGCCTGCTTTAGCCTTTGTGTATCCTGCATTGTGCCATCCCACTGAATGTGTGTGCCACTGTTTTTTTTCCCCTTCAGCCTGCAATGTGCTCTTTATCAACTCGGTGGAGATGGAATCACTAACAGGGCCACAGGCCATTGCCAAAGCTATTACGGAGACGCTGGCCGCTGACACCCCACCATCTGCTACTATTGTCCACTTCAAAGTCTCAACGCAAGGAATCACCTTAACAGACAACCAGAGGAAGTAAGAGCCAAATATGGTCTGGGACTCAGAATGATTTGTGGGCTTCGAAATGAAGACTGTTTTTTCACACCCATTATCTGGTTGTGTTAGTGAGAAGTTCCCCAAGTTACTCTCTGCTTCATAAATAAGGCCCTCAGCAGTGGCACTGGTATAATACCCCATTTCAAACTTCTGTTTTGTCATAATTGGCTAGTAGGCATCAAGTAAAGCTCAGGATATTTTTGCATTTAATACATCCCTGCTGGCCAGTGTTCCATTAGCCTTGTAAATGACTGATGCAGAGCTCATGTAATAGGATGGTACTGATTACCTTGGGGTTGTTTGGTCATTTGTATGGATGGGCCCAGAAGCATTCATCCACTATCATTTCTTTTAACTATGTCACTTACTCATGTTCATATTTCTGTTTCAGGCTGTTCTTCAGACGACATTACCCCATCATCAGTGTCACCTTCTGTGATGTGGACCCACAGGAGAGAAAGTAAGTGGCAGGGTTTTTGTTTTATTGTGATTAAAGAGACTCAAATCAAAAAAGTACTCATAGGCAGATATATCATAGCAAAGATGGGGTGGGGAAAATGACTTTCTGTTTTCTATCCCACGTTATTTATTTATGTAAAGACTTTTACTGTTGCTTTCCAGTGTAAGCTTGCAAGGTGCCTAATAAGAAGCAGCTAAAACTCAACATTTGGGCAGTATTTTTAAAAAATAAACAGTGAAAAGAGCAATAAACCAGAGAAGGCAAGAGTAAAATACACCATCCATTAAAGTTCAAGAGCCTGGCCCTGAAAATCTAACAGGATAGGCACCAGCTGAGTATCACTAAAGAAAAAGAAAAAAGCCCTGTCACCTGCATGTGACTGTACCTTGAACAGTGCCTGGTTTGCATATCTTAAGGAACAGGCAGTTTCACAGAACAGGATCATATCCACAAAGGAACTCCTAATTTATATCAGACAAAGAACCTATTTAAGGAGCACTAAACCATAGCTGAACAAAGCGAAATATAGGAGATGGCAGAACCCTTCATTCCCTTCCTTTGCTTCTCAGAAAATCCAAAGTTCTTGCAGACTCCATTTTCCACATAGAATGCTATAATTGTAGAGTTGGAAGGGACCATGAGGGAATCTTTTAAACCCATGACCCTGAGAGTAAGAGTCTCGTGCTGTACTCACTGAGAGCAGAAATCTATGTAATTAAACTTCTGTTCTTCTGTGACACTGCAGCAAGGTGGACTTCCTTAATTTCCAAAACACAGGAAATTGTCAATAGTAGGTGAGATTTCTAGGTGCCTCACACACTTGATTATCCTTTATAAGGAACTACGCGAGGAGCAAAGGTGACAAACTGAACTTCAGTGAACCATTTGCTTTAGACAGTAGGGAAGCATCATGGGAACACAGAAAGCTGCTTTATACCGAGTCCAACTATTTGTCCAGCTAGGCCAGGATTGTCTATGCTGACTGGCAACTGCTATCCAGGGCTTCAGACAGGGGACATTCCCACCCCTACCTGGGATGCCAGGGATTGGACTTGGGATCTTTTGCATCTGAAGCAGATGCTGTACCATTTAGCTATATCATATCCCTGCTAGTTTCAGGGGCTTTGATTGGCATAAATATTTTGACATGAGATTCCAGAAGACTGACTAGAAGGGCCTGCAAAAATCACACCGTAGCCCATTGTTGTTTATGAAAGCTGTTCAATAGTGGAGGCACTGGAGCAGCTTGTATTTCAGAGACATTTTCCCAACAGCTCATAATTTCAACACTTTTGAAGATCTTAATATGTTCTGGCAACAGACCGTTTCTCAGAAGGGGATAAGGAAGAGGGGTTTCTCATAATAGTAGGAGGTAGATGGAGCCCACGCCCCTTTCTTGGCTGTACTTATTTGTTACTTTAAACAGGGAAGAAAGGGGTCAAGTGATTAGCCACCAATTCAGTCAAAGTGTTACTTTACCAGTCTTCCCTACCCCCATACCCCACTTTAATTACTCCATTGTACAGGTTGGACCTTAGTATTATTGTGGATTCCTGCCCTGGTGAAAATTAACCAAAGGCTGTTCTTATTCTCCTCAGGTGGACTAAGTCAGACAGTGGTGGTGCTGCAAAGTAAGTCTTGTTTTTCAACTTCAGGTTCATTGTTAGACCATTACAAAGGACAGAGGCCCTTCTGACAATGGCTAGATTCTCCAAAGCTTACAGACATGTATGAATGGTTCTTTGGCCTAATTTATCTTGGATCAAAGTTGTTCACATAACTGAGAGGAGTGATCAGATGGAGAGTTGGTCTGAACTTCCATATTGGTCCTAACTTTGAGGTCCAAAAGGCTTTAAAGCAGAAATCATCAGACCAAGAGAGATGTAATAGGCCAAATCTGTTTCCAGAAAATGTTTTTATTTTAGGCCAAGGGCCCAGCTTGGCTTTTATGTTATGCAAGTGTTGAGTTCCCCATCGTTCCCATGAAGTGTCATGACTCCAGTTTCCACATGTCATTATAGACATGCCTGCTACATTTCTGAGTAAACAGCAAAGCCCATTCTTAGCCACGAAAATAGCACAGATAATACACACCAGCCCACATGGCCCTTGATTCCCAAAGGAGGGGTGTGCCACTGCCATACCAAGTCATCTTTGACTTCTCCAGACAACCATCAGGGAACGTAGCACAAGGTTCTTAAAGTCTCTGAGGAAATCTTGAGAGAAACCATCTTGGTTGAATTCTTTGTTGCACAAGAAGTCTTGAAGTTCTCTGGATTTTTTCAAGTGTTTACCTAAGGAAATGAAATACAAACATGTCAACTTCCACTTCATTTACACTGGGAAATGTTACTTTAAAAATAAAACAGAGAACGTGTTTAAATAATATTTGAGAATGTCTGGTTGTATCCCCCCCCCCAAAAAAAACCCCCAGACCTGGTTGAAAAGTTATATGCAGAAGGCTGCATACATCTGCACATGTCCATTTCCCACTCAGTTGGTGCATCCATCTGTTTCAGGGAGTGGGGAGTGCCCCTTGATTCAGACAGATTTGCTTTCAATCTGTTATCCGTGCTGTCAAAACCATGCTTAGCATTGCATGAATGGCTCCATCAACTGGTACCACAGAAAGAACCCTGACTTCAGTTCCTCAGTTTAATGTTCCTCAGCATATGGCAGTCTGTAACCACAAGCAGTGATGGCAGTCTATCCTACCTATGTCCAACTCACTTAGGGACTGTTGCCTGTGTCTAGCTTATCTAAACTCACACTGGAGAGTCCAGTACTTCATGTTGAGGTCACATTTCACATGATCCCAAAGGGGATGGAGGGCAGGAGACAGAACAAGAGTCTGCAAAAGACTCTTGCCATCCCAAACTCAAATGCAAAAACTTCTTTTTTTCTAACCTCCCAAGTTTTGCCATTTTGTTTAGCAAAAGAAAAAGGACTGAAAAATGCAGTAGAAAAATGCAATCAGAGTAATAATTTGTTCCAATAAACAATGGAGAGTTTTGTACTATAGATGTGATACTAGCCCATACATAATGAGAGATTTATTGAATATGATCCTTCTACTAGGGGAGAAAAATCCTATTAAAAGCCAAGCTGTGTGACCAATTTGAGCTACTTCCTCTCTCTGGTTGTGTTTTCTGTTCTCCTGATACTGCCTCTAGCTGAGTAGCTTGGAGCGAGCTCTGGGGGCTTATGGGCCCCACTAATTTTAGGTACTGTCTATAGCAAGGGGTGTTTTTATTAGAATCTCCAGCTGTCTGGATTTTTCTTTCTCTAATTAGAAATGACAGGAGGAGGATCACATTTTGTTCCATTTTGTTTCATCTAGTATTTATAACTTTCCTTTTGAAAGTTAAAATTGAAAACAAACAAACAAACAAACCCAAAACATCTTGTTCTTACTGAGATAATGGAGCTACACCAATTGAAATCCACATCCTTTCTCCAAAAGCCACACCTCCCCACCTCCAATTCCATGTGATACATGTCTCAAGTTCCACTGGTAGAAGATTGAATATTTATATAGCTTATCTGATAACACTAGTATGCAATCTCTGCTCCACAAATAGCTGTGGTTATTCATGTCTGGCCTAGCTTACACCTTTATCTTTCTCCCTCGCCTCCCATTCTTTTCTTTGTCATCTCTGCAGACTCTTTGGCTTTGTGGCCAGGAAACAAGGCAGTACAACAGACAACGTCTGCCACCTCTTTGCTGAGCTGGACCCCGACCAACCAGCTGCCGCCATTGTCAACTTTGTCTCCAGGGTCATGCTCGGCTCCTCTCAGAAGAGATGAACCGATGCCTTCCCCCTGAAGGGGGCTTCTTGCCCTTGAATTTTGAAGAAGGACTTGGAGTTGTTCCGAGAAGGAGTGCAAGGAAGTGCGTTGCAAAAGAGGGAAGTGAACCAATTTTAGGGGGCGGGGGGAGAGAGGGAGAGTGGGGGAAGGTCTGAATTGCTGAAAAGCCCAAACCAAGCAAACGTACGTACATAGTAGAAACCAAGGAACCGACATCGTCGCCTTTCCCTGCCAAGTTCAAGAGGTGGAGACAATTTTGGCTTTTTGGATCAGCATGAAATCAGAGAATTCAGCCCCACAGGCCAAAGCACGGATCTTATTTACCTTTGTGGGGTAGGACTATATAGTAGTTGCTTGTTTAGAAAATAAGGCAAACTTTTAAAAAATCATGAATACGTGAGCTGCAGGAATCACATTGAGAGACATGCCGAACAAGCAATCATTGGTACCCATTTCTGAAAGTAATTGCTCCCAACTCTTCAACTGCTGAATGTATGGAGCGTGTGTGCGTGTGCCTGTGTGTGCGCATTTGTGTAGTGTGCACCTGTTGCAATACATATCTGTGGAAATCTGCAGTGTTAAGATCATGACTTTGCTGAATGATGTGATGGTTATTCAGAACGGTTGACCCCTGCATTCTCCTCCTCCTCTAGGAACATTGGCCTCCATTATTCCAGCTGGAGAAGCCTCATGAGCAGTAGCGCCTGATCTACTACAGAGGCAGGAAGTCCACACCTCATACATGTGCACAGTGCATGTGCACACATAATTTGTATACCAGAGTTGCAGGGAGTATTCCCCTAGCTAAGTTTAAGGAGCATGCTAGCCACATCATAATTATATCTTCTGGTTTCTATGCAATGAGACCCATGGTTGGTCATTTGAACAGGGAATCTGTCCCATGATCCCCTTGCCCCTAAAAAAAAATTAAATACCAGCAGTTTGGGAATGCCATTCCTTTCCTGTCCAGGCTTACCCCTTCTTGGTAGGCATGCACGTCATTTTGTATCTTGCATGGAAATTATTCAATTGCGCGAAGGCAAGATGAATGATCCAGTAATGGGGAGAGGGGGATCTTGTTTTGAAGCCACTAGGAATAATGATGTAAGGAGAGCCAACTTGGTGTGAGCTTTGGCTTAAGCACAGCCATAGTTGATTAATCTGTATCCATTTGAGCGCAACAATTAATATGTAGCAAAATTCATTATTTTGCCTCTTCAGGCTTTGTGTTTGCTTCTGGAGGCATCAGATCTTGCATCGACACACTAGTTGACACTTGGCAGTGTTGTCCTCAACTGACATTTGTTGTGGAAAGGGAGGCAGTTTCTACCTTGCACATCTTTTTTGTGCAGAGCCACTACATATCCATTTTTACAGTGAATGAGGTAGTAATGTAGCAGCAGCCATGGAGGAACTATGTATATTTCTGCCAACATCACAAATTAGTCTTTTTACTAGCATGACTTCTGCCACTCCTAATGGGGGGGCCTGCAGAAGTGCTGCCTATTAACTAATGGCTCTGGGTATCTTTGTCAAGGAAAGGTTGACTTGTCAGGAGACGTCTGCTTTGTTGTGGAAGTATCCTTCTGTTGTGTAGGGTTCTCACATCATCTGCACTGGCAAATCCCAGACATGAACACTTGTGCTGAATGGACAAAGAGATGTTCCCATGTGTCAAATCCTATGGGTTTATTATGAATTCTTCAACCTCTACTTAGACTAGAGTCAAGGCCCTGCTGAAAGCAAGTCACTTTTGGCTTGCTGTGTCAGCTGGTCCAACGGGGATTGTTCAAAGACTTATGAAGAGACTAGCATGCATGACAACAACTTGAATCAACAGATAAGGAGCATGTGGGAAGTAAGCCCTTCACACCCTCCTCTGTTGATAACACGCAACAGGACTCATAACACACAGTGTGGGTTGGGCTGGGCTGAGACCTCCCATTTAAAACAATGGATGAAAAGTCTGTTCCCCTAAAATGCCATCTGGGTTCCTGAATTAGCAGGGGAAGATCTTTAGGGACAGGCTGTGTGTTGATGAAGCACTTCAGCATGAAGCCATGCAACATTCACTAAAAAGTAAAAATACAAACTCCAAGTCATGCAGTCACCTAAATTCCCCTAGAGAGTGTGGCTCTCTCATTGCCTTGATATAATATATATATGTATGTATGTATGTATGTATGAAATATACTGACGAAATAATGTAAGCTAATCAAAAAAATTTAAAGTGAAATTTACACAAAAAGTATTTATTTTTGCCATATTGCTTTTATCTATCTTTTACCTCCTCTGATATTTTCATCTTCCTACATTCCCCCCTCCTCCCTGTCCATGTTATAGACTCTTGTATGTATAACTTAGTACAAAGTGCTTATTTGGTTAGTATTATTGACATGGGCAAGATTTCAAAAGATGTCCATCCCTCTCCACCCCAGCCCCATAAGAGCAATGTATTTTGATATCATGCCACAGGGCAGTGCAACAATACAGCCTTTCTCATCCCCACCTCCTCATTTTTAGAAATGAGCAAGTGAGCATGTATAAATTTTGTACTTCGTTGCTGAGTGACGCAAAGGTTAGAGGTGTGCGTATGTGTGAAAGTGTGTGAAGAGAGACTTATTTCTGGATACTGTATAAAGCATGAGTTTTGCATCCAAGGACTGTTGTTGAGATGGTTCCTTGGATGGAGTGGGAGCATCAGTTATTGGTGTCATCGTCCAGCCTCTGCCCCACCCGCATCCAGATGGGATGCCAGAGACTGCGATAGCTTATTCTCTTCTAGGTTACAAATATTTCCTCCTTCTGCAAAATTCAAGCAAGATGATTCCCCCTCCCTCACCTGCAACTGTCTCACCCTGCCATTAACCAATTAGAGAAACACTGTGTCTATAGATATATATATAAATATTATAAATATATATATTTTTTGAAAGTCTCTATTTTTCAGACTTCATTTTTTTCACTGCTTTCAAAAAATTAAAATTTGCAATCTCACCCTTCCCCTTCATCATTTGCTGTCTTGCCACAGAGAGCGGTATTGAAACTTTATGGTTCATTATTGTTTTGCCATTCAAAGGAAGTGACCTTGATATAAGGCTTCTGTGGTCACATATATATCATCATGGCGAGCACACGCATGTCAGAATACCTGCTTCCAGCCATGACCTGCTCACTGCTCCTTTACTAACTCACTAGCTGAAGATGGAAAGTTTAAAGATCCCTATGTGTTTGGGCCATACTTGCTGACTATGGCTTTATTTTAAAAGGCAGAGCTAATCACATTATGTAACTTGTTGCTTTTCCAGCTTGCATTCAAGACAAAAGCTGCATTTTAGGAGTAACTGTTGTATTTATCAACCACAGTTTTTCCATAGATCAGGACCCCAGCTCCTCCAGGGTGGCTCTCGATCCGGAGCTAACCAAGTGCTTGTGAAAAAGAGCACAAAGAGGCACAAGAAGTTGCTAGAAGAAATGAGAGTTTCCCCAGACCCAATAATTTCTGTGTATATCTTGATTGGGTTAGTGGAGTATGATTTTTATCTGCCCTTCCTTCCTTTCCCTCAACTTGCAGTGTGCCTCTCCATTTGTACTAAGAACCATAGAGCAGGGATCAAAAGGAGACCAATCTCGATGGAAAAACCTCTGGTCCATTTTTATGGACTGCCAGTGCCAACCCAGGAAGGAACATCCTGGCACATGTGAGGAGGAGAAGGCAACCAATTTTCAAAATACTGTCACAACTTCAGAGGCAACAGATTGTCTCCTTCTCTGCCTTGTTGGGCTATTTGCGTCTGCCATGTTCTTTATCCATTGATCTCCCGCACCCAGCCACTTGCCCAGGATGTAAGTGAGCTGCTCACTAGGTGAGTCATCCTTGGGTTGGTTTGTTGGTGTGAATTTGCCTCAGCCACAGTTTCTTCATAGGCTTAAGGAGGCTGTTTGTGGCACTGGAGAGAGCGAGTCCCTGTTCTAAACTGGTTTAGTTGCTTTCTGCCAAACTCCAAGTGCTGGAGGAGCTGCTGCAATCCCCGAAAAAAACTTGTGCCATTTATTGAATGTCTTTTAAAGAGCACAAGAGAAGATAATTCCATCTGAAACTCACCAACTCATTTCCAATGCCTGGGACTGATGTCTAATGTAATCCCCCCCCCAATGTATGCAATGTAGTAATAACTCTACCCTTTCAATAGAAGGTGTTATATTTTATACACATGCACACAAACACCCTCCTCCGTACAGAAAGAACTGCATAATCTTGCCAAAGATACCTGTCTGAAATGCACTTTCCTCTTCCTGTTGGCTGTACATTTCTTGAATGTGCCTCTTTTTCACTCTTTAGTTTTTCTTTCTTTGTTTTAAAATCGTGTTTACTAGTGACTTTTGTTCATTATGTTTTTCTCTAGCAAATTTGTGAAACTTAAATCACCCTTCCACCAGCTGGATGGTGATAACTAATTTGATATATAACTTGAGATTTGAGGAAGGTTACTGAGCAGTGAAACAGCCAAAGTAAGATGTAGAAGAGAACAGGAGCAAAGCCATTCATATACCCTCATGTCCAGTTCCTTAAATGTTATAAAAATCCCAAATTTATCCCTAAAGCTCCTGCAGTTGCTTGCTTTAAATACAACTTCAAATAAGTAATCGTTTTTAAATAAGTAATCCCTTCCCAATGCCTGTGAAAGAAATTTAAAGTAAACAGCATTAGAGACAGTACTGTCTCTTTTTGTCTCTATGTAGCTGACATACAATGGATAAAGATGTTTAATATTTTGCAGCAACAAATATTATTTGACATCCAGCTCAATATAGCTGTGAGGATTAATGACCTAATATATCTCTGCATTATGGCAAACAGCTGCACTGCTACTCTACATGGGGCATTGAGCTAGCATTGTAGTTTTGCTAAATCTTTCTTGTAGTATAAGAAAGTCATAAGGCCAGAGTCATAAGGACCATACTAGACCAATACCCAAAAGAAACCAATGGCCTGTACTCAGTAATTGGAGCTGGATGTATTGGAGAAACATTTAAAGGCCACAGGCCCAATATATTACTATATTCTGGCAACCATCAATTTATTAATCTGTTTGTGGATGACTCAGAACACGTTATTCAAGTTGAGTCTGTTCTGATTAAGCCAAGAAGTTCAGTTAAAAATTAAAAGAGATAAAACCATCACTTTGTGAGGAATAAACTCCCAGGTTTATACATGGACATAATAGCTTCTGTCATACTAAGGCAATGAAGACTAACATCTCCTATTGCAGCCCCCTTATAAAGCTTCCACCCATTTTTAGAAGTTGTTCCATAATTTGTCATCATAGTGTTTGTACAGCATTTTCATCAGCATTCTCACCCACATTAAAAACAAACAAACCCTTGCTCAGCATGGCCCCTCATTCACCCAGTGCCCCGTAATGGCAACCTGGCAGCATAGCCACAAAGCTCCTGTGGTTCTCCAAATAAATCATTAGCCAATGCCATCCAATATATACCTGAATTTGGGGCTAAAGAAAAGCAGCATGTATAGGGTTATTAATAAAAGCAACAGACTCCTAAAACAACACCGGAATATTGAGCCCCACAAAAAGAAGACATTTTACTCCTAACCATATTCCTTGGAAGTGCCCCATTACAATCATGTGGTCCTACAAGTGATGGGTTTAGGATTGGGATGCTGGTTTCTGTTTCAAGTAGGTACTTTTTCAAAGAGCAGCATAAAATTACTCAACTCTGGAGCAAGCCCATTGATCTCCAGTAGTCAGTTCCCATTTTTTTAAGTAGGTCTACAGGAGATGAGTGGCATAGCTCCAAAATCAGTTTCAGATTTAAAGCCAAATGGTCCAAATCTAACAGTGTTTACTAGGAAGTACATCCCATTCAAGTCAGTGAGATCTACTCTCAAGTTAAGAGGGCAGTTCTATGCAGAAGTCAATTCCACTGAAGACAATAGAGCTTATAGACAATGGTTATAGGGTTGCAGCCGCTAGAAGCAGGGAGATCCAGACTTTAAAATTGCAGTTCAGACTATTTGCTGTTTTATGACTACCATGGTTAATGTTGTTACAGCACCCTTTATCAGTATTAATGACCTTTTAAAGCAACTTTTTGTTTCTTCTTGCATCCCCTCCCATTTTTAAAGTACACACCAAACATGCAAATGCCTACACAAAGAGGAGTAATTGGGAAGGGAAACAAGCCACATGCCAGAATTAACTCCCTTTTTATGTATTTATACAGACAGAATTATCCTTTATATTTTGTATCTTTGTGCCCATACCTTTTGTCACTTCTCTAAGAGACGCCTCTGCATCACCCATGGTTCACGTGTGAATGGACCATGCACAACTAAGCTTTCCTTTCCCTTTGTACAGCTATCTTGACTCATTGCAGTTCCTTGTATGGCTTTATAAATGATAAGATTTTAAACAAAATCAATTATATGAAATATACTGTTGCTTGAAAATGCCCAGCTTGGTGTCTGGATTGCTGGAATTGTATCTCAAAACTTTAAGGGAGCAAAGGAATAAAGACTCTCTACTTTTTGCACAGGGAAATCATGATGGTGGCTGTATTCACTCCTGCTCCCTTGCACTCTCACACCGAAGAGTTTGCACGCTGCAAAAGAATAATAGAAAATGGTCCCTAGAGTTGCTCCTGAATTTCACCCAAAGAGAAATTTGAGATGAATGTAGCTATTCTTGCTTGTCCCTTTTGCCAAAAAACCCATGGAGAATTTTGAAGAAAAACTGAAATGACTGCACAACGACCAGTAGCAGTTTCCACTCATTATCACCTAAGCATATGTTTATGTAAATGTGGACCTGTCCTACAGCAGCCCAGTCTCTGCAACAAAAAGTTGGGCCAGAGAGCAGGAGGGGCTTTCTAGTGGAGCACCTTGCATGTACTTGTTTGGGAGGACACAAGGGTCACTGTGTCCACAGAATCCTTTTCTTCACCCTGCAGTGGTTTTTCTAGAATTCCCAATGCATGCAAATGCATAAAGAAGGTTGCACCACATTAGGCATTGGGTATGATACAGAAATGGGGGAATCTATCTATCTATATGATTATAAAGGTAAAGGACCCCTGACAGTTAAGTCTAGTTGCAGACGACTCTGGGGTTGTGGCGCTCATCTTGCATTACAGGCCAAGAGAGCAATGAGCGCTCACCCCGTTGCATGGATTCGAACCGCCGACCTTCTGATTGGCAAGCCCAAGAGGCTCAGTGGTTTAGACCACAGCACCACCCACGTCCCTGGCATCTATCTGGTTATCATAGGCTAATAACTGGCAGTATTTTACTGTAATCACCTTCCTGCTGCTACTGGTTAAGTTGCTGTTATGTCACAGAACAGTCACATACATTATAAATACTGTTGAGAGGACGCTTTCTCAATATTTGAAAAAGCAGTGCCATTGCTGTGAAGGGAATGTAAAGTTGCCAGAGTAAAGCTGCACAAAGACCCTTACAAAAAGGGGGTGGAGTGGTCTTGGTGAGAAGCAATAGTGGAAATCCAAGTAGGAAAATCCCTAGGAAGTAGCAGAGAAAAGAACAAGGGGTCTAAGAGGAAAGTTAGACGAAGGAAAGGGTGAAGAGATGAGGAAGAAATAGGAGCTGGGGACAAGATGGAATGAGAGGGGGAGCTGATAAAAATCTGTATAGGAACATAGAATCTGCTTTATTTTTCCTGTTTTGTCACACTGGAAAGTAACACTGGGGCAGAAAGTGGGGAAGTCACTCTCACTTGTGCCATGCTAGATATATCACATCAAATGAACTCTTTGCCACAGGTTGAGTGGGTGGGATTCTTATGCTCTGTTCTTTAGAAAATGGGATCTTTCTTTTTAAAACAATATCTGAGTGCCTCCAGGGTGTCCGTATTTTGCAAGAGGGGTTCAGGTACATGCAAGGACTTTAGTTTTGCACAATTGAAGTGGATTAAAGCACAACAAATCGACTTTTGAAAAATAAAAAATGGACCTTTTGCAATTTGGGAAGTGATGGGGAAATGCATTGATAAGTGTGGGCTGAACAACTCACTAAGGAAAGACATACAAACACCCTGCAAGCATCTGCCCCATGAACCAAAAAGAATGAATGCACTGTAAAGACCAGATATCACCACCATTGTGCACACTTTGTGCAAGCAAATTGGAATGGCGAATAAAAAACTCATCTGAAGGACCTTAATGTACTGGGTAAGCACTTCTCCTTTCATGTCCACCATATCAATTCTCTTTCCATCTTTCTTTCTAACAAAGACAAGGTGCTTTGGAACGTAGGTATTTCTGAGTGACATCTGCAACCAGATGACTGACAGACATACTTTTCAGTTGCTTGCTGTTATCAGTGACTTAATAATAAATTACTTAGTATGTGAAGCACATAACACAATAAATGTTTACCATCAACAAACTCTTGCCAAGTACTATTTGGAATAACACACAAAGCCCAAGATCTTCAGTCATGTTAAGCCATGATATTCAGCAAGATTACAAATTGTAATTTCTGTTCAGCCTGGGAAAAGCCAAAATTATAAGCAACAGGAAACATGGGACTGTGCCAATAATGGCAAACAATCTGTGAGGCTCTTCCCCTCTGCAGCATGTTCTTCAGCTTATCCTATATTCTGCCATCCTCCTCCTGCTACACAATCCCTGACATCATCAACAACCAACAAAGTGAAGCATGGGAAATATACAGCACAATAATATCACATACCTGTCAATTGTCCCACTTTGTGCGGGACATCCCAGAATTACAGAAGCCACCCTGGCTTCTGATTGGATCCTGGGATCTCCTGTTTTGACTCCCACAAGAGCACAGCCTAAAAAGATGCTCTGTTGGGGGTGGGGCATGCTCTTGTACGAGTCACCTGACTCCCACGAGAGCACGGCCCTGAAAGACGTGCATCCAGATTTTTCTCTGCAGGATGTTGGAGGGTATGATATCAGAGTGTAGGGTAAGGTGAATCACAAGCTATGGAGCACTGGGGCACAGTGGAGAGAAATGCAGGATATTCTGTTTCCCAATTGCAGACAGATGTGTGTGTCATGCCTAAGGGTTATTTTCTAATGTGACCATTTCCATAAATCAGATGGAGAACCTGAGCCATCTGGATGTTACAGAACTACAGCTCCCATCAGCCCTAACAATTAGCCATGATGGCTTGGACCCATGGGAGCTGGAGTCCAATGACATCCAGAGGGCCTCAGGTTCCCTACTTCTGCCACATATTTGTTCATATTCTGAGACTAATCAAATCAAAGTTCCTGGCTGTCTTTTCTTCCTAGGAAAGAAAGTGGGTCCTAAAACAAGTAACATTAATTTTTATATCAAATGCCAACTAGACACTTTAGGCACCACTCCTAGGTGCCAGCTCTTCAGAGATCAAGTTTTACAGCTTCTCTTCAGACCCTTAAGTGCTCTGTTAATGATCCCTCTCTCAGTTCATGCATTTGTTACAATAACTTGAGAATAAAAAGATATATTTTAGGTAAATCTTGTTTGTAAGCAACAGAGATCCTCTATCAACACTGTATGGATTCTTTGAATTGTATGGATTCCCAGGATTCTTTTTCTTTTTTTCTTTTGGAGTGGGGAGGATGTGCTTTAAAATGTACTTTAAATGCATATTGTGTATGCAGCCTCAGAATACCCAAACAAAATCTGTGTCTGTTCTTTTTCTGGGTGAGTTACAAGTGCAATGAAGTGACACAGAAAGAACAAAACAAACACCTTCAACTCCAGGCCTCTATTCTTTTTCAAGGGTTTAACTTTCTTGCTTTCTCTGTAATCTTCACAATTGCCCTTTAAGGAAGATCAATATGATCATGGCCTCTGTATCAGCGATCACTGGCTTACCACAAACTCATGGTTGTATAGGTGAGGCAAAATTTCAGCCATGATTTTACTGGCTCAGAGCTTTCATGTACAACCACTTCACAATCTCAACATGTCAGAGAATTAGCCAGTGGACCACAGCATGCTAGGAAGTCTGATTTCCCTCAAATATCTCTGACATTAAGCATTAACATGGACATGGTTGGGCCCATATGTCCAGTGTGATTTGACTGCCAGAAAGAGAGAGAGAGAGAGAGAATATATATCGTAAATCTAAGGAGATGTCTCTTTGTGGTTCGAGGACCCGACCCCCGCGAAGTAAAATGAAGACACAGGGACACGTGATATAAGGTTAATGGGCTAGAAAAGGCCACAACTTTATTGATTACAGCAATGAAAAGGTATTGGCTTAGGCATTGGATCGCGAAACAAGTGGGTTTATTCACCAGGGGTTCATCACCAGTTGATGCTAATCCAACTATAGGCTCACCCCTGATGTCACCGAGGGTCGTGCCATGGCCTCCCGCCAAGCAGGCTTCGGACGGAATACACGACCGCCAGATTCCATTAACGGAATACCCCTAGAAATTGAAGGCATAGGCGATGGCCACACCTAGCACTTCAACACACCACAACAGATTATTCCAATGCCTAACTGCCACCCGAGCTAAAGGCTCGCCGCCAATACCTTCAACGCTGCAACCAATCCCAGATGCTTCTGCTGACGCTAGCTAACCAAATGTCGTTCCCCAGATCCGATATGTGGACGCCGTCATTCCGGTATAAAGCTTGGTCGCCGATCCGGATACGGTCATGATAAATGACTCAGCCATACATAAAGCGCACCCAACGGGCTACCGCCCGATTTACGAGTCTCCTGGTTCTTTCAATGGCCATACAGCTTTGCGCACCGCGCCAAACAGTTCTTTTCAAGAAGCAGGACCAGAACACCGTTGTTCTGGGACACAAGGCTGCAAATGCATTCAAGTCTCTTTTTATGCTCCACAACAAGTCCACACTCCTTCTGTTGGCGAGGTCATTCTCCCCAAATGAATTGCAAGGATGTCGGGAGGGCCGCACTTGGCTACTTTCTCCCACAGCAATGGCATAAGCTCCTCCCAACGCATGCCTCTTGTCGAAAACCAGGAAACTCGAACACCATGTGGAAGGCCAAGATTGTGTGCAAGGCCGCAGCTCACCGCTTGTACGCGGGCCCAATGAACTATACTGTGGACGCAACTCCACACGCTTCTCCTGAGCATAGCTGGGGGTAAAAGACAGAAAAGAAAAGGCGGATAAGTAGGGTAAAGCGCTGCAGGTCGCATATTAGACTTATAAGCATTGGATTTCCCACTGGGTGGTTGCGAGTCCTACTGCACATCAAAGTATCTGTTAATTTACTGCAGCCTAGTTCTGCTGCCCATCGTACATACTCATACTTAACTGCCAGGACTGCATACACAGTACATCAGCTTGGTTACTGGGACTACTTCAAATTAGTTTGAGGCATAAATGAATACATGTTAATGAAATACAGTAATACGTCTGCAAACGTCCACCTCATCTAGCGT
The DNA here is from genome assembly GCF_964234715.1 of Podarcis melisellensis. Taxonomy (NCBI): domain Eukaryota; kingdom Metazoa; phylum Chordata; class Lepidosauria; order Squamata; family Lacertidae; genus Podarcis; species Podarcis melisellensis. The sequence goes on from NC_138528.1 coordinate 85,905,249, forward strand.
CCATTCCAGCAAACGTCCATAGCAAACCCAGAAGTAACAGAACGGGTTACTTCCGGGTTTGCTGCTTGCGCATGCACAGAAGCACAAACTGCTCCACACGCGTGCACACAGCACTTTGCCCTGCATCCTTTTCGGCTAGCGACTGGGGCTCCAGAATGGACCCCAGTCGCAAAACAAGGTATGACTGTACAACAATGTACAGAAAAGTGAAGGCTGAGGTTTGGAGAACAATGCTTGCAGCTTCAGTTGGGGCTGATGAGAATTGTGTTTCAACCCACGAAGCCCCTGTTGGGATAGTGCCAATAAGCTGCAAGCACCTTAAGTGTTCCCCTCTTATCCATGAAACAACAGCTGTTGAAGCTGCTACCTGCTACCCTGTCCTAGATCCCAAACTTTCTCCCTTTGGGACCTGGACATGTTGGCAGGGAGGACTGGAGCTACAGACAAGGAATAAATTCAACTCAGTTTTCATTTAAAGGTGGGTCTATTAAATTTGCTCTTTCTAAAACAATAGGAGAACTGAAACACAGCCCTACTTCAAAATTCACAGTTCTCTGAATTTTTCAATGCAGGTCACCAACCAATGTTTACATTGCATTATATTAGGGGGGAAATGCTTGCAAAGATGTGGTACTGTATATGTGTCAAAACTTCATACATAAATGTGTTTATTAGGAGAAATTCACATTAAACTGCTCAATCCTTTTCATGAGGTTTTTTTTTAAGCAAAATGCTGCAGAAATATGGAGAACTGAATTTAATATTGGAAAAATGAGAAACAGAGAGAACCAAAGTTGGCAGATCTCTTTTCAATAGGAGCCCTTTGAATGAAATTCCAAACATTATCATCCTCAATGTTTGATTGGGTCACTTCAACAGTTCTAAATCAAGGGATTTTCTGAAGCAAGTGCCTTATTTGAACCCAAGCTGAAGCTGGTAAATTCTGAAGCTGCTCAAGCTTAGCCAGCCCATTTTCTAAAGAGTAAAATCTGGGCTTGAACTGAACCTTTTCTTCAGTGCACACCCCAAACAGGAAAAGTCACCACCTTCTAAAGTTGTTGGAATCATTTGGACAAGTTTCACCCATCCTGTCCTCCCACTCGCTTTTGTACAAAGTGCTTGGGAGTCTACTGGATTTTTTTGTGGGGGTAGCAACAAGGAGAACACTGAAAGTGGGGAGCAATCTAGTTTCTCATACACAAATAATGAGGATAGTGCCTGTACATTTGCTTAACATCTCAATTTTATCAAAGTTGGATGCCTAAACTATAGGCTAATACAAAGGTGTTTATCTGAACTTTAACATAAAGAAAAAAATAACAAAAGCTGGGAATCTGGGTATTACGCTTCATTGGAGGAAGGCACTGCCTCCTTTGCCCACCCCCACTCCCCAGTAAATGCCCATGTCTGGAACACTGGGACACTTTCAGCCCCATTTACACTGTGTGTGTGAGGTTCCAAGTGGCAGTTTTCTGTTTGTTTGTTTGTTTGTTTGTTTGTTTAATGAAAATATACCCTAAGACCACCTTATGGAATTAAGCGTGGATTCCATGTTCCAATCTACATACTTAATCTGGGAGCTGTAAATCAGGTGAGTTTGCTTCAGAATGTTAACTTATCAATTTCTTCATGGATCCTAAGGTGTAACAGCACATTAACTAGCAATGGCTGATTTATCCAACTATGTCAAATAAACCCTGTGATTCCCGACATCTCCACAGGCTTACTTCTGCATCCCTTAATTCCTTTGCAACAGATACTTTTTGGGGGACGGGGGGAAGACAATGCCTAATTAATTAGTGCCTAGTTACTCTTGTTATTCTTTCATTCAATTTGAAGGAAGGACTGCAATGCCTTTCCGTGACTGGGTTGTGCTGGAGGAAATTCTCTGTTGTTTCCAAAACTGAAATTCAGTCTCCAATGTTGAGGATGGTAGCCTTCCTGAAAGTATTACTTTCCATAGTTAGGGATGAAAAAGTGTGGACACAAAACCAAATATTTGGAATGAAAACATGCTCTTCTTTAACTGAACTCCCTCCCATTGTTTTGGCTCCATCTATCACGCATATTCTATGTTTCATGAAGAAACAGGAATCTATCTTACATGGAAATACTTTCTATTGAGGAAGGTGCAGCCTTTGCAGCCTAGTGCAAAGGACTTTCTGAGAACACAAACTGCCCCAGGTCAGCACACGTGTTTTAGTGGCACTGCAATGCTCTCTTCTGGGTTTTGCAACATTCCTTCAAAGCATTTTTGCTTTACTACATCACTGACTAATGCTCTGGGTATTTCTTATGCCCCATATACAAAACCCAACCACCATAAATACAGTGGAATAACACTAGTGGCAATCTTGCTTCATTGTGACAGAAATATGTATATATCTGAATTATGTAGAGCATTTGTAGCCATCTGAACTACAAAAACTGGGTAGATTATTTTTACCTGACTATGGTGCCCTTCGTTTCTGAATATACGGTAGATTGAAACAAATTCTCACCTATTCTCATTCCCCAACCCCCCCCCCCCCGTGAGCTAAAGCTGAACTTTCCTCTTGCCATCCTGCCAATTTCAATAACTTTGGTGAAAGCAGCTTATTTCCTCAAATGCAGTTTGAGATCCATTGTAGGGCTAAGCTTCTGTACTCTACTACATCAAAGAGGTTAGATAAGGGAGCATTTTTATATGAATTGGATCATAATATCTTGGTCTTTGTCTTGACTGCTTTCAGGGGAGCTAACTGCTGTTGAGCCTGGCCAGTTGAGACATAGTCCCAGGTAGTACTTCATGCTCTAGCAATTATCTAAATTGTTTCATTCTTTGGAACTATGTGTAGGGAGCTGGCCTACAGTAGGGAGGTGGGCAACAATTTCTGCAAAATATTCTGCCAAAGAAGGTGACAAGGGAAAGAATGATATGGCAGGATGTGAGGATTAGAAAGGGGTGGACATGCTGGAAGGAGAACAGGAAAGGAAAAGATGGGCAAATTGTGAGATGACTAGAACTATATAATGGATTGAGCAAACGGGGGGAAGGAAGAAAAATAAGAAACAGGAAGATGGGTTTATTTTGAAAATGCACCGGGGATTAGCTAGCTGTTTTCCATTTAATGCAATAAAAGCTAGAGAAGAAGCACACCCTTGTTTTTTTGTAAATGAAGTTCATGGCGTGTAGGCAGGGACAGTAATAATCAACAAGGGTGTGGTGGGGAGTCTCCACACCCAATGGAATGTTTTTGGTGCGGAGAAGTGGAATGGTGGCACTTGATGCCCAAGGTGGTTAGTTACATGAACCCTTTTGAGGCCTTGCCCAGCCCAGTCACCCCTCCACCTGAGAAGTTCTCAGGATCCTGTCATCCCCCAACCTCTCTAGATTCAGCTAGACTGGGAGGGATTTAGGGCCAAACTAGACTTGATGCATCTTTGCATTTAATGTGCAGGGTTGTTATTGTTTGAAAATGCAAACGGGGCATAGCCAAAGTGGGTTGACAATTATTATTTAATAAATTTGATAGCTGCTTTATCGTGCCCCAGGCAACCCAAAGAAACTTCTGAACAACCCAAAGCGACAGACAGACAGACAGACAACCAACCAACCAACCAACCAACCAACCAACCAACCAACCAACCAACCCCATATAGATACATTAAAACTAAGTGGAAAGAGAATATTACTTATTAGGACTGAAGCAGATATGAGAGGAGTTAACCCCTTACTTCCCAGCACTGATCCTGAGGGAAAGCCTTCCTAATAAACTGGTATTTTCACCAAAAGGAAATCCCCCACTGGCACCAATGCAGGATTTATTCTGCAAGGGCACCAATTATTACATTTCTACCCCACCTTTCTTTATAAGGGTGCACACATGGGAGACAACACACCCTAAGTTATATGGGGCTCAAAGCAGCCCATTTGTGGTTTGAAAACACTATGAATTGATCAGAAATAAAATAGGAAGCCAGAGTAGCCCACCCAATGGGAGTAATATACCTCTCCACCAAGCTGCAGAATTCTGCACAGCAAAGAGTTCCATGAAGAGCCTGCTAGGTGCCCTTCAGTAGGATATATAAGGAAGATTCATTCATCCTTGTACAGCTGAGATAGCAGGGATGAGTGTGACTTGGGCCTTATGAGAATACAGCACATGGGGATATGCTGCTTTCAAGATGTGTCTCCATCACTGTACACATGACCTGTCCAAAGGCCTCTCTATCCAGGGGTGCGGTGGGTGGGCACTGCCATCTCATGAATTTGGCACCTTTCACACCAGGCACATATGTAAATAGCTAGCTGTTTTAAAGTCACTAGTAATGCTATTTTTCTACAAAAAGAGGCTCACCATGAACACATCCCTTATTCATGACGCCCACCTGAGAGGTTCTAGAACTGGTTCCAGTGAGTTCTGGCTGAGAAAAAGCTCTCACCATTGGTAAGTCTTTCTACAGCATATTAAAATAGGAAGCCACAGTGGTACAGAAAATATGGTTTTCCTGTCCTGCCCGTTAGATGGCAGCACAGTACTTGTATAGTTCTACAAAGAGAGAAATGCCATCTTACATATTGGGTACTTCCTACCTTCCTTTCTTTTCCTATTCTAGATAAGCAATGCCCTTAGTCAGGGCTAATACTCAATTAGTTCAAAGTTTTGGTTTACCAGTCATACATCTGTTCTGAGTCCCTTTATTTCTTCTTCTTATCTCACTCATCTGTGGTGTGTTCCCTGTTTAGGTTGCACTTCTAAACCCCACATGTCTCTCAAATGACTCTCATAAGCATTAATCAAAGTGTTTGAGGTGGATTTTGGACCATGTTAGCTTTCTGTCGGACCAAGGGCCTCACCAGTGCCCCTTTTGTATTGTGTATTCATAATAACTTATGATCATGATGGTATCAAGACAGATTTAAATGATCCTGCTTACCAGATTGTTAGGTTTCCACAGTCAAAGTGGAAGGCCCAGGGACCAGATGCAGCCCAATCGCCTTCTCAATCCAGCCTGCAGATGGTCTGGGAATCAGCATGTTTTTACATGAGTAGAATGTGTCCTTTTATTTAAAATGCATCTCTGGGTTATTTGCGGGGCACGGTGGACTGGCCCATGGCTGAAAAAGGTTGATGACCCCTGCCCTAGTGCAACAAATCCACTTTAAAAAGAAATAAGACTTTTTGCAGTTTGGAAGGTGATGAAAAGCGAAAGATGAACAAATGACTAAAAGGAAGACATATGAACAAGCAAGTGAGGATGAATGCAGAACAAATGCTAATTGTCATACATCTGCCCCTCAAATAAATCAGAATGCATGCTCAGTAAAGACAGGATATAATCTAGTCTCAGCATAAACTCTGTGCAAGCCAAGCAGGATGAATGCTCAATAAAGAGGTTGCTTGGAAGGGACACAGGTTAGGCTTATAGCACATCAAACTGCCTTGAGCAACCTTCTGGGTGATCTCTCCCCAGTCTGTGCTTAGCCCCCAACTGCTTTTTAAAGTTTTTGCAAGGCTGACTCTATTCCTTGCAAAACAGCAGGTCAATCCAGTTTAATCCCTGGGAAAGAACAGAAGTGACTGGCTAGTCCAAGGTACAGATCCCTTTGTTGAATGTGAATTAGAAAAGGACAGTGCTACTTCTGCAGAGACAGAACTCCATGAAAATTAATTGGTTCACATCCATTTCCCACTCACTCAGTAACCACACAGAAATTCATAACCCAGATGAGTACGTATTAATAAGTAAATTCAGGGAGATTTGGTCAAATGGAAAATAAACATGGTTACATTTGATTCGTAGAGCAGAGTGGGCAGACCTCAGGCTTGTTGGATATGTTTTGTTTTTTGCTAGAACCTCAAGATTTACCAACCAGAGCCAGGTCCAAAATACTGAGTACAGGGTGTACCAGAAGTTACTAGAGCTCACAGTCCACTCCTGGTTAGCTTTCTTCATTTCAGCAGCCCAATGTAGTTGGTAAAAGGGGTTTTGGTTTTATTCAAGTAACTGGGAGACAAGAGAAACCCTTGCAGATCTCTTGCAAATAATCCAGAGATCTACTAGCAGGCCCCTGCCTAATGTCTGCCTAACTCCAGCCCTGTAGTACTAATCTCACAGTTCCATTTGCCTTGTCTGCTGAAAAGACTGGGAAGGCAGTGGTGGCTGGAGTCTCTCTTTCATGGAAATGATTTCTGTCCAGAATCCTTGAATTTCTCCATAGGGCTTGTTCTTTCTTTTAAGTCTCTTTTTAAAGTCTTTACATCTCAGACTTCCCCACTCCCAAGCGCAGGGTTCCACAAAGCGATGCCTTTGTCTCTTAGAAACACACAAAAACCAAGCTGACCACTTTAGCATGGTTTCACTCCACCCTGCCACCCAGCGACAGCTAAATCCATATGTTAGCCCCCCAGCTAGATGCAGCAATTGGTTTTGTCTTTAGACATGCTTTCACTGGCATAGGAGCAGGCAGGCAGAGGTTTCCTCCTATGGAGAAGAAAGTAAATAAACCCAGCCCCTGGAATGACTTTCGTGGCCGTTACTGTATTAGAGTAATCATAGAGCGCATAGTGCTGGATAGTAATTAATCCCTCATCAGGACTGTACCAGGGGGATGCAAGGCCTATGGAAAATCACACTGTCCTCCTCACCACCACCACCACACTGTCTTAACCTCCCCTCTGCTTCTGCTGCCTCCACCAGCTCATTCCCTGACTTGCTCTAAGAAAGGATGAATTGGAGAGCTTTGCTAGATGGGTTCTTTTAGGTAGCTTAATGCCACATCTGCACCATACTTTTAAAGAATTGTTATGAAACTTTTACAGTCATGAGGTTCCTCAAACAATCCTGGGAAGTGTAGTTTGTGAAGGGTGCTGACAGTTATTAGGAGACCCCCTTCTCTCTTTCCAGGAAACACTAGGAATTGTAGCTCTGTGACGGGAACAGGGGTCTTCTCACAACTCTCAACATCCTTAACTACAGTTCACAGAATGCCTGGTTTGGGGGGGGGAGCCATGGCTGTTGAAGTGGTATGATACTGCTTTAAATGTATGGTGCAGATGTAGCCTTACACACACTAAACTGAATAGCCTTGGGCATGGGTGTGCACGTCTTTAAGTGATAATGCATATGACTTCACATACTGTACTTCTAAATGTGTTAAGCCAGACTTGCTGTGTTTGGGGCCCCTACTGCTCATTCCACTGCCCCAAAATCCTACCCTGACAGCATCACTGGGGAAGCTGTCCCTTGTTCCTCCTTTCTCCTCTCAATTACCGTGGCTGTTTTGATTGGTAACAGCTACATGATTCCAGGCTCATTTCCACTTGTTTATGGGGTTTTGCCGCTAGGGGTTAGTCACCCCCTGCAAATGAAGAAGTAGTTGGGGGTGGGGGATAAAGGACCAACTGCAAATAGCTTTGCTGGAGAATGGACTGAGTGGTATGTCAGTGTGTGGATGCCAGTCGGCTACTTCCTTTCAAACAGCTTTTTCTCTCCAGGCTCTGGGCCAGCTTTCCAGGGTTGGTGCTATTCCTTTTATAGTTCAATTCCTTTGACAAGATAGACGGTCTTTGAAGAGCAAAGGGGAAAGGGGCAGGAGAGCAGGCTGCCTCTTTGGGTGGAAAAAAACAGCCAGCCGTTGGAAAGGATTCCCTTTTCCACAATATTCAGGGTGGGTGGTTAAGTGTAGGCATGCTAGCGGCTGCAGTTTATTAACTACACTTGTGCTATTCTCTCCTGCTAACCTTTCCCCTCCCAAACCTGTTTACATTTCATTTCTAAGCAGTCACCCATCAAGGCAGGGATGTTCTTGTTGTGGAACTGTGTGACAGGGGCTTTCAAACCATCCTTTTGTGCCAATTCTTCAATCTAGGATATGACAGAAGTTAAGTGCTCAGGTGTAAGGATAGACAAATGTGTAATTTCGTTTTCATCTCAGTTCCTCATTTTTCCAAACTTAAATTCAGAGCTCTACATTAGCATATCGATTGGTCATGAAAATTCATAATCATTTTAGTATGGATTTCTCCTAATGCACACATTTTTAATCTACTGTTGTCTAATATGCAAATATTTGTAAAGCAATTGTCCCTAATAAAATGCACATTTCTAGGTTATTTTCACTAATATATACATTTTTAACATACACTTTATCCTAGCGTGTGCATTTTTCACACATACTACTTAATGGGAGAACTGCATTGCAAAATTTGGGGAAGTGCAAATTGCGAATTTTGAAGGATGTCTGTGTTTTGGTCCTCTTATTGTTTCATAAAGTTTGTCTTTTAATGCAAACTGACTCAGATTTCTTCCTCATCCCTAGCTAAGAGGGAGAGAGACTGGTTCACACAGATTGTCAGTAAACACCAATGCTATGGCCAAGGCATATTTTATTTATTTGTTTGCTAATTTATAAACAGCTTCACAACCAAAAGCTACTGAGGCAGTATACATAACAACAAGATAAGATGCAAAAGTAAACCAGTAAAATCAAAGCAATAAAAACCATGCATACCATTGTAATCGTTATTAATCCATAAAATAATTGGGAAAGCCTCCTTTAACAAAAGTAGCTGCTCAAATAACAAGATACCGGGCACTTCTCTAATTTCAATTGGTAACAGATGCCAGAAAGCTGGAGCTGCAATACTAAAAGCCCAGCCTCTATTCCATATTTAGCACACCTCTAGGATATGCAATAGTTTAGCTGTTCCCTAGCTGGTGAACACAATTGCCAGTATACAATTGCTAAGGTACAGTCATACCTTGGATGTTGAACGGAATCCGTTCCGGAAGTCAGTTCACCTTCCAAAATGTTCAGAAACCAAAGAGTGGCTTCTGGTTGGCTGCAGAAAGCTCCTGCAGCCAATTGGAAGCCATGACGGACGTTTGGCTTCCAAAAATAGTTCACAAACCGGAACAGTCACTTCTGGGATTGCGGCATTCAGTAGCCAAAATGTTCAAGAACTAAATTGTTCAAAAACCAAGGTGTGACTGTACAGTACAGGGAAGCTGTTAAACCTCTCTCTTTGCATGTGGTAAGATTAGGGCAGAGACAAAGTTCCCCTGCATATACATGAAAACATAGACCTAGTTCTCCTCACAGAGTGAAGTAAAACTGAATGGAAAATTTGTGTCTGGGTTGTAGCACTGTGGATGGAAGCTCACATGACTGAATGGTCTCTCATAATAAATGTCTGGGAACACAGTAAATCAGATGTCAAAATGAAGGATTCTAGCCTTCTCTCTGGTATGCTAGTTTTCTAAATGAAGTTCATTTTTTTTTGTTTTTGGAATGTAGGAGCTTTTAGCTTTGTAAGTTCCCACTTTGCCTGAAGTGGCACAACTCAGGCACAAATCTGCCACCTATGAGATTTCAACAGCAACAGACTAGCTGTCTCCTGTGAGACAGAGCAGCACCAAAGACCAAATGAATTGTATAAAATAAGCAAAATGTGCACTTCAGCTTGTTCTGCATAATATATACAGATTGAAGAACTGAATGCTCCTTGGTGTAGAATTTGGATGAAATGAATTTGTGTTTGTTTTATGCAAAGCACACCAAACCATATTGATGCCTTGTGCTGGTTAGGTCATTGGCATTTGGTGGAATAATGTATCACCACTTACTTGACCTCCCATTGGTCACATTGCTGCTACATATGAGGACAGAGAGGAGAGAAGCAAGCTTGGCATGGTGCCTACACATGAGTAGAGTCAATCCAATGCTCCTGCCTGTTTGCATCATGCCAACCTTCCTGCGACCTCATCCTCTGTCCTGGTACACAGCAGTGATGTGGCTAACAGGAGGTCAGGTGAGCACTACTGCTCTGCCTCTCCTTTCACTACTCAGGTGCATCAAATTCCCTCTTTTCCTTCATCCTACATGTGGGGGAACATTTTGCCTTCCAGATGTTACTGGACTACAATTCTAATTATCCCTGGTCATTGGCCATGCATGCTGGGGCTGATGGGAATTGTAGTTCAGCAACTTCTGGAGTGTCAAACATTCCCCATATCTGGGGAATTAAATCCTTCAGTATTAGCTCCATTAGGCTGTGTCAGTCTCTGAAACACTTATTGCACATTGCACAAGATAGCACTACTAGGTGGACATGTTGAGGAACAACAGCTGGCATTTTGGAGACCTATAAAGACCATAGAGTGGTTTAGGTCCTGTTAAAATACTATCAGAGTTCTGTAATGCACTTCCACAGAAGTTTCTTATCCATTGCTATCGTGGATTTACCCACTGCTGCCATTTCAAATGTAACACACATGCATTTCTATTTAAGTTCGATTGTAAGCGGGTGGCAGAAACATCATACAGAGCGATCGAGTCAGAAGGCAAGAGAGGGACACCGCTACCATGGGAAAGTCACACTGATACAGTGTGTACACCACTACACCACTGCAAAAAAAGTGATCTGTCTTCCATCTTCTTCGTGCAGAGAGGCTCAGAAGCAATGAATGCAAATAATTTCCCAGATTTGGAGCAATTACTAGCAGCTGGCCTCATCCCAACCCACAAATGGTTTAAACTTGAATACTTGGATTTAGAGCCATTTCACTGCCACTGACCTTAGTGAATCTCAACCACCTCAGTCCTACTGCAAAGACTTAACTAATTTGCACAGTGGCCTGCCTGGCTCCTAATTCTGACCTCCTACCTTTATTTCAACTCTGGTCAATTTTGGGCGGAGTTTTTCCTCTCTGAATCCATCCATTTGTTTGCAATTTGGGCAATATGTGTTCCTCATTTCAAGTTACGATTCTCCTACGGCATGGGCAAAACCCCAAACTGCTTTAAGTATAGGTGCAACATGCAAAACGGCGTCTGGAAAATATATCCTTTCCCTTCCATCTGGAAATAGCTAGGGATGATTTGCTTGTTCTTAAAGCTCAAATGCTGGATGCTTCTACTTCAAGGGTGATTTACCCCCCAAATCCCAGTATTTTTCATTTGCATGGGTTTACTTTCTCCGTATTGATTCATCAGAAATGTTTGCACGGTGAAATCATTTTTTCCATGCACTGACTCAGATAGAAGATGAAGAATATTATTGTAATGGGAAGGGGGGAATGCTTATAATTTTGTAAACAGAGGCTGGGAGGAGGCACTTTGTGTTGGATTTCTGGGCACCCATTCTGTTTTTTTCTGGAAAACTCTACTGACAACGTGGAGAAGGCCAGCAAAAATAAATAAATACAAACATTTCCATTGGATCCTCCTTGGATCTCTGGTCTGGGGATCAGTTCACTGAGTTCAGCATGAGGTTTGGCTATGAAATGTGTAGCTCATTGTGGCAGTATTGCTGCTGTCAGAAATGGCAACTGCGTATGAAATGTTGAAAAGGGTTAATGAATAATGCACATGTGTGCTCGTAGCATCAATAAGAGGGACAAAGGTGTGCCCTCCTGACCTCCATGAGTTCAGGGGGCAATCTGAAGGGATAGTCTCCATGCTTTATCATTTCTGCTGAATGTATGGGGGCTTGAGAAGGTGGAGCTAGTGAAGACACAATACTGGGAGCTGGGCCAACAAGCATGGCTCTGCTTCTCCCCTCCATGCCTTTACGAATGCATGACTGGGAGTTCTGGAGCAGGGCTTGCGCCAATCATTGCTATATCAACAACTTAAAAAGAAATAACAAATCTCTGCGGTCTGCGCTCACAGGCATTGCCCAAAATTCCTACAGGAAATGATCATTGTTCCATTGAAGGACAAAATTTTGGATTTCACTGTTGCCAATTTCCTGTAAACGCATCCATCGATCAAAATTCACAGGGCAGATTCAAGATTTCCTGAGAAAGTGGTGTTTGGTTACCTCTAGAAATTGAGAAACTAAAAACAGCTAGCTTTTATTTTTTGCAGAATTTTTACAAAAAAGTCACAGCATGTTCCAAGCCATTCAGGCATATGCATTTACACCAGAATAAACAACATTTGCATCCTGAGATGGACCCTTTCAGCCTGGTTAGTGTTTGATGAACACAACCTCCTCCCAGCTGTTCTCCACTCCTTTCATCTCACTTTCCCCTCCCATAGCCAAGGTAAATAAGGCAACAAATAAATGTTGATTATGCAATTGGCCTAGGGTTTCCTCTATCCATCATAGGTAATCGCTAAATATCACTCACTCACCTTGACCTTTCACATCCTCCCTAGCTGGTTTCACGTGAACTGTGAAAGTATACAGAATTTTGCATATATGTGTTCAACTTCACAAATGTACCAGTTTCCAAATGTTCCAGTTTTAGATTTCTAAATATCCCAATCATCCACATCCAAGCATATCCAAACATTGCTCCAAAATGGACTAATGCTAACCACAAGAGGTATCCAAGCATGTCAAGAGAACTTCCCTTTCCCTTGCCTACAAATGTCAAGTTCTACTTTCATGTTCCATCTACCCTATGACCTTCTAAAAACTTGAGTAAAGTTACTTTGCCAAAGTATATATTTTCAAGCGATCGAAGCATCCTATGAATCAAACAATTTTATTGGATTAATAAAGCAATACTGTAGGTATTTAGGATCCCTACACTATGATCAGCCCAGCAGTTCAGTAACTACATAATCCCCCTCACCATTTTAGCTAACATTTTATTACCCACTGCTTTGTCCCCAGAAAGCATGGAGTGTGTACTAAACAGAAATTTGTCCTTTTATTGAATTGTTGTGCTGCTTTAACGATATTGATATAGCCAATATTGCTATATTATTCCTTACTCCTCAAGGATCTCAAGGCAATGAGCATGGTGGTTTCCCCTTTTATCTTCACAACAACTCTGTGAGGTAGGTTGGGCAGAGATTGGCCAAGTAAGTTTCATGGCTGAGGGGATATTTCAACTTGGGCCACCTGTCTCCTAGTCCAATGCACTACATTACTAAATGCAATGGCAGACTTGAGCACAGACCACTTGTGTGCTGCCCCCAGTTGCTTTTTTCCCCCTGGGTTTGTGCAAAGGAAATGTAAAAATGAAAATAGGGTTGAGGTCTGTAAAACTGCAAAAGAGCTGAAGGTTTTTCAAGGTTAGTGGGAAAGGCAAGAGTGGAAACAAAAAGTCTCAGTGGGAAATGATGAATAGGCAGGTTTCTGCACAGATTTTAAAAAGTTTTTTTAAAAAACAACAAGTCACAATAAAGGGTCGTGGAGAAGGAAGGGCTTTGCAATGACTGGGATAAATAGATATTTGAAATGTACCCAAATAAACATGAATAGCACTAAGTGATAGCATAACTGCACTTTCCTCCTTAGACTAATTGCTATACTGGAGAGGGAGATTTTTACAGAGGTTTCAGTTGAGAAGGTAAGCCTAAATCTCTCCCCCTTGCATGTTGAAATATTAATAACAACACTCTCCCCACCTCTGAACTGGTATTTAACATTTAGAGTTCCTCCAAGCTCTGACTATTTTGTGGGAAAGATTCAAGCACATACAGAAACTTCAGATTTACATAAAGTGGATTAAAGGGCTCTGTTGTCCTTTCCACAGGACAACTATCTACAGGAAGTGACCATTTTGAATGGCGGTTCCCCCCCATGTTGGTGGAGTGCACATAAACTTGCCCCACCCATTCCACCCTGCCCCATCCCTATTCTGGGTCCAAAAGGACCGTCGCATCGGCGGTTTCACATCAATTGGACTCGCACAAAATGCTCACCGCCTGTACTGTAAAAAAATGAATTGACGTTTCAGCCACTTGGAAAGTGATGGGGAACAAATTGAAAACTGTAGGGTGACTGAATGCTAACAGGAAAATGCCAAAACATGCTGCAAGCAAATTGAATGGAGATGAATGCTCCTTGTCGTATAAATGTCCCATAAACAAATCAGAACAAGTACTGAGTAAAAACTAGGTACAAGGCCTCCTCAGATGTTGTTTCCCTTGTGCCTTCATGATGATTTACGCTCATAATGGTATCCGGGGGTTGGGCAAGGGGGCATTATAAGTGATCCTGCCTTCAACACTGTTTGCAGCTGCAGATGTTTTGGGGCTTGACATACTGCTTTGTTTCCAATCAGTGAATGTCCCTTAATTTCCTGATGAAATCTTGTACCTTTTCATACCACAAACATTGGGGGTAGGGTGTTCCACTTTTGTTGTGCTGTAATGCAAGGGTTGCCCTTCCATATGGCAATAAAGTCAGACCCTAGGGATCTTAAGTTTATTTTGGATTTGGGGAGGGGATTCATAGGGACGAAATCAATTTGGTGTTTTTTTACATCTATGTAGGTGAGACAAGCACAGAAGCCCCATGAGATGAAACAGTTGGCAACTCAAGAAAACAGGAAAGAACCAACCCTGATCTGCCTTCTGTGCCACCAGGTGCCCCTTCCTCAGCTTCCCTTCAGCCTCCTTCTCCTTGGACTCTCCCTTCCCAGTAATAACTGCCCCTTTCTCCTCAGTTGCCATGTCCTTTTGCAACAACAGAGGCAGTATGTAGTAGTTAATGTCAACAGCTGGAAAGGCATTAGCACAGCTTACAATATAAGGGGCACCTCAGCAGTTATTTATTTATTATTGCAAAAGGTAGGTGTACTTTTGAATATCTAGTGGGGTTTTTTTTAAGTATTAGGTGGCTTTCACTTAAGTCCTTTGTGTGTTTCATCCATCCACCAGTTTCCTTTTACACATCACATTCATGCACATACACAGACCATTCACCTTGATCACATTCAAAGCCTCACATTCAAAACTCCCCATTCAAGCATACTCCAGGAGACATCCATTAAGAACCCCAAAGGACAGCTTCACTCACCCCCCCCCAAATATCCACTGGGGTTTGTCAACCGGCTTCTGAAGATTAATTTCAACCAGCTTACACCCACAAACAACCACCTGCTTCTTCTGCCTGAGGGCATCCGCTAGCTTCCGAATGCACACTCCACTATCTTCCCCCCACCAATGTCTGCCACCTTCCCCTAGGCCTAGGTCCCCCGCTAGGCACCAGCCGTGCTCCCGCTCCGCAATTGAACTTGCCTTGTTATCGCTCCGCAGCCAGAGGACTGCCTGCCTGTGTCCATCTGCCAGCTCACCTTCTCCACCAGGAAAGAGTCTGGGCAACGGTGGACATCACAGCTGTTGCTCGCTGTGTCCTGTTGGGGAAGAGGGAAAGGCCCACTCAGTTGCCATGGTAACACAGGTGTCTCATGCCCACAGCTGAGGACGCATCATCATCATCTCCTCAGATCCCACTAATTGTGGCTCCACCTCAGCAGGGGTTAATTTGAGTACTTGTTTATCATTAAAAATATTTATAGAGCAACTTTCTTCAGTTTGATACTAGGAAGGAGTGCACCATAAAAGTACTGTAGAGAACCCCCCCCCCCAAAAAAAAAAACCCTAGGCTGCATTTCCCTGTAGGGAACACTGTGGCGTTTGTTAATGTAACTGACTTGCATAGGTTTGCATGTTAAGAGACATATGGTAAAATGTTATGCAGGGAGATATTTGAAAGATAGGAGTTAAAGTGAGTGTGGTGGGCAGGGGCATAGAATGTTGGTATGTGGCAGGTGCTGATTGGCTGAGGGTGAAGTGTGACAGTTAGAACAGGTGTGCGTGAAGGAAAATGGTAGAGGGAGGGAGAAGGAGAAGAGTGGCTGGTGTAGATACTGAGGAGCAGTGGGTAGAGTAGGCAGGATTAGGATTTGCATTAGAAATAGAGCTTTAGGCACATGTTATGAAAGGCAAAATATCCAAAGATTGTTACTGAAAGCAAATAATATAATAACTTTCTATATTCAGCTTTTACTTTATTTTTTAAAAAATTAATTTCTATACTGCCCTTCACTTGAAGTTCACAGGGAGGATTACAATGTAAAAACACAAAAATAGATACCATAATGAACACAAACAATAACCCCACCCACTCACAGTTTAAAAGGCCATAGAACATTTAATTAGCTACAGGCCTGGAAGAATTTTATAGGGTTGCCATATTTCAATTCATACGGAAAAGTTGTTGAGTTTTTTCTAGGTTTTTGCAAAAAAGTTTTTGAGTTGTTTTTAAGGGAAATCGCCAAAAATGGCACTGCCGACATGGGTTGCCAGATGGTTAATTGCTGGCTATGTCCGGGAAATTCCAGACAAATGGCAGCCCTATAATGATAGAACCACGGGATTGTAACGTTGGAAGGGACCACAATGGTCATCCTGTCCAACCACTTACAATGTAGGAATCTTTTGGCCAACATAAGGCTTGAACCCACAACCCTGAGATTAAGAGTTTCTTGATTTACCAACTGAATTATCCAGATAAATGTTTTTGCCCAATGCCTAAAGAAGTGCAATAAAGGCACCAGGCAAGCCTCCCTGGGGAGAGCTTTTCACAAGCAGGCAGCCACCACAGAAAAGGCCTATTCTTGTGTCCCTCTGGAGCAGTGGAGGTGCAGTGGAGGTGCATGAAAAAAGGCCTCCAATGATGATTTCAGGGTCTGGGTCAGTTCACATGGGGGGGGGGATTTTTAAAGAACAACTCATCAGATGAGTTAGTGGTGGTGTGTAGAGTAAATTTAAAGGACCTGACCCATGCAACCTGGCCTGCACCAGGTTGAATCAAAAACATGATTCTTTCTGCTCCCCTACTTGGTCCCTTGCTCTGCTCATATTAGTTGTCTCCACTAGCTGATGTACTTAGTTGTTTTACTAGCTCATGACTGAGATTTGCAGGTTGCACCAAATTCCGTTTAGTCAGAAGTGAGTCTCACTAAAAACAAGAGGACTTTTTCAAAGCAAACATGGTGGTTGCCATGCAGGCACCTGTGTTAAATCAAAGCCCCACTCCCAAGGTCTTAAAGCAGATCGATTTTGCGGATTAGGCTGCCCGGTTTCAAATAGCCAGGAGACAAGATTCAGACATCTATGTTACAACAGATGTCATCAGTAGCTCCTCAGATTTCTTTATTTCTGCTGAACAATTTAGTAGGAGGTGAGAGGTTAACTGAGAATCATGTCTTTCTTATACGTAAGCCAGAAAGAAATGGCATGACCCACATAAGGCTAAGCACTCTGAAGTCTCATTAATGGAGACTTAGCCTGCAATCTTATATCTACCTACCTTGGAGTAAGTCTCATTGAACTCAAAGGGTAGAAATGTATGGGATTGCACTGTCAATGACATATTTTTTTTAAAAAAAAATATAATCATCACCATCCGATTTATTACCTGCCCTTCACCAGCAGGTCACAGGGTAGGTTGCAGCAATATTTAAAAACAAAACAAAACAGCCTTAAAACAGTTTAAAAACAATCTACAGCCACAGCCTGCCCTCTCCCAAGCCAACCTCACAAACTACTCTCCTAATCTTAACATCCGAAAAGGAAACAGTCATTCAGATATTTAGTGTCTAAGTAATTTAGAGCTTTAACCACTAGCATCAGCACCTTCAGCTGAGCAAGGAAATCAGCTGACAAATGATGCAGTTGTATTAAAACAGGGGTTATAGGAGTCCTAATTGAAACCCCAGCCTGTAATCTGGGCATTGCATTTTTGACCAATTGAAGTTGCTGAGTCATCCTCAAGGCACACAGAGAGCATTGCAATAATCCAGTTACCACAGCATGCAATACCATAGCCAAGTCATTTTTGCTCAAAGGGTCTAGAACTAGTGAACTAGCTGGAGCAAAGCACTAGTAGCCACCAAGGCAGCCTCAGTATCGAGTGCCAAAGGTATTTAACACTCTCGTGATAAAATAAGAGCTTGAAAGTCCTTGATTGTGGGTGGATTAGGCCCATGGTACAGTCGTACCTCGGGTTACAGACGCTTCAGGTTACAGACTCTGCTAACCCAGAAATAGTACCTAGGGTTAAGAACTTTGCTTCAGGATAAGAACAGAAATCGCGTGGCAGCGGCCTGGCGGCAGCAGGAGACCTCATTAGCTAAAGTGGTACCTCAGGTTAAGAACAGTTTCAGGTTAAGAACGGACCTCCAGAACGAATTAAGTTCTTAACCTGAGGTACCACTGTACTTTACATCCTAGTACCTGTGGGTGGGTGCAGAAAGGCATTATGGGTAAAATGCATACTAATGAAGTGATCTCATCTGTCAGCGTTTTCATTATTGGCTCCCAAGTTTCCATGAAGTTGTGGGGGGTATCTTACCTCCCTTCCTCTTGAGCAAAGTTTCTTGGGCTTTTGCTTCAACCTTCCTCTCTCACCTATCCCAGTCCTACCACTCAGCTGTAAAAATATCCCCTACTGTAACAGAGACCTGGAGCCCCCAGTGGACACCAACAGATGTCTTGATGGGTGATGAAAGCTGGGTCTGTGGCGCTGCCAGTGGAAATTGGCTCAGGTGGCGGATGCCGTCATCCATCAGGGCTCTGAAAGCTACTTGGTCATTGGCAAGAAGCCATGGGCTTCATGCAACCAGAAGTGTAATCTGAAGCTCCCTTTGGGAGGGGGGGTGGTTGGACTGGGACTCTTTCATCACTCTGTGCAGTGATCCGGCCGGCTGCTCCAGTCACATGAAGGCTGTTGCCAGCAGAGTGGATCCCAGGCCAGGAAGCATTTTCCTCATCCCTTTGCTCACATACTGAGACAGGATTTTAGATTTTCAGGCTCCTCACTTGGATGTTGTAACAAGCTCCATTGATTTCTTGTGGGAGTTGCTTTCAATTGATTCTTGTTAGGACCACAGCTTTCAAAACAACCATAACCAACTTCCAGTTTCTGCAGAAGGACAGGGGGACAGTCTCTTATTTCTCCCACTCTTTGGGCTCAGACCCAAAGCCACTGCACCATATTCCACCCACCCCTTTTGCTCTTATGTTTGTTCTCGGCACACTGAAATGTTCCATGAGTTTTGGGCTACAGTTCTGAGCAAACTGACTTCTAAAAAAATATGTTTAGCCTTGGGCTGCCAAGTTCATAAAAAACCCAAAACACAACTCTGAATAAACGTCATTCGCCTTTGGCAAAAGTCATGATCAATGGGAATTTTATATTTCATTGTACCATTGCTGTATAATTTAAAAAATCAATCATTTTGTGATTGTTATAAGGAATAACCCTGTTATAAAAGCTTTGGACATGCATTTATGTATTAATTTTAAAAATTATCACCCGCTTTCTGATTTAAAGTCTCCCAGGCAGCTAACGAAACAATAGTATAAAATCATATTGAGAGATATCAAAAGGAACATGTCGAAAACAGCAAGAGGTTGGGGAAGGCCTGTTTAAAGCCATTTGCCTTTAAACAGGGAGGGGATACCCCCAAAAGCTGTATCTATCAAAAGAACTAAGTTCTGGAAACATTCTTGGGAAAACAGCTTCAGGCCATACTAACAGGTAACCCATTGCACAGTTGTAGCTGCTACTGGTACAATGAGTCAGGACACTAGAGTCTTGCCTTCTTGGCTCTGTGGTGCACCTAGGTCCCTAGTTAGCAGTTAATATGGCTGTTGCTCACCCATGTGTGCTGAACCCTGAAGTCTTGTGCACCTTTCCTTGTCTTTTCTATAAAAAAAGAAACCTCCTAAGAGAAAGTAGAACTGGAACTTTTCGCTTTTCCTATTGAAAAAAGCCTGTTTTTCCTATAAAGTTTATATTTACAGGTGACTTCATCTAATCATTTCTCTCCATTCCACCAGGTTTCCAATACTGTATATCCATCATATCTGTGCTCTTCTTTAAAACCAAGTAGACAATTTCCCCCTATAGAGAACAAACAAATTAAAACAGGACTCCTTCAAATAGAGGACTATCCCTTGCAAAGGAGGGCATATGGTCACTCTATGCAGAATTTGGATGCCTATAGTTGATGCTTTCCTACCAAAATAGGCTGCCTTATGTATTGCCACCCAGTACTGACAGTTTGAAAGAGATTTCCATATCACAGTACATGGCTAATAGACCCCTCCTTGGGAATGTGCAAATAATAATAATAATAATAATAATAATAATAATAATACTTTATTATTTATACCCTGCCCATCTGGCTGGGTTTCCCCAGCCTCTCTGGGAGGCTCCCAACAGATATTAAACAGAATAAACATCAAACATTAAAAACTTCCCTAAACAGGGCTGCCTTCAGATGTCTTCTAACAGTCAGATAGTTGTTTATTTCCTTGACATCTGATGGGAGGGCATTCCACAGGGCGGGCACCACCATCGAGAAGCCCCTCTGCCTGGTTCCCTGTAACTTCACTTCTCTCAGTGAGGGAGCTGCCAGAATCCAATAGTTCTGGATTGTAGCCAGTTTCCCCATAAAACCTTTTCTCATAGCTCAGGAGCTCAAGTTAAGCTGCAGAAGCCCAAAAACAATCAAAGAAAGGTTGTGTGATCTCGTACTTTAAAAGCTACTAATACTGACGATTCCTAAAGTAAATGTATTGAAGGATAACTGCTTCCCCATTTATTCTCGCGGTAGATCACTGACACTCTCATTCTACGGAAAGGAAATTGAGGACAAGCTCCAGAGTCAGATAAGGAAAATATATGAGTGAGCAGACTTGAATTCATGCCTAGGTAAGGTAGTGGTTCCCCTTTTGTCACAGAGAGCTGCTTTTGTGGGCGGTACTTGGGAGAGTGCCATCCACTTTCCACTCCCTGCCTGTCCTTTTCTGTGCCACATGAATCCAGTCACCCACTGCAGCCTGCTAAAATTACCCTGAGGGTCTCAAAGCCTTTTCTGATCCACAGATGAGTGTCTTCCATTCTAATCCTTTGTTCCCTCCTCATAACCATGAGGTTACTTCTAATGGCCACAATAAGAGGGTACCCAGGCCCTTCCCAATTAGTGGTGAACCATCTGGCGTGCCCCCAGTACCTCCATATGCTTATAAGTATATGGATCTTCTCTCTCTCTCTCTCTTTAACGCAGTGCCTCAATTTGGTTTTATTTCATTTGCGCTTCCACAGCCCACTTGGCATAGCACACCACAAGCAACTGCAAACTTGAGCAATAATAATAATAATAAATCCTTGCATTGGATTGCTCCTTCCCGTGCTGCCTGCCACATGACTCCCATCAATTTCTGTCAGGGCAATCAGCCAAGCCAACTTTTCGCTAGCTGCTGATGGCAAATTTAGCAGCTGAGTGAGTCTCTCTCTTTCTCTCCTTCTCCTTCCCTGTTCCTGTTGGACCAAGAAAGGAATTAGGTCTTCTTGCCACCTAGAAGGAGGCCATTTCTCATAGTCTGCTCCTTGATGATGGAAGGCATCAAAGATTTAATGTAACAGCTGTTTTCAGACATCACACCAATTACTGTCTGGTATCCTAGTGGCACCATTTATGTTGGCAAATAAATGGTGGCAGTTTGCAATGGATGTTTCATGGACATCTGTCCATGAAACAATATCCCAGAAGACACTAAGGACAGAGGGGAGAGTTTAATTCAGTGCACATTTAAAGGCAAATCTGTCTAATATGAACTTCCCAAATCAATATTTGTACTGAAATACAGCCATCCTTCAAATTTCTCACTTCTACAAATTTTGTGATGTAGCTCTCCAGCCAAACAATGTGTACAAAGCTGAATATACTATTGGAATGTGTGAAATAATGCATATATTGATGGAAACAACATGCAAAAATGTTGCATTAAACTGTGCTTATTAGGAGAAATTCACACTAAAATACTGATGAATTTAGGAAAAGTCCAGGCTCTTCTCACAAAAGGCTGATTTATTTTACCCCCTGTCTTGGAGCATCAAGCCTGGTGGGAGCATCAAGGCATTTCTGCTACTTGGGTCCAAGTTACAGCTGAGACAGCATCACATGCTATACTGTGCACAGATCCATTTGACTTACATCCTCATGTTACATTTGGACTAGTGCTGTGCTGAAATTAGTCCCTTGGTTTCTTGAAAGTCTTCTTCCTTTGCAAAAGAGGCTTCCATTTTTCTGCCTCACTCATAGGATGTTTTATAATTTATTTATAGTTTTAGTGAGTGCTGGGTTGCACATAGCATTCGAAACTCCCATTGTTCTAAGCAATTTTTTGCGACAGGTAATTTCATTAATGCAAGCTGTTTCTGAGCTCTGGGCACAGTATTGTGCCTAAGATTTCAAATTAAAACTGTCACTGCCGGAAGGAAAAGGGGACCTTTTTTCTGCCTCCCCACTTCCAGCCACTCTCTGAAAACTGGAGAAGGTACCCTCTTAAGAATATTAGGGGGGCAGACAGGGGAAGCATGGCTTTGCTTTTTGCAGTCTTCAGATAGGACTAGACCATGTGCAAAATGCACATAAGAATTTAGCTGCAGTTCATTCATTTTCAGCTTTGTATTCTTTTATAAAAAAACACACACCTAGACACTCCGTTGCAGTGCCCATAACCTAGGTTTAAGGTTCCATTTATTTCCTAGCTTTCATATCTCAGTTTCTAACACTGGTTGCACATACCTTATTGTTATGAGATGGCCCAGGTTTCTATATGCACTTTTCTTTTCTTTATGAATCTTTCCAGCTCTCTGCAGCCTCCCCAGTGGGTGCTTTCTGTTCTGAAAAAACTCCAAGGGCATGCTCACTGATTTTGTTTATAAGGGAAATTCTTTCTTTTACCTTTCTGCACTGATTTGTTTTAAAATTAAAAAAAATTCTTCTTTTTTAAAAATAGCACAACCTGACAGCACTCTGGTACATGATACGCAGCCTCCTCTTCTTACCAACTGACAGGAAATCTAGCTGAGGACATTGTGGAGTTTTCAGGAAGCAGTGCACCTTTGGAAAGCTGAAAAACACTGTACAACTGGCTGGTAGTTAGAAGGACAAAAACCATAGTGGAGGTGCCTGCTCTCCACTAAGCGGGCTGCAAGCAGAACCCTGAAAGGGAGAGACATGCTTGATTTGTGTTTGAATCCAAGACTGTGGCTATGGGAGAAGCAATGCCTTTGGGGGGTTTTAATATCGTGAACCCCTCCATTGTAGACTCAGGTTGTATATATGTGTAAATAAACCATATATCCAGAAGATACCATAGTCCCCGCTGTCCCTCATTCCGAGGAAATCACACCCTGGGTAAGCCTGGAACTCCAGGAGTCTTGCACTGCTCGAGTCTTGCACAAAATCCCTTGTCCACTTCAGAGTAAGATAAGCACAATAAACACTCTGCACCCAACCCATAAGAATTTCACCAAATCCCCCCTCCCCTTTGATATTTTTCAAATGCAATTACTTTTCTCATTAATTGATGGAAGATGGTGGAGAGTGGGGGAAGGCAGAAGAAATTTTTGGCAACGCATTAATTGGGACATACAGGCTTCTTTCTTCAGTGGCTCTGTAGCATCTATCCTTTGAAGCAGGTGAGAAAAATCCACTCTCCCACTTTGGGTTCCAGTGAAACATGTGAGCAGAGGCGCTTGTCAAGGCTGTGGTGGGAACCAGCTGCTACTGTTTTTAAGCACATGCTGAAATGGAAACCCTGGTTCCAAGTGCTCCCCATTTCCCTCCTCCATTCCAAGTCCAGATGGTTGCAGCCCAGCTGTAGCCCTGAGTTCTTTGCTTCTTAATGCAAACAGCAACATCTGCCCAGACATTGAGACTGGATGGATGGAGTGGAAGCACAAGGGCGGGGTGGGGGGGTGGGGGAGAGGTTGGAAAGAGGACACGTAAAACACTGCATGTGAAAAATGTAGCCCTTTTGCACAATTTAAGATGAAGCAGTCACTACCCGGCCCTGGAGTTTTTCTCTCTGGTAGGCCAACTGAGCAGTGAATTTAGCCGCAGCACAATGTGTCTGGAAGAAAGAGCCTGAAATCAACCCTAAGTGCTGCTGCTGTTCGTTTATTAGAATCTAAGAGATGAAGGGAGGGTTGCCTGGAAAAAACAGTAATCTTCACACCAGCCCCGACAGTGATGATTTGGTGACCACACGATTCCACATGTCTCAGAAAGAAGGGAGCCAGAGGAGGGAGGACTTCACTCTCCATGATGTGGTATTATGACTGAGTTTCGTGATGGCGTTAGTACTGGGAAGTTCTGTGACTATTGAAAACTTGAGAGAAAGGGAGAGGGAAAGGAAGAAATAGTGGAGGAACCCACCACCGCCCCAGAATGAACAGTTGCTGTAAGTTTGTTGTACGTGACAAGCAGGGGAATGGATGTCTGTGTACGCCTGCAGTCCCCAGATGTCCTCTCACCACATGATTATCCTCCCCAAGGCTGTGGTAGCGAAGGGGGATCAGAGCAACCTATATTTGGATGGGGGATGTTGAAAGCCTTGTTCTTTACAGGCCTGCCTTGGGTTGGGTGGAGGGGGGGTATTTTTTTGTGGCCAGATCCAAGGCAAGATGGTTCCAATCACTGGCACTGCCCTAGCAGCAAAGGTGCTGATCCACAAAGCAAGCTCACCCTGTGGGTATTACTGCTGGAATTGCAACTCTACTGGTAGTAGTTAATTATTCCACTGCAGGGCTTAGAAAACATAAAATACTAGGAATAAATTATAGAAGAAGAATCATGTCAACGTGTCATAATAGAAGGCAAAGGAAGCCTGTGGCACAGTAAGAATTGTGGGGGCTTATAGGTTGGTTGGTGCTAGCATTTGGTTATTGCAGGTATGTTAGCAGAGGAACAAAATTGCAATGGACTCTCCACCAATTTTAGAGGGGAAATATAGCAGTTGTGTGCTTCTCATAGACATTGGATTGTCCACTGTGATGACAAGTGCTGGACTAGATAGGCTCCTGGGTTGATCCAGCAGGGCTCATCTTACCTGCGTACACCCAGATATGTACTATCTACACTAGTTGACGTGATATACCTGTAGTTGTGTATGTTGAAAAGGGACACTTCTCAGCATGCTGTTTCTAATTCTTTTTAAATCAGTTTTTTAAACCAGTTCTTTAAGTTACACTGAAACACTCTTTAGTACATTATTACTGTGAGAACCATTTTAAAATGAAATACTAAAAATGATGTTGGCAGTAATTAAAAGCTCGGCAAAAACAAAGCCAAACACCATGCTGCTAAGATGTCACTGAGTAATACGATATGTTTTTAAAACCAGCGTTTAGATTTGTGCTCATATGCCTTTTTATTCAAGAGCTGTTGCATAGGTACTTCAGTATACAGTGGTACCCCAGGTTAAGTACTTAATTCATTCCGGAGGTCCGTTCTTAACCTGAAACTGTTCTTATGCTGAAGCACCACTTTAGCTAATGTGGCCTCCTGCTGCCGCCACACCGCCGGAGCACGATTTCTGTTCTCATCCTGAAGCAAAGTTCTTAACCTGAGGTACTATTTCTGTGTCAGCGGAGTCTGTAACCTGAAGTGTATGTAACCTGAAGCGTATGTAACCCAAGGTGCCACTGTATATTTTTTAACGGTCCTAGCAAAAATTAAAAGATGAGCTTTAAAAAGTACACTGAAAAATGGTGCTGATAAGTCAAGGTGTGTTCCACTATGCCTACTGTCAGATGTCACTTAGCACTCTACTTCCAAGATTCTTTAATGCAATTTTTAAAATAATAATAATAATAATAATAATAATAATAATAACTCTGTATATACATCTGATGCTATCTCCTGTCTGACTAGTATTGGGCAGGGGGTGAGGGCAGAGATCTTCTTCTTCTTTAGAAGCATCCCTTCATTTTTTTGTATTTTGTTTGTAGAAGAGGAATATGTAGGGGACAACATTATAAATGTCTATATCCATGTCACAGTTAACCACAACAAACTTTCCCATCACCAGGGCCCCTCTTAGAGCTACACCATTGGTTGGAGCAACTCAAAACATCTTTCATTGAGTCAGGGACATGGAACAGTCACGTACATAAGCTATGCAGGCCTAAAACAATATAACAGCAATAGTAATTCATGCAAAATCTTTTGGTTGGCAAGAATGCATTTGCTAAGAGTCTCACAAACTTGATTAGGAGAGCTTTAAAGTAGATCCTGGGGGGAGGGAGACAACATTACAGATGATAGAATAACACCTGATACTGGGAATAATAGCTTCATTAATGCACAGGAAAATGAGGTGGTGCTCCAAAAACCTGCTAAAGGGCAAGAAACTACAAGAAGGAAATAGCTGGAGGGAATGACTCATGGTTTCAGTTGTCTCTACACAAATGCACAGAGTATGGGAAACAAGCAAGACAAATTGGAGCTTTAAATCCAGCATAGCAAATATGACCTCTAGATGTTCTTGGGTGACAACTCCCATTAGCCCCAGCCAGTGTAGCCAGTAGTCAGAAACGATGGGAGCTGTAGTTCAAAACATCTAGAGTGCACAAGATTGGGCACAGCAGATCTATGCCCACTGCTGAAGGTCAAGCCAAGACCCAACAGCCCTGCTCACTGACAGAAGCCTCTTTGATTCAGCAAAGGTTCCCCTGAGTGGAAAGGGGGGGTGGGAAAGACAGTTTTTGCTGATAACTCTGCAGCCTCCTGTGTATCCCTAAATCTGCTCCAGGGGGGTCGGAGGGACCCTTTGGAGCAGAATAGAAAGCAACTTGCTGGTGAAGGGAACTTCAGGGTTAAGGTGGAATCTGAAGAAAAGAAAAGGAAAGGAAAGGCCATGTTATTTGTGGTACATAAAACATGACTGCATTGCTTGCACTGGGCCAGCAGAGGCAGCTGCCATGTGGCTTGGATAGCTAGCATGAGATGAAGTTGTGGCTGCCTGTGGACTGCTCTGATTTCTTGTGTTCTGGATGCACACACCTTCAAAATCACTGTGCAGACCTCCACCACCCTTCCATGTCCATGTTTTTGTCTTTTGGTTTTGGCCGGTGATGTCACCTCACACTCTCTCCATCACAATAATTGCTGCCTCCCTGCCTTTCTTGATCTGGTGTCATCTGTGCGTGAATGAATAGGCATCCTTATTCCTGTTTTCGTCGGTCAACTGTTTTCTTCTTCAGCTCTTGTGACTGCTTTCTCTTCCTGGTTCTCAGACTTCAGCTCATTTTGCTCTTGGCTTGATGAAAAGGAAACACAGCTCTTCAAGGGATGGGCTTGAGTTGTAAAATTCCTATCTGTGGCCAAAAAGCATTTCCAAAACTATGGATTGGTTGAGTTCCCAAACACCAATGCAAATATTATTTCACAATTTAGAAATACAATAACATAACAAAAAAGTCTATCTGTAGTGAATTAGGGACCAAAGGCCTTGAAAGCAGTGAAACACTAACTGAATCTCCTTTTTGCCCCTGTCAAACAGATTATTAGCAGGACAAGAGAAGGAGGTGCATCTCTTCATTCATTTAAACTACTCACCCACTCAAGGAGAAAGTTGGGGTGCTTAGAGCACATTGACTTGTGAGTATATGACTATGACATTCTCTTGTTCCTGTAGTGGGGATGGATCTCACTTTCCCATTTTTCCAATCTTAAAATCAGTTTTTAATATTTCTGTATAAATGGTTAGTGACCTTTAAAAAAAAAAGTCATCACAAAAAATTATCAGCATCTTAAATGTACATCTGTTCTAATATACATATCTGTGCCAGCAATTTTGCCTAATATAAACATTTCCCCCTAAAATAATATAAGCGATTTCCCCTAAAATAATGCATTCTTGTATGCTATTTTCACAAACATATGAATTTCTTTTTGTCCTAATGGTGGGGCAAACATGCACGAGAGCAGATTCCTAGGTGCAAATTTGCTTTAAGCTGCTTCTCAAGAAATGGGCATTTCAAAATCTTTTGTTCCTGCCTGCTGCCAGTTCCCCACTGCAGTGCATCCATTGCATCATTCTCATCAGTTGAGGTTTCCATAGGTATGTTTTCCCTCTCAAAGATGTATTCAGAACATAGGATGCTGCCTTATACTGAATCAGTCGATCTAGTTCAGTATTGTGTACACTGACTGACAGCAACTGTTCAGAGAGTTCTTCAGATACCTTGAGGTGCTGGAGATTGAACTTGATGCAAAACAAATGTTCTGCCGCTGAGCTATGACCTTTCCCAAGAGAACCTTGGAACCCCTGGGGAAAGTTCAGCCCCCCTGCCTACCTGTTGCTCTGACCCCTTTCAACCCAACTTTCCAGAGCAGCAGCATGTTGTTCCAACCTAAAATACCAAATCTATTCCAAATATACAACCAGGGGGAACAGATAGGTGAGTTAATCTCAGCTGGGGCAAGAGAGCAGTGAGCTAGTTTGTTCTGGAAGTAACAATAGACACTCTGCTACACGTGCTGCTGCAGTTGGGAAAATAAAAAGCAAGCCTCCAACCTCTATAAAATCCTAAATTGGGGTCATTCCCTTTTTAGACGGCCACACTGGAAGATAAAGCACATGTGGCGCTCACTTGCCAAAAGGATTTTATAAGAATGCAGCAGGAACAGACAATTGTCTAATGGGCAACAGATGGTCAATTTTATTCTAAAAGCTGCTTTAACAGCATTCCAGTCTAAGCTGTACAGTATTTATTAAATAATATAGAGTTTGTATAGTTTTCTTTTTCAGGAAAACAACAACACTATGAGATGCCCAGAAGAGTGGACATCAGGGTTTCACTGCCATTAGTACCTTTCACCAAATGGAATCTGTAGAGAAGAAACGTGTCTTTTAGCTTCCTTTTTGTTCAGTGCCAGCAGCTGTATATTTTTCTCTCACAGGCCTGGGCTGAGCCATGTGTGCATTTGCTTTCTGAAACCCCGCCAACATTTAATCCCCCCCCCAATAATTCTTCACATCCTGTCCCTTGCTTATCTTCCCATGGAGCACACTTTCAGTGTTGAAGGGGACATCTCCTTTCAGACAAGGAGGAGCAATAGAGTTCATTGTCTCCTGAATCTGTGGGCAAAGTATGGAAATAAGGTGTGTGTCTAAAGTAAGCATTAGAATGATGTTGTCCAGAGCCAGCATAGTTTCCTACACAATTTTTTTATATGAGCAGCAATAACCATTTTGCCAACCTCTTGGTTAAAGGTAAAGGTAAAGGGACCCCTGACCATTAGGTCCAGTTGTGGTCGACTTTGGGGTTGCGGCGCTCATCTCGCTTTATTGGCTGAGGGAGCCGGCGTACAGCTTCCGGGTCATGTGGCCAGCATGACTAAGCCACTTCTGATAAACCAGAGCAGCGAACGGAAAAACCGTTTACCTTCCCACCGGAGCGGTACCTGTTTATCTACTTGCACTGGTGTGCTTTTGAACTGCTAGGTTGGCAGGAGCAGGGACTGAGCAACAGGAGCTCACCCCATTGTGGGGATTTGAACCACTGACCTTCTGATCGGCAAGTCCTAGGCTCTGTGGTTTAACCCTACTAGAGTTGCAAACATTTTATAGGCAAGTTCCTAAAAGTCATTGCATTTAAAGCTGGGTCAATACCACACCTAAAAATATTCCTCCGCTACAAAAAACAGGGACTGGTTTGGAACTGCTCTTTGGATGGTGGTGATGTGGGTAATGGCACCAAACTTTCTGAAAAGGCAGTGGCACTTACCTTACTGAGTCCCACCAAGCCATGGAGCTGGTGGGAAGAAAATCTCCCATTGACTGCACTTTGTGAAATACAGTCATACCTCTGGTTACAGCCACTTCAGGTTGCATTTTTTTGGGTTGCAGACTGCTGAAACCCGGAAGTACCGCAATGGGTTACTTCCGGGCTTCAGCAGTCATGCATGCGCAGAAGCGCCAAATCGCAACCCGCGCATGTGCAGATGTGCAGATGCGTGTTGTGAACACTGTGGGTTGCAAATGTGCATCCCACACAGATAACGTTTGCAACCTGAGCTTCCACTGAGCTTCCACTCGTGAGCAGTGCAAAAGTGCTACAATGTGGCATCACTTCCCAGGCATTGCACAAAGCACAGCTAGCAGGAAGTAGCAAAGAGAGCCTTGTGTTCTTGAAGGGGCATGTTGTTGTTTTTTTATGGTAAAAAAGGGTGGGGGAACACTTGCACCACCTCCTTGTAAGATCAGGATGGGGAAGAAATTTAATTCCGTTCACATTTAAAGGCAAACCTACCTAATCCACACTTTTCAAAACAACGCACAAGCTGAAATGCAGCCATCTTTGAAAATTCACACTTTGTCCAAATTTTTGCAGTACAGTCTTTCAGCTAAATAATATGAACAAAAATAAATATGCTACAGTAGAAATGTGGATAAAAATGCAGATATTAGCAAAACTAATAGACAGAAACATGTTACACTTAGGAAAACTGACCTGCAAAAATGTGTATGCTTAGGCAAAATTGCATACAAAATTAGGTGAAATTTGCCCTAAAATGCTGGTGGATTTCCATGAGGACTTTTTTTAAAAAAAGAAAAAAAAGAACGAATTTACAATGTGATGTGGAAACATGCAGCTTAAAACTGGAAAAATGAGAAATGGAGAGAAACTGAAATGGACGGATTTATCCATCCCTATTATGAGTGTGCCACAGGTGAATTCTCATCCCTCTGATTGGTTCTTTGTCTCTAAAATGGGAATGATGGGCATCTAGGTCGCAGAGCTGTTTTGAGATCAAACAACGTATTGTGAAACTCTTTGGTGCATTAAAAAAACCACACAGCACCATTCTTTCTGCAAAGTACAGGCAGTGGAAATAAATAGGAAAATGAACAGGAAAATATAGTCAAATAGGGCTAAGAGGCCCCAAAGAGAAAGGAGCTATAAAAAATGAATATATTTTGTTCACTGGCAGCTAACCTTTCGAGCAGCCATTCCTATATTTTCTGTATATTTATATAGTCAAAAGGACTATAAATTTACCAGCCACACAATATTTCTAATAATTATGGTAATGATGGTAATAAGTAAGACACATATCCTCAGGATCCTAACAAAATAGGAGTCCGTATTAGAAAGCCAATCCTATGGAATTTATATTATATTAAGAACTGTCCCCTACCCTGAGCACGCTAAAGTCTAAAAGTATTTCTTACAATTCTTCTTAAGTCTCAACTAGGGACTCACTGCACTTTACATTGGGGTTTATTTTTACTTAGTCCCCCTCCCCCACTCATGTTTTTCCCCTGCCAAATATTCTGGTAAACTTCAGATGAGATCTGGTCTTGATTTCCGCCACAGATTTTTGGAGAATGCTACGTAGAGGACATGATGGCTGCAATGGAGAAATATCAACCATTGTTTATACATACCCATTCACTTTCTAAACAGCTGTGAATAAAAATACTTTCCCACTTGCTAGTGAGACAAGGGATGTGGGAATAGCTAGCTGGGGAATGACGTACTGATGCTCCCCGCCACCACACACCCCCAGTTTGGCTTCATGTGACTTTCCTGTAACCTAAATGTCACACTGCTAAGAAAAGGGCTGTGATGCAGAAGGTTCTGGTCCACAGGAGACAGGCTCGTTGTTTCAGAGCAGCCTTTACCAACCTGGTGCCCTCCAGATGTTTTGGATTACAACTCCATCATCCCTAGCCACAGACCCTCCAAGTGTCCCTATTTTCCAGGGATGTCCCTGATTTAGAGAAGCCATCCCAGTTTCTGATTTGATCCCAGAATGTCCCACTTTCCCCCAGGATGTCCCTGTTTTTATTGGAGAAATGTTGGAGGGTATGGAGTTATCTAACCCCTGAGCTGTCTGAAGGCAATCCTGTATAGGCAAGGTTTTTTATGTTTAATGTTTTTATATATGTTAGAAGCTTCCCAGAGTGGTTGCAGCAACCCAGCAAGTTGTTTTGGGTATAAATAGTAAAATGATCATTATGGAATGGGACATCCCCATTTTCATCGGAGAAATGTTGGAGGGTAGGTAGCCAGCCAGCATGAAAGGGAGCTAGAAGACCCTTTAAAACCCCCCCACTAAATTTCAAGGAGAATTTCTAAGCATGGTTAGGCAAAGCCCTGATAGTGTAGGCAATCTCCTTACCCAGAAGAACATCTACTCTGAAGAACATCTGGCCCTGTGATGTGTACATCTGACCCAGTGTGGTGTAGTTGTTAAGAGCGGTAGATTCCTAATCTGGGGAACTAGGTTCATGTCTCCGCCCCTCCACATGCAGCTGCTGGGTGACCTTGGGCTAGTCACGCTTCTCTGAAGTCTCTTAGCCCCACTCCCCTCACAGAGTGCTTGTTGTGGGGGAGGAAGGGAAAGGAGAATGTTAGCTGCTTTGAGACTCCTTCGGGTAGTGATAAAGCGGGATATCAAATCCAAACTCTTCTTCTTCTCTTCTTCTCAGTGTGAGACAGAGGAGCAGACAGCAGAGGTCTGGCTTGGGCTGCTGCCATTTTAGCAGTAACAAATGAATTGATCTGAGGGTGTGTGTGTGAGTAAGTGGGGCAGAAGAGTGATCAACAGGGAAAAGAAAGAGGGCAAGGGATGGCTCTGAAGATCAATATAAAATTTGGGTGTGCGTGGGAGAGCTGAAAAGGCAAATATGTGGGGGGGCTGGGAAGACCAAGTTTGCCAGCCCTTGTGCCCGGTGCCACAAGCAATTGCTTCAATTTGCCTATTGACAAAGCCAGCTCTGAGTTCAATGCCCACTACAGATGCCAATGAAGCTTGTTGAATCAGGCCTGGAGATTCCTTAGGGGGCTCATAATGCTAACACTAAAGAAGAACCCAGCAGTGCACATCCTCCAAATTCTGCTCTGGTTTAGATTCTAATTCAAATCAGAGAACAATTCCCAGCTTACTCCCTTTCACTCAGCCAGCCCTATATCTCCAAAGCCCCTCTAAGACTTTTCTTGACCACCCAAGGATGTCAAATGCAGACAAGGATCAGGGAGGGTTACAAAACTCCCACAATCCCTGGGTTGCTTTTACCACTGCACCTATGAAATCTTATGAGGAGGCCCTCTGCAAAGAGTGGATAGCAGGTATAGTTTCTTTAATTCTCCCCTTTTAGTCAAATAGAGCTATGTCGCCCCAGAGAGATAAAAAGGCTGCATCCATTAAAAAACCACAGCTGCACAGGTCCCTCTTGCCTCAACAAAGAGGAAGCCTGTGTTTGGCTTTGTGAGTCACAAGTTGTGCAGGTCCAAGATGAAGAAAGAGAATGCTTTCACAGGGCCAGTCCAAGATATCTTGCTGTCTAAGGCAATCGACAAGATGACATCTCATTCCAGGCCAAACTGGACTGGCTTCAGCAGTGATGATAGGATAGCCTCCTTTATTTCATATTAAGGCAGCAGCTTATGCGATCTAGAATAGGTCATGCAACATACACAACACCATCCTCTAGCAGAGGGGAATGGCCTTGGGGCTTAGAAAGAACAGCCAAAACACTGCTCCACAGCACCTGCCACGCTTGCCCTAATGGCAGGGCCAGCTATGTGTCTTCCTTGCGCCACAGGCTGGAATTACTACAAGAGCATTGGTGGCCTTTTGACCCTAAATGGTATTGCAATACTTTCCATTCCAAGCAAGTTATTTCAGCAATCCCAATTTAAGGCTTTTTTCAGAGATTGTCACAGTGCAGAGGATTGTTCTTTTGGGTTCCAGAATAAGTTCATTTCCTCTGCTCCAGAGAAGTCCAGTCCACACCCTTTGACCATAATGTTTCCGAGCTCAGCTGTGTCACAGGAAAGAAAAGACAAGCAAACAAACCTGATGTTTGAGCTTACTTGTTGGCTAGTTAACACTTAAAAAAACAACCCCTCACAACTCTTAGTTAAAACCATCTGCTGGAATTTTCTGTGTAGTTTCTTTGACCAGGCACACTAGGAAGGGACAGTGAGCCCATCCCATGTCATGCCCCACCCCCGACCAGCAGATGTTCTCATGGGCCGAAGAAATGGTTGGCAGAATTCAATTCACTGGAAAGATGTGGAGGAAACCAAAGACAGGAGAGAAGCATAATTCCTGCAGCTGCAAAGAGTGAGACAACAGCTGCAAACACAGGCAGTGTAAAATCTGTATTGGTAATCCTGCCACAATGCAGCAACAGAAGCCAGAGGTGAAAGACAAATGAAAATGGATGTAAACTGTGTGAGTGATTATATTTTATTCAGTGCTACTTTCTCCCCAGTGTCTATGCCTACTTAAGATCCTCTTGCTGAGTAATACTGGGAAAAAAAGCATCTCACCTTGTTCTTCATCCGTGTTTTACTTTAATTTTATGTGTAAGAATGTTTGAAAAGCCCTCCAGGATCAGACCAAAAGTTCATCTAGTCCAGCATTCTGTTCTCACAAAGGCCAAGGAGATGCTGATGCTGCTTGTTTGTTTGTTTGTTTTTATTTATATATTGCCCTTCCTCTTGTCAAACACAGGACAGTGCACAACATAATATGTGAATCAATAGTACACAGTACTCGAAAACACTTTGAAAGCAACAAAACTAAAATAATAGCAGTATGCAATGATTTGTTGGAAGTATATGAGATAGTTGAATAGGTGTACGATGTCACCAGTATAGAATTTTTAAGGAACATCTTCTCACATGTACAGATCCTAATTTGTAAGGTTTAGAATCCCAAAGTGTATTCCAGGTCTTTTCCTTTATATAAATATTGACATCCTTTTCTCAAGAGAAGTTTAAATCTGATAATGGGCTTGTTGTAATATCCTAAAGGTCATCATATATAGCTGATATGGGGACTCTGCCTCTCTGTCCTTGATTTAAGGACAGTTCATTTGGAATTGGTTAGAGGTCTTTGAATTATCTACTTTGATCCGAACAGAAATTAAGAAGGCCAGGTGGGTCTGCAATCCTCATTCCTCTAGCTGGAAATCTGACTTGAGGGTTCTGCTCTGAAGAAATGTGGGTGTCAGGGGCAATGGTTTCTTTTTAAATGACAGCTAAAGAAATATTATTTTTACTAGGGGCTCCACTCACCAATGCCACCTACCCCTTTGTTAATCAGCTTCCCCCTACAGTTGACCAAGCCCCTTCCCTTTACATCTCTCTCACACCTCATCTATTCCCTCACAGCTCACCACAACCTCCATCCTTTTTTAAAGGAGGCGGGAGATGCTTCACAGAGCTCAGTTCACAGTGCTGTGAAGTGTCATTACCCCTGCAACCACATTTAATAAGGCAGGACCTGGTTAGCAGATCTTGCAGCTTGGATGAATTAGATTAGAATAATTAGAGTTTCTGGAGTTTAAAGGCTTTATTCATGGAGATTAGAAAGTAGTAGACATTTAGTCTGGAGAGAAGAACAAACAAAATGGCTTGGATTTTAGGGGTGGGGTTAACTTAGACAAAGAGGCTTACAAAGGAGTGCTAGCTAGATTGCTGGACAAACAATGCACTCACGTGGTTCAAAGCAATACATGCACTCACTACAAACTCAAGAGAAGGAAATATATTTCCTTTACTCCAACAGTCTTCACACTGTGCTAGCATCCTGCTCTGTAAGCACCTCTCCTCCTTTGTTAAACGCCTGCCACCAGTGCTGCTTCCTCACTCTCTTGTCTGCTGTATTTTTTGGTTTTTATGTATATAGGAGGAAATGACAGCATGAAAGGACAGTATATATAACAATAAAAACATCAAAACAGACAGAACAGAGCAAATGAAGCCAAGTTTATGAGTCTAAGACTTTGCAAGATCAGACATGGTTCCTAAATTTGAAACTTGGCCATTAATCTACTTCACAAAATGACCTGTGCTGGGTTCTTCACACATTATGAAAGGAAAACAAACTTTACCTATGAGTGCAAGAAGCTGCAGATAATTGGAAGTTCCCTGAAGCATGTATCATACTGTACATGTGTTCCAAACTGCATCTTTTTAAATATTAATTCTGTGGTTTTGATGTGTACAATATGGGTACACGCTAAAAACGTAACACATGGTGCAGCCCTTAAACACAAAATCTTCTATTTAAACTTTACCCATGTTCTGCAGGCAATCTCTGTAATATGCAATAGCTAGAACAATATGTCCTTATAGAGAGCAGGCAAGTTGCATGGAGCATTTAGGAATAGTCACAGCTTGTACTGATGACTTTGGCAAGTCAGCCCATGGACTGAAAGAGAGCAAGGTTCTACCAATGTACCCATGAAACTCAACCAACATGGGTGCATCCTGGTTTAAATACCTGGGCATTTCCTTCATCTTTTTCCAGTCAAACAAATCCCTGTATGTTTGGTTTCCACAAGTATGAGTCAAAGAAAATTAGTATTAGGAGCAAGTTACATTTTTATCATGCTCAGTTCCAGCTGATTCTAATCAAAAATGCACCCAAACTTCCCTTTGGAATTACTAGTGGCTTGCTACTGCTGGCCACTACAGAACTTTCCAACTCCCCCTTTATATCCTTTCCATGTCAAAGAAATTATATATGACATCCAGTCACCACCCTTTCTTCTATA
Organism: Podarcis melisellensis; assembly: GCF_964234715.1. Taxonomy (NCBI): domain Eukaryota; kingdom Metazoa; phylum Chordata; class Lepidosauria; order Squamata; family Lacertidae; genus Podarcis; species Podarcis melisellensis. Next base: position 85,941,376 of record NC_138528.1, read on the forward strand.
GCCAATTAGTATGCCAAAACTGGAATGGAAAAGGATGCCATTGAAAAGATAAACTGTGGATCAACAAAGGTCCTCAATGCCTGGCATATTCCATGGAGTTTCAGAACTGATATACAATACGGTGGTACCTCGGGTTAAGAACTTAATTTGTTCCGGAGGCCAGTTCTTAACCTGCAACTGTTCTTAACTTGAAGCACCACTTTAGCTAATGGGGCCTCCCACTGCCACCGCGCTGCCGCCGCACAATTTCTGTTCTCATCCTGAAGCAAAGTTTTTAACTCGAGGTACTATTTCTGGGTTAGCGGAGTCTGTAACCTGAAGCGTCTGTAACCTGAAGCGTCTGTAACCTGAAGCATTTGTAACCTGAAGCGTTTGTAACCCGAGGTACCACTGTAATGGATTTTTTTTTTCTGGACAGGTGAAAGAATAATCCTTCTGGAACTACTGAATCACGTGTGAAATTACTTACAAAGCAACTTATTGCACAGAGTTACCTATGCATTCACAATCCTCTGAATTCTTCTATTTATACTGCTTACAGATGTGACAAGGTGGAATGGCTGATTTTGATTTAAGAGGTTTCCTGTATGTGTCCCTTTATGATTCCAATCAATTTCCTAGCCCCCACCTCCTTTTATTTGCATTTGACACGCTGTCTGTTTGACCAACAAATAATGTTCTGGACTCGCATCCTGTGACTTACTGTGTCCCACTGCACAATATAAACAAGTTCAGATCTGTTGCTTGGACAGGGTGAATTAAACAGAGTCTGTGTATACAGGGGAATCCTCTCTGTGAAGCCTAGACTCAGCCTAGTGTAAAGGAGACTTTTGCTGGCTTGCTCACCTGGAAGCTGTGCAAACCAATGTGAAGAAGAGGAGCTGGTGGGCATCTAAGTAAGATGGTGCTGCTTTACCCTTCAGGGAATATCAGGCAGTTAGGCAACTCTGAATGGGACTTCACATCTCCAGTTGGTTTAAAGCCATAGTCTCTTCCTGCCCCATGTCTCCTCAAATATTGGAGATCACCTGCTCTTAGTGACTGAATGGAGCCCATGGCTGCCTCTTTCCTGTACAAGAGGTCCCTCTGGAGAGGTGTGGCCAAAGTTGGAAATTGGCTTTCACATTAAACGGTGGGGGAAGGAATAAATAAAATGAAAGGCAAGCTGTTCATTGCAAATGGATGACAAACCTCTTGAACTTGCAGAGTGAATTTAAATATCAAGGGTAGGTTAATGGAGGTTTGATCACTACCACTTGCAGCCGAGCACAGTAACCAGATCACTTGCTTTAGCATGCTAAGATCATTGCAGGGGCCAGGAAAGAGCTGTTTCCCCCCCTCCTTCCCTCTCTGTCTTTCCACCGCTGTTCTGCAGTGCTGTAGAATTGGCCAGGTGCTTTATAGAGGCTTACTGTCTTCCTCCAAGGCATGAGGAATTGGCTGCAGCCACAGGAAGGATAACAGACGAGCTGGACCAATAGGCTACTTTAGGATGGAAAAGCCGAGGTTTGGTGGAGGATAGGTTCCCACATTTTGTCATTAAAATGGCTCTGAGAGTATTTTGATAAATTTACTGATCCCACAAAATCATTTTAGGGGAAACAGCCCTTCCTTTCGCTTGGCCGCTCACCAAGATGCAAGCAGCAACAAGCCAAGTGGATGACCTCAAACATCCCAGATCCCCAGGCTGGACTTTCCAGAGTTCATTTCTTTCTTAACCACAAGGCCATGCTGCATTCATTTCCCAGGGGGGAGGATATATATGAAGGATTAAGCTCAACTGACACAGCTCCTGATGGTTTGAAAATGTCTCTGTTGTAATAGAAGAAGGTCTGTGTTTATGTTCCCAGGTCATCTTTTAGAGTTCCAGTTTTAAGAACATTGTGGAAATAGTGTACATGGATCTCTGGATTCCGGTCTTGTTTCCTTCCTTCCTGGTCTTTTGGTGTGTGTTTTTTTCATTTTATTTTTTACCCACAGTAGCTCTGAAATCAGTTGGTCAAACTGAACCGTGCAATTTCTGGGATGGGATATGCCTTTTTTTTTTAAGGACTACTGTGAACTCGTGCATGTTTTGATTAGAATTGTGTGACTGGCAGTGCTGAACTTCCTTGCCGTATTTCTGCTTGGTTCGGCAAATTTTGCATTGGATCCCCTGCTGCTTTGGCCCTGGTCAGACAGTGTCTCAGAAAGAATGAACACAGGGAGGTGATGTGTGTTCGTCTGGATTGTACCTACTGCGACCATGGGGTGTAGCACTCATCTCACTTCAGGCTGAGGGAGCCGGTGTTTGTCTGTAGACAGCCTTCTGGATTATGTGGCCAGCATGACTAAATCACTTCTGATGCAATGGGATAATGTGATGAGTGCCAGAGTGCATGGAAACACTGTTTACCTTCCCGCCACAGTTGTACCTATTTATCTACACTTTTTTGCTCAGTATACAGTGGCATGCTGCCTCTGATTTTGGAGGTAGCAATTGTGGGTGTGCACAGCCCCCTCAATCCAGCACTTGGATGCTCTGGGGTTGACCCAACCCTGATCTGGGGTCCAAATCAATTTGCCCAACACCTGCCAAGCAGCAAGTAGTTGGGAGGGTTTTGGTCCATTCTCACTTTTCATGAAGCTCTAACCTATTCCTTTCACCTTTCATGAAGCTCTAACCTATTCCTTTCATCCTGCCGCAGCCAGGGCCTCCTCTTCCTCTACCACCACCACATGCAGAGGCAGTGGAGAGATAAAAGAGATTAGCAGCATGTCTATCAATTGAACATGGTAGGTCAAGTGGATATAGCTGTCCCAAAGATCGATGTAACTGCAATTTCCTTTGGGAGAACTACATCCACCATGAACCTCTGGGCTCCATTTCTGGAGCTTCATAGAAGGGAGGGAAGATGCAAAAACCCACCTCTGATCTTCCCACTGCCACTATGAGGCAGTCTTGTGGTATTCAGCCATAAATTAGGAGTGCAGGACTCCTAAGTCCAAGCATCACAAAGTCCCTGGCTTTTACCTTTTTCGTCCCTGTTTAGAGATGGAGCAGCTCATTCAGTTGCAGCCAGAGACCTTTCCGCTTGTCTTGATTCTCTGTGACAATCTTCTCTGTGACAATTATCTTTTGTGTAATTGCTAGCCAACTCCCCAGACAGAGAGTTCACAAGGGAAAAACCAATTTTCCATTTGACTCCATGACTTTAATGCCCCAATTTGCCTATCTTTGATAGGCATTTCAGAGTAAAATCCCAGGATATAGAGCTATCTCATCATCTTACATAACATGGAAGAGTAATCCAAAGGTGGGCTAAACACGACTCCTTTCATGCTACATAGTTGCCATTCATAAGTTATGTCAATCAACCATTGACTCATTCAACACTGTGGAGGGGATATCTTCACTCAACATAGTGATGTATGTGGAATTTATTGTATGTATGAATATAGTCCTTTATTTCCTTCTCGGGAGACCAGTGATGTTTCTTGATAGTAATATTTTGTTTGTTACTGATTGTAATACTATGGGAACTCAATAAAAACTTTATTTTAAAAAGAAAAATCTCAGTATATGGCATGGTGTGTGTGTGTGCTACTGCCCTCACCAGCCCACTAGTAGTCCTGAATCTCTTTGTATCAATATGTCCCAAAACACTTGGCACAAGTTGCAATAGTCTAACTTCTCAAAGATGCCTTGAGGCAAGGCTGTGTCTGATACCAGGTTCTGCTCCCCTCCACCAACTTGCCCATCCCCTCAGCCAACACCCAGTTTTGCCTTCTCCTCAATTTGAACACTTAAAATAGATACAGAAAACATTCCTGTTACCACAGCTGATGCCTGTGGTTTATGACTGCTTGGTGTGTCTCTAGGTTTCTGTGGTATTGGTGGCACTTGGCTGGACACATTCCAGACCTCAAGGATTGTTCCAAAGGATTGATGCAAATGGCTTCCAAAAATGTTAATTGGGGCTTTCCCCAGATCATCTTGACCCCTTTTCGTGATGGGTGACTTTGAATTTTATGCCTTTTCAGTTCAGACTTTCTGATTTTCCTTGATTTTCTGACTCTGATTTTTACACATTATTAAGAGACATTGGTCTTGTTCACATGCAACACTAAAGCAAACCAAGCCTTAGTTCTTGGTAGCATGGCAGCAGCAGGACCTGGGAAACAGCAAAGTGGCCATGATTTTCTCCAAGCCAGGGATGACGAAGCTCAAAAGTGTGTGTGTGTGCTGGAGGTGAGGAGAAAAAGAATTAAAAAATGTACACAGAAACTTCATTGTCCCGAGGTAAGGAAGTATGGCTTGCTGAAAGGAATCTTAAAAGATACACAGACTTGGACATACATTGTTTTTCTGTGAAATTATAAACACTTCTGCAAATTATAAGCTGTTTCCTGTCAGTGTTCCAATTCCAAATTCAAATTAAATTCTCCTTTGCTGAGGAATGGAAAGGTCTGCCTGAAGTTCACCGGTGGTGGAAACAACTTGCAACGATGCCTCCCGACACTGCCACAGAGCAACACAAACTTGGCAAATCTGGGGGAAGTGATGCTTCCCACTCCTACATCTTCTGCTTTAATGACTTGCCTGGAAGTCTGAAATCTTCTGCCTCACATATTTTCTTAGGGTGCAATCCAGACACCTACGTTGCACAGGACAAATTGAAAGCACAATGTCTTAAATATTATGCTGATGACTTACTGCTTTTGCCACTGAAGTGACAAGCATGTGAGAAGAGTTCTGTAGGACAAAGAAAAATCACATTCTGCATAGACCTAGCTCAGGGAATTTGGGACATTTTTACAGAGAACCAGTGAGTCAATCAATCAATCAATCAATCAATCAATCAATTTATTGTCTATAGCCAAAGGTCTTCACAATGTACACCAGTGATAACCTGTAATTTTGCCTAGAACCAGTGAAATCCTATGTGCTTTGAAATCCCATTAACGTAAATGGGTCATTAGCCTGCATTACACTGTTTTAGACTATGGCCAGTGTGGCTCTGCAAAGACTAGACATATATTTATCTGACCATCTCTATCCACCCCTTTCATGGCTTTCCCCTTGAAAGTTTGTTTTAAAATCTTGTACTATAGAGCAGCCTGCTGCTATCAATGATAAACTTCTCTGCTCAATATTTGTGCTGCATTTTATATTTGGGGGTCATTGTTTTTTATTTGAATTGTCATATTTTATTGGCTTCGTAAGCCACCCAGAGGACTTTGTTATTGGGCAGCACAAAAATGCCATTCGTAAAGTAAAACAAGTTGATGCTGGGCTTTTAAACAGCTTGCTGTGATTTATCATTTGAGATATTTTTTTAGTGCATTATCTTGGCTTTATCTGTAAGCTGCTCTGAGATCCACAGTTGAAGAAGATCTAATGAATATATTGAGTCAGATTCCGCTAGTGCAATGGGGGACTTCCCCCCTTTCTTCCCCTCATGCCAGCCACTCCATGCCTCCTAAAATGGCTTTGGGAAGTTTGGGGAAACCCCAGAACAACATGTGGGAGGAGGAAGACCGGGGGATCATTCCACCTGACAAGCTGAAATACTTGTGCTAATGGAGCGATTGCCATAGCCCTACACTGAATTCTTCCCATTGAAATTATTAAATGTGTAAATAGATTTCACAGGGCTGCTTGGGAGATGAAGGAACAAAAGAATCATACACGGTGCTCAGAGTACAAGTCTATGCATTTCTACTGAGAAGTGTCCCATAAAATTCAGCGAGGCTTACTTTCAAGTAAGTGTATATATGTTTGCAGCCTGAGAATACTAAAAAATGGTCTATAAATGATGAGTGTGAGAGAAAAGGCCTGTTATCAGGATGGGAAATGGTGGCGAACCTCAGGTCCAGGGTCCAAATGCACCATCCTGCAGGAAACCTGTCAACGAAATCTGAGCCACCCAATTGCACTTGGTGGTGCTATTATAGAGCTATAGTATCAAATCACAGCCATTCATTTGTGTTGGAGAAAGTGAAGAGATATCCCTGGGGACACCACTAAGGTGGGGCCAAAACCACTTCCCACTCCTAGTGAGCTAAGCCATTGAGAATCAACACTGTGCCTAACTGCCTTTTGGGTTCTGTTTCGTAGTCACTCACTGCAGAACAGGATATGGGGGGTGGGAATTGAATGGTCAGATCTGACTTTTATGTATATAGGAGGTTTAGCAGTGGCACGTCCTACCTGCTGAGGACAGCCCTCTATTTGAAGGAGTCATCCATCTTGAGGGCTGTCCAGTCCAAGTCTGGGTTAAATATAATAAACCCTAAGAAGCAGGAGGGGCTTGGAACTAGTCCGTCAACATTTAGCACATTTGCAGCAGAGTGAGCAGGCATATGGATCACCTGGTTACAATCTTCCCCGTGATGGTGAAATGTACATACAGTATAAACTAGTATATCCAAGTTGCATCCTATCTTTTTTCTGCTGATGCATTTTCTCTCTCTATGTGGGATGGGCAGCATTGCATAATTAGCCACTTTACACTGATACAAAAGCAACTTTACTACAGAAAGCTGTTCAGAAATCAATCTAGCACATCTAAAAACTGACTTATTGGCAAAACGCCTTTCTCCGACATCCACGTTGATGCAAATGGACATTGAAAGCTTCCATTGATGAGACTGCAGCTTTCTTTGGCATGGTAATATAAGCTATTGCCAGGTAGCTATTGCTTAGAAATCCTTCCTGACATATTATGGACAATGCAGTCCTCTGATGCTATGCACATTGGCAGAACACATGCGCTTTTCATGCGTTAAAGGTCTTAACACTTGTTGTCTACAATGTCACAATGTTATTAAACAGAAGACACTCCACATCATGGTGTAAGAAAAATGTAGTGCATTTCTTTTGCTTGTTTACATATATAAACATATTGACACCCCATCAGAAAGGCACATTTCTCTCTGGAATGCTCCAAGCACCTTTTCTTCTGCGCATCCACTTTCAAATGACCCCTTTTAAAAGCAGGAAACACACATCTCCAAAGAATGATCCCAGGGAGTTCTGAGCCATGTCTGGTGAAGAGAACCTAGCATTTCCTATTTTTTAAATACCAACTCCGGAGCAGCAGCTTTCTGTGCATTAGCGACTTGAGCCTCCTTTGTGGGTTACTTGTGTGAAAGGTTATCATGTGAACAAAAGGTTATAGGGCCATATCTTTGGCCTTGCCCCTTGCAACACCTGGTTCTGCAAGCCCCACCCCTGCTGTGTACATATAGCATGGATGTCTGAGGTCAGGAAGCACCACCAGGGTTACATCCAGGATCCATCTGGGTTCCAAGGCTGCCTTGGGGTAGAATATAATTTTTGTTTTGTTTACTAAACAGTGTGTACTAGGAATCAGTCAGTTTCACTTATACTCACTTTCTCATTTTTCCTATATTAAATTCAGTTCTCCACATTGCCACGTGTGTGTGTGTGTGTGTGTGTGTGTGTGTGTGTGTGTAAAGCAGGCTTGGCCAAACTTGGCCCTCCAGCTGTTTTGGGACTACAACTCCCATCATCCCTAGCTAACAGGACCAGTGGTCAGGGATGATGGAAATTGTAGCCCCAAAACAGCTGGAGGGCCAAGTTTGGCCATGCCTGGTGTAAAGGAAGTCCTCATGAAAATTCATTAGCGGATTAGTGCAAATTTCTCCTAAGATACCAATTCTTATATGCAAGTTTGTACATTTTTGCAAAGCAATTTCTCCTAATAGAATGCAGTTATGGGTTATTTTCACTGCTATTTGTCAGTCCAGGCTCACTGTACCCCAATATATGCATTTCAGCACACATTGCTTGACAGAAGAACTGCCTTGCAAAATTCAGAGAAACGCGGATTTCAAAAGATGGCCATGTTCATTTTATGTTGGAAAATGTGAATTATGTATAGTTGCCCTGAAATGTGAACTGAATTGAATTTCTCCACCACCCCTGTTGCATACCCAGTTCTGTTTCCTCATTAATATTGTATAAGCTACCTCAAGTTGCAAAGGAGATAGGTTTTATATTTAAAATAACCATAACAGATTGGTGGCTCAGTGTTTTACCCCTCTCCTCCATTTTTTGCACCAGTTACTTGCTATAGGAAAGGCATGTGCTTCAGTTTGTATGGAACACCTGCCCGAGTGTGAGGCATATTGTTGTAGCCCAGGGTGCTCACTGAGGTGATGCCAGCCACTCCGGTGAGGTTATCCAGAATATCTGGGCTGCATTTGGAAGCTGATAGGAAGATCTTCTCAAATAACTGGATGACCATCTAACACAGGCTTCCTCAACCTCAGCCCTCCAGGTGTTTTTGGCCTACAACTCCCATGATCCCTAGCTAGCAGGACCAGTGGTCAGGGATGATAGGAATTGTAGTCACAAAACATCTGGAGGGCCAAGGTTGAGGAAACCTGATCTAACAGGTCTCTTGTGCCTTTGAACAGTTACCCAAGAAGAGGGGGTGGGAGGGAAACCAGATTCCTTAGATGGGGAAAACTTTGCTTATTTAATGTCTGCCTATCTTGAAGCTGTTGAAATCACAGAAGCTCCGAGGAAGAAGAGGACAACTCAGCTTTCCCCCTCCAGCTATCAGTGTGAGGCACAACTTTATCAGAGAATCAATCAAGAGGTTAAACCCATTACTGCTGTTTTTGCCCAGACATGGCAGAACCTGAAATCTTGTTTCCCCTGGCCTTTTGTTGCAGGTATATTTCATGTCTCTTTAGGTCTCCTACTTAAAAGTGCTGACTAGGCAGATGTGTGCTTGTCTGTCTGATCTGAGTGAGGGGAGGTTTAAAGGAATGCACGCCAAATCCCTTTTCACATTTTCCACTTGAATGAGTGAAGCAAGATCACGATGAGCAAGGCTAGACTTTTAATCGGCCATGCTCTCTGTACTCATCTCATAACTTAACACAGTCCGTGGACTTCCTGACTGGACCTTCTGGAATATTCCACCCAACGATGCCTGCACCATCTCCCACAGTGTTCCAGAGGGTTCTCAACAATCTAGACCAGAGTTCCAGGGGCACGGGAGGCTGCAAGGAGGAAGGCTAATTGGTGCAAATCACCTCTCCTCCCACCAGCAGGAATATCTAGGGTGGATGCTTATGCTTCAGAGGCAATGCATCAGTAAGCAAAAAAGGACAAAAGAAGACACAGATAAGCATAAAATATGCATATCTGAATATATCCTCAATTTTAGAAAGAACTGCTGTCATTTAAATATAAATATTTCATGGTAGTGGGGAACACTGTGGTCAGTAAGCTGTTGTAGTCACTGTTGATGGGCCACTTGCAGACTCCTTCTCTCCATTCTTAGGATGGAATGGACAGCTCTTCAAACAGTGGTTGCCTTCAAGTTTCCTTGGACAGCTCTTTGGGTAGACATGGCTAGCTCCCGAGTAGTGTTCTGCACATGGGGACTTATCTCCCAAAGTATTTAACCCCCCCCCAAGTCATCTTCAAGGTCACCAGAAGGCCCATGCAACCTAGATGCTGTGGATCCTAAATCCAAGGCACCACATCAAGGTTGCATGGGACCTTCTGGTGGCCCTGAAGACAACATGAGGGCCAATAGTGGCTCTATAAAAATCCCGGTTTTCCTGCTTGCCTGGGACTACAAATATGGGGGTCATCAAATCGATTATTATGTATGGCAATAGGCACCACAGTCAGCTTGGTAAGTCACAAGTTGGACAGACCTGCCTTAAAATGACTAGCCTTATTTCCAGCAAAGGGGCAATTGCCTGCTTCACACTTTCTGTGGCAAGGGTGTTTGCCTTACATTCACAGCTTTTGTAAGTGGAATGCAGGATAGTGTACAGCAAGCTAACAGTAGACACATGCCAGGGTGCCATAACCCATCACAACTCCCTGCTCATGTTCATCTAATGACACTGTGTGTGTCTGTGAGATAAATGCTTGCCTGTCCTTTGATATCACTTATTACACTGTAAATGAACATTGCTCCTGATACACTTACTGGAAAGCGTATGAAATATGACAGCACCGACAGGGTTAAACCAGGCTGAATGTGCCTTAGAAAGCAGACCGAAAGTGTAACCTTTGCTTCAAAATCATGCGTTTTGACTCCGAAACACGCCTTTAATCCTGTAATTACACTCTGAGCTTGCTGTTTGCAGTTAAGGAAATGTGAGCTCCTCTCCAAATGGCACCGGCATTGACCTTAAATTACAGGGTTTGCCTGCCCAAGTGGACACTAGCGCAGAGTGTCCCACCTCCCTCAGCCCATTCCCAAGGCCTTGGGCTGAAGGCACGCAAGTCTGCGTCTTCTGTGGCTTTTGCAAAAATCCAGGAGGAAATAGATAATTCCTTCAGCAAATGAGTCCCTTGAGAAGAAAATTTACATTCTTGCATTTGCCTTTGGTCATTACAGAGCATGGCAGTCCTAATTAATTGGAGAGGGCGATTCTCTAGAAAATTCTCCAAACTTGAATTACTTTGCAAAAAACATCAGAATTCTATTTTCTTAATTCAAACCCCACGCACAACTAGTATTCCCTATGACTATAGATTTTATAGCTTGTTACCCTTATTTAAAGCTTCTTGTTGCTCTCTGATATGCATCTGGAGCTTTTGATCATGAAGACTTCTCAGTTCTTTTTCACTGAAGGGCACAGATTGATGTGCATGTAAGAAAGAATAAGTGCCTGTGCTTAAATAATTTTAATGTTCTGTTCTACATGACATCACTTTCCATGCCAACATTCCGTTCTGTTCAACTCTGTATTGCTTTAATACTGCTTTTAATTATTGGTGCTGCATATAAAGCATGTGCAATGGCTTAGAAGGCCATTTCCATGTAGTAAACGCCCATGCCTTTTTAATTTTTAAACAATTTATATACTGCTTGATTATAATTGTTTCTAAGGGGTGTGCATCAAGCTCAATACATGCAATACAGATAAAAACAGTTTAAAATGTAAATATATGTTCAGGGATCCCTTTAAATCAGGCTTCCACAAACTCAGCCCTCCAGATGTTTTGAGACTACAATTCCCATCATCCCTGACCACTGGAATTGCTAGCTAGGGATCATGGGAGTTGTAGGCCAAAAACCATCGGGGGGGGGGCCGAGTTTGAGGATACCTGCTTTAAATGCATGCTGGAATAATAATAATAATAATAATGATGATGATAATAAGAAGTAGTAGTAGTAGTAGTAGTATTCGGTAGGCACTGAACATTAATCAGGTAGGGTGGCTGTCTGATCTCAGCTGGGAAGGAATTCCACAAAATTCCACAAAACTCCTGCTGGAACTGAGCCATACATCTGAGCCATGGGGGACCACTAACAGTGACTCCCCTGTGGATCTCAGTGATCAGGCCAAGATATAAGGAATCAGGTAGTTCTTAAAGTATCCTCTAACCAAGCGTCTAAGAGACCTTGTTAATTAACGCTAGAACTTTGAATCTGGCTGAACAGTGTATGGGCAGTTGGTGCTTCTTCTTGCTTTCCTCTGCTTGCTTTTCTTGCAGCAAATATCATCAATGTCATGAAACGATGTGAGAAGATAGAGCCCTCCAGAAAGGCAGCATCTTATGTCTGACTCCTAGGATGCTCATAGGACACATAAGAGCATAAGAAGAGCCCTGCTGGATTAGGCCAAAGACCCATCTAATCCAGCATCCTGTTCTCACAGTGGCGAACCAGTTGCCTATCGAAGCCAAAAGCAGGATGTGAGCATAAGAGCGCCCCTTTGTGATTCCTGGTAAATGGTACTCAGAGGCATGCTGTCTCTAACAGTCGAGGTAGAACACAGGCATCAAGAGCATTCTCATCAGTGAACCTGTCTAATCACTCTTTAAAGCCAAGTTGATGGCCACCACTGTTTTTTGTGGGAATGAATTCCATAGTGCTGTGATGTGAAGTGCTTTCTTTCGATACAGCTGTGGCCTTTGCATACCAGATACCTGGAACTATTCTTTATTTAGAATTAATTTATAGCTATATATGCAAAGAGATCCTCAAAGTCATCACAATTAAATATATCAACACAATACAATATGTTACTAACCAAAGGGGGGAACCTATCAAAATTACCAGGCCAGAATGATCTTTCTGGGAGATTTGATGGAATAAAAATTTTCTTCAATAGGTGCCAAAATCCCCAGAAGGTCAGCCCTGTCTATTATCCACCAAAGGATGTTCCACAATACTAGAGATGGTGCACTCAAAGCTCTGCTCCGTGTCACCACAGCAGAGACCTTACAGCACGCGTCACCACAAGACACTGACAGCTGGAGTGATGGCGCTGGTACATAAAGGGAAAGTGATCTCTCAGGTACCTGGGTCCCAAGTTGTTAAACTTTAAGCCTGGCCTGGTAGCATACTGACAGCCAGTGAAGATCCCTCAGTGCAGGTGTAATGTGTGCTCCTCTCCCAATGGTATATTCCCGTCAACATGATGTAGTATGTGGTTGGTCCCCTTGGAGGCACTCAGAGCCTTGGGGGGCTTTTGCAATTGCTCCTATTGCCATCATCCTACTGGTTCAGTCTTCCATGGTCCTCCTGTACCTTGGATGGTATGTGGATAGACATCTGCTAAAGTCTACATCCCTCCCTTCTGGCTCCTGGCATGTTTACTTCTGGTCAAGATGGTTGCGCCATGCTAGAGCCAAGAAATGCCTTTTGGATGGAGCAGGCTTCCCCAAACTCGTCCCTCCAGATGTTTTTGGCCTACAACTCCCATGATCCCTAGCTAGCAGGACCAGAGGTCAGGGATGGTGGGAATTGTAGCCTCAAAACATCTGGAGGGCTGAGTTTGAGGAAGCCTGGGATGGAGCATTGCACGTGCGTTTTTAAATGGCTGGGTTTTCTTGGAATTGCAGTTGAAAAAAGGATTAATGAATGATGTGCTACAATTGATGATGGAGCTGAACATAAGACCAAGCAATAATACATGTAGAGTTCCTCATCCACTGGGCTTGTCCTGCACAGTTGCATAGGAGTGCCATTTCATTGCAATGGTTTGATACCACAAGGAACTAAGGTCTACCATCTGGAATGTTATAGCATCTTTATTACTGGAATGAATGGTTCCCCCAAGTTCAGCAAGTTTTTCACAGAGCACAATGTCTTCTGCTCAGATCCCTGCAGTCCTGCGGTCATGCGATGCTTGCCGCATTTGTCAGCCATGTGGCTAATGTGATGCAGTGCTATTGACGCAATCCGACAAGGAGACCACAGGAAGTTCTAGCTTGGGAACATCAGAAGGAAGGCGACAGGGAGCATTTCTGGAAGGGCAGCAAACATGTTCCGAATTAACACATCATCACTGTTCCTGTCATGTGGAAGGTCCTGTCTCTGGGGTGGGGGGAATATTGTTGCAGAAAAGGAAGAAAAGATGATAGACAGATGGATAGACAGACAGGGTGGATCACAGAAGAATAGATTGCATGTAAAGGCACCATTAGAAATTGAGAGAATAGCAAAATACAGCCCATGGCATTTCTGCCATGAAAGCCTACTGCATAAATTTGTGCTATGTTGAACCCTGATCAACTCAGTGTAGAAAGCAATGGCTGCCCTGTCCTGCCTTCCTAGTCACCTGCTCAATCACATGCCACCCAAAAAGAACAAAAGAAGACAGAGATCTGCATAAAGCTTAGAAAGAATGACTATCATTGAAATTGAAATGGTAGTCTCACCAGTGGGGAAGATAATTTTGAGAGACTAAGGATGAATAACAAGTACCTTGAACTTTCAAGAGGAACCTCCAGAGTGTGCTGTTGCTCCACAGTAAAGAGAAGAAAGAGGCCACTCTGGCTTACCTGTTCTAGTTTCTGTCATCCTGCTTTGCAAATGCTTTGAATAAGAACAATAAACTTTCCCCAGAATGCTTAAAAATGAAATGAAGCAAGCATATTTCTCTCAAGAGCTGAAAATCTGACTCTGATGGATGTGTGCTGATTCCTTTCTCAGAGACCCACCATTAGTTGATCTAGTCCAGTTCTGTCTACACTGACACCATTTCACCAGAGTCTCAGGCTTCAGTCTGGTGCCTTGAAGTCCTTTAAGGGAAGGATCTGGGAACATTACCTCTGATCTCTGTGCCTTCCTCCTTCACACTTCATGCAATATTGTACTATGGGTCACACTTTGTGTCACCTGGGAAGGTGCACAAAATGTGAAGAGAAGTTGTTTGCCTGCAACCACGTGGGGATATTTAGCAGATATTCATTAAATGTCCACTGATACATGCCTTCCTTTCAGAAGCTATGGTGCTCACCATGCAAACATTTGGCAAACACATCTGCTGCGTGCTGAGTGAATTGATCAAATGGCACTTCTCTGGTGAGACATTCCTGTTTACGTATTTCTTATATTTGTATCCCAGTTTTCAGCTATGATTATCCTCCAGCTTACAATAAAAATCCACAAAAGAATACAAAATTTAGAGTTATGTTGGGATGCAGGGTCTGCCCTCTGGCAGGTGGTGAAGCCGCCCAGGTTCCACTAGGCCAGGGATAGGAATCCTATGGCCCTCCAGTTGTTGTTGGACTCCAGCTCCCAGAACTCCTGACCATTGGCTATGCAGGTTGGGGCTGATGGGAGTTGGAGTCCAACAACAACAGAAAGGTCATAGATTCCCTATCCCTGCTCTCATGATTTTCCTCCAGAAGGAGAGGTGAGGAAAACCTGCAATTGTGATGCTAAAGATGCCAACCAACAGGAGCTGTGCATCTTTCTGTTGATCTGAAAGGAACGAATGCTGGAGTCTTGTACATTTAGATTATTATTATTTATTATAATACTTGCTTTTACTATTTAATTTCTAATCTCCCTAGAAACAAATTGATCCAAAAGAAAAATGGAACAAGATTGAAATTTGAAATGCTATATGCTTGTGTGCTTCATATTTGAGCGTGCCAGCGCATTTCAATATTAACATTTGAAGCATATTAATTAACGTGGCTGGTGCAGTTAGATATAGGCTTCCGAAAGAACTGCCAGATTAGATTCTGATGAGAAAAATGTGTGAACCAGCTCCAACACTTGAAAGAGTCAACAAGCTGCATTCCAAAAGAAAGTAATTTGATTTGGAAACTGCAACAACAACAAAACCAATGACAAATAATCCTAAGTATTGCCAAAATAGATGGATTTTTACTATAGAAATTTCAGATGAGGAGAAACAATCCTGATGATACACTAATATGAAATTGTTTAGAGATGCTAAAACAGCTGTAAAAAGCCTCAAGAAACCTGAATGCAGAGCCACTCCATATCTTACGCAGCTGCCCTAGCACAGCTTAGCGTTTGCTGTAATAAAAAAGTGTGTCTCGAGCAGCTGGGACACATATATTGTTACGCGCCCCCAAATCTCTGGGTGATGTGAGACTTCAGGTTGCTACAGCTTGCCTCAGTTTCGGTTTCCTTGGAATGAAGGCTGCTAGGAGACAGAGGTGTCTTTTTGATAAAGTTTGCATAAGATGGAAGGGCTCACAGCATTAACATTCCAACAGATCTTGCTTCCCCATTAGGTTTTGAGGGAGGTCCTCAAAGCCATGGCTTGGGAAGCACTACTAGCTAGTTGTTGTTATGGCAACACATCTGTACCAACTCTTTAAACATGTAAAAAGGATGCTTACCAGTCTCAGCCATGGTCATTAACTTAAAGACTGGTTTGACCATTTCAGCAGTTTCTTTTACTGCATTCTTTCATCTTACAGCTATGAAACCACAGGCTTGGAGGGGTCTCAAAATATATCATTCAAACCAACTGCCCCCAACCTTCCCTCTCTCCCCTTCTACAATAGCTGGAGTTGTGTGTATATGTATGGATTAACTTGTCTTTCAAACCTGAAATTTTGATGATCAGCTGTTCATCAAAATGAACAGAGGGGGAGCTTCCATTAATCTCCCCCAACAGTTCCCCTTTCCTGCCAAGCAGCTAATCAATGAGATTTCCATTTTTAAAGGGACAACAGAAGACAAACCCCTGCTCCAATTTATTAGGCTGGAATAGAGCCCTAAAGTCTGAAGTTATGTGTGCCAATTTTTTTTTAAAAAAATCCTTGCTCTGTGCCATTTGTATATAGCACTCATGCTACAGGACAGCCACTCATGGCCTAAAACTGGTGAAAAACTAAATAGGAAATCCTTGGTCAGTTATGCTGGGAGTTGTAGTCCAATATCACCTGGGAATCCAAGGTTGAGACATATACAGATTTAAGCAATTTGTATTCAGCATGCTGTCAAAAGATCTCAGGGTGAATAACAAGGTTTGAAATCAAACCATACTTCACAATATATCTATCACTGTTAATACTCTCATCAAAACAACTTCATTGTAGTGCATTGTTCAAATATCTTATTGCATGGACAGGGGGAGTCCCCCCAACCCCAGATGACCCCTGAGCGGAATAAAGACTCAAGACAATGTGCTATGAGATTAAAATTGGCCACAACTTTATTAAGTTTCAGATGCAGGGAGACCTTGGCTCAGGCATTGGGCGTTTATCCTTCCCAGTCCCCAGCCAGGGATCTGGGAGACTTTAGGGTTATCCAGAATGTGTGGGGATTGGGCTGGCTCTGGAGAACATATGTTCAAGCAGAGACCCCGCCCCACCCCTGTTTCGCCGCCGTTGGAAGGGAGAGCAATGACAACCTCTCGGCGTATGGCCAATGCCTCCCCTCAAGACCCTTTTAACAGGGAACCCTGGGATCACCGCCACAAGATAGACTAAAGGATTCCGCCCAAGGCATGAAACTGCCAAAGTTGTGATGTTTTGCTACGGGGAAGGCAAAACCTGCCAATGCAGGAAAATTCATTCCCGGCCCTTCAACAGCAACCATGATGTAGCAGCGCCCATGTACCTGTGGAGAAAAGGTTAACCTGCAAAAGAAGGCTTAACTGAGGGAGGGGAGGGTGGGAGAAGCTCTGGAGCCAACTGACGCTTTGCAGGTAAGGTTTACCTTCTGTTGTGTGGGCAGGGTGGTCTCTCCCCCTACCTGTCCGATCCCCTGGCAACGCCTCCCCAGGTGGGATTGGGCAAATGGCTGAGGTAGGCGGAGACCTCCAGGTATCCAGCCTGGGGAGGGCGAAGCCAGCCTGTACTACTGGGAGCCGCACTGGGATCCAGGGGGCTGCGCACAACCATGCAAAAGGCACCCTTCATTTGATGTGGGGAGTGGTCATTACCTACAGGCCTGGCAGAAGAAAAAGGTCTTCAGCAATTTAACAAGTGATTCTGAACTTCATGTACTAGCATCTAATTATTAGGCAATGCCACTAAGGCTGCAATCCTGTGCAGCATAAGCCTCATGGCTTACTTCTGAATAGAAATATGCACAGACTTGGGCTGCATATCTTACTCTATAATGGCATCTTTGGCATACATGCTACAAACATTTAGGCTCATACTCTTCCCTTGATATCTAGCTGATCAGTTGCCAATTTATGATGAATGAACAACAATTTAAAATGTAAATTAGCAATTACAGTAGTTGTAGTACTAGTAGCATAGCAAGGAAATCTGATGCAAATTTGCAGGGAAATCTACTCTGCAGTAAACCTGACTGAGTTGAATGGGACTTATTCTAAGGTAAATGTGTATAGGCTTAGATACCTTAGGTATCTACTACTTAGACTTACAAGAACATATTTCAATACTTTAAATATCTTCCAAATATTTGTGAATAGTTAATGCATTGTAGTGCAAGCCTAACCATGCCTACTCAGAAGCAACAAAACTGGAGAATAAACCATAACTGGTCACATTCTGAAGCAGTCACCATTTTTAATATACATACATATATATAAACCTTTTACTTTACATCTGAAAAACAAATTGTCTCTGATTTCCAAGACCGCAGACACACCTCATTCAAACTTTACTTAGAACTTTTGTTTCAAACTCCAGAGGAAAATCAGATTTTTTAAAATTACAGCAGTGATGCAATTGCTCTTCTTAAATTGCTCAGTCCTGAAGGGAGGATTTTATCTGTAGTACACATTTTGCGGGTGCTTTTTTCACATTGTAGAAAAAGAAAACGTTTCTTAGATTTGAGAAGATCAAATGAAACATGAAAACCTTAAGGGTTGCACAAGATTTCTTATTTCAAAGAGAAGACTATCAAGATAAAAATCACACACTCTGCTTATCAGAAATATAGATTACTCAGCTTGCTGGAAGGCATGGGGGCTGTAAGGGAGAAGAAGAAAAAATGGAGTGTGTACATAACGTACAATGAAGCACATGGGAAGAGTACACAATGTACATGTGAACTACTGGCCATGTTCACTTGGATGTTTAGGAACTGGTTTTCTTCACCAAATACTGCCTCTTCCTTTGCTGTCCTTCATTGGTTCATCCAAACTGAGCTGGGTACTGATTTGTATTGGTCACAGATTTGCCATGCAACCCTCTTTTCATTTCCAGATCTACCTAATAACAGCTGATGAAGGACAGTAGTAGCAGGACAGTGACAAAGATGGCAGGACAGCAACAAGCCTATAGGTTTATAAGACATGTAAGATACATAAACATTGGCCTGGCAGATATTTGGGAAACTCTCTCTCTCTCTCTCCTTTTGAGATAAACTGCAATGCAGCAGTTTCTAATCTCTCCTCCTTTTTATTTCTTTTTTTGTAAATTGTTTCATTCTTAAATATTATACACAACATGTGTTAATGTTTGTATTTAATAGACTGTACAAAGACGTCATAATAATAGAATAAAACATAGCATACAAAAATACAATCTAAGACTAATATATTGTATTTTTGTATGCTATTTTGTATGCTATTATTATGACATCTTTGTACAGTCTATTAAATACAAACATTAACACTAAAATTAGTCTTTAGCTAGGCTTGGGGATCTTTTTCAAACCTTTGATCCTGTGTATGTAAGGGTTAGAATCTACGAGAGAAAAACCCACTGAACGAGTCAGGCTTGGTGTTTTGTTGTTGTTGTTTTTTTGCTAAGGATATGGCCTTGGCTAGCCAATTAAGTATTGTCATTTATATGTCCTAAGAGGTTGCCATAGAGACAAACGGGTGAGCCTTTTCCCACTCATCTGGCTGGATGCCATGCCATTCTAGGATGGAGAATAACAGGCCATGTGTGTGTGAGAGAGAGAGAGAGAGAGAGAGAGAGAGAGAGAGAGAGAGAGAGAGAAAGAGAGAGAGAGAGAGAGAGAGAGAGAGAGAGAGAGAGAGAGAGAGAGAGAGAGCGAGAGCGCAAGCACATTGTGTGGGTGATTTTTGCTGATGATGCTGGAAGCTGGGGAGATGGAAACATGTCTACTCTGTGCTGAGTTTGGGCCTTCCCTGGAAACCGAATGGGGAGGCAAGATCTCCTGGCGTGTTAATGCTGTGAGCCTCTCCATCCTATGCTCAGGTTTTATATAAAATCATATATCCTAAAGACATCAAAGGGTTCCAAGAAAACTAAACCCAAGGTATAGCACTGGAACGTCAGCAGTTTATTGCTGCTTGGAGATTGGGGTGCATGTAGCACTATTCATACTATACACAGATAAATAATTTGTGAGTGGATTATTAAAAGGACAAATTATTTACCATTCCTTTTCTTAGATACTAAAATGTTTAATAAACACCCCACATTCCTCTCTGTGATCAAAAAAACTAGTTTAACTCTATAAATACATGAAATATATTCCCTGTCCTGAAATTCTAATTTCTTCCTTATGCATTTGGCTACTAAACTCCAACCATTCATCTCTTTTCTGGCTCATGTTGTCTTCTTCAAAGTGCAGTCATACCTTGGTTCTGCCTTGTGACTTGAACCTGGAAGTGAGTGCTCCGGTTTGTGAACGTTTTTTGAAAGCTGAACGTCCGACGCGGCTTCTGCGGCTTCTCATTGAGTGCAGGAAGCTCCTGCAGCCAATTGGAAGCTGTGCCTTGGTTTTAGAACATTTTTAGAAGTTGAACAGACTTCCGGAACGGATTCTGTTCAAGAACCAAGGTACGACTGTAGCTGTTAGCCACCTCTACTCCATCTTATATGCGGTAAGTGGTAAGCCACAGAAAGAGACAGCCACATGGAACTCAGATAAACTTCTGTGTCTCAGTAGCTTTCCCTATAGCCTTCTCAACATATCAAATCTATGTGCTAGAGGGATCATAGCTCAGGTAGGGCAAGCATTTTACATGCAGAAGGTCCCGTGTTCAATCTCTGGTAGTGTTTGGTAACAGGTGACATTAAAGACCCCTCTCTAAAACCTGGAAAGCTGCTGTCAGTCAGAATAGATAATACAGGGCAGGCTGGCTGGTCAAATTATTTGTTATTTTTTAATTCAAGGATGGTGAACTTGTGGCTTTCCAGATATTGTTAGACTGGGGAAACCCTAGATTAAAAGGTGAGTTTTAAAGGAAGTGCCTGAATGTGAATACTGTAGATGCCTGCCCTGTCATTGTAAACAAATTCCAAAGGGAATATGCTGCCTCACTAAAAGTCCAGTTTGTTTTGATTTTTCATTGATTATATTTCTATGCTGCTTGTTATTCAAATGAATCACAGAGCGACTTACAAGAAATAAATTACAATAACGTAATAGAACATAATCAAAAGGTAAAGGACTAATGACAGTTAAGTCCAATCATGAACGACTCTGGGGTTGTGGCGCTCATCTCGCTTTACTGGCTGAGGGGGCAGCGTTTGTCCACAGACAGTTTTTCTGGGTCATGTGGCCAGCATG
The DNA here is from genome assembly GCF_964234715.1 of Podarcis melisellensis. NCBI lineage: Eukaryota > Metazoa > Chordata > Lepidosauria > Squamata > Lacertidae > Podarcis > Podarcis melisellensis. Next base: position 85,962,054 of record NC_138528.1, read on the forward strand.
ACTAAGCCACTTCTGGTGAAACCAAAGCAGCACTCCTTCCCGCCGGAGTGGTACCTATTTATCTACTTGCACTTTTGGGGGTGCTTTCGAACTGCTAGGTTGCCAGCAGCTGGGACCGAGCAATGGGAGCTCACCCCGTCACGGGGATTCGAACCACTGACCTTCTGATCTGCAATCCCTAGGCTCAGTGGTTTAGACCACAGCGCCACCTGCATCCTGCCATAATAGAACATCACAAATACATCATAAATCATATAGAATCATTAACAAATCAGTAAAACAGTTACAATTTAAAAAACAGTTCTGGGCAACCCCTGATTTGGATATGGTTGCATTCCAGGTCACTGCATGCTTGCATGAAATTGTGTGCAATTGAAACACCCCATTCCGCCATGCCCCTGATCCTGATCCTGCCTGTTTGGTCAGCCAAGGCAGAACTGAACACCATCCTCTTGCTCATCATCTGATGTCACCAGTGGAAGGCCAGTGCTGACTTACAGACAGAATGTTTCCCACCCCAACTCTCCATTGTGCTGCCTTTTTTCAGCAGCTCTCAAGCCACACCCACTTCCTGTTTCCTTCCTTATGAGAAACCATCCCACCATTATTTCCTTGCTAGGGAGTAGACACATATTGCATCTTATTTCCCTGAGAGTAGCCAAGCCATTGCTTCTTGGGAAAGCAACCAGGCAGGCATTCCTGTCGCCTTTGAGTAAGGCTTTCCTGGTTTCACCTTCTGGGTGTCCATGCCAATGGCACAGACTGCAACATCATACAAGCCTGTCAGCTCCTGCTATTTCCTCAGTTTCCTCCAGGACTTTCCAGACTTTTTCCAGGGTCTAAAGAAAAACCTGTGGAGGAAATGACTCAAGAATCCACTACTGACACCCATTTTATTCTAGATTCCAGTAGTGTCTTAAGAGAGAAAAATAGGCCTTAGGGTAGCAATTCATGGTGCTTGAACACTGCCTGACCACAAAGGATGATCCATGGACAATATCCATATTGAAAAGCAAAGCATACACCTATATATTAGTCCCAAAATGTACAGCTCATCTTAAACTTTGTGATTCTTGGAAGTGTATTACTCAGTTTTGATTTATCTCCTTTAGCTACCAACCTCACAGCCTGGAAATACAATATATGTTAATGCTGTGGATGAATGTCAGTCAACAGTTGATTATGGCCACCGGCAAGAAGCGTGCAGGATTCAGCGTGGTGTGTGTGTGTTTGGGTGTGTGGTGTAATCTGCAGAGAAAGGGAAGAGAGAGGAGGAGGTAGTAAGCAAGAGGAGAGGAGAGAGAGAAAGAAAAAGTCTACTTGCTGTCAGCTTTGATTACGGGATGATGGGATGGCCAGCTTTGTGATGAAGGAGGGAATCACATACTCTTTGGGAGAGTGAGATGTCAGGGCTGAATGGTTTTTAGGGGAGGAGGTAGAGAATCAAGATACAAAAAGCAGGCAAGGAGACATAAACATAGCCTGAAGGCCTGTTTAGTCACAGGCTGTGGGACTAATTGGGACACACCCACAATGCTGTTCACTCACCTTTCTGCTGAAATAGGCTCGTTTCTGCCTGATTGCCATTCATATGGCAAGGATTAAAAAGAAAGGGGGAACACGTTGAAACCCTTTTGAAAACAATAATTCTCTTCCCTCCCTTACCAGAGGCACAGACTTTCCAGCTATAACTTTTATGCAGCAGTTGAAGGACAGGCGGCAAGCGATGAAACTTGCAATATAGTCTGGTCTTGGCAACAAGACCAGTTGGGAGGGGTGGCTGCCAGCTGGTTAGGACTAGGGGTGGGGTGGGGAAATTCAATTAAGTTCACATTTAAAGGTGAATCTAACTAATTTGCGCTTTCCAAAGCAATACATGGACTGAAACACAGTCATCCTTTGGAACTGGCACGTCTGCAAATTTTGCAGTCCACTTCTCCAGTGTACAAAAATGTACACACTCAGATAAGATGTCCATGAAAAGGCATATATTGGTTAAAATAATATATAAAATGCATTACATTATGAACATATTAAATTTTTTTTTGGGGGGGGTGCTTTGCAGAAATGTGTATAATAGGCAGAATTGTTTATAATATGTATGTTAGGAGAAATTTGTACTAAAGTGCAGGTGAAATTTCATGAGGTTTTTTTTTAATGACAAACTGATGTAAAAATGTGAATAATTGATCTTAAGATTGAGAAACTAAAATGGACAGATTTGCCTATCCCATATTAGGACACCTGATGATTTCCCAGAAGGTTCTGGGTTCAAATCTCTGTTGGGCTCACTTGCAAAAGACTGTTTCCAACTGTGAATGGAGCTGAATGCCCAAAATTGGTGGGCATAGCTGCAATCCTGCTTCATATTTTATGGGTTCCAGCAGAAGCAGAGCTGAGTTCAAAGACACCTCTTTAAAAGCCACAGAAACGTGGTCTCCACTAGTCCAAATCAACTACAATCTAAAACAGATGAAATGCTGTGATGAGCAGATCAGATTAAAAATGCTGACCAGTTAAGAATGAAAGTTACATAGGTGGCCCAGAATACTTCCTTTTGGGAAAGGGCCATCTTGCAACTGCCAGAGAAAGACTCTATTTGAAGCTGCAGCCCACTGATATGTGTTTGGATATCAGTGTTGGAGCTCTCCCATCAACACAGCCAGGAACAAAATAGGTTTCACTTGCACAGATGTCAAAATGAAACTGGGGGATTTTATTATTGTTTTACTTTAGAAAGCCAGATGTAACGTATGTGGGGATGATTTTAAAACATCTTCTATTTAGAGTGTGTACAGAATAGAACAACTTTTTCACTTAATGAAAGTTGTTTTGTAATATCAAACATGCCACATCTTGACTTCGCCTTTGGTGGGAACCTCTGGCCTTAGGGCTGAATAAAGCCTGCTGGCCCACCATGCCATTTTCCCAGGTCGTGTCCATCTTTCACTCACCTGATGTTGTATGATGTCAGATGTAAGGGCAGGTAAAGCTGTGTTTGCAAAGAAACAACCAGAAACCTTTGGCATCAAGCACAAATGATGCTGCCAGGGTTGGATCCACATACTGTAGGACCTCCTGATCAGAGCTCCTGAGTGAATTGGATGATTGCTGAAAGCAGCACAGCTCGCATTTGGCACCAAATGCAAATTGCACCTCCTTGCAAATAGAAGGGGATAAAATGGAGGCAGTGAGAGATTTTACCTGCTTGGGCTCCATGATCACTGCAGATGGTGACAGCAGCCACAAAATTAAAAGACGCCTGCTTCTTGGGAGAAAAGTGATGACAAACCTAGACAGCATCTTAAAAAGCAGAGACATCACCTTGCCAACAAAGGTCCATATAGTTAAAGCTATGGTTTTCCCAGTAGTGATGTATGGAAGTGAAAGCTGGACCATAAAGAAGGCTGATCGTCGAAGAATTGATGCTTTTGAATTATGGTGCTGGAGGAGACTCTTGAGAGTCCCATGGACTGCAAGAAGATCAAACCTATCCATCCTTAAGGATATCAGCCCTGAGTGCTCACTGGAAGGACAGATCGTGAAGCTGAGGCTCCAATACTTTGGCCACCTCATGAGAAGAAAAGACTCCCTGGAAAAGATCCTGATGTTGGGAAAGATGGAGGGCACAGGGAGAAGGGGATGACAGAGGATGAGATGGTTGGACAGTGTTCTCGAAGCTAGTAACATGAGTTTGACCAAACTGCGGGAGGCAGTGGAAGACAGGAGTGCTTGGCGTGCTCTGGTCCATGGGGTCAAGAGGAGTCGGACACGACTAAACGACTAAACAACAACAACAATGGAGTGTTGGCCACAATTGGATCCAGCCAGGAGTTCTGCACAGACTGGGAACTCTGCTCAGTACTGCAGTCTGCACCCAGTAATTGCTGCCTAGTGAGGACTGGAAGGGTGACCCAGCCTTGACTGCACTGACTCTAGTTTACCCTGATGTACATACATTTGTGTGTGTGTGTGTGTGTGTGTGTGTGTCTTGGCAGCATCAATAAGGCAGAACTACCACTACACCCCTGCTTAGAGCAGGCCTGCAGCTCCTCTTGCTGTAGCCACCATTAAACCAAGCTGCTTCATCTGCAGCAGTGGCTTCAAGTACCGGTGGGCTCTGCTGGATTCCAGCACGTGTCCCTCCATGTTGGCTGCTGACATTGGGCCTGAGTTTCATGTAAGTAAGAAGTGTGAACATATACAACTGGGCCCAAAAAGCGCAAGAAGCAAAAGTCTTCTTAGAACTAGCTGGACTGACCCCAACTAGTTGTGCCCCAAGCTGGGATGCTTCATAATGTGTCTTCAGCTTCTATTTTTTGGCAGTGGCAGACTTTGGGATCCTGAATTTCAGTGGTGTCCTGTGAGATGCCAAAATTTGGCAATCACCACCTCTCGTGTTCCTTTCTAAATAATAGTTATGTGGACCTTGGCAGCACCCCTAAGGTTCAGCACCCAGTGTGACTGAACCTAAATCCACCTCTGTTTGGGGCCATTTAGTTCTGAAGTGGAGCAATTCAGTAGATCCATCCAGGTACAAGAAGGGGCATGCACATGACATCAGGTGTAAACTTGAGCTTTGGCAGCTGAGGACCAGTAACTCAGACTAGTGAGCGGTGCTTGTAGTAATGTTTCCCCTTGAGCTGGGTTTTTAAACCATTGGGCTGTTGTGTTGTTGCTTTCTCCACAAGCTCTGTTTTTCCTGTCCTTCGTGCTTTGCTGTGATGCTCCCTCTCTTAAGGTTGCCCCTAATGGACTTGTAGGCTTCATAATCTCACTATATCGCTTGCAGATCTGTTGTAAGTTGTTGTCTCTGCCATTACTTGTTGCCAAGGAATGTGAGGTTCTATTATTTCTTGATTCAGCAAAATGAAAGCAGGGGCTGAACGTGTTGCATCCTGAGCTAGAATTCAGTGGCTTGCCTAGCACAGCAAATATGGTCTCACTTGCAATCTTACTCCTGCTTTCCTGTTTTAAAACTGTTTTAAAATTATTTCCAGTTCTCAAGAGCAGTCAGGGTTTTCTGCATTGTGATTTCTTCTGTTCTACCATGCAAGCCTAAGCCAATTAAGGCACCCAATTATAAGCCTTGTCAAGGATAACAAAGATTTAAACATGGTCCTGGATCTCTTTAGGCATCTTCTGTGATGTGCAAAATGGAAAGATTCCCACCTCCACTGTGCCTTGTCACAAATTCTGAGTTCTATGGAGAGCAACTCCATTCTGCTTGAAGCATCTTTGGTGATTACTCTCTAGGTGGAATTTTCTCCCATGGATGGCCATTCACCCTAGTTCAAACCTTTGTGTCTTTCAGAAGCAGATCTTCTTTTCCTTAGATTTTAGTGTTAGGGATCCCAGAGACTTCAGCCAGTGCAGAATTCAGTGACCAAGCTCCTCTCTTAGGCCAGGCTATTTGAGCATATAACACCAATCCTGACCTGATTGCATTGACTACCAATTAGTTTCCAACCCAAATTCAAATTGCTGGTTTTGACCTATAAAACTAGTAATAAAAATAAAAATAAAAAACAATAATGTATCATGTGTGCATCTGTATGTGGTCTGCAGTTGATTTCCAACTCACGTTTTTCAAAATACTAGTATTATTAATACTTAATGAATGAGTGAATGGATGAAATTTGTATATCAGCCTTCATTCGAAGATCACCGTGGTTCACAACTTAAAACTACAAAATGAAAACATAAAATACACAATGAAACACAAACAAAACAAAAACACAGTACTGCCTTCTGTTATAAGGAGGTATTTTAGTTTGGCATGAGACCTACTCTGTACTTTTGAGATATAATGGGATAAGTTTACCCCTTTTCTTAAATTAGAGAGCCTCAAAGCTCAACTTGTCATGGTAGTCATTAGCTCTGATGATTTTGTGAAAGAGAGAGGCTGTTGAAGATGTCTGTTAGCCATATTCACCTATCCATCTAGAGACAGCACACCAGGTATTGGGAAAATACAACTTCATGACCTGCTTGTCAGCTCCCCAAGGCATCTGACTGGCCACTCTTATAAACAAGAAGCTGCTGGACGAGATAGAATTTCACTCCTGGTGTAATTGGCATCACTCCCCCCCCCCCTTGTTAAGATCTCACCTAGAATACTATGCCCAATTTTGGGCATCTCGATTTCAAGAAAGATGTCGACAAACTGAAACATATCTGGTGGATGGTGACCAAGATAGAGAAGGGCCTGGAGACCAAGCCCTAGGAAGAAAGGCAGAAAGAGTTGGGTGAGCAGAAGCAGAAGCCATCTTTAAATAGTCAAGGGCCTGCCATATTGATTACGGAGCACCTTTATTTTCTGTTGCTCCAGAGAGTGGCTAATGAACCAATGGACTCAATGACAATAAAACAGATTTAGAGTTTCCTGATGGTATGAGGAGTTCAACAATGGGAAAGACTGTCTCAGAAAGTGATGGGTTCTCCATTATAGGTTTTGAAGCAGGTTCTTGATAACTACCTGTCAGTGGTGGCAGGGTTCCTGTATTGGCAGGGGTTGAAACAGATGGCTTTTGAAGTCAATTCCTCCTCTATGACTAATTTCCAAAACAAATTTGCCTGCTTTACCTTTTTCATCTTTTGATATTTTGTTGCTTTCATCCTGTTCAATCTCTTCCTATTTAAAACAAAACAAAACAATTTCAGCCGAGGAGAGTAAAATCAGTAAACAAGGCTATATTTCCTCAGCAGAAAAAAGAATTTCACTGATCAATCTGCTGACTTTCTCTTGTTTTATTAATTTCAGACAGAATTCTTACTGATGTCCCTGTTTGCTCAAAGACTACACTGAAAATGCTATGACAGCAGGCTTAAATCTAGCAATGAGCAAAGGCTATGGAATAGCCTAAAGGTACCTCTTATAACTTAATCTCCAAAAAATAAGTAGATCTGCCCTGGCTGGTACCTGCACTGGGGATTGTCAAAGAATATCTGCCACTTGGGGATCTTTGTGGGAATGATGGGGCATGAATAAACATTACAGTTTTAATATGAAACTCCCAGGCTTTAGAATTTTGGCCCACTCTGGATTATGTGAATAAAATGCATGGCAAGTAATGCACAGACTTGCTCCATTTCTATATTGCCTTGCTCCAACTTTATACCTCAGAATGTGGTTGCAGTCACTCTGATCTTTAACCCCCAGTTTTTATTTGAAGTATTATGTATTAAATATTGTTAGAAAGAAATTTGCTTCAATCCCATAAAAATGCAATCTGCTTCCTCCAGAATTAAACCATTTATGAGGAACAGATTTGTCAACCTGTAACATGGAAAAAAGGAAGCCTTTCTAAATGCTTTGCCAATGAAATATTGACCAGTGTTGTTAGGGTGTTCTTGGGATTTTCTCCCATGGCTAAGTTGGAACATATTTCGGCCAAGCTTCCCATTTATGTCAGAGCACGTTATTTATACAAAGGGTGTATTGTGTATTTTCTGTTTTCTGGAAAACTGGTTGCTGGGGGCAGCTGATATCACAACAGGAAGAATTGAAGCCTCAAGTGTCTCCACTGTTTGTGGAGCAGAATGGACTGCCAAACCACTCCTTCTCTTGCTTATTTTCACCAGTGTTGTTGGGCAAATGTAACCTGGACTGGGATCCAAGATGCACACACATCAGTTTCAAACACACACCTTAGTCTTTCTAGCCCTTTTCCTCCTTCAAAGGTGTCCCTGGCCAAGTCACAAGTTGCTTTTCCAACTTGGAGGGATTTCAAAGGAGTGGGGAGAGATGGTGAAGCAGTGATGGACAGCAAGCAACATTTTGTGCATGGTGCTGCTTGTGCTTAAAGAGCTGCCACCCACCCACCCACTCTGTTCCTATGAAATTCAGTATGATTCACTCCTACAACTCTATAGAGTTGTAAGGAACACCAAGGAGTTGAGTTCCCCTCTGGCTCAAATTAAAATCTGAGCTAGAGAAGAATTCAGGAGTCATAATGCTTTCCTAGCATTTGAGCTGAACATTTTAAATTCCCATAAGCCAGATGTGAGTGACTTCATTACCATCCAGAATCTCCTGGTTCTTTGTCTCTAATATTCATGTTTACCCTGCATTGATGTTCCATATACTGGCAATGGAGAATAGCTGTTGATTATGAAAACAACTATATATACCAACCTGGAAAAACTAGCATTGACCCCCAAATGACCCCAACTTCTCAACCTTCTTTGTGATCTGCAGAAGCACCTCCCTACTGTTACGGTATGTGTGTGCTCAGAAAGGGGCAATGGAATTATGGCTGTACTGTATTGGAAAGACTCTGCTCAGTGCAACAGGCTTCGCTGGCCAGTGTCTGGCACTTGGGAGTCAACAGTAGGGAAAGTGTTCCATACTGAGCATGTTCCCAGCCTTGACTGGGTGCTGCAGCACCCTCTTTCTTGGTTGGGTGATGTCCTCACTGAAGGCAAATAAGGTGAATTTGTAGCAAGAGCTTACCTTGAATTAGCTTTCTTTAACACTGTCACAGTTCTACAGCAGTAAGTGATACAAAGATGCTCTGAACTAGAGCGAGGTAAGTAGGCATTTGGGAGACTTTGGGAGAGCATTTCAGCCCTCCTTGAATTCCCTCTTTAAAATGAAAACGTTTGATTGAGAACTTTACCTCAGCCCTCGAAAATACCTCACTCTCACATGTGTAGATGCATGTTTATATATGTATAATGCACAAATTCCAGCCTGCTCAGACCACAGAAAGGAGAGTGATCTCGCCTTGAGCGAATCTCCCCACAGTCAGTGATACTTGAGCCATATGTTTTGTTGCAAGGTGAAACAGCTCATGCTACCCAGAGCAACTCTATTCCTTAAAACCACTGCTGACTTTACTGACAGCAAGCTCAATAGATTCAGCTGTTGGGTCACCCACCTGGGGAGAGCAGAGTCTGGACTATGAGATTAAGATGTCAGTCACCCTGCAGTGGGCGCTCCCAGTCCCCTACTTGACTCTCCTTTGCTTCTCCTGAACGTAGCTTTATGCCCCGGTTTTCAACGGAACGTAAATGCAACCTGAGCTCTGCATTCCCCTCAGCCTGTACATCCGCTCTCAGAGTGTATCAGCCTCATCGATGCCTGAAAAGTAATTATCTCCGGCTCCCACGTGATAAATTAAGACCCCTGTGAGTTTTGCGCTTAATGGTGCAGAGCAACCTGAAGCTATTCTCAATGAGAAGCAGCAGTAGTTAGGACAGCCCCGGTACCTCTGAGAACCTCATTTACCTGGGACGACAGCTCATTAATCAGAACGGCCCAGCTTTGGGAAAGCAAAGGTTGGACACGGCGCAGTGAAATCTGTAAAAGCCCCAGCAGAGGAGCGACTGGCTTTCAGCCTTTCGGATGTTTTGCACTCTTAATAAGGAAAAGGCTTGCAAGGGAGGTCTCCTGGTTGCAGGGGAAACACTCGACACTTTCTCACCTAAAAAGGTTAACAGTGCAATGGGATATTAATATACTAATCACACAGGCCTGATATGCCTTTGTCTTTGTGTTTTACTTATGTGTATTTCACCTTGAGACTGGTTTAACAGGTGATTATTAAATCAGTATAGAACCATAGAATTGTGGAGCTAGTAATAAAAATAATATTTGTATAACCTCAAATATTTTCCATGGGGGGCATGCAAAGTCAGTATTTGGATTAAGCTAATAAAGGAGGCAATTTCCCTGGAAGCCAAGGTGGGCATTTGCATAAATGTGTGCACTTGAAGGCATAGATATTACTTCTCAAATGCATTAATATTAGGACCTTGACTCCCCACGTAAGTGAGATAGTGTTCTGCTATCAGAAAACTATGCACAAATCAGAAAGAGGGACAATACCTGAGGTAAGAATTCAGATTTTAATACAGGCACAGTTTGCACTAGCTGGAAGTTGCCCAAGACCTTGACCTCACTGCTGTTTTGTGAACCCCAACACCATGATTCTAGAAATTCTAGAAGTCTAGAAAGTGAACGAAAGTGTGGCTTAGAGAACCAGGGCTAATTCCATCCCATAGTATTTACAAGGGGAGTGACTCTTGCTTGCTGTGTGAGAGTCTCTAGCATAAGCAGATGTCTCCCTCCTTGCTTCTTCCTAATTGAAGCACTTGGCCAACACATTAACACTCATGACTATCCGTTGAAGTTAGGAACCTCCACTCAGATTGTGCATCCAGAACTCCTTTTATACTGCACACACAATTGTGCTCAACTTGACTGTGTAGATACATTTCTAGGCATGCAACCTAACTCATGCAATGTAATTCATGCAATTAAAATTAAAAACAAATCCATTTTTATAACTTTAAACTCATTAGCTTGTTTCCTTGACCTCCTCACACCTCCCCTTTTTGTATTCCCATTTACATAATCAAATCAGCAAATCCTTACCCTCTTTCATTTATCTTAACTCTATATCTTAACATATTATAACTCTAGATTTTCATCCATTATCAATTCATTTTTGCATATTCTTAGGGAGGCTCCACGCTTTAGCCCTGTGTGTAATACTTCAGTGCTACAGCCAGGCTAGTTTGCCTTGCTCACAAATAGCAGCCAGCCACCCTGAACCTGATGTTCCAGCAGCAGCATCACTACAGCTTACCAGGAGGGCAATGGGCAATGAGGCTGAGATGTTGGTGCTGTGCTGGTACACAGACAGAGGCAATCCCATGTTTCTACTGCTACACCTGTGCAATACTGAGATCCCCACTGCTTCAACTCTGCTTCCTGGTAAGCTGTTGCCTCCTCTCCCTGGCCACTGCTGTTGCTCACCCTCCTACTCTAACTTTGGCTCCTATCTCATCACTAATTCTTTTCATTAAGAGATTTCATTTTCCATGACGCACCATGACTCTTGGTTGAAGACCCAAACATGTGTTTCTCCTGTTGACGTGGCAACACAATGTTATCTGGTGTGTGCAGAGTTGGATGTGGACTTGGGCAAAGGACTGTCTCTCAGCCTCGCCTTTCCATTTCTAAATGAGCAACAGTCCAGAGCAGTCTTTTGGGGCCGTTTCAAGGATCAATGAGATAAATGCATGATTAAATAAATGACTAGGGAGGGGCCAATAATTCTCTCTTTATTACCATACAGAGAAGAGTGCTAAATTCTTATACGGGCAGTGGACGGATCCAGATGTCTCTCTCCTAGCTCTTATGCCAGCTGAGACAGACAGCCAAGGACAAGAGCCAGCTGTGAAATTTTGTGAAGCTCAGAAAGTATTTTGAATGCCGGGGACCTACTTAGTGTGGCAAATGTGGCATGGAGACTTCTTAGCTTGGCAAAGGCAGAGTGATGAAGCCCAGCTGTTCAGATGCCCTAGGATGGGAATGTTGAGCCCTCTCAGAAGAGCTATACCGCCTGCTATAGCAAACAGCAGCTCAAGGGCAGAATCTAGCGTGCAATTTGTGGGGAATATCACTTGCCCAGTGGAGAGAATCTGAGCTGGATGTCGGCTGAAAGCCAAATGTCTGGGGTGGCCAAGCTTAAAATCTGATTTAAGCATAAATTACACACTACACTAGGAGCTGTGCATAGACGATGTAGATGGAAATAATGCTGATCCCTGTTTGTACATCATCTAACAATTCTAGGCACACCACAGGGTTCCCATAAGTAGCTACCCCCATATGCAGCTGAAGAAAGCAGGCATTGCTTGGAGTCATAGAATATAGCTGCTGGTTTAGTATCCAGTAACACCACAGTTAGATCAGAATTGTTAGGAGCGTTTCCATTCCTAATGTATAATTTTTCTCTTAGACTAGGTGACTCAACAGACCAGGAGTACACATGGTTATCTGTCTGTGTGTTTCTGCATGTGTGTGTGTGTGTTGGGATTGGATTTTCTCTGAGGTAGATTCAACTTTGATTGAAAAGCAGTCAGCCCCCCCTGCCCCCTACACCTCATGCTGTTGAACCAACTGTGGGAGCCTCTAGACTGTCACCATTTTGTGGGAAGGTGTGTGCAATTAAGGTGAATTAAAACACGCTGTTGCCCCCCCCCCCTTTTAAATGGACATTTTGCAGCTAGGGAACTGACAGGGCAATTGCTGAAAAGTGCTGGATGAAAGAATGATTAACAGGAAGACATATAAATATCCCACAAAGCTGAATTGAGTGCCTTTCAGCACTTAGAATGTATAGTTGGTTCTTTATCTGATGTTTTAAAGAGTGAATTTAAAGCTGATTGTCTGCACCTTTCATCCCATGCCACTGTTGTTAGAGAGCGGGTGTGGGGTTTTCTTTTCCATATTAATGGCAGGTTGTGCCTGAATTGAGAAAGGTTCCATGACTTAAGTTACACCCCTTACACACCTTCATGTTCCTCAAGACAATAAATGGTGGAGAATAGCCTTTTCGTGTTCTTTTAAAATATATAAATATTCCAGAATTCTAACCCTGTTGAATTATAGGAAATTATCAGAGGGTAGATGAAACAAATTATGTGTGCCTGCCTGAGCTATGGTCCATTCCAGAACTCCTATCACTATTTGCTATTTTCTCCTCAGACACTGTCATGAGGGGATTAGTTGGGGACGCAGAGAAAGGGAAAAAAGGGAACATTGTCTTGTAACCCTTGTAACCGCAGAAGCCTTTATGGGATGCCATCGCTGAGATTGCAAATTTACTGACTATAAATCTGGTATACTGTATATTGTTATTATTTTAATAAGTAAATAAAATCAAAGCAATTGTGCTGTATGTTTAAGTAACTACTGACACGAACATATCTCTCAAGCCTACATCATGAAGTCTCTGTGAACAAAACCCCTTTGCCATCTCTGAATGAGATACTTTGCAAGCAGACAGCCTATTGCAGGTATTAATATTGTGTGATTTGAAGCTTCTGGATGCATGAAAACTGACTCTTTTTTTAGAAATAAAACATTGTCGAGGCCCATGAGTTTAATTAAAACTTTAGTTGCAGAACTTTCTTTAAAACAGAACAGAAACATCCATTGATACATCCAAACAGTTTCACAAGACATATGCCAGTCCAAGGCACAGGCTCAGCATCTTACAAAATATGAATTCCAACAGACCTAGAAGCAGATGTCTGCCTCTTTATAGTCTCCATTACCCTGTAGCTAGTGAGGAGCTTCATTTCCACCCTCACGCTCATAGAGTCTGAGAACAAAAGAACTCCAGAAAACCACAATGGTTATCAACCCAGTTAAAGCTCAGAGTCTCTTAGAATACAACTGCACAAACCCAGACTCTGTACTAACTTATACATGGCTGCTAAATCTTAGCCTCCATATAAAGAGTGGGGTTACACCAAAGTTAACCATTTTTTCCATCTTTCTCACTGAAATCAGTGGTAAGATGCTTAACTGTGACTGGATTATGCTTCCAGCACTTTTAATGCTTCTGAAAATGCTGAGGTTTCATCAAGTTGCTTCAAGAAGTGTATCCCACAGTTGTGCTACTACCAAAAACCTGTCCATGTATCATTGCTTTTCAAACTTGGCACACAGATGAGGTCAATTTTAAATGTCTTCTTTTCTATATGAAGGGTGGAGGCAATCTCTTTGGTATGTAAAACATTAGAGCATTAAAAATGTGGTAGGTCAAAACTGGCACCTTGAATTGTGCCAGAGGACAATAGGGAATGGGGTCAAATGATGGATTACTGCACCTGGTCACTTCATCCACTTCAGGCTTCTGCAGCAGAGCCCTTATATTCACACTGACCATCATTTGTATTGGCTTGATCCTTCAAAGCTGCCTTGTTTAATTGCCAATAGTACAGCTTCAGAAAATTCTAATTCAGAAATAAATATTTGACGCCTAAGAAGAACAGAGATTTGCTTAACATCGCCTATTTGATTTTGCTCTGATTTACTTCACTCAGAGAAATTGGGTAATATTATAACAGATTACTGGTTCCATTAAAAGGCAGCATGGATATAAAGAAGCCTCAGTACTGGGGCTCTTATCTCCTGAGAGAAAAAACAGGAGATCTTTCTGAATCATCCCACAGTTGAAGCATAGTAACCAAGAGACAAGATCATAAGAATAGCTTTCAAGTGACATTTACCAACCTCATCACACTTAGTGATAGACAGGCTATTCTGCAACTCAAGTAAATTGAAATGGTTGGGTTTAAGCCATTTAGACTTCTAAGGAATCCAAATCCCAGAGGGCAACAGGGTATCTGTTTGTTTGTTTGTTTGTTTGTTTGTTCCTTTGCATTTATTTGCCACTTATTATTTCAGAAATCTCTATACTGAATATGGTATACTGTCTAAACAAAGTATCATCAAAACAAGAACAAAAACACAACCCAAACTGAATAAAACAGCAATATAAAAACACAAAGAATCATATAAAAATGGATAAAACAGAAAACCAGAGTATTGAAACACATAAGAAAGGGTCCAGTCTTGTGAGAAGGGGAAAGCCTGAGCAAATTACCTCAGAGTTGCCTAAGAATTCTGTCTCTATTTTGTTCACATTGGCATTCTGAGATCTCCACATAGGCAGCTTTATAAAAAGATGAAATGCTAAAATGATGTGCAATGGATAAGTTTAATAACAAATAGTTAAACTCATGGGACACAATCCCACAAGCATTAGTTGTGACTTAGACCCATTGAAACGGATTGAACACAGTCACAACTTCCAGAGCAAGCCAACCCACTTTGTATTAGGTTGGCTGAGGGCAGGGGTTGGATTGGATGGCAATATCCTTCCACATCGGAATAAACTGGCCTCCCATTGGCATTGCATTCCTCCTGGGAGTGCTGTTGGTGAGACACTTGCTTGTGACAGCCAGTGAAAAGCCCCAACTGGGTTGTTCCAGAGAGGTGGAGACACATTGAATCCTGAACCAGTCTCATTTACAGCAGAAGTGACTCTTGCTCATTGTGTTGCAAATCCAGACCTGACCATTACACCAGCTCCTTTCTGACAGAGTGATTTCATTGCCCTCTCACCCTCCACTCTGGCTGTCATGAACACCAGGGCTGTGGATGTGGTCCCAAAAGACCCGCCGGTGGGTGATGGGTGGTTTGCACTGCAAACCTTTATTTTAAATTGGACTTCATTATTATTTCTTTTACTACATTCTGCCTACTAAAGTGTAAGGAAACCCAGTACAGTGGTACCCCTGGTTACAAACTTAATTCATAGAAGGTCGGTTCTTAACCTGAAACCGTTCTTAACCTTAGGTACCACTTTAGCTAATGGGGCCTCCTGCTGCCGTCGCGTCACCAGTGCGCAAATTCTGTTCTCAACCTGAGGTTAAGTTCTTAACCCGAGGTACTACTTCTGGGTTAGTGGAGTCTGTAACCCAAGGTGTTTGTAACCTGAGGTACCACTGTATTAGAAGGCCTGCTAAATGCAAGAATGAAATGATGAATATCAATGGAAAATAGCAAAAAGCAGTCTTTGAAAAGCTGGATGGTTGAGGCAGCTGAAGAGAGATCCAGGGCTCCTAACCCTCATCATGCTAATATGGGGGGTGGAGACTCTTGGAGGGGAGAAAGGAGAGGGGTGTATGACCCTTGAAAATGTTCCACCCTGGAAAGCTGGATGAGCAATAGTAGAAAAGTTATCCCAAGCACTTTTCATCAAGAAGCATGAAATATTTCCCTTGCTAAGGAGTTTTATCAAAATGCATTGGGAACCACATCTATAGCACAGCTGTCCTCTTAAGCACACCCACGCCCACTGATCCTCCCTTGCAGTTGCTCCCCTGCTATCTTGGCAAACATAGGGTTGAGACCACCCTAATTCCCACAGATAGGGTTTGGGGTTTAGAAAGGAAATTATTATCTGCAGGGAGAGGAAGGAAGGAATGGGCGATTTCTAACATCTGAGACGCGAGCAAGCACTTTTAAAGGCTTTTTAGTTAGAAGAACTTATTAGGTCATTTTGCTGATTAGTAAAAGAAAAAAAAAGAAAAGAAGAAGAATCTAGCTAGACACAGTATTTGTATAATACAATATTCACCCAGCAACAATCCCAAATTCATTCTCTCTCTCCTTCAGCCTTGAACGGCAGCCATTACAGATTCTAGTGAAGTTCTCTTGATCCAAACTTGGGGGGGGGGGGAGTCTGAGGGGCAAGCTATGCAGACCCATACATTCTTATCTGGTTCTTAAAGAATTCCAGGCTGGAAGCGAACAACATCTAAGGGCAGAAGCCCTCACAGGGACAATCCATGGGGTGAGACTCTTTCAACCCTCCTTGCTTTTTTGCCCATGAACATATTTATTCTGGACCCATTGATGTAATGGCTTCCATTGCATTGAATGGGAATGGAATGAAAAAGGTGAAGGGATAATGTCCAAAGCTGGGGAAGAAAGTTCGGCTTAAGCCTTGCTCATAATCACCACTCTTGAAGCAGCCAGGTTTTCCATTAGAAAGTCTATGTATATGGTTGCAGAAACACAGTTTTTAAAAAATTATTATATTTATATTCCACCTGTTCCGCTCAAAGAATCATAGCATTTTGGAAGGGATCACATGGGTCATCTAGTACAGCTAAAATAGACATAGCTAAAAACATGGTAGGATGCCAGTTTATATGACATTTTCATTTAAAAAATAAACTGGGTGGTTAGTAGTCTTAAAATGCTGACTCAAACAGCAAGGGCCGCACTTTAAATTGTAAGTGCAGACAGACCCTTAGTCATGAATCTTAATTTCAATTTTACTCAGAGTAGATCTGAGTAAATTAATGAACCTAGGTGACTCAGTCATAAATTTCAATGGATCTACTCTGAATAAATCTTAGTTTTAATTTCCTTCATCATCATAGTTGCCAAAATTATTCTTGTTGTTTACTCTAACTGTTAGTGACAGTTGTAAAATATGAAAATAGTGGTGGTAGTGAAAAGCTCATTGTGTATTTCACAGCTGAAGCAATACATATAAACTGTTTAAAGAAAACCCACCCTACCCTGATAAACCCATTAAGTCCAATGTCTTAAAATTACCTACCTGTGGCACTGCCATAAACTGTTGGAATATTCTCCTTACCATGGACAAATTTTTGTGTATGGGTCCTCCACAATTTCTCTGCTGGTGAATAGGATGAATTTGAAGATGCCATTTGTGCAAAGTTTTATATAACATTAACATCGGTGGGAAATTCAGTTTCATGGCTAATCTCCAAATGTTGCTGGACTCCATATCTTCCCATTAGACCCAGGCAGCATGGCTGATGCTCTGGGATGGTGTGAGCTGTGGTTCAGGAGCACTTGGAGTGCCACAGGTTCCCCACCACTGATTTAGCCAGACATGTCATTTTTTTTTACTAAAATGCACCAGGGAGAAAATTCCCCTCCATCTTATGTTGCTACCATTTTCAGATAGTCATATTCCTCTTCTCTGCTGTTCCATTTCCAGCAGTTTGGATCCTCCTCCAGGTGTGTGTGTGTGTGTGTGTGTGTGTGTGTGAGAGAGAGAGAGAGAGAGAGAGAGAGAGAGAGAGAGAGAGAGAGAGAGAGAGAGAGAGATGCATTAGCAGTAGCTCAAGAAACCAGTGAGGAACATTCTAGCTCCCTGCATGCCCCACAAGACACTGTGACCCATGGGCATTAGAAAAGGGTGTGTGTGATTTTGTTTAACTTATTTCTTTCTCCTTTGACAGCTGACAAATCCCACAGGCCCAGGAGGCAATCCATCTTTCATCTGCCCATCAAGTACTTGAAGCAGAAAATGACACTGCCTAGCTCTCCTTTTGCTTCCCAGCCAATCTCTTCTCTCTCTCTCTCTCTGCCTCTCTCTCTCTGTTTGGGAACTTGGGAAAATTCAATTTCCTTCCTGCCTTCGGCTTCAGTGCAGGCTCTTGTCTGCCTTGCACCTGCTCTGTGCAGCTGCAACTCGAGAGTCTGGTGAAATACTTTTTGTCCTGCCAAGCAAAGGGCTGAATGACACCCCCCCCGACTCTTAACATTTCATTTCATATTTTCTTTGCTGCTTTCTTCATTAACACCCTTGTTCCTTGCCTCTCTTTCTCCTGGGCATTCGCCTCTTAGCTGTCCTCTGTGTTCATGGGCTGCTGTGATCTTCCAGCATCAGCGCTCGGGGCCTTTGCAGCTTGTTCTCTCAGTTCCTTCCCTTTTGCCTCCAAGGTGAGATTATGTTTCCTGCTGAGCATTTCCTAGGAGGTTCCTCGGAATCAGAATTTCCAAAGAGAAGCTCTGCTCCCCTTTCTCCTCACATGTTTCTCTCTGTTGAATTAAAACTAGCTTGGTTCAGTGACTGCTAGGAGCTCAACAACAGGGGAAATGCTTTTTTGACCTGAGCCCCAGATATCTATAAAGGACCTAATGCTATGGGACCTAGGAGGATAGTATGTTAAGAAAAGATTCCTCCTCCTCCTCTTCCTCTTCTTCCTCCTCTTCATCCTCATCCTGTTCTTCTTCAGCACACAACAGAATATACAATAAAGGATTTTATGATTTTATATTAGAGGTAGGATGGCTTAAAGAATACAATACTTGCAGATTCCAAAGTGCACCTGCCATTTTTGCATCTCTTGAACCAGATGGTAACAGCCACTAGATTTTGAATGTTTCCACTATCAGCAGTTGAACAGCATGAAAGGAGCTTAGCAATGAGAGAAGATACATTCAGAGATGGATATTGTGAGAGAACATGCATTTTTAAAAAATAAAAAAATACTATTTAAAGGCAAATTTCCAAGCAGTTTTTTGTGGGGGAAGGGAAGAAGATTTAAAGGCACAGAAGAGGAGGTTCTAGCCCAAAAGAAGAAAGTTTCTTAATTTGGTTTCGGCACTTTAAGGTGGGGAGGGTGTGTGGAAAGCAAGCACATTTGTCCCTTATGTAATTCATGTGCATGCTGTTCCTGACATTGCTTGCCATGTAAGTGCTCAATAAACATGTGCATCTAATGCAGGGGTTAGCAAACATTTCCAGCGGGGGCCGGTCCACTGTGCCTCAGACCTTGTGGGAGGTCGGACTATATTTTGGAGAAAAAAATCAACAAATTCCTATGCCCCACAAATAACCCAGAGATGCATTTTAAATAAAAACACACATTCTACTCATGTAAAAACACACTGATTCCCAGACCGTCCGCGGGCCAGATTTAGAAGGTGATTGGGCCAGATCCGGCCCCCGGGCCTTAGTTTGCCTATGCATGATCTACTGCATCTAATTTCCCCTATTTATTAGCTTTCTAACTGCACATTTCTCCCCAGATTGATATGTGGTGTCCAGCTGCACACTAAGAAGCAACAACCTTGCACTCACAAAGACACTTTGGAAGTTAGCTAAGTGCAATGCAAATCCTGCAATTCCTCACACCCCTGATAATTTTTCTGAATTTTTCTCCTCCCTTTGATAATATTTGAATACAATTTCTTTCCCCATTTGTTGATGGGGAGTGGTTAGGATAAAAAAATAAAGGAGGATAATTTTTTGACACAATTCTAGGGGGTCACTTTTTAAAAACATTTCCAGCAGGTCAATGTGCCTGTAGCATTTGCTATAGTCATATTCTGAAGAGTGTGCTTTATTATGTGCCCCTGCATGTAATATGCTCCTTCATTTCATGCCCCATGCATCCCAGACTGAAACCTCAAGAACTTCAGAACATTGCAATTATGTTTTGCCTGGCTACCAGCTGGTCCCAAGCTGAATCTGTTTCGCATCTCATAGTTGTACTGAACATACGTCCTCCAAATTAGTATGTCCCTGTAACTGTGAGAGATTCGCTTGAGAGATAATGCAGGACCCCTCTGGAGTCTGTTTCTGTCACCAGCACTGAGTTATTTATGTGCCATTCATAAAGTCACCATCCAGCTGCTTCTGGCTTGACATAAGCATATGTAATTGCTTCACAGGGTGTTCCTTTACTGGGCTATCTAATGCTTCTCTGAACATCTTGGGAAACTGTTCCATATGGAACCTTTCTGCTAGACCATTAGACTAAGGCTTGGAGAGAAGAAGGAAGGGGAAGATCTGGCTAGTGGTGCTGGAAGGCAATGATGGATTATACTATCTTCAGAAGGATGCTTCACATGTTACATATTGCCTACACAGAGAAAAAAACCCCCAATGCATGAAAAAATGCAAAAAGGGAAAAAAATGTGCAGGTAGTTGCACAGGACAATGCTATGTCCTGCAGTCCACCACACATAGATTTCCCCCATCTGAGAGTCAATGATTGGCTGCTGCAGCTTCTTAACATGTGCCTTCTAAACTTCACAACACATGATAAACACACATGACACCTAAATTAGATTTCTATGGCCCCATCTGCACTATACATCTAAAGCAGTATCATACCACTTAAAAACATCCCAGTTAGTGGTCATTACTGCCTCCTACAGGAACGAGTTCCATAATCTCCTGCACAAAGAAGGACTTTGTTTTGTCTGTCCTGAATTCAGATGCCCATGAGTTCTATGAGAGAAACAAACTTCTATCTATCCACTCTATACGATGCGTGGTTTTATAAACGTCTACCAATACACATTTCTTTAAAGCCCGATATCAGACCCCATGAGCATATATGTGAAATTCATATTCCCCCCCCCCCCCAGTATGCATCACGTTTATACTTATTTGAATTGCATTTGCCATTTTCTTGTCCATTCACTCAGTTTGGAGGGATTGTGTTTGAGCTCTTCACAATCCCTTTTTGTTTCAGCCACCCTAAATAGTTTAGTATCAGTAGTAAAATTGGCTACCTCACTGTCCACCCCTATGAGCAAGTTAAGAAGTACAGGTCCCAACTTTGATCTTAGGGGACTCCACTTTCTACATGACTTTATCTGGAGAACTGCCCATTTGTTCCTACTCTTTACTTCCTGCTGCTTAATCAATTCTTGATCCACAAGAGAACCTCAACCCTTATTACTAAGCTTACTCAGGAATCTTTAGTGAAGTACCTTCTCAAAAGCTTTTTGAAAGCCAAGTACACTGTGTCAACTGGTTCACCTTTTATCTATAAGTTTGTTGACACTCTCAAAGAGCTCTAAGATGGAGAAATAGGCAGAGAAGGAAGAGGTGTGATGCTGCCATTGTAACCACAGCCTCTGCCAGGTCAGGTACCTGGTACCCAGACAAATTGGGGGAGAAGGGGAGCAAGGCTACTATTGCCACTGCTGCTGGCACCTCCTTGGTTGAGATATTTGCTGGGTCTCCTCCAAAAGTGATGGAAATGGAGTGCCCTTTTAATTGCTTGTGAAGTTGGGAATCTGTTTTGACTCAGTCCTGGTCATAACTGTGATATACCATGCAAAAGTCTATCTTGGCAGAGGATTTTATTCTCTTGCTGCTTTTGAATATTCTGAGCCAATTCTGAACAATAACAACCAGAGCAGCAGCAGCATGGTGGCTTGAGTCCTCAGTGGCAACCCATATCAACTCTGTGAAGGACAAGAGCTATCCGCAGGTTCTTTCATTCCACCACCATTTTCCAGTGGGTAATTGCTTTCCATGCAATACACAGGGGTTTGATGTAGCTCCAGCTTCAGTAAACACGTGCTATTGTGAGAGATGATGTTCCAGTGAATGTGAGCTATTTGACTGTCTCTTCACTTGCACTATGACTAAATGGAAGCAGCTGTGGTTAGAGGGAGGGCTGTTGATGGTTCGTATCACACAATCTGGCATTTCATGGAAAGCTTCTCATGTTTTCAGTTGGGAAATCTTCTTGCTTCCATGGTTGGAAATTTTGAACAAATTCAATTTTGCATCATGGGAAAAGATGCCCTGAGGAAAAATCACCACTCCCTGGGAAGACTCAAGCATTTCCTTGCTCTGTCTGCAAGGAGCAAAATTTATACTCAGAGCTTTGCATGATCCATCGCTGTACAAGCTGAAAAGGGGATTGCTGAAGGCCTGGAGGTGGGGGGAGAAAAAGAATATTTGAAGGGATAATGCAGACACGTGGGGTTATTTTTAAAAGGAACAGAGCCTCCTGAAATTTAATGCAAAATTTCCATTGTGGAAAGAAGGAGTGTAGAAGCACAGGCCCAGGGACAAATGTGTCCCTCTCTTCCCAGACCACACCCATCTCCAGCTCTGTATTGCACTCCAAGCATTTTTGCCTGACCAGCATGTGTCATTGAACTCTTATAACATATCTGACTTGTCTCGGATGGAGGATAGAAGCAGTGTGCAAGTGTGTAAAAGGTAAAATTCACATTTGTTGGTCTGCCTACTTTTGCCTCTAGCCCCATTCAGCACTAGTATGTGATTCTCAGAAGGTTGTTGTTAGTGTAAATGGGCAGACATTTTTATTTCCTTGCAAACCAACTCCACAACATTTTGAAGGCTGGCTGGGTTTCGGCTTGTCCTGGAAGTGTGAGCTAGGTAGTTTCAGTTCATAAAAATGTGCACTGAGTATTTTCTCTCTTTCCATGCCTACTCTAGATCTCCTTGGACTCCAACATCTATCAGCCCCAGCCAGCATACTCAATGGTCAGGGTCCAGGGATGATGGGAGTGGTAATCCAACCACAACTGGAAGGCCACAGAGTCCCCACCCTTGATGTACTGTTATTAAAAACATAGTAACATAAGAAGAACATATTGGATCAGGCCAATGGCCCATCTAGTCCAGCATCCCACTCTTACAGTGGCCAACTAGATACCTATAAGACACCCTCAAGAATGACCTGAGCACAAGAGCACTCTCCACTCAGTATCCAGCAGTATCCAGCAACTGGCCTTCGGAAGCATACTGCCTCTGGCCACCATGACTAGTAGGTATTTATAGGCTTATCATCCATCTCATTGTCTTATCCTCTTTTAAAGCCACCCAAGTTGGTGGCAGGAATGAGTTCCATCATTTAGCCATATGCTGCGAGAAGAAGCACTTTCTTTTGTCTGTCTTGAATCTTCCAACATTCGGCTTCCCCAGATGTCCCTTAGTTCTAGTGTTAAAACAGAGAGAGGGAAACTTTCCTTTATCCACTTTCTTCATGCCATGCATAATTTTATAAACTTATATCATGTCACCTCTTCCCTTTTCTCTAAATGAAAAAGTCCCAAGTGCTATTATGTTGGTAAGAAAATACTATACTAGCTCTGAATAGAGATGTTGCAGCTAATAGCACCCTCTTCCTAAAATCACATCACAAATATCCCAAAGGAAGATTTGATGATCTGCACTTTCAATGCACAACAAACCCAATCAAATAGTAACCCCATACAGTAATCCTCACCACCCCACAGCATTGATAGTGTGCATCATGTCTTAGAGATGTGAATGTGGGCTATAGCTTAATTTCATTGCGGATTCTTGCCTTTTCAGCTCCCATTGTTTGGCAAAATAATCAATTGTAACAGTTCAATATTTATGTACACTAACTTCAGCATCTAAGGAATAATAATGACCCTATTAACACTAGAGGTATCAGCTCACTTGTGAAATCACTTGTGACATTAAAGCTAATTTGTATAGGATACAACATTGCTATCCTACTTAGTCCCACCAGGGATGGTTAACTTGTTAATGAGTTGGTTAGCCTAGGAATAGGGAACCATTTTGTGTGAGAGGGCCACATTCCAACATAAGCAAATTTATGGGGTCCACATGCCAGTAGTAGGTGGGGTCAGAGGCAAAAGTTGATGGAGCAGCAGTTGTGCAGTAGGCAACATTCCAGAGGGGCTTCTAACCTCCTCCAAGCATGGGCATAGCCAGGATTTATTTTAGGGGGGCAGGCATTATTGGGGGGGGGGGCAGAACCGAGTTATCTGCAACACTATTGGTCAGTTAGTTGTTGTTGTTGTTGTTTAGTCGTTTAGTCATGTCTGACTCTTTGTGACCCCATGGACCAGAGCACTCCAGGCACTCCTGTCTTCCACTGCCTCCCGCTGTTTGGTTAGACTCATGTTTGTGGCTTTGAGAACACTGTCCAACCATCTCATCCTCTCTCGTCCCCTTCTCCTTGTGCCCTCAATCTTTCCCAACATCAGGGTCTTTTCCAGGGAGTCTTCTCTTCTCATGAGGTGGCCAAAGTATTGGAGCCTCAGCTTCATGATCTGTCCTTCCAGTGACCATTCAGGGCTGATTTCCTTAAGAATGGATGCGTTTGATCTTCTTGCAGTCCATGGGACTCTCAAGAGTCTCCTCCAGCACCCTAATTCAAAAGCATCAGTTCTTCGGCGATCAGCCTTCTTTATGGTCCAGCTCTCACTTCCATGCATCACTACTGGGAAAACCATGGCTTTAACTATACGGACCTTTGTTGGCAAGGTGATGTCTCTGCTTTTTAAGATGCTGTCTAGGTTTGCCATCGCCTTTCTCCCAAGGAGCAGGCGTCTTTTAATTTCATGACTGCTGTCACCATCTGTAGTGATCATGGAGCCCAAGAAAGTAAAATCTCTCACTGCCTCCATTTCTTCCCCTTCTATTTGCCAGGAGGTGATGGGACCAGTGGCCATGATCTTCATTTTTTTGATGTTGAACTTCAGACCATATGTTGCGCTCTCCTCTTTCACCCTCATTAAAAGGTTCTTTAATTCCTCTTCACTTTCTGCCATCATCTGCATATCTGAGGTTGTTGATATTTCTTCCGGCGATCTTAATTCCGGCTTGGGATTCATCCAGCCCAGCCTTTCACATGATGAATTCTGCATATAATTTAAATAAGCAGGGAGACAATATACAGCCTTGCCGTACTCCTTTCCCAATTTTGAACCAATCAGTTGTTCCATATCCAGTTCTAACTGTAGCTTCTTGTCCCACATAGAGATTTCTCAGGAGACAGATGAGGTGATCAGGCACTCCCGTTTCTTTAAGAACTTGCCATAGTTTGCTGTGGTCGACACAGTCAAAGGCTTTTGCATAGTCAATGAAGCAGAAGTAGATGTCTTTCTGGAACTCTCTAGCTTTCTCCATAATCCAGCGCATGTTTGCAATTTGGTCTCTGGTTCCTCTGCCCCTTCGAAATCCAGCTTGCACTTCTGGGAGTTCTCGGTCCACATACTGCTTAAGCCTGCCTTGTAGAATTTTAAGCATAACCTTGCTAGTGTGTGAAATGAGTGCAATTGTGCGGTAGTTAGAGCATTCTTTGACACTGCCCTTCTTGGGGATTGGATGTAGACTGATCTTCTCTAATCCTCTGGCCACTGCTGAGTTTTCCAAATTTGCTGGCATATTGAGTGTAGCACCTTAACAGCATCATCTTTTAAAATCTTAAATAGTTCAGCTGGAATATCATCACTTCCACTGGCCTTGTTATTAGCAGTGCTTTCTAAGGCCTATTTGACTTCACTCTCCAGGATGTCTGGCTCAAGGTCAGCAACCACACTACCTGGGGTATACAAGACATCCATTTCTTTCTGGTATAGTTCCTCTGTGTATTCTTGCCACCTCTTCTTGATTTTTTCTGCTTCTGTTAGGTCCTTTCCACTTTTGTCTTTTATTATGGTAATCTTTGTATGAAATGTTCCTTTCATATCTCCAATTTTCTTGAACAGATCTCTGGTTTTTCCCATTCTACTGTTTTCCTCTATTTCTTTGCATTGCTCCTTTAAGAAAGCCTTCTTGTCTCTCCTTGCTATTCTTTGGAAATCTGCATTCAATTTCCTGTATCTTTCACTATCTCCCTTGCATTTTGCTTGCCTTCTCTCCCCCGCTATTTGTAAGGCCTCGTTGGACAGCCACTTTGCTTTCTTGCATTTCCTTTTCGTTGGGATGGTTTTAGTTGCTGCCTCCTGTATAATGTTATGAGCCTCCATCCATAGTTTTTCAGGCACTCTGTCCACCAAATCTAAAACCTTAAACCTGTTCCTCACTTCCACTGTGTATTCATAAGGGATTTGACTTAGATTGTATCTTACCGCCCCAGTGGTTTTTCCTACTTTCTTCAGTTTAAGCTTGAATTTTGCTATAAGAAGCTGATGATCTGAGCCACAGTCAGCTCCAGGTCTTGTTTTTGGTGACTGTATAGAGCTTCTCCATCTTTGGCTGCAGAGAATATAATCAATCTGATTTCGATGCTGCCCATCTGGTGATGTCCACGTGTAGAGTCGTCTCTTCTGTTGTTGGAAAAGAGTGTTTGTGATGACCAGCTTGTTCTCTTGGGAGAACTCTATTAGCCTTTGCCCTGCTTCGTTTTGAACTCCAAGGCCAAACTTGCCAGTTGTTCCTTTTATCTCTTGACTCCCTACTTTAGCATTCCAATCCCCTATAATGAGAAGAACATCCTTCTTTGGTGTCATTTCTATAAGGTGTTGTAAGTCTTCATAGAATTGCTCAATTTCAGTTTCTTCAGCACCAGTGGTTGGTGCATAAACTTGGATTACTGTGATGTTAAAAGGTCTGCCTTGGATTTGTATCGAGATCATTCTATCTTTTTTGAGATTGCATCCCAGTACAGCTTTCACCACTCTTTTGTTGACTATGAGGGCCACTCCATTTCTTTTATGGGATTCTTGTCCACAGTAGTAAATATGATGGTCATCCGTACTGAATTCACCCATTCCCGTCCATTTTAGTTCACCGATGCCCAGGATGTCAATATTTATTCTTGCCATCTCATTTTTGACCACATCCAACTTACCCAGGTTCATGGTTCTTACATTCCAGGTTCCTATGCAATATTTTTCTTTACAGCATTGGACTTTCCTTTCACTTCCAGGCATATCCGCAACTGAGCGTCCTTTCGGCTTTGGCCCAGCCACTTCATCAGCTCTGAATCTACTTGTACTTGTCCTCCGCTCTTCCTCAGTAGCATGTTGGACACCTTCTGACCTGAGGGGCTCATCTTCCAGCGTCATAACTTTCATATGCCTGTTGTCTTTGTCCATGGAGTTTTCTTGGCAGGGATACTGGAGTGGCTTGCCAGTTCCTGCTCCAGGTGGATCACGTTTGGTCAAAACTCTCCACTATGACCTGTCCATCTTGGGTGGCCCTGCACGGCATAGCTCATAGCTTCTCTGAGTTATTCAAGCCCCTTCGCCATGGCAAGGCAGTGATCCATGAAGGGGGGGTCAGTTAGTTAAGTATGTCTATTTACTTACTTACTTACTTGATTGGGGGAACAGCTGCCCACCTGCACCCCCTGGTTATGCCCATGCCTCCAAACAACTCTCCATCTCCACCCAGACAAGCAAGAGACGTAGTTCAAGGACACATTCTAGGCAGCCAAAAACACTAGCAAAAGATTAATAATAATAATAATTTATTATTACGGTCAAAGACCAGTTCAAGAAGCACAGCTGAGACTGCTTTCATAAGAGTGAAATATACATTTTAAACAATATATAATAACAGCTTATAGATTAAAATTAAAATAGTCACATGAACACAAAAAGACCTAAGGTTAAACTAACATACAGATTGCCCCTGGGACACCCAGGAGGCAGGCTATGGCAGTTTTCCTAGCGATCTATTTGTTCCAGGGGGTGTTCTACACCTACAAAGCTGTGCGCAGAATCTGGCGACCATCTGGGTCATCTTGTGATTTCTGTCTAAGAGGAGAAAATTGAGTTTAGTCTTGTCTGGAAGGTCAGCAAGCCTCACCAGATGGGGGTCGATGGTATCTCTACATGCCTCATCGTAAAAAGGACATCTAAAAGATAAGTGTTCAGGGCTTCCTATTTCCCCTAATGGGCAGGTGCAAAGTATCTGAGTGTTCGGGACTTTTCCAAAAGATCCTTCCAGAGCTGGCGAGGGCAGAGCTGAACTTCTGGCAAGAGTAAAAGCCCTTCTTGCATTTCTGGATATGAGGAAATGGAGGTATGCTGCCGGGACAGCAACATATCTCTTGTGTTCTGCAGTTATGTAATCAGGGGACCTCAAGCAGTCCTGTTGTCTCTCTATGTCCATAATTCTTTGCCTGACCACGGATCTTGCTTGATCCAATCCCAAATTTAGGATGGCTTGAGGAGCAAGGCCCCGTTTCTGCAGAGAGTTCAGGACCGCTATCTGCCAGCCAGACTGGAACCAATCACAAAGAATCAATGGAGCTATACCTTGGGTGGACAATTTCAGTGTCAACCACTTATAGATTGATGTTAAGCTAATATGAGCCTCGATTCTCATCATCCCCGTTTCTAATCTGACCCATGCATTTGAAACACATCTGGGGACTTGTAAAAGGACTCTGAGAAATTTAGATTGGACTCTCTCGAGGGGAGTGAAAGAAGAGGCTGGTGGGCCCAAAAAGGATCCATAAAGGAGCTGTGCCAATGTTTTGGCATTATATAATTGTAGGGCCTTGGGAACAACAAAAAAACAAAACCCTACTCAAAGGGGATTGTGAATTGTGAAGCATGAAGAGGAAGACTCAAGGGGCAGAAAGAGAGCATTGGAGGACCATATTTAGCTTGAAACATGAGGTTCCACACTTCCAGGCTAACTGATCGTTAGGAAAGTCAGTCATGGTCACATTTTCTTTGAAGGTTACTGACAGGACCAGGTTTAGGACCAGGTCTAGGTTAAGAGCAACTGCATCCCATTGTGTGGTTAAGTCTGGCACCTAAAGGGAGCAACTGCAGAGAAGGCCCGTTCTTGTGTTGCCACCCTCTGGACCTCTCAAGGAGGAGACACATGAAGAAGAGCCTCAGAAGATGATCTCAGGGTCTGGATAGGTTCATATGTAAAGATACAGTCCTTGAGGTTGGTCCTGAGACACTGAAGCCTTTATAGGTCAAACCACCACTTTGAATTGGGCCCGGAAACTATTTGATAGCCAGTGCAGTTGGACCAGGATCGGTGTAGTATGTTCAAACTGTCTTGAGAGCAATCTTGTGAGCAATCTGGCCACTGAATTCTGAACTAGCTGAAGTTTCCGAACTGTCTTCAGAGGCAGCCCTACATATAATACATTGCAGTAATCTAATATTGAGGTTACCAGAGCGTAGACAACAGTAGTTAGACTATCCCTGTCAAGATAGGGGTGTAGCTGGGTCACCGCCCGAAGCTGAAGGAAGGCACTCCAGACCACTGAGGCCACCTGAGCCTTGAGCAACAGCAAAGGATCCAGGAATACCCCCAAGCTATGAACCTGCTCCTTCAAAGGAATGATAACTCCATTAAGAGGAGGTGATCTCCCACCCATCTGGTCACCCACTAACAGTGCCTCAGTCTTATCTGGATGGAGTTTCAGTTTGTTGGCTCTCACTCAGTCCATTACTGAGGCAAGACACTGGTCCAGCACTTCCACTGCCTCACCTGCAGATGTAAAGGAGAAACCGAGCTGAGTGTCATCAGCAGACTGCTGACAACATACTCCAGACCTCCAGATAACCCCACCCAGTAGTTCCATGTACATGTTAAATAGCATAGGGGATAGGATTGAGGCCTGCAGAACCCCACATTGAAAGTTCCACAGGGCTGAAAAGCATTCCCCAAGCAACACCCTCTGGGAACGACCATCCAAGTAGGACTGGAACCACTGCAAAGCGGTGCCACCCACCCCTAGTTTGGACAGTCACTCCAGAAGGATACCATGGTTGATGGTATCAAAAGCTGATGAAAGGTCGAGAAGAATTAACAGGGACATGTTTCCCTTGTCTCTCTCTCGACAGAGGTCATCATACAGGGTGACCAAAGCAGTTTCTGTGCCCAAACCGGGCTTAAACCCCTATTGAAATGGATCCAGAAAATCAGTTTCTTCCAAAAGCACCTGGATCTGGTCTGTGACCACTCACTTCAGCATCTTGCTCAGGATAGGGAGATTAGCAACTAGCCGGTAGTTAGTTAGGTTTTCCGAATCGAGGGAAGGTTTCTTAAGGAGTGGTTTTACCACTGCCTCCTTCAAACAGGCAGGGACCACCCCCTCAGAGACATTGATCACCTTCCTGTTCTATGTGCCTGAATTGGTACTGGGAAGGCTCACCTAGGATCCAGGCGCAGTTCACACCACTACTCCTAGCTCAAACCCCATAACTCTGTCCCCGAGCTGGACTTACATCAACAAAAGCATAAGGTCGAACCCTTAGCAGACCAAGTGTTGAAGCAGCAGCCTATAGTGTCAATATTGTGAAGTGTTTGTTGCATGCCTACAAGGAATAAGATAGTGAATTACTGCTGAAAAGTTGCTCCCCCAAACACTGTGAACTCCAAGCTGAATGAATTTCTTCCATTCCTGTCTCACTTGAGATATTGCCATCTTCACCAATAACCTGGCAACTAGCTCTGTGTGGGTAATAGGGGTCTCTTAACTCTCAGCACTCTTAACAAAGTAGAGCTCCCATAATTCTTTGGGGGAAGCCATGGCTGTTTAAAGTGGTATCGTAGTGGTGATGTATCATGGAAGATGTGAATTCAAAGATTGAATTCCTGGTATGCATAGTCCCAGCATGAGCCCACCACCACCCGACCCCAAAACCAGGCAGGTTCCCATGCTGAATCCATTCTGACAACAGCTGAATACATTTTTATTTCCCTGGGCCTTCAGGCAGTAGAAGCAGATGTTAATTATAATTATAATGTGCACCAGAGATTAAATATAATATGATGGAGATTGTTGATACTAGGCATAAATGTTTCAGTAATTTAATTGTGTTTACTGATTGTATTTCATTGCACTATCTGATCTTGAAACCAAATCTGTGACCTTAGGGTGAAAGGTGCAATATCTCAGGAGAGGGAATTCTCTGTGGCAGCCCCTTGGTTGTGGAAATTGCTCCCCACACAAGTGCATCTGAAATCATCATTAAACAGTTTTTTGGTGAATGCTGAAGACACATCTGTTTACTTTGGCTTTGACACCTGAGATGTAAATTTTCAGGATCCACCTTATTTCAGTCATTGTAAGCTGTTTTAAACTGTTTCAAATATTGTGTTTTAATTGTTGTAACCCATCTTAGGACTTTAGGATGAAGAGCAGGTAATAAATTACAGTAACAATAGTAGTAATAAATGTTAATAAATCGATGACTGGCTTTGTTCGCAAGTATGTGTGTTTTAAGACATGCAGGAATGCCTTGTTCATTGGGTTGTCAGTGGGTGTGGACCAGTTTGTGGTGACCTGGGAAAGGGCCTTTTCCTCTCTCCCCAGGGAAGCCTGCTTCAGCATTATTGCCATTTCGACAGGAACTGAAGACATTTTTCTTCACCAAGGCATTTGGCTCCTGCATGGTAGTTGTAGAAGCTGTGGCAAAACATTTCCGTCAATTTAATAATTGCATTTATGATGTTGCACATCTCTGGAGCACCCTCTGGAGGCAGGGGAGGAAAGAAATGTTCAGCATCTGTATCCAGAACTCTCTGTCTGCTAGTACAAGATCTCTTGGGTGAATTTTAATACCATGCAGCGAAGGAATCCAGTGCAACGGTTGTGCTAGTGGAAACTAGCAGAACAGATTCCACAACAGATTCCAGCAACAGAGTTGCCAGCAATTTGCTTTTGCATTCTCTTCTTGCAACAATGTCCTACTGGCATGAAACATTTTGCCAGTGGAACTCAAAAGTAATCCATTCCAGAAGACCGTTCGACTTCCAAAACATTCGAGTTCCAAGGCACAGCTTCCGATTGGCTGACAGCTAGGTTTTTGCACAGGAGAAGCTGCATCGGATGTTCATGTTCTGAGGAACGTTCGAAAACTGGAGCACTTACTTCTGGGTTTTTGCCGTTCAGGAGCCAGAATGTTTGAGAACGGAGCCATTCAAGTTCCGAGGTACCACTGTACTTAGTGCTTACACTCTTTGTTCCAATTCAGCATTAAAGAGCAGATTTTTCCTGAGGAAAGCAGTGGGGCAGAAAATGTGTGCTCTGACACAAAGCTTTAAACTGCAGACCTGCGCATAGAAAGCACAAGGCAAAAGGTAAATGTGGGTGAGCCCTGGGAGACAACATGGCAGAAGCTTATAAAATTATGCATGGCATGGAGGAAGTGGATAGAGAAAAGATTTTCCTCCCTTTCTTCTATCAGTAGAACTCATGGATAACCAATGAAGCTGGATCAGGGAAGATTAAGCACAGATAAAAGTAAGCACTTCTTCACACAGTGCATAGCTAAACTATGGAACCTACAGGAGGTAGTGATGGTCACCAACTTGAAGGCTTTAAAAGGGGATTAGATAAATTCATGGAATACAAGGGTAGCAGGGCTACTAACTGTAATGACCCTGTCCTACCTGCACTGTCAGAGGCACTATTCCTTTCAGCAGTTGCTGAGAATCAGGAAGGCAGAGTCCTGCTTGCTTGCTTCCCACAGGCATCTGGTTGGCCACTGTGTGAACATGATGCTGGACTTCATGGGTGACCAGCCCGATCCAGCAGGCTCTTCCTCTGTTCTGATATTTAAAAGCCTAGATTTGCTTTCAATTATTTTCCTTCATGTCTTTGCACACATCCCTCCTGTCTGCTAGACGAGCCACTTCCCTGAGTGATGTCTTTCACACATTCACCGCAGTGCCTGGATTTCCTCCTTAATGCTTCATTTCCTCACTGTTAGATAGCGAGGTTCCACTTCAAACCACAACGACAGACAGCCCAGTGCCATTTTATTAAACTCACGCTGCATAGTTCTGAGGCTCAATAGATCTGAACAATTATGTGGCCTCCAAACTGTATGCACTGAGAAATATGAAAGAATTCATATTGCCCAAGGGGTGGATGGATTAAGAGTGTAGACGTCTTGGATCAAGTATGATATTTATACCACAATACAGGATGGAAAAAGCTTAATTCTTAGAGGTCCAGACCAGTCCATAGTCCACATCCTGGCTCCAAGTAATAATCCATCACTGCTTTTCTCTACATACTGTAAAAAACTATATGCACAGTAGTACTTTTTAAAATTCATACAGGCACCTAGAGTTACAATCTACCACCACCCTGCACACAATTCCTTATGGAAACAAGTTAACAAAAGGCAGTTAGACTGATTACTTCTTATCTGAGCATCAGACCCCGCCCCCATTACATAATTAACTGTGTGTTTGCTTTCAAAGCCACATTGTTTAAATGCCTTTGGCTACAATCCTCAACCAATTTATTCTGGAACAGTCGGATAAAAAGCCCGCAGCCTACAAAGTCACTTCAAGGAGAGTACTAAAGGGCATGTGTTTTGAGGACTGAAATCTTTGATCAAATGTTCCAGAAGCTGATCTGTTGTCCGGTGTTTGGCCAAGTTTTTAAACGTCTGTATCTTGGCCTTGATCTCGGATGCTCACATCTGCACTTGGACACTAACATCTGCTTCCCCCAATGCATTTCTTGGCAGAACGTTCCAGCAAATAGCCCCTTAGGCAGGAAGTGTCTGAAGCCTTCTTCTCATTCCTTGGCTACTCTATCTTTTCATATATTTTTTTAGTCAATAAGATTCTGGGAGCATGAGTGACCTTTATGAGTGCTTCCAGGCTCAGCATCAGTGGTCAAGAGAGTCAAGCACCAGTCAGGGCCTATATGAACCAGCAGGAGGCATACCACTGATGAAATACAGCCCAATTCCTCCCCCTCCTCAACCGTTCCTGTACCAGAAGCAATTCTGAATTTGATGAATGGGCTGCAAAAGCTTCTTTGGAGGCTAGATTGGTGATGAGCTTCCCTAAAGGATCTGCTCCAAATAGATCTAACTATATTACATTTTATCTGAAAACTTCAGCGTTCCTTATTACAGACTTTCCCCCAGGCCACCATACATTGCCTGCTTCAATCCAGAGATGAAAACAAGGAAGCAAAAGAGTCAGTTTGACATGAAATCCTTAGTGCTGGTTTCACAAATTCCATGTGTGTGGGCTTTTCAGCTTGGGAGTTTGGCTCACAGAGACAGAGGGCTTAGTACATGCCTCTGGATGCAAGCCCATGGATAGTAGAGCTGGGCAAGAATCAAAGTGCTGAGCAAGAAACTGAAGTCTGTGTTCCAAGGTACCAGTCCTTATTAAATCACATGTTAACCTGGACTAAGAAAGCCCTCTTTTACTTGCTCTCCAACCTGAAGGATGCAAATCAGTTGTTCATTTTGTTTCTTCTGATTCAACATGGTTTTTGAACATTTGTTGGGGATTTTTTGGGGGGTAGGGTGTGAGAGATGATTTTGGCAGTATGAAGAATGGTAGTAATATATAGGAAATGCAGGGATACAAGTTAAGAAATAGTGAGTGTGTATGGGTGGTCTTCAATCAAACCACTGGGCATGAGGAATTACTTCTGCTTTTGTGCTGGGACTTTCCCCCCTCCTCCCTCCACATACCAACTAAGACTGTTCTGGGGGGTTCCCTCAACGATCTGGGGTAGTTTGGGGGGCAGCAAGAGACACATTGGGGGGACAGAGAGAGTGGAGAAAGACCGTCATTCCATCGACACAATTGTTTAAATGTCTGGGAGCCACAAACCAAACTCAAGAAAGCCATGCAGGGGCAGAGAACTTTTATTTTATCAACAATTAATTTTGCAGATAATTATGTACACATTTTGAAATGCATTACTCAAACAACCAGGGCTAGCAACTTGAAATGTATGTTTGACTCACAGCTCTTGCTTTTGCACTGAATGAATGCAGGTTGAATCATTCATAGCCCATAATATTTGCCATGGGGTGGACATCACTGGAAAGGGAAATGGGGGGAGGATAAAGTCAGCTGTGTATTTGAAGGCTCCAAAGCAGAATAAAGCAATCAAAGATGGAAAGTTATTTCATCGTTTTAAGAGTGACCAGCCCTACAGCCATTCCACTGCAGACATCCTCTAGGCATATAATCCTCTTCTTCTGGGGTGCCTTTCCCCCATCCCATGCCTTCTCTGTTTGCCTTATTAGCCTGCCAGTTCGCCTCTATTTCAGAGAATTAAATCCTCCCTACTCAGGATCCTTAGAAGCTCCTTCTTCACTGCCTTGCAAAGAGTTTTTCAATGTGATTTCAGTTTCCCCAAGCAACAGCATTCGAGTGTTTCCAAAATATGTGCAGATGTTAAAAATGCACATAATTTTAGATAAAAGCAAGTTAAGATTAGTCCAGAATAACAAAATTAGAAAAAAATGTTTTTCCTAGAAGATTTGGGAGGCAGCTGAGCAAAATGTCAAAGAGAAACAGGTTTTTAATTTTTGTGTTGTGTTTTTGTTTTGTTTTGCGCGAGCCAGCTTGTTTCTACCCACTCCCTCTGTTTTAACATCTGCTGCACATATCATTTATCCATGCAGGTCGTCTTTGAGGACTTCATTTCTTACTAATAGGGAAAGTGACACATTCCTTCGTTTCATTCAGAGGAGCCAGTTCCAAGTATATATTGGGCTCAGCGGCAATCTTACAGTTGACGGATGAACAGCTCAGATTGAGTCCAAATGTTCCAATGTCCCTCATTTGTTTTTTGAAAGGAGAAACAAAAGTTTCATTAGCAAATCAAAATAGCCCCACAATCTTTGATTTCAACAACACTTTTCAACAGCCCTCTGTTTGAAAAATGTGGATGCGAAGGCATGTCTCACCACAGAGTGGAAATGTAATAAAATGTAAAACAAAGGAGTGAGATGCTGTTGTTGTGAGTGTCACTAGATTGTCAAGAGATTGTCATGACCAGTAATTATGGCTGGGCAATTGTTGCAGTTGCTATGGACTGGTGAGTGCAAACTTGCCTTTGCAGGGTGTGACATGCAACAACATTTCCACGCCCATCTTTAGATGATCCTCAGGTTCTAGCTATGACACAGCATTTTGTGGGGTGGGAGGAGAAAGTGGGGCAACAGGTGGAATAGGTAGGGAGGATATTAGAAATTTGATGGGGATTTCATCATTGTTATCATCAAGGTTATTTATTTGACAGTTTTCCAAATATGCTCAAAGAGGCTCATAAAAACAGTCAAGTCAATATACAGGCAAAAGACAGATGTAGTAAGAAATATATTGAAAACATTACATAAATAGAGTGCATTTTGCTAGCAAACTAAAACAGTCATATTGACATTTCCCTAACATATAAAATACATCACCTTCGGCAGCAGGAAAGCCTTCATAGCTGGAGTCATACTGGATTCTGCCTTACTAGGCTGAATGGAAAGGATCCAGACAGAAATACAGGACCAGGTTATGTTGGACCCATAACTAGATGGTCTTTCCACAGTGCGAACTACATTGTGGCAAGCTGGGAGTAGACTGGACAAGGCCATGGCTAAAGAAATTCATGGATTTTCTACCAAAGATTGACTAATCTTCCCCTTTTGAGTAGCAGGCTACCATTGTATAGTACTGGTGTACTTTATAATGTCTTAATTTTATCTACTGCTTCAGCAAGGCCACACCAACCATGAAATAGATGGGATCGTTCCCTCCAGTATTGAGGATGAGGTGGTGGGGCAGGGCAGGGCTGCACGGCTCACCTGACCTCCATTCAACTGAGTTGCTGAAGTGTAGACCCCTACTGCTGCCACACCCCTAACTCTTCTCCATGCCAGTATGCTTGCAGCAACTCAGTCAGATGGGGGTCAGTGATATAGCAACACCATGGCACCCACTGCTGCACCCATCCAGGGCCCTTCTGGATGGGAAAAGATTTGAAAGGCATACCAAGTGATTGGTTTGGCACCAACATGTCATCTTTCATGAAATACAGCAATAAAATGTCCATTCCAGTGGAGCCTCCACACATGATGTCGGCAAACTGTGTGTTATGTCAGTAGATTAGGCCAACTTTGTGAGTGCATTAAAGTGGGCCAAACAAAAGAAATTAAAATGCTTTCTTCTTTTTATTTCCCCGTGACTGATGTAATTAGAATTCAACCACACTTTTATATTTTAGATTTGTTTTAACTTGTAGAATGTGGGATAATGTGAAAGCACACGATTAACCATCTTAATGCATTCAACTTGTTTTTATTATTGCTTGTTAGCCGCCCTGAGCCCGGCCTTGGCTGGGGAGGGCGGGGTATAAATAAAAATTATTATTATTATTATTATTATTATTATTATTATTATTATTACTTTTAAACCATTCTGCATGCTGCATTGAGTATGCAACTTGGGCTTTTTTTTGGAAAGAACAAAAAAAAAATCCTTCCAGTAGCACCTTAAAGACCAAGTAAGTTAGTTCTTGGTATGAGCTTTCGTGTGCATGCACACTTCTTCAGATACACACTCTTTGGAAAGAGGCAGTCTTCTTACAAACATACATCTGCGGAATAGTTTAGAGTTCTGCAGAATCGTAATACCTAAAAATGGCCTGTGGAGGGTTTCAAAAAGTATGTTCCATTTGACGACAGCTCTTTAGTATCCATGGGTTGTTAGTTTTTAGAGATAAGCTACGTTCCTGTCATTGAGAATGAAAACCCAGATCATGTCTATGATGCATGCAAAATGCAGCACTAAATCTAAATGTGAGAACTATGTGAGAAAAGTCAGATGTTAAACAATCACTGTTCTATTCCCCAGCCGAAAAGAGAGAGAACCTAACCAACTCATAGTCTGCACCTGAAGCCATTAGCCCCTCTACTGTATAAAGTGAAAATTGATAGCACATTGTACAATGAAGGACCCTTATGGAATATAATTGCTCAACAGGAACTCCACTAAACCCATCAGGCGTAACTCATTTTTCAATTCACTGGATCTCCAGCACTCAGAAATGTCGCACCCATTCACATTTCTTCCCATTAAGATATTTCATCAGCTTGGCCCGACAAACTGCAATTATTTACAGCAGATTAGTTTTTGTTGCCAAAGATGGGGATACCCAAATCATCTCAGGAAAATCAATATTGTAATCAGTGTGAAAGATGGTGCAACTGTCAAAACATGCAGTTTTTCACTTTTATTTGGTATAAGAAATCATTATGTACAATGCAAGCTGAAATATCCATCCACATAAAAAAATTGAAGATAGATTTTTATGAATTGTTGTTCTGGGGCTTAATAAGAGCAGGTGCTTCATAAAGACATCAGCTATTCAAGTGGGTATAGAGATGGACATCAAGGGCTCAGAATGCTTCCCCTACAGAGGAAAGTTTAAGAATTGAGATTCTCCACCAGAAAAGAGAGTGTGGGGATGATATATTAGAAATATATGGAACCATAGGAAAAATGATTTCATGTAGAATTTGTTCAGTACAAACCACAACATCTAGAGCTCATACCATTGTTTTTGAAAACTCACTTTCACGGTATGGAGATAGCTGTTACAGAAATAGTTCATCTGGAAGTGAATATGACTGTTCTATAAGGAGGCTGAATGCAATATGGTAAAATAGTAAATACAATCAATTCATGGAGAAAGGAACATCAATACAACTCATGAGCAATGTTGGATAAACCTTTCCCGACAGTGTTTCCAAAAGCCTTAACATGATTGTTGGAGACTTCTCCAGCCCGAGTCTATACTTGATTTCTCAGATGTAAGTCCTGATGATTCCAATGGGGCTTCTTCTCGTGTAAGCAGGCATAGGACTGCCTTATGCAGCCTAAAATACCAAACATTTGACAAAAACAGCAACAATTCAAGCAGCAGCATTGAAAAACAACAGCAGATGCCTAATAAATTCAGATGCCCAAAATCTGCTTCCCTGCTATTTCCACTCATTTGGCTGCAGTCCTGCCCCCTTGGACCAACAGCGGACAAGTTTTATTCCATCTTCCACCCGGCCAGCCCTTCACATCTGGAATAGCCACTCTTATGTCTCCCCTTAATCCTCTTCCAGGTGAACATACCCAGTTCTCTCTATCCTCCCTTATACGACTTGATTTCGACAGGACGCATTTCGAACGTAATTAGGGCGGCATGAAAAGTGAGCCCTGCCCCACTTTCCCAGTCCCTAGCTCCAGATGCTGTTGTTCACTTTGACGTTTCATGATGGCCTAGAGGCCAAAATTCTGGAACATTTCGAATTTAAGCAGTGTCACATGTTAAAGACATTCACAGCTCAATGGCTTTGAAGCAAGGGCAGCCTGCCCTGCTGACTTGCAGGCCGTTGGGGAATCATAGATTCCCTTTGTCCCAGATCATGTGTCTTGCATTTGGGTTTTGGTGGTTGCAGATGAAAGCAGGAGAAAGGGAGGGTCTTGGGGAAGTGAAGTGCTTGAGTCAACCCTCCACTTATCCCCTTTATTTACTGGTGGGCGAAGATGAAAGGAAGAAGAAAAAAAGAAGAAAAAAAAGAAAACAGTTCCTTCTCCCTTTTCTCCCCATTTCCTTTTCTCTTGGTGCTCACAGACATTAATCTTACAGGCTGTTGCTTGAAATTTGATGATGGTCACATCCACACTATACATTTAAAGCAGTATCATACCACTTTAAACTGGCGTTGCTTCCCTCAAATAATCATGGGAACTGTGGTTTGCTATAGGTGCTGGGAGTAGTCACAGAACTACTATTCCCAGCACCCTTAACAAATTATCATTCCCATGCTTCTTCAGAAGAATTCATGGCTGTTAAATTGGTGTAAGAGGACTTTAAACGTATGGTGTGGACGTGCCCTAAGGATGAGACACAGTAATTGATTTCGCATCAACTTAAAACAGATGTGGAGACTGTTTGACCCTCCAGATGTTGCAGAACTACAACTCCCAGCAGCCCTTGCTGGTGGGAGTTGCAGTTCAGCAACATCCAGATGGCCAAAGTTCCCCCACTGCTGACTTAAATCAATTCTTTTTCTGTCCTTAAGATTGTTCACAAAGTTATCAATATGCAGATTGTGCAATGCTCTTATCCACTATTTTGGAGGGCCAACGGTCAAGGCAGCCTCCATTGACCTGAGTTTCCCCAGCAAGTCTAAATCCTCACAGCAGCGGGTCCTGGTGGCTCTTTTAGATTGTTCCTCTGCTGGAGTATGGGCCCTCATGTGGTTCTCAACCATGGAATTGCTCATCCTAAGAGCTTCTGCACCAGGAACTTTGCTCTAAGGAGCCTAAGAATATAAGAACAACAGACTTGGTCAGACAAAAGAGTCAACTAGTGCAGCATATTTGTTTGCCACAGTCACAAACTAGGCACCCCCGAGAAGGAATGAAGCACCTGTCCATCAACCTTGAATGATGCTGCTGTGTCTACGGGTAGTTTGGGAAAAATAGAATTGCCGCTGGAAAATAAAGAATGCTCCTCTTACTACTGTCACTGGCGAGAGCCAGTGTGGTGTAATGGTTAAGAGCGGTAGTCTCGTAATCTGGGGAACCAGGTTTGCGTCTCTGCTCCTCCACATGCAGCTGCTGGGTGACCTTGGGCCAGTCACACTTCTTTGAAGTCTCTCAGCCCCACTCACCTCACAGAGTGTTTGTTGTGGGGGAGGAAGGGAAAGGAGAATGTTAGCCGCTTTGAGACTCCTGAAGGGGAGTGAAAGGCGGGATATCAAATCCAAACAACAACAACAACAACAACTCCTCTTCTTCTTCTTCTTCTTCTTCTTCTTCTTCTTCTTCTTCTTCTTCTTCTTCTTCTTCTTCTTCTTCTTCTTCACAGGTAGCAGCAACAAATGACTGCAAAACGGAAAGACCCACAAACACTGCTAAAGAATTTGACCCCCAAAGTTGACTACAGGTCATGAAGAATTTCATGTAGTTGAAGAAGACCCATGGGGTCATACAATCTGTTTTCAATCTTTACCGTGTGTTTCTTCGTTATACTGACAATCTCGTGTGACTGAAGCTGGAGATGAACTGGATTACAGCATGGAATATCAGACGTTTTCTCACACAGCTGCCTACTCAGCATCACTTAAGGAGATCAAAAGCTCCCTCCCTATTTTGTGACATTTTAGTTAGTTTCCCAATTAGTTATTTCCCTGCAGCGGCTTTTGGACTTACCCAAGCTCCTTTCACCCCTGTTGAATAACAATTTCATCCTGGCTTTCCCCACCACAAAAGGGAGATCTCCCGAGTTTGCTCAGAAACCTTTGGAACTACCATGAATTCTGGGATTTGTGGTTTTAATTCATCTGGATTTATTCAGCCAGGAGAAACCGAAACTACCAATCACAGGATCTCTGATCAACAGAAGAAACACAGGACTGTAGGATGCAGCCTCATACCATTTCTGGTATTGTCCACATTGTCTAACAGTGGTCATACAGGGTGTCAAATTGGGGGACAGTCCTACGTAGAGATGCCAGAGACTGAACTTGCATGCAAATCATAGGCTCTACCATTGGGTTATGACCCTTCCCACAGAAAGGTGATGGATGGTTTTCTGAGCAAAACCCCTCCCTTGTGTTTGCTGAGAGTGCCACAAGAACTTAAAGGTGGACCCATTGCTGTCTCCCACCTTCTGCATTTCTGGTTTTCCTCCTTACCTCACATCGTGGTGGGAAAGGTGATCCATCAGCAGGACATTCCTGAGTATGGTACAGGAACATCCTTGGACATCCTGATTGATGACCTTCATTGGGAGACGGTTAGGGCTGGCAAGTGCTGCCCTCTAGATTCTCCTTGATCTCTCCATCGTTTTTGAACCCATTGAAGATTTTATCCTTCAGGAATGACTCTGTGGGTTTTGAGTTGGAAGCACTATGTTGCTGTGGTTCTGTTCCTACCTGCAGACCCATCATCAGATAACAGCATTAGGTGACTTCTGAGTAACACAAATAATTCCCTCCCTGTGGAGATTTGGCTGCCCACCCCCATCCTCCGCCATGTTATCATCCAGGCAACAACTCTAAATATACTTATATCTTTGGGTTTTTGGTACATAGCTGGAGTTGACCTGTATACTCTCTAATGTCTGCTACATTGCATCCTGTTGTCCATGCTTATTTTAATTATTGTTTTATGCATATTGTGATGGATGTTAGCAGCCTCAGGCTCAAATGGAAGGAAGGGCAGTATATAAAAGCAGCTGCAACCATCAGCTGCCCAGCTTGTGACCCATGAAGCTTAATGCAGCCCAGCTCCTGTGTCCTACAGGTGCTTGACAACTCCCGTTGTTTTCTGAGTCCCAAGCAGACAGAAAACAGGAGGTATGTTAAGTCCTTACTGTGGATCATCATAGGCAGTTGGTGGGCTATGCTCAGCTTGATGGATCAGTTGCAAGTTTTGGAGGCCTGTTTTGGGGTGATATCTTTCTCACTGAGCTCCACTTGTGTCTATCAGAATCCCAGGTTCCTCATCTCTTTATTCTGCTGATTATTCCAATACGATCCCCCCTCATCCCGCAACATCACTAGGAGGAGAAAAATGGAGACAGACTGAAGTTTAATAGAAAAAAGAGACGGGCAGTTGTGCATTCAGAGTATCCTGATGGTAAATACATGGGCATTTTCTGTTCAGTGCTGCCGTGCCTTTTAAGCAGCTGCTGATACTCTTCTGAAATCCACTCGTTCTAAGTAGCATTCATCACTCCACTCCATTACAATTTATTGGTGGTGATTTTCCACTTCCAGCTGCTGATCTCATGACCTGGAAGGTTAAGATGGTTTTTATGCATGCTACTGAACTTGGCATTTCTGAACCTTCAATGTCATGCATTTGCCTTGGTCTCTCATTTGCTTTTTCCAGGACTGTTTAAGTCAGTGTGGTATTTTCCAAGGCAAAGAGATGGAACATCTCCCGGGGGTATTATCCCCCCAATGCTGAGTGTTTGGGGACAACAGACACCTTTATGGGCTTCAAAGACCCCCCCCTCCAAATGATCAGTTGAAAAAGCAAATGACGAATGTACGACACGAACAGAATAGTGATGAAAGGCAGTATTCTGACTGGAGGTAGAAGCTGTCAATCTGAAAAGTGGACTTTCCAGTCCAGTCCAATCCAAATAATTATTACAGTCATTAAAGTGGACATTAAGAGAACTGGAGGTAGATTTACTGGCATGATACTGAACATGAAATGGCAATGTGGGCTGGATCCATTTTCAAGACAGCAGCTGAAAAGTCCTCATGGAAATTCATCAGCGTTTTAGTGCCACATTTCTCTGAACATACCCATTTTTGCAAGCAATCTTGTCTTATTTTTGCAAGACACTTTTTGTCATATAGTGCATTTCTGTATGATATCTTCACTAATATATGAATTATTTATGCCTACTTTCCCCATCTTTTTGGGGGGTGGAGGGTGGAGAACTGCATTGAGAAATTTGGAGAAATGTGACTTTTGAAGGATAGGTGCATTTTGGTTTGTATTTTGTTTTGGGAGGTGCAAATGGGTTATTTTATGTACTGAGTTGAATAGGATCCAAAATGCAACAGTCTGATTGGTCCTAGAACAATAGGATTCAGAATGCAGCAGTCTGATTGGTGCACAGGAGCCACCTAATCCAGCTCCAGGTGGAAGTGAATCCGCAACCCACAGGAGAATACCGGAATTAGCCAATCACGTGGGGCCCATTGTGTAAATAATGTATATAAAGCAGACATTCAGAGGGAACTTCCATTCCTCCTCACCACTATGAGCTGAATAAAGAGCATGAAATCCACTCTCGACTCCGAGTATATTTCAGGTTAGAATGACGTTCAGATGCCAACCGAATAGAATTTCTCCCCGTTCCTAATTGGAAGTGATATTGTGCATGTTGAATGGACAGGCCCAGGACTACATGTCCAAAAGCAGCTGGATGGGCATGGAGAGAAGCCAAGACAGGAACTTTTTCCAGCATCTACCTTGTGGCTTTCTGGCATCTTGGGCAACCTGTAGCATTGATCCCTTCTAGTGGACCATGTGGTTCCGCTCAGGTGCATCCTGGGGCAAATTGGTGGGTCCTTTACTATGTAAGGCAACTAACTACTCAGGTCAAGGATAGGATTGTTTCTGTCTGAGAGTAGGGAAGAGATGAGAAAGGAAATGTCCTGGGAATCTTCTTCCTCTTCTTCTTCTTCTTCTTCCTCCTCCTCTTCTTCTTCTTCTCCTCCTCCTCCTCCTCCTCCTCCTCCTCCTTTTCCTTCCAACTTTCCCCCTGACACACATGCATTCCAAAGCATTATACACCAGATAGAAGCACTTGCTGGCTGGCTGAGCCCTGTGCAGACCATCTGGGAACTTTAAAGCCTGCAGGATGTGAGTCGAGGCTGTGCTGGAACTTGAAGCTGAGCTGGTATCCTATGTCTAAATACCAACACAGCTGTTTGGGCCAGGAAAGGGGAAACCCCCAGGGGAGCCAGTGCAGGGTCTCTTCTTTACGGAGGAGATTATTTCTGAATTACTGAACTGTTCGTGACTTCTTGCTTTGGCCCATGAAACGAGATCCCCTGTAACAGGAGGTGCTGCTTGTAGCTGCTCCTGCCGCTGCCACAGACTCAAAGGATTTTGTTTTAATAGCCACTGGAAGTAAGTGTGTGTGTGATGCATGTGTGCTCATGCTCATGCACGTAATACATGTTTTATATTACTCAAGATGCAATAATTGAATATCTGAAGCTGACCTTGGAAGGGAATCAATGCACTTAAAATGGAAAGGCAGCCCAAAGACAGCAGCCTCCCAGACCCTGAAACAGAAAGAGCTTGTTGACTTTCAGCACTTCGCAAGCCTTCCACAGAGCACAGGGGAATCCTAATGGCCTCTCCAACAGGTGAACCTAACTGGTGGGAAAACAAATGTATACATAGTAAGTGTGTATGGGTAGATTATGACTCAGTGTAATTTGTCTAGAAAAAGAGGTGCTGGAACTCATCAAGAACACCTCCCTCAATCTCTTAGAATGGCAATGTGGCAAGATATGTGGTAATACCACTCAGGTGTTCAATATATGAATGGTAAAGGGCCCCTGGACAGTTAAGTCCAGTCAAAGGCGACTATGGGGTTACAGCGCTCATCTCGCTTTCAGGCCGAGAGAGCTGGTGTTTGTCCACAAACAGCTTTCCAGGTCATGTGGCCAGCATGACTAAACCGCTTCTGGCGCAACGGGACACCGTGACGGAAACCAGAGTGCACAGAAACGCCATTTACCTTCCTGCCGCAGTGGTACCTATTTATCTACTTTCACTGGCATGCTTTCAAACTGCAAGGTTGGCAGGAGCTGGGACAGAGCAATGGGAGTTCACTCCATTGCAGGAATTCAAACTGCTGACCTTCTGATCGGCAAGCCCAAGAGACTCAGTGGTTTAGACCACAGCTCCACCCGTGTCCCTATATGAATGGTAATGACACTGGGCAGCATAAAATCAATAATAGAATTACATTCCTAAAACAAGTACAACATACATATGTTCTGTGA
Organism: Podarcis melisellensis; assembly: GCF_964234715.1. Classification (NCBI taxonomy): domain Eukaryota; kingdom Metazoa; phylum Chordata; class Lepidosauria; order Squamata; family Lacertidae; genus Podarcis; species Podarcis melisellensis. The sequence goes on from NC_138528.1 coordinate 86,006,995, forward strand.
TTGCATCTTGATAGCATTTTTAAAAAATATTATATACAGTATACGTGCATGGTGCGTTACACACAGTATGTGCATGCATCTGTGTGTATCTGTGTATTTATTAATCTACCTACCTACATATCTGCATACAGAGATATACATACCAAAAGAGAGAATGTCAGAAGAATTTATGGGGCAGACAAACTCAGACTTGCAGAACACGGTTTCCTTACCTGTGTATGTGGATAATCCTTGTTAAAATTCTTTCTGATTCAAATTCTTCCATGCAAACCCAGCCCCCATGTGACACATTTGTCCTAAATGGAGCCACCACAGCAAGCTGAACCTCTCCCCCTTTGCATTCCCATTAAAGTGGTGCCCTTGCTAAAGCACTTCCTTCTGGATAGCATGCCAGATCGTCACCATATTTCCAATGGTGCCCTGTGCCCAACTGGCCTGGCCTGGCGATAAATAGTTGAGACATTTACTTCCTATCTCATGAAGAAATACTATGGGACTGTGTGTGTTGAGATTCCTACATTGTGAGGAGTTGGAATAGATGCTCTGCGGGGTCCCTTCCAACTCTACAACTCTGTGGTGCTCTGATTTGATTTGGCCCTGCTGCTTGTACTTCCCTCTGGAAAGCTCTGGGCACTTACAGCCTATTATGGTGCACATTGACCAGGAAGTAAGTCCCACTGAGAGCACAGCTTTTCTCCAAGCAGATGCAATTCTACAGTACAAAAGGACTCAAGGGCTGCCTGGGCGAAGGCTTTGGATCATGTTCCTTGGTTGTACAAAGGCTTCGCCGAGCTGCAAAACAATTTGCTTTAATTATTAATCACAGCAACCAGTTAGTTTGAAAGCTTGTCCAGGAAATATATTTCCAAATGGGGGTAATGATGATGACATAAATTAAGGATTTAAACCAGACTTTCCCCCCACTTTGTTATTTAAATCAGGGATTAAAATGGCCTTGATTTAAATCCTTCCATCCTGGATACAAGTGTAATAAATAAAAATAATGATTTCACTTCATCTTGGCAACAATTGCACAAGCCTGGGACAGGTCTGACCACATGTTATTTCATATTCCAGCTTTGCACATCCCCATATCGTCCTGATGTCCTGCAGGGGCAGTCCTGGACGCGTCCCAGCTCCTGAGTCAATTTGTTATTTCTCCCTAACCTAATTATTGTTCCAGGTAAAAGGAACGTTATTGGTTAATATACATTTGGGCAGTGATTAATAATATGTACTTAGAATTTCCACTATAATCTTTCTCTCTGTTGTTGATGAAGAAACCAATTTCAGGTGTCCTTTTTGAAAATGGATTCCGCCTCCATATTGAACAAAAGTACGGATTGAAAATAAATGACAGATACAAAGCACTAACATGCAGTACAATTCTATACATGTCTACTCAGAAGGAAATACCATTGAACTAAGTGGAAGTTACTCCCAGGAAAGTGTATACCGGTATATGATTATATATGATTAGCTATACCTTGGATCTCAAATGCCTTGGCTCCTGAACAAATTGGCTTCTGTACAATCGAAACTCAAAGTGAGTGTTCCAGTTTTTCTGGAGAGTTTCCAGAAAAGTGAGAGTTTCCTGCAGCCAATCAGAAGCCACGGTTTCGTTTCTGAATGTTTAGAAGTCGAACAGACTTCTGGAACAGATTCCATTTGACTTCGAAGGTAGGACTGTATAAGATTTCTTTCCCCTTTGCTCAAGTCTTAAGCCACATGTAATGGCATTTTCCTTTTAAATACTTGGTTGTTTCATATGTATATAATTTCCAAATGGAGGCTATCTTGCCATAGTGGACTTTTTGTGGCATGATGTACTAGCCTTCTTCAGTGTGGTGCCTCCAGATGTCTTGAACTACTGCTCCCATCAGAGATGATGGGCCTTGGAGTCCAAAAGATGCACAGAGCACTATGTTCAGGAGATGTGTTGGTAGGGCTGGCATTGGGAATCAGCTTTGTAGGGAACCTGCCCCTACACCAGAAGGGGGCCTACACCACCGAGCCCCAAAGCTTCACTCGTTGTGCTTCTCTTCATTTTCTGCTGTTGCTGCCTGGTCATGTGTCCTCTCCCAGGGTGTAATCCGTGACAAGAAAAAGGAGAAGGAGAGCAGTCAGTGAAACCAGTAAAGTAGGCAAAATGCTGAATTAGAACCTTTCCCCCGATATGCTGTTTTTCTACCAGCAGGAAGCAATTTCACATGGGACAGAATGAGATAGCAGAACGGTTTGTACCAGTTTGGACTACTGAATTGAGGAATGCCACTATTGATTGCTAATTCAAAAGCAGTGTATTCCTTTACCTGAAATCCCAAGTGGTACATTCCAGTCTGCCACCTCCTCTCAGCCATTGGTGGCTGGTGTCCATTGGGGCTGGTGGGGAAGGAGGCAGGGAGCCCAATGATAGGTGGGGCCACAGTTGATGACTTGGAGAGCCAACTCTCTCTGTTTACTCTCCATCCTCCTTCTGGCTGAGTTCTACAAGGAGAATGCTGAGGCTAAGCTGGAAGAAGCAGAAAGGCAGTGCCCCCCAGGGGTGGGGGGCTGGTTGCAAGTAGGAAGGGAGGCAGGTGTGTGAGGAGGGGGACTGAGAACAGAATTAGTTTGGTGGGGCAGTGCCTACATTGCTGTCAATCAAAGAACCAGTAAGCTCTCAATCTGGGGAGTGAAGTCAGATGGGAGTTATAGCTTCTACTGTCTCTGTAAATATCACTTTCCCTTACAATTTGGAAGCATTGTTGGTTAAAACGCCAGGTGCTTTATGTTATGTTTGTGTGTGGCTGCTGCACTACATGTCATAATAATGATGATAATAATGATGGATAATGATAATGATAATAATTTATTATTTATACCCTGCCCATCTGGCTGGGTTTCCCCAGCCACTCTGGGCAGCTTCCAACAAAATATTAAAATACAGTAATGCATCAAACATTAAAAGCTTCCCTAAACAGGGCTGCCTTCAGATGTCTTCTAAAAGTCTGGTAGTTGTTTTTCTCTGACATCTGCTGGAGAGCATTCCACAGGGTAGATGCCACTGCTGAGAAGGCCCTCTGCCTAGTTTCCTGTAACCTCACTTCTCACAGTGAGGGAGCCACCGGAAGGCCCTCAGCGCTGGACCTCAGTGTCCGGGCGGAACGATGGGGATGGAGACGCTCCTTCAGGTATACTGGACCAAGGCCATTTACTTCCTACTGTCAGCAGTAACTTCCTACTATTCAGTTCTAACAATTTGAATTAGGGGAAGAGGCTCTATTGATTTTCAAATTAACTGCAGTGTCCACACTTGCGCCCTCTTTAGTGTTGTCCTGAGTTTCTGTGTGATACAATAGGGTATGTCCAGGAAGAAATAAGAAGCATTTGGGGTATAACTGTGACACAATAAGCAACCATGTTTTGTCTTCAGTGCGGAGTAAAAAACAATCTCTGTGTATTCAAGTATTGGTTGCAGTCCAAACAAATCTCAACTATCAGCCTTATCAATGTTCGGGAAGGTCGGTAGCTCAGTGGAAGGAATGTGCTCTGCATGCAGAAGGTCCCAGGTTCAATCCCAGGCATCTCTGTGCAGGGCTGGGAATGTCTGCAGTCTGAAACCCTGGAAAGTCACTGCCAGTCAGAGCAGGCAATATTGAGTTAGATGAACTAAAGGTCTGACTCGGTACAAGGCAACTTCCTACGTTTCTCAGGTACATGTGATTTTTTAAAGAAAAACAATGTGGATGTTTCCCTTCAATATTTCATTCCTTGTGGGAGAAGTCAAGGTACACACAGGAATGGCAGAAGACTAAATTCCATCCCACATTCTTCTTTTCTCGCTTCCTTGCATGATGCTGACGTATTGTGGCTTGCGTACAATTTTGGAAAACACTTCAAAGGACTGTTGGTAGAAGACATGTAATTACTATTCAGTAACAGAATGAAATTTTAAATAGGATAATCACCTTTCTAGAAATATACCTTGAACATGCCTCGACTTTGGCCCTCTGATGTATTCATCCAGAGCACAAAGAGAAAAAGAAAAGATTAAAAAAATTACAAAGTCTGAGATCAATAGGAGTTTCAGAGGGCTGGAAATTAATTGATTGTTTTGTTAGGAGCTAAAAATAATGTTGTCTCCAGTCCCTTCCCCTGGGACAAGCAATTGCAATGAAAAACAACCGAGAAATTACTAATAGAATTAAGATTGACCTAGTATTTATTTCTCAGAAAAGGAGAAACAGGCACACAAAGAACAGTGTATTGGGCAAAAAAATCCATTATCTCATGGCCCGTTGCTGGTGTACAAATGGAAATCAGTGCAATTGTACTAAAAATGTGCATAGGAAAGGTCACTTTGGCACTTACTTCAGTGCTTCAGATATGGGTCTGTTTCACTTTGGGCCACTTTGGACAAGACTCGCTTCACTTCAGATGTGAGATGAAGCTGTGCTGCAGTTTCCAAAAACTTCAAATACTTCCCCCATTGAATATAAGGAGTATGTAAAAAAAGTTTTATTTTGGCAGAAATGGATGAAATTTCCAGGTATACTAGCCCCTTCTGAAGGTGATGAAGACTCAAATCTCAGAAAGACATATCCCATGATTCAGGATGGGGGAGAACTGATCTTGTTCCATCCTTGGTGGAGTGGGCAATATTTCACTGAAATTTGAAAGTGTACACTAACATAATGCTCACACGCAACTATACCACTAAAGTCAGAAAAGATTGATCAGAGACACACAGACCTACAAATATTTAATACTGAATTTAAATCAAACACAACAAGGGTCAGAATGGGGTGGGGTGAATCAAAGTGACCTATCTAATAACTATATCTAATAACTAACAAACTAACAAACTAAAACAAACACTCAGGGAAGATACAAACAAATAACAGCAGATAAAATAAGAACTAAGGTGTAAGGGATTGGATTTTAAGATAGGAATTGTCTGGGTTATAATAAGGTCACACATGTATAATACAACTATCTAGAACACCACAGTTCATCCAAAGATTCTAGGAGAATCAACTTCTCACAAGCTGGGAAGGAGCCAGAAAGATCTGGGCCTGCTAAGTGTGCTTTTCCCAATTCTTGCATGAGAAAGAGAGGAACAATAAATGGTTGGTGACCAGAAATCAGAGTTAGAGTTGAACCAAAGTGCAAAAAACAGAGGAGAAATTCTTTTCAAATTGGGGTTGTCCTAGCACTAAGCAGTGGATCCTCCATCTGGTTCCATGTAGGCTTCTTAATTATTCAACCCCAGATGATGTTTCACATGTGTTTTTACTTTAAGTCACAATGCATCATAGACTCGATAGTGTTAAAGTTATGTAAATGCTTAACTGTTCTTGAACATCCACTTTTTTGGGTCTATGACAAGCATCCTCAACCTCGGCCCTCCAGACATTTTGAGACTACAGTTCCCATCATCCCTGACCACTGGTCCTGCTAGCTAGGGATCATGGCAGTTGTAGGCCAAAAACATCTGGAGGGCCAAGGTTGAGGAAACCTGGTCTATGAAGTGCAATGGAAGCCACAAACATTAGGCAAGAAATGTTCACAATCACACAAACAGATGAGATTGCAGGACTGGTTTGGCATGAAGAGGTTAACTATTATGGGAATAAATATGCGGCAAAAAATCCAGAATGCTTGTTGCTTTGATGAGAAAAAAAAAATGTTAAAAACACTGAAAGCTTCCTGGATGAGTGTTCAGCAGATGTGACGAAAGCATTGTCGTTTTGGCAATACTGACAACATATTAGTAACAATATGCCAATTTGACAGAGCAGCAGATCCCAGCCTGAATTCCCTAAGTGGATAAATTCAGAGGCAATATAATCCAGAAAATGGGTTGGAGAAGCTAGCCAGCATAGGGGATGGAGAACCTGTGGTCCTCCAGATGTTGCTGGACCACAACTCTTCCCAGCTCTGAACATTGACCTTACTGGCTGGGGGTCTATGGTAACTATGGCCCAAGAACATTCGGAGAGCCAAATGGTAAAGAGCTGGGTGAGTTGCTAGGAAATGGCATTGCCTCTACCCTTTAGGGAAGGTAACTTACAATGGATCTCTCAGATAACTGATAGTCCCAATAGGCTTGTGCTGAAGAACCTACTCCTGGCCAAGAGAAGAATTGCCATGCTTGTCTGGAAAGTAGAAAAACAATGATCAAAGAGGATTGCAAAGGGATTTTTGATCAGTCGAAGCTGGGAATTTGATGCAGTCATGGCTTGAAGACGAGCAGGAAATCTCCAAGGTCCAGATGGATACGCTGCTTGGAATTGCCTAAGCCGGTTAGGTTCCTTGTTGGTCCTCCATTCATTTAAATTGCTGCACAGCTGGGGTATTTTGCCCTGAGCACTCCTGATGGAGATGAAAAGGTAATGGTGTTAAAGGAAGGGGTGGCAAAATGCTGTTTCCACCTGGCGAGGCAGTGCCTAAAGCTGCTCAGATGATTTAATTAGCTAACTTGCATGCACCATATGTGAGACACTCCCCTCTACTGGGTGAAATCTTAAGTGTTCCACAGTCGCTGTTCTGCCTTCGATCTAACTGTGGCATGGAGAAGGAAACTTGGGATTCAAGGGGTCTTGAGAAAGGACAAATGTGGATGCTGTAAGGGGAGCAGCAGCTGGAGAAGATGGAACAGGGCCATGCAAGGAAGCCAGGAGTTCCATATTGGGAAGCAGGAGGGTGGAGAGACTTCTCAGTCAGTTTCAAAGACCTGCTCATCAAAATGTTAAAGAGCAAATTGAAAGGGATGGGGTCAGTGCTTTTCTTCTAGATAAAAAAGAGAAAGAAGAGGTGCAGGTACTGTGTACCTTGAGTACTCCCAGAAAAAAGCACTGGTTGGGGTAAAGGAAGTGGCAATGTGTTTTAAGGACAAGAGTTCTGCTTACTTTTCATACCTCATAGTAAGAAGCCTTTTAGTTGTTCCTAAGAAATGATCACATGTGGTCTAGAAGGAACATTGACAGCCTTCCCTAAATGGCTGATGAGCAAAGAAGTTTGGCAGATGAGCAAAGGCGTTTGGCCTTCCTGAACAAGATCTGAATACATCTGTTTTCTGAGCTGTTTTTAGCAGAAACTGGCCCTGAGTTTCAGGTTTTATTCCCCACTATCTTAAGGGCTAGAATCTTGAATTCACCAAAATAAATGCCCTGAAATCTTCAAAGTATATCAGATTCAGAGTGGACCCATTAAAATTAAGGCCATGACTAACAAAAGTCTAATAATTCCCCTGGGTTTACTCTGAGTAAAAAATAATTGGCTACAACCCCTCTATATTAGACAGCCATATGCCACACATACATAATGTAGATTCTTAAACCTCCTTGGTATACTATTTTGTAGCTAAGCTAATCAACATTAAGTGATCTTGATACATCCTGAAGTTATGATTCTGAATGGTACACATAATTGCTAAGGCAGAGAGGGTGGGGGCCTGCACTGGAATTAAAGTAGTATGAGGGCATTTCAAGTTTTCTCCAGGAAAGTTAAATGAAAACAAAAAATGCTTTAATGGAGTTTGAGGGTGAGCTGAGTGGCATCCGCCCATCATTAGCTTTAGTTTCCAAATGAAGCAAAATAATTTTTTCATATGTGCCAAACATAAGGATTTTACAGCACTTAAGATGCAATTAACCGTCAATTAAGACAAAGTGGAAAGGCATGTAGCCTCTCACATGGTACTGGTTGGATAGCAAATAAGTGGGCATTCAAAATATATACAAAAGGCCAGGGGGAAATCAGGAATGGAATCACACCTCCCCTGCATCTCCTTAGGGATGCCAACCGTGACTTGGAACTTACTTATCCCAAAAGCTCACCATGGAAGAGCATAACAAATCAAAACTCCTAGTAAGCTCATTGTAGACCTCTGCTAAGACCTGGATATTTGGTGTGCTTTCTTCAGTCTATGGTCAGAAGCAGTGTGCCTCTAAATGCCAATTGCTGAGAACCACTGGCTGTTGCCTCAGTTTCTGCTTGTGGGCTTCCCATAGTCATCTGTTTGGCCACTGTGAGAGCAGGATGCTGTGTTAGATGGAGCCTTTCGCCTGATCTAGCAGGCCTCTTTTTATGTTAACGTACTGCCTCCTCCCTGTTACCACTCCTACCCCAGCCTTGTTTCTATTATCCCTCTGCAATTTTTAAGATGCTTCTCTTGCCGCTTAATTAACGGATGCCAAATGCCAAGCTCTATTCAGGGCCTTCTGGATAGCAGTCAAATGCTACAATCTTCCTCTTGGTTTTTTTTTTAAATCGTTCCCCATCAAAAATTAACACATTGGAGCTGGTGGTTTTATGGCTCATGGCACACTGCCTGCATGTTCTCAAAGCTGAAATAATAGCAACAATAGATTTTTTAAAAAGATAATAACTAAAGCACGAAAGCAGTAACTTCTTGAAGCTACATGCCTTTACAGGGATTTATTAGATAACATATCACTTATACATTGCTAACCTCTTACTATTGCCTCACAAAAACAAAGCCCGTTCAAACTGGTTTCTTTTGCTCCTTTCTTGCTAGGCAAACTTTAGCTACAAAGACTTCAGGAAGCAAGGTGAATATAGGACGGGGTTAAGAATCCTGTGGCCTCCCAGATGTTCTAATTGTCAAGGATGATGGGAGCTGGACAACACCTGGAGGTCCACAGTTTCCCAATCCCTAATGTGGAGCTTTCAAATAGAATAGTGAGATCATTGGACCCTATGTATTTCTAGGGTTAAATCCATGCTCACAGAATGACAGGCCAAATGGCCGATCCTCTGACATGTAGCATTTTACAGAACAGTCAACAAAAACCATAAACCTACCTTTGAATATACTTGTATTGTCAATGTCGATCATGATGAAGACAAACTCCTGTCCCTGACCTGGTACACTCACAATGACCTTCCTACAGAGAAGGCAGCTCACCTTGGAGCAATGGACTGCCACCAGTGGGATAGGTCACCTTGTGGCAATATTGAAGGGGGATGTTAAGATTGCAGTATCATTTGACCCATACTAAAACATAATGCAATATGGATGCAGAATCCCCAACCAGCTATTCTTATTTCCAGCATTTCCTCTCTGGAAAGAATTGTTGGGGAAATAGTTCCCTTAGCAGCTTCAGGCATACCTGAAATTCACAAATTTTGGGCCCATATCCATTTGGCATTTGATGTTGATATACATCTTATGTCTTTGACATATGATCCCAGCCAGAAACTGACAAGAAACTGATAATTATTTCTAGCTTCCTCCCAGAATTAAGTGTGCAATTCAGCTTGGGCTCAAGTGGCACTCTGCAAAATTCATTCATCGCAATGTAAGCATGAACTGAATGAGAGCATTCTCTCCCCCCCCCCCAATGTTGCTGAAATGTCACCTGTTGTGATCTGCTCCAAAGCAAGAGAATGTCTCGGCTTGGCCCAACTATAGACCCACTCTTAGATGTCGATGTAGTGCCTTAGATATAGTGTCATGGTGCTTGAAACCATTAACAAGCCTTCCTCTCTCATCTGAGCATAGCTCAGCACAAGAAAGCCCCTTCCAACTTGGAACTCTCTAAAGGAAACTTTGGAGTCAGTTTTCTAAGGATGGTCAGTGACCGGATCTTCTCTCAGAGAAAACAAAATAAACTCTGGCTCCTCTTTTTTCATTCAGAGCTTCCCTTTTTAATGGTTCCAATTTCTAGTCACACGGAACATGAACTAGAGAGAGGAGGAGGAGGAAGTCCTGGTAGGGTGGATGGGGAGAATTTAAATGGAAAACTTCCTCAGTGGGGACTCTGCGGCTCCAGAGACTGGTAATAGGATATGAAACATTCACCCCTAGGTCATCTGTTCCAATCTTATCCAACAGTTTACAAAGTTCAGAAAAACAACTTCACACCATCCTTTTGTCCAGTCCCTGGGTGGATGATGATGATGATGATGATGATTTAAAAAGGTTAGTCTTCCTCTGATATTGAAAATATGGCCTTACATTGGTTTTGTGATTGAATTAATCAAGCAATAATCAATCCGTATATGAACAGTAGCTGCCATGATGGGGGATTTGGGTCCAAAGATCTCACAAGAACAAATGTGGGTTTGGAATCTCACAAAATTCTGATGTTGCTGAAATTAGCCAAAACGAGAATGAAGCTAAACATTGCAAAAGAGATGTGGAGTTGTGACTCTGGAAGGCAGCAGCCACATGGCTTTGGTGAGGGAGCCTGTTGTAGGGGTGCCAGGTTGTACCCCCTCAAAATTCTGGGCCCAGGGCCATGGCTCCCCTCACATTCCCACACAACTGGTCTCAACACATTCGTGCGGGAAGTTTCCACTGTAGCTATTGGCATCATGGGACAGGGTAAGGACCAACTAATTCAGCAGCTACTGGAGAAAGGGCCTGTGCCTCATTTAACTGTATGTCCAAAGGAAGGGTTCTGCTACAGATGGAAGGAGCAAGCACAATCAAATTGCTTAAAGAAGCACAGCAAGCCAGACCACTACCTCAGCTAGATAGGGAGAAGAAAGATTGTATTCCATTTTATTTATTAGATTTATATACTACCCTTCAGGGCAGTTCACAAGATAAAAATACAAGCTAAAAGCACAAATAAATGGTGAAATCAGAAACAACCAAACAATAACCCCCCTCTCCTTCACAAACACATTTAAAAGGCTCTAGAATATTAATCAGCCAGGAACATTTTCGCCTAGTACCTAAAATATATATAATGAAGGCACCAGGTGAACCTCTCTAGGGAGAACAGTCCACAAATGGAGAGCCACTGCAGAAAAGCCCCGTTCTCATGTTGCCACCTTCTGGACCTCACATGGAGGAGGCACACAAATAAGGGCCTCAGATGATGAACATGGAGTCTGGGTGGATTTATATGGGGAGAGGCAGTGCTTGAAAGATGGCCTTCTCTCTCTGCCCCCTCATCTTTGCTGAATTGATGATAGATTGGATAATGCCTATACAGATCAATGAAGTTGTGGGCACGTTGTGATTCAGGAGCAGCACCCAATTCTTTCTTACCAGTTGCCATTAGCTTGTAAACAGAATGCCCACACCATTTCAAAATCTGCAAAGCTTTAAGTTGCTATAGATGAAAAACCTTTGCATCTTTTTTTCTGGCATGTGTATACACTGAGTTCAGATGAAAAGGGGAAAACAAAGCCCAATGTTCTCAGGGCCCTCTAGTGTAATGGAATATTCATTTCTTTTTAGCTCCTTATAATGCACACGATAGATAACGGGCAAAGTTTGATGCATCATCCATTACTCCATAGAATGAGTATATTACATACTAGATATGTGCGAGAATTTATTTATTTATTCATTTATTGCTTGTTGAATTACCGGACTCCATTTGTTTTCATTGTTTAAAATGTCATTCATTGTGTTACTCATTCTTTATAATGGCATTTGTTTTGTTACTGGTTGGAAATCGTCCATTCAGAAACAGAAGACTACCTGGGTCTCCCTGTGGAAGCAAGGGGAAATAAAAATGAATGGGAGTTACAGAAATGAATGAATTTGCTGCAAAATCCCCCAGTGATGTCCTGGAGGATTCTGGGCCAGTGAGTAGTACAGGTGTTCCCCCAGCAATGAAAAATACAATTTTCTGCAGTTGACATTGCAGAAGATATATTATTGGTTCTTTCTTTCTTTCTTTCTTTCTTTCTTTCTTTCTTTCTTTCTTTCTTTCTTTCTTTCATTGTAAAGAATATCAGATTTGGTAGGCTGTTTTCAGATCCCACAAAAGCATGTTAAATATTATGAGAGAACCCAAGTCTGGTTGAATCTCCAAAGCGACCTTGGAATGTTTGCTTTGGAAATTTTGGAATGAAGGAAGGAGGAACAGAAATATACCCATAAACCAAGGGTCATTATTTTATTTTATTTAAAAAGGAAAGAAAAATCCAGAGTTTGGACTGAATTTGATCTGACAATGTCTCTTTAACATGAAAATCACAGGGAGGTAATCAATACTCTAGTTGGACAACATTGCACGTTGTTTCCTGTCTGTGTTTTGACTGTCTTGCTCTAATAAGCTTCCAAACCTAACAGAAGGTCAACAAAGAGAAACAAACCTTTGGCAGCTTGGAAAGCTAGTATTTCTGCTACCTTTTCCTCCTGAAATAAGAAAAATATTCAAACCACAGACATACTAAGTGCAAATGAAATCCACAAAAAGCTGTTCCTCAACTGATTCTAGCTGTAGGTTGCTATTAGTTCGACCACAAGACACTGGGGTAGGTGAAGGGAATTACTGAGAGAAACTTTTATGTTCGGCAAAAGGCCTGACTAAAGATTTTTATAGCAGTGGGTATAGAAGCCCTGCCCAGCTCCCGTCTTATTTCAGAGGCTGCCAACATAGCTCCAAGTGTTTGTCTGCCATGAGGAAGCTTAGGCACTTGCTTCCTCACCATTTATTTTGACTATACAATGCACTGCACTGCCTTACGGTCCATTCCATTCCCAGGGTTCATTAACATAATCTTCAGAGGCCCTTCACTAGGAGAAGTCAGCCCATGAGAAAAGGGCCTTTTTGGTGGTGGAATGCCAGTTGTGGGATGCTGTCCTCAGAGAAGCTTGCCTGACACAATCTTTGTGGTCTTTTGGGTGCCAGATGAGGTCCTTTCCCCCCAGGCTTTTAAATTGCAATTTTTTCAACATAATTTGTTGTACTTTTTACTGATGCTGGGTATCTCTCTATCCTGCTTTCCCCCATATCTAATCAAGGTGACTCGCAGTAATCAGCAAAACTCAAACCAGGACTATCCAGACGTTAAGCAAAATGAAAATTAATTACAACATCCAGTGTGGAAGAGGATAAGAGAAGGGCAGCATGCAATAATTCTAGAACAGAAAAAGAATCAATTGTTTTTCTTTCTTTCCAGCATAATGGAAGGCCCCATCTGCAGTTTCTTAAAATGCCATGAAAGTGTTTTGCAAACTGAGGTTAGATTGTTTCTGCTGTAAATATGTGTGTGTGTGTGTGTGTGTGTGTACACACACACACACACACACACACACACACACACACACACTTCTTGTTCTGCCAGGGAGTCCAATTTCACCCACACAGCCATTTCCCATCTGTCAATTAGGTGACACTGAGAGTAGGATTCAATTCTGCCTTTGGCGCACGCCTGTTCCCAGAAAAAAATGCAGAAGGAATTTTGACAGGTATGCAGGACAACTTTACTCTCGATCATGCGGTGTTTTAATGCCATGCAATTGACAGGGAGGTTTTCCTACCCACCTGTCAAATTTGGCCCATGGGTAGGGCCAGATAAAGAGTGAAAAGGTTTCCCGCCCCTGTTATAAAGGGTGTTGCTCCTACTTCCTAGGCTGCCTTTCATTGGGACCAAAGGGGACTTGCGACAAAATATTGCAGTCTACAAGTCAAACCTCAGTTCTTAAACATTCCAGAAGACCGTTCAACTTCTGAAACATTAGACAACTGAGGCATGGCTTCTGATTGGTTGCAAGAGCTTCTTGCACTCAAGCAGAAGCCGCGTCTGATTTTCTGGGTTTTCGATGTTCGGGAGCCGAAACGTATGATAACGGAGGCGTTAAGGAACTGAAGTTTGGCTGTATCTGTCTTCTGAAAAGATGTGCTCCTGTTTAAAGTGCCAGCCAGCCAAGCAAGGCAACCAGTTTTCACCCGCCCCACTGAATGTTCCATTTTCCTTTTCCAAATGTCATTCTACATTTCGTGTCTCCTAAGCATGCTCATTGCTCAATGGACTGGCTTTCTTGCTTTTGGCCCTTTGGGATTTTTTTTCTTAAAACTTTTGCAAAACTCAAGTTTGTAGTTGTGGTTGTCCCAACCCCCGCAATGTGGAAAGAATACACAAGGACATGTGATATAAGGTTAATGGGCAAGAAAAGGCCACAACTTTATTGATTACAGCAGTGAAAAGGTATTGGCTTCGGCATTAGATTTCTCAAACAAGTGGGTTTATTCACCAGTAGGTGGAGCCTGTTGATGCTAATCCAACTATAGGCTCTCCCCTGATGTCACCGAGGGTCGTGCCATGGCCTCCCGCCAAGCAGGCATCGGACAGAATACACGACCGCCAGATTCCTTTAACGGAATACCCAAAAATTGAAGGCATAGGCGATGGCCACACCTAGCTCTTCAACACAGCATAACACATTATTCCAATGCCTAACCTACCCACCAATACCACAAAAGTTGTGACGATTGCTACGAGGTAGGCGAAAAAAACAAAAAGCCTAATGCCAAATGGAAAAACTCCTACCAGGTCCCCTAGACAACCTAAGGTCCATAGCAAGGCCAGTGACCTAAGCCCTAACTAAAAGGGAGTGGAGGGTGGGTGACTCGCGGCGAGAGGACGAAGAATGAGGCCGGGCGAAGGCTGGCACCGCAGCAAAAGGCTGCTAAACACGCCCCCCTCAGGCACCTGGTTGGATGCCTGCCGAGGGGCGTGGGCACCAGCCAGGTAATGGAGACAGGGGGCTACCGCCCCCTGCTAGGGGCGGAGCTCGGGCTCCTGCCCACAACCACTGCCCTCGCTTGCAGGGAGGAGAGTCCATACCTCCCTCTTGTTTCTCAGGGGCCCCATTATGATTTCAGCCCTATCAGCACTCACCAAATGGCTTCACTGTTAGAGGGGTGATGTGTCAGAATCAGGCAGACACTGCGAAACCTTCTGTGGCATTTTTGGGCAGACAAACAGGGCAGATCTAAAGAGCTTCATCCCACTACCACCCCACCCCCGGCAGAATCCTCTTGCTAAACCTTCTGATCAAACAAGACCGCACACAGTAAGGAATGTTAGGCCAACTCCAAGGTGGGCCACAGAACTGTCCCTTCATCTTCTGCATCCCTTTCCTTGACTCATCAAAAGTTTCTTGTGCCATGGGGAAAGCTCAGAAGCAAGGGGAAGATGCATTCCCTTTGCACCAGTGCTGGGAGCTGTCCTCAGCCTAATCCTACGCTTCATATAGCAGGGTGAAGAGGGAGTTGCCTGAGGTCTCTGTGGGGGAAAAATAAATGAAATAAAAAAGAGTGTCATCATCAGATGATGTACACTAGAAGACAGCTGAAAGGAGGTGATCAGGATAATTAAGCAACAAGATACAACAGGCCATGCATGTCTGGCCAATTATTGTACACCTGGCATCGTTAGTGGCTCAGGAACGGGCATGAGAGCCACACCAACTCCTCAGAGAAGGATAATTGCTCCAGAGAGAAAAAATACTTTTAAAATTAATTTTAAATTGCGAGGAGAAGTGGACCCCAGCACTGTCCCAAGGCATTTTTCTGTCTGAAATGGACCCAAATCCCCACCTCCATGAGACTGAAGCCCCCCCAAAAGTGCTTTTTCGGGCACAGTGTTCTTTTACACCATATCCTCCAAGAGCTCCTTATTGTTTTAAATTGCTTTGTTCTTACATTCCTCATAAAGAGAATGAGGGCATTTTTTAAAAATCACACACACACACACACACAAAATTGACAGTGGGTTGCAAGTAATGGGGCAATGAGGAGTTCCTACCACTAACTTATGGAAGCCAGCAGAAACACACCCATGTAAGAAAGGGCCCAGAACAGTATGAGGAATCATCTTTGCTTTGTAGGAACCTCTTGGATAGGAGAAACTGCCTTGAACGTCAGACTATGGGTCCAATTAGCTCTGTCTACACTGAATGGCAGAAACTCTTCAGGATTTCATATGTGGGTCTCTCCCAGTTCTACGTGGAAATGACAGGGAGTGAAAGTGGGGCCTTTTCCATGCAGAGCAGGCGTCTTCCACGAAGCTACGTAGGCAGACATACTTTTTTTTTAAAAAAAAAATCATTTAACATCCTTTATAGACCTCTTTTCTACTCACGTGTATTCAAAGACAAATGGAAGGCACAAAGACCAGACAGCTGTGTTCATGTCACAGATAATCACTTCCAGGTGATCCATTTAAGCAGCCATTAAATATTATTAGAGTTAATTTGTACCCCCTCTCTCCTTGCTGCTACAGGAAATGTCTCAATTAAGCAGATGTCCCGGTTAATTAATTAATGTCCCTTGCATACACAGAAAAAGCAGACCTAAGTATATTATTGCCTTTTGGAAAAGATTGAGATCGGAAGGGAACATTCGACCTCCAATCTCACAGTACAGCTTTTGGAGGTACTTTTTTCAGGACGGTGATCATTTGTGATTCTTAGTATCTCTCATATAATATTTGCACATTTTAAGATTTTAGCTTTGAGGTGCTTCCTCCCATATTGAATGTGCTGCTAAATATATGTAGCTCCACCACTTTGTTTACTTTTGTATTGTATTGTTTTTGTTTAATTGTTTTTCTTCTGCTGTGGGACTTTTTCTGAGGTCTGAAACTGTTTCTTCCACTTATGGAACAATATGAAATAAAGATATATTTGACAAAAAGAAAACAAAAGAACATTATCTCTCTCTATGCTAATGCTGCTTTCCAACATTTTGTTCCTCTCTTTTGGTGTTCAATGTCACATTCTAGCCTGGACAAAAAGCAGAACTAGGGGTGGTGCCAGATCCCAGTCCTTTACTTCTCCTCACATAAAAGAGGACCTGACACTGATTCCTAAAGAGAAAAAGAGAGCATTGTACTTGTAGATAAGGTTGCAGGGGAGACAAAACCTGCCCACTTCCCCTGACACTGGCTGTTCTAGACAGCACCGTAAGGGACACCACAGAACAGTGATGGAGACTTGTGGTCCTCTGGATATTGCAGCACTACAGTTTTATTGGCATATTTATTGGCTATGATGGGAACTGAGACTCCAGCAACATCTCAAGAGGCAGGTTCCCCATCCCTGCTGTTGTTCTGAAAGAAGTTAAAGGACAGTGGTGAGGTGAGGGGGATCTGATGTTTCCAAGGCTACTTGGAAACCAAAAACAGAAGAGGAAGAAATTCTGGAGGAAAGGAACGATGACTTGCCACTGCCTCCTTCTCTTCCACCACTGCTCCATTCCAAATACATCCTTCTTCCTCACTTGCCCATCAAACTTGACAGGTCTGAAATACATGGCTTTTTTATAGTTGTAGTGAATAGTGGGTTGTGTGCCTTTTCTGGCAAGCACAACCACAGAATAGGAAAGTGGTATGGAAGAGGAATGGGTAGGGTGTCCTTGCACGAAATCAAAGAACTTAGGAGCTTTAGGAGAACTCTGTTGGATCAAGTCAAAGATTCATCTAGTCCAGCACTGTGTTGTCACAGGGGGCAACCAGATGCCCATGTAAAGCTACAAGCAGCCTTGCTTGCTTGCGCGGGTGGTGCTGTGGACTAAACCACTGAGCCTCTTGGACTTGCCAGTCAAAAGGTTAGCGGTTCGAATCCCTGTGATGGAGCGAGCTCCCGTTGCTCTGTCCCAACTTCTGCCAACCTAGCAGTTCGAAAGCACATGAGTGCAAGTAGATAAATATGTACCGCTGTGGTGGGAAGGTAAACATTGTTTTTGTGCACTCCGGCTTCTGTCACGGTGTTCTCTTGTGCCAGAAGCGGTTTAGTCATGCTGGCCACATGACCCGGAAAGTTGTCTGTGGACAAACGCCGGCTCCCTCAGCCTGAGATGAGCGCCACAACCCCATAGTTGCCTTTGACTGGATTTAACCATCCAGGGGTCCTTTACCCTTTTACCTTTTTTACAAGCAGATCCAAGCAGATCATGGGCACTAAAGGACTTTCCCCACCTGCAATTCTCAGAAACTGATATTCAGGGGCATACAACCTCCAAAACGGAAGGTAGAGCAAAGCCATCATGGCTGACAGCCACTGGCTGCCTTAACCTCCGTAAATTTGTCTATTCCCCTAAAGCCATCCAGGTGGGACCACTTCCTTCTAAAGCAGCCTTTCTCAACCTGTGGGTCCCCAGATGTTGTTGAACTACAACTCCCATCATCCCTAGCTAGTTCAGGGATGATGGGAGTTGTAGTCCAACAACATCTGGGGACTCACAGGTTGAGAATCGCTGTTCTAAAGGAACCCTGTATCCTTTGAATGTGGCCCAGGGCAGTGCATCCCATTTTGCTGCTTGAGACGAAACGGGAAGTGGCGTCTTTCCCTATAACCACCTCCACCAGAGGCAGAGAAGTGGCACTGGCATCAGGGTCAATTTTGAATGAGATCTTGCTGATTTGGGGGGGAGATCTCATGCTATTTCAGCGAGTTCTCACCCAAAGTCAGCACTGATGCTGGTGCCACTTTTCCACTGGTGGGGCAGGTAGTGGGGCAGGCAGGGATCCTGTAAGGGCACTGCCTTGGGGCTTCTGCCACCTGAGGTGGTGACCTCACCCTGCCTAATAGCTGTGCTGGCTTTGGCGTGGCTTGAAAGTAGCACAATGATTTGTGTTCCAGAAGATTAGCACACACGAAGAGCAGAAATGAGTGACTGGTACAGGAGTGAAAGAGTTAAACGAGCTAGTATTAGTAGCGAATGTTAAATGAAAGAGAAAAGAAATGCTGACACAGACATTTCTCCTAAGGATCTGGTATTTATCTGTCCATGCGTTAATATACACACAAAGCTCAACATTTCCAGGTTGATGGCTTGGCAATGTTATACATCTGCAGTGAAAGGTTAAAGAGCATCATAACACTGCTTGGAGGAGTTTAATAAATGGACCCCAGCTTCCCTCTTTTAAAGCATTCTTTCCCAATCTTTTTAAGGTAAACCGAGGGGCAAGGACGGGCTCTGAAGGCTTAATAAGAGTATCTCTACCTTATAGGTGGTGCTTAATGATCACATCAAGGAGAAAGCGGGGAGAGGGTTGGGGGACAGCCTGAAAGGAAGGGAAAATAGGCCATAAATGCCAAATAAGGTAATTTTCATTTGATTCCACAGCGTTGGCAAGAAACCAAGCTCCCAGCAAAACCAATCAGAGATTTCTAACATCCATTCACAATTAAATAAACCTCAAGGGACTGCAAGTTGGGATTTAAAGCAAACTTGGGGGATGGAGGAGAAAATAATAATGTGTCTGTGACTCTTGTCAGGATATGGAAAAGAAGCTCTCTTTGTCTCTGAGTTCCACATTGGGGCACTGAGTGTACCAGGACAAAGACAAACTTTTAAAGAGAGCAGTGAGAAGGTGCAGCCAATTGTTATAAAAGAGACCAATATAATATAATAATATAAATAAAACAAGCAGTCATTTATTTGTTTCGTTAGATCAATTCCAGACTATTTCCCATCCTGGGATTCTGAAGTGGCCTACGGAATAAAATTTAAGCACTCAGGCTGTGATCTAATTTACTGCTACTACTAATTGCATTTATATCCCATCTTTCCTTCACGGAGCTCAAGGCTGCATGCACACTTCTCCTCCTCTCCATTTTATATTCACAACAGCCTTGTGAGGTAGACTGGGCTGCGAACAGGTGACTGGCCCATGTTCATCCAGAGAACTTCATGGCCGAATGGGGATTTGAACCCTGGGCTAGATCTAGACACATCTAAAGAGTGATTCAGTTACGTATGAGTTACAAACTCACACAGCAAAAACTGGTTGGGAAAGACAGGACTCCACAGCGCCATCTGGTGTCACAGTGTTAGATCACCTGTACAACACATATAAAACACTTTTTCTGTACCAATCGAGCTGAGTCGATTGCCTCCCAGGTCCTAGTCCAACACTCTAACCACTACATCCCACTGGCTCTACACACTGCCCACCACACTGGGCTGAAGATGGTGGTGCTGGAAAATTCCCATTGGAAGAGCAGTTCCCAGGCTGGCAAGCAAAGAGCTCTTCTCGGTTGGACCTGTTGCCGTGACCTGATGGCAGCAGAACTGGCCCAGGATACAGCACACTTCCTCGGATATGGGGTAACAGCTGCTATAAGGCAACACTGCAAGTGATGCTACTTAGAAGCCTTTTTCTAGGCCCTCGGGTTCAGTATTTTTACTTATCCCAGGTACATCTCAACCAATCTGCTGGATCCATGTCAACATCATGAGCTCAGATTAATAATCATAGCACAATTTAGATTGACTATGTCTGTGGTTTTTAGATCAGTTATCGCTGAACTCACCTACTCCCCACCCCCATATAATCTTCCCTTCGGAGAAGTTGGAGAAGGCAAATATTCATTCTCCAAGGAGTTTTAAGAAGGGGGGGGGGAGAGACAAAAAACACCAAACAAACCTTCAGACATGTTGAGGCTCATGACAAGATTATAAAAGCTGGCAACTCTGAAAACTGCCATGACAGTTCATCTTGCAGCTGGGGAGGTTCCCCTGAAGGGATACGTTATAAAGCAATACACAGCTGGGTGAGCAATTAAAAGGGAGAAAGACCAAACAACAAACAAACAAAAAAACCAAATGTGGTTAACTGCAAGAGTGAAGTGCCTCAGGTTCACAGAAACAGATTGTGTGGGAAGCTTCCCTTTATATAAAATGTGAGGCAGGCCTGATCCAACCCTGAATCATGATGCCTGACACCCATTTGCGGGATTTCCTGCTAAAATAAAGAAGCTAAGAAGGGCATTGCTGAATTGGGCCACATATCTGTCTGGTCCAATAGCTCTCTCTTGCTGTAACTCCCCAGCAGCTCACATTCAGAGATGTGTCAATTCTCAGCCTTATAGGAGACAGCCATGATGTCTGCCATTTTGTAGGTTGGGAGTAGAGCAAGGCGCCAACAGGTGTGAAGCTGACCTGAAGCCATTGCACTCCCTGGTGCTCTGGCTGCTGCTGGCTACCAATTTATCTATTTATTTTTTTCCTTTCTGCAGGCAGCATGTTTTCACTCTGCCTGGCTTCAGGATGAGGCCTACATTATCACAGAACACCATTCTGAAGCCATGTATTCTGCCATGCAGGTTTTACGTGAGATGTATTGTGCACTTTTAGTGTCCTTTTTATTGTGGTGAATAGGGATGTCATATAATGCCACTGGGTATGGAAATTGCTGGTGTTCACTTATTTGTCCCATGTCCAAAATGGAAATCAATCCAGTGAATATGATTTGTATTTGTTTTTGTTGTTGTTTCCAGTCCACAGGGATACGTAACTGATTTGGTACTGGATTTAAGTTGGTTCCACTTGCAAGATCCCTATCAGAGCAAATCGGTGGATCAGCTGAGTGGAGTTTCATCAGAGCATCCTAAGTACACCTTGCATTAGGTCCTGAATTTGAATTCAGTGCCAAATGCAAGACTCTTTCTGAGGCAGTAGTACAGTCGTACCTCATGTTATGGAATTCTTCAGGTTGTGTGTTTTTGGGTTACGGACAGCGGGAAACCTGTAAGTACCGGAACGGGTAATTTCCAGGTTTCGCCACTCGCACATGCGGAGAAGCGCTAAATCGCACTTTGCGCCTGCACAGAAGCACCGAATCTTGCCAGCGCAGACACGGCACTTGAGAATGCGAACACTGCGGGTTGCAGACATGCCTCCATCATGGATTACGTCCACAACCCGAGGTTCCACAATACTCAGCAGCTTGTTTGCATGGGCACACCTTGCTCCTGCCTACAGTTTATCACTTTGGAAATTGCTTTAGCTAAACTGATATCCTGCAATATACACCTAGTTTAAAAAGACAATGGTGAAAGCTTCCAGTGCTTTAGTAAGTTATAAAACAATGCTACCATTAACAACAACAACAGTCATTTTCCACACACCCTCCAACCCCCCCCCCCACTTAAACAGCATCCATGGGAGTCCAGCTTTCTCAGAAATAATTTTAATACCTTCATTTGCCAAAGACTGCAAATTTTCCACTTCTGGGTGAACCCTCAAGCAAGCCCTTGTGTAACTTGCTAGGGACAAAGGTTCCATAGCAGATGCTCTGAGACTCTTGAGCAAACAAGCCCATGCAGACAGCACTTGCAGAAAGTTTTTAAAAAGGTAGAAAGTTTTTTTAGAAAAAACTTTCAAGGATTTTGCTATTTCTGGAAATAATGTCACACACACACACACACACCCATATCTTGAGGCTGAGAAAGACTCTGAAACAGTTTGAAAAACACCAACAAATATGAATTTTGGATCATCTGGGTAGAACAAAGGGTGGAATGCGGTTTGGCTTTGAACAACTCATTCTTTCCCTGACTCTTGCCTGCTGCAAATAGCAGCAAAACAAAACCTGCCTTTGCAGAGGGCAGGATTATTTATGTGTGAGTGGTAAATCATTGCTTCTTATAAAAAAAATAACAATGCTCCACTTTCCTGATGACATATTTTCTTTCTTTTCTGCCAGGGTGTGTGTGTGTGTGTGTGTTACCTAATGTGTGTTATGAAACTGAAGTCTTACGTACTTATTGGTATATTATTTTTAGAACCACTGATCTCATCAGTAAGGTCAAAAATAGGGTGCCCAAGATACAGCAGAGATCAAGACTCCTGCACCTTTAATAATTGCGCAGAAGAAGGAATTTTGTCAGGTGTGGTTTATCTTTCTTCATAGGCATGGCAATATGAAACTGTTAAAGAAGTTCTCTTTGTTGTACCCACTAAAGATCTTTCAAGCTAGGGAACCTCAGGCCTGGGGGGCCAAATGTGTCCCTCCAGTCCTCTCTGTCCAGCCCTTGGAACTCTCTCCAGGCCATGGACCCTCATGATCCACACCCCTTGCCAGCTCTGCCTTGCACCCTCTTTTAGTGTTTTTGCCAGGCCTGAACACATCCTTAAATTCTGATCATGCTCCTTGCTTCTTTGGGTGGAGGATAGACCGGGGTGACAAAGGGTGAGGAAGCTATCTTACTCTACAAAGGTAAAATGCATATTGGTTACTCTGCCCACTTCTGCTACTGGCCCTACTGACCACTGGCATGTGGCCCCCAGCAGGGTATCCCCCCAAAAAATGGTGGCTTTCACTCTGAAAGAGGTCCTCCATCCATGGTCTATGCATGGGTAGGCAAACTAAGGCCCAGGGGCCGGATCCGGCCCAGTCACCTTCAAAATCCAGCCCGTGGACAGTCCAGGAATTAGTGTGGTTTTACATGAGTAGAATGTGTCCTTTTATTTAAAATGCATCTCTGGGTTATTTGTAGGGCAAAGGAATTTGTTCATTCCCCCCCAAAAAAATATAGTCTGGCCCCCCACCAGGTCTGAGGGACAGTGGACTGCCCCCCTGCTAAAATAGTTTGTTGACCTCTGGATCTTCTTTTGCATCTGACCACCTTGGCCAAGAATATTAAGTGATGCAATGAATGAAGCACTAAGCTGCCACCGCTACAATGGCAGATCAGCAGTACTGATTGTGGAAGAAGATAGGTAGCCAAACAAAAAGAAAAGAAACCAGAGTCAGACCATGTCCTGAGGGTTGGCATTTTTAGCAATGGCCCACCATCGCTGGGCATATTGTCTGGGACTGATGGGAGTTGTAGTCCAACAACATCTGGAGGGCCACAGGATCACTATCCCTGTTTTAAGGTTTTGATCTAGACAATGTTTAGATTTGTTTCTCATAGTCAGTGGAGGTTGGTCCATTAGGGCAAATGGGGAACTGCCCCCACTGAGCTCAGTCTGCTTTCCGACTGGATGCAGTCTAGGGGGTGGTACTTCCTTTTCAGCTTCCTCCTCCTGAGGTTCAGCGTAGAACTCTGCAGAGAGACGAAGGATGGGGGCAAAACATGAATTTTCCGGCTCTCCCTGTCACTGTCTCTGGCTCCACCTACCTTGGCCTCCCTTGTCTGTTGCCCTATGATCACCACCATCTTCCTCTAATGTATTCAGGGCACTGTAGACAACGTTTCTCCTTTTTAATACATGCAACAACCCTGTGAGATAGGTTGGTTGAGAGACTAGCAAACAGCCTAATGACAGCAGGGCAGAAGCTGCACCTCCCTAGTCCAACACAACAGCCTCCAGAAGTGGTTCATTGGGTGGGGTGGAGGCCCAATACCAGCTTTCTGGCATTGCAGCTGCTTACCAGGAGAAAGAGAGGGAGGGATGAGGCACTGGAGAGGTCAGTGCAGTGGGAGTGTACCAGTGGGAGCACTGGATTGGTTCTACCAGTGTGCCCAGACTGACCTCTTGGCCACCTCCCTCCTCTCTCACCCAGTAAGCAGCAGCAAACCAGCTGCCAGAAAGCTAGCATTACAATTCCACCGCACTTGGTAAACATCTTTGACTAGCCACATCATCACCTCACTAGTCTAGCTCAGCTTTCCAAGGAATTTAGCTGCCTACTTAAAGGCCATAGTACAGCTGCCTGTGCCGCATGTAGGCTGAGGAGCACGTGCAAAGCTCTATGAGTTTGCCTTTAGCACACTGCTCTCTGAGTGAATTTTTTGAGCATTGGACACTGCTTGCTAAAACTCAATACACAAAGGATCCTTCTGGCATGCACACAGCTGGCTCCATGCATAGCCCTGGCAGCATGGGACTGAGCACATGCTAGAAATAATGCACTAGAAGTGCCTGTTTTATTTAACCCTTCATGACTGTGATAGACCTTTGGAATCAGGTTCTGCCACAAGATGTCTTCATGCAAGAACCGAACTGAAATTTCCCTGGCAATATTTATTTCTGAGAAAAATCCAGAGATTTTTCATTTTCCTAAGCCAGCCCCATCTAACCACTTCACATAATTTTATCCAAGTATGGCAGGCATCATTTCTACCTCTCCCCACACCTCTAAGGCAGTGGGGAGAATATAAAATGGTGGCCGGGCTGCAAACATGTATCTGCATCCTGCTTTTCATGGAGAAGATCTAGAGCCACTATTTTATTTCCAAGCTCAAAGGCAGTAAGATGCAAATTTTCACTTTTTAAAATAAATAAATAAATGAGGCAGTATGTTTCCAGAATATACATGCATTTCCAAACATGCTATCTCTGGGGTGTGGGGGGGGGGGAAAGCAAGAGCGCAAATATTTAGTGCCTTGCTTTTCCTCTCATTTGTGATTTCTGGAATATCAGAAGGATGAAAGCAAGCTTTGAAATGAATCCAGTAAGCTGTTTCCAGGATATTTGTGAAACATGACTGATGTAATACTGAAGCATCAATGCAAAGTTTGTCTTAAAAAATCCAGAGAGAGCTAAATGTTTCCAATGTTTTCAGTTCAAACAGAACAGAAAATGCAGTTCAAGGAAACAGTAAATTATGCTCCTTTCATCCTTGGGGAGGGGCAAGGTCCTTTCACTATAAAAGTACTGTAATCACTTGTCTCACACCAACAATTTAGTTTACCTTTACTTAGCTTTCCATTTTGTAAAACATGATAACCTCAAAGGTTTGTCTTGTGTGTAATGTGGTAATGTAGGAGCTGCAGAAGAATGACCACAGCCAACCTCTGCTGATGGGATCCATCTAAGCTCCTGGAGCGTTAGCCTCCAGTGATTTATTCCAGAGAAGATACATTAAAGAGCAAGTGGTGGCTCCCAGGAAAGGAGTGCAGAGATTGTGGCTTGCCTGATATTGCGGCTTGCCTGATATGGGAAAATCCCTTGGGCAAAGTAGAGTGTTCTGTTGATACATCCAGTCAGCCCTATTAACACAGCATCTCCTTTGGCAACCGTTGCACAACTCTCCCAGGGGCAGGCCAATAATATTTTATTAAAACATTCTTTGTGGCTCTCTGCCCTGTGTAGGCTGACAATGACTAAGTGGACATCACCTTTGCCCTTTCTGAAAACAAAGCTACTTGAATATCCCTCCATTGCTATTGCTTTTGGCACAATAGAAAGGTTACATTTGATAGGAGTGCATCTGCTCTGGTCTATCTGTAGCAGAGGGAAACGTTCATAAAGTTTTCCACAGCCTGCCTTATTACCGGTGCCCCAATGGAGGAAACTTTAGATATTAATGAGGACTGACCCCTTAACAATTTCCTCGCACTGCTTTGCCTTGAAAGGTGCTGCAGAGTCGTTGCTGGATGTTGATTTATACAGTGGTCAAGTTGTCGAAATCGAAAGAGGTGCAGGGAAGCTCTCCCCTTCCTGTTCGCGCACAGCTGTGCTCCTCTGGGAGCCATTCAAGGACCCTTCCGACTCACCAGAACTCTCTTGGACGTGGTGTTTACAGCCAGCCCACGCAGGCTGCCACTGTGTGGTCTGAAGCTATCAACAGCGAAGCAAGCAAAAGAAGACAAATGAACCGGAGAGAGGGAGAGAGAGAACCCAACTCTCTTATATTTACCCCCGGGGGCTGCATAAACAGGCTGTCATCAGAACGTTGCCGGCATATGAAACCTGCCTAAATAAAGGTAATGGGAAGACTTGCTGAGCTGCATCCACCTTTGGGAGCATTCTTGCTTCTTCCTGTTGCAGCAGTTGTTTGCTTGGATACACCTAATATTAACATCACATGGCGGGGCTGCATGATCAAGAGTAATACTAAGTTCTCTCTGCACTAAGTTCCTTTTCCGAGGACAATTGCATCCCTAGGTTACACAAACAGCCACTGATTTATCCTTGTTCTGCATGCAGACCGCTGCCCTATTCCTCCTCCTTTTTATTTCTATCAAGGGCACAGCTGGTCAATGGAACACCCAGTTGCCACACTTCATCGCTGCTGCACCTGGCATCTTTGCCCCTGCAGTGCCGTGGGAGCTGGGGGAGAAAGGATGGGGCACACAGCCAGGCAATGGACCACCCTATTGGCAGCAGACAGGGGAGTGTGACGGGATGAAAGCCAATGGGAACAGCCAAAGAAAAGTGACCTAATGACAAGAAGTAGGTTTTTTTTGGGGGGGGTACAAGAAGAGCCTACTGGATCAGGCCAGTGGCCCATGTAGTTCAGCATCCTGTTCTCACAGTGACCAACCTGTGAGAAACCAATGAGCAGAGCATGAATGCAACAGCACTCTCCCCTCTCGTGGTTTCCTCAGGACTCTCTTGGCTTTTTATAGAAACGTGGTGACTGCTCCCAAAGTGACCAGCATTACCTCTTCCATCCTTCCACACCCCAGAGGGACCTGCTTCTATTCCCACTGCCCTCTTTGTTTATACAAATGAACACAGACATACTCAATGGCTTTTGTTAGGCATTTGGTATTACAGCACACTCCAGTTACCCCAGTTCATGGCAATGATCCCACTCAAGAGCTCGCCTGCCAACAGTAAGCAAAATCCTTACTTTACTTGTTCAAGCAAGGCTGTTCCTTTCCTGGTACCTCTGCCTCCGCATTTTCCTGGGGCAGGTGCAAAGAAGGGAAAAACCCTCTTGTGGTTCCCTTCCAGGACCTTCCCACTATTCTAGGTAGGCAAATAGTGAGGTGTACGGGTCATCTGAATGAAGCTTTCTTCCTTATCCCTTGCTTACTGCTTCCAGGGTGGTGCTTTTCTTCCCAGAAGGAGCACTCAGGTTCCTCCTCTGAGAGTTTTGCTTTTGGCTTGACAGAGATTCCAGCTTGCCCCTTTGGCACTCCTCCTGTCCCTTTATCCAGAGCTCCTTTTATAGAATCTGAAGCACTTTCAAGGTCATTCCTTGCAGCTGCATCTAACTCCAGCTGTTTTCCACCAGAGTCCCTATTGGAATGGGGTCCTGACTTCACTGTCAGGAGCTCATCCTACTCTCAAGTAGGACCCTGGCAGAGACACATGCCTGACTGGCATGTTGTCTCCCTCCCATGACTGCAATCATGGAGCAGGAATTCTAACATCCGCATCCAAGTAGTTAGGAAACATAGTTTGCAGAGGTGCAGCCTCTAGTGATCTTCCTCCTTGTGATCCTCCTCCTCCACCTCCTGTTGATGGGAGGCAGTGGTTTACATATGAGCATGATCTAAAATTAAACTAAGTAATTAGCAAGGGAAATGAAGGCATTACTATGGTAGGAGCAAGCTGTGATGGGGATTGCACCATTTGCTAGACTAGTTTGCATGTAATGCTAAACCAAGCCATGGCTTAGCAACAACAGGTGAGCATGAGGGTTCCCAGAATGGAAATCATATCCTTTGCACCCTTTTCCTGGTCCTCTGGCTGCAGCACTATCATGAGCGAAGTGATGGTTTGGCATAGAGTATTGTCCAAACTCAGGCTCATTTTCTCTCTCTGCTGGACAAGCCACAACCTGTAAACACAAGAACAAACCATGGCTGTGGCTCATTATTCACCAGGTGCAAATATGAAAGACTCGCTCCTCCAAGTAGGCATGCAGCTTGCATGGAATCAAATGTTGGACAGTTTGCTAGTTCCCTGTATGCAGCACTCTGTCAAAGTAACATGATATGTTCTATGTACCTGCCTTCCATGTCCCCCTGTATGTCTGTTCCTTAAAATGCACTTTACAAATGTGAAATCTTGAAAAATGTGACTACAGGAAAATGAAAGAAAGAGAAAGGATGCATGTTACAGCTCATCATCTGAATGGAAGGTTGGAGTGCTTCCAGTGTTAAGAGGTTGGGAAAGATGTTATTTGATGTGATAAACATTTGGAAGGCTTTTTATTGTCAGGAGGCTGGAAGACCCACCCGTTAACTTGGAAAAGTCAGGACCAAGCAATATGACTATCTCACTTAGATTAAACAGAGAGAAGAAGTAAATTGTCCAAGAACTGGGGAAACACGATCAAAGTCCACTGGGATTGTTGTTTGTTTGACTTTAGTCACAGCACTGCAAACGAAGGACTGTACTTCTGAAGGAATGCTTGGCAGAAGGTAGAGCAAGATCTGAATCCCCTGGTGTAATTCCACAGAATTTGGTCCATTGCATCTGACTTAATGTGCAGATGATATGCAATGTCATTTGTTATTGTAGTCCTTTTGGTATTCAGGATGTTATATACTTGCTGATGGGTTTTGGCCTCTGTCCCGGAAAATATAAACACGGAGATCCAGAGATTGGATCTGAAGGAGATTCATCTATTGCCTGTTCATCCTAGGAATCTCTCTCCCTTTTTGCTACATTCAGGGGAGGGTATTTTGGTTTTTATCTGATATGTCAAGATGCACATCTCATCCAATTCTTTTTGTTGAGTCACGGAAGATTGTTGGCTCTTACCACCTCAAGCATTTCTTAGTTGCCTCTCAACAGTAGAATGAGGTGGTAATGAGCAAAGAAGCAGAGCGCAGATGTAGAATGGACAGTGCCATGTCAGACAGCAAGTGTGTGTGATTTCAAAAGATTTAAGTTATAAGAGATATATTACAAAATTATAATCAATAGCAAAAACTGAAGATCAATTTGCACAATTTTGAATGCTCCCTTCTGTAAAGCAAACAAAGAAAACGCAACTATAGGCAAATAGAAAACTGAGTTTTTCAGTGGGCTGGGCTACAAACATTTCTTCTGATCTGTTTGGTTTAAAATATCATCTGCAGGGAGTTTGGGTATCATTAAAAAATGGCATCCTCTTTTTTGCAGACTGAAGAAATAAAGTATATGCCACCACTTCAGATTCTGCCAGATTCATCTGCTGCACATGGTAGCTTAAACCTGGGAGATAATCTGATAACTGACAATAGAAAGTCAATCTCTGCAAGGCTGAGTACATCCAGGTTGTACTATCTGCACACTCGCTATCTGAAAATTCACATCCACATGCAAAGAATTATGTCCAAACCTCACTGTACACTCCACAGATTCACTTATCCAAATAGCCAGCTTCCTTACTTCCTTATTTGTTTATGCGGAAGCCGTTTTCAGGCAGAAACCACAGAGAGTAAGGGGGGAGGGAGATTGAATGTATAAGAGAGCAGTATAAGAGAGCAGGACGAATCAGGGAGCAGAAGAGATTGGACAAGTCTGGTCCCCCCCTCCTTTTTCTTTCATTTGCTGATTGCTGCATTTTAGGAAGAAACCATGGAGAGAGGGTGGGGAATGAGAACAGACAAATCCTGCATTGGATATAAGTCCATAGGAAATAATGGAAATCATTGACTTATTATGCAAATGCTTTCTTGACGAAAGATTTCCACACAATGTGTTGTGTTAAGTGAGCAAGACCTGCATGTAACTACGGGGTAACTGATATACTAGGAGTCTGGATGCATGAATTCATCTGTAGTTACCCAGCTACCAGGGTCCCCAGCCAGTTTGCCAGCAGCGACTTCAAACATCTAATCTTCTCCAAGACTTACAATTGCCCTCTTTGTTCTTTCCAGCACATTCCGTTTGTCGAAGGTCTGACGCACCGCCCAGGATGTGGACGCTCCACTGTCCTATTATCTTCTGCCATAGCTCTTTTATGCAAAGGCCTATAAAGACGATTATTAAAAGCCCTGTGCAGAATCAAAGAACTTCCAGATGGAAAAGGCTAAAAGGCTTCTTAGCTCATCTTCAATCATCATGTCCCATCTTCTTTTGGATCTTGCTAGAGCTGTTCCCTCAGCTGCTTTGTTCTGGCTAGTTCCAAATGACTCAGTTGGTGCTGATGCTTTTTAAAGAGGCTGCGGCAAAAAAATAATAATAATGAGAGCATTCCCCCCACTCTATATTTGATTCTGTTTTGTGTTGTAGGTCCTCCAGCTGCCTTGAGCCCACCACTGATTATTTCCCTTTTCTTAACAATTTCTAAGTCAGGCACATTTACACTCTTGAAACACTGGTACTTTATTATTTTTATTATCTGTGTTGTTAGGATCATAGGAACCTGTTTTACACTGAGTCAGAAACTTGGTCCATCTACACGGACCAGCAGGAGCTCTCCAGGGTTTTGGGTGGGGGCATTCCTCTCCCTACCTAGAGATGCTGTGGATTAGACATTCCACATGCAAAGCTATGGCCCTCCCCCTCCCAAAATGCTTAAAATAATATGGATTATCCCAGGCCATGTTTCTTCCAACTTCTCCATGCTGAAAAGCTTGCAGTGTCAATGTGTCAAATGAAAAACAGCTGTCTCTGTGTTTCATTAGCGTTACTTTCTCCTTTCATATGATTTGACTAATCTTGATACTGTAGTCCAATATACAATCCAAACGCGGGCAGTTAATTAGCAGAAGTTGGGTTTGTGATGCCTGGGTGGGTGACCCATCACACCAGTGTGTTTCTGGCTGGAGTTGCCTGTGCAAATTTATAAGGACAGAAAAGGGAAGGAGTCAAGACAGCTTAGTAGGACAGATGTGCTAATAGGGGATGTTCTAGCACTTGAACATTTGTTAGAAACAAAACAGCCCTGAAGATCTGGAAGAAATCTTTTTGAATGACAGTAAAAAGGAAGGTTTAGAAAGACTTGCTCCCAACATAAATGGGTAGTGGTACTTTGAAGGCTAGGCCTGATATGTAATTATGCTTTGATATAGAGCAACTGTTGGAATAGAGGAAGGAGACAGGCTCTCTGTCTCCCCTTTCACAGTCCTTATTAATCAGTATTAAACAAGTCCCATCCTTCTCCCAGCTATTTGGAATCTGCAGAGTTTCCACAAGAGAAAAGCCATGGAACCAGTGCCTTGCCACATATGGGGCAACAGCTAGGTAGTTCCATGATTGCCATATTTCTAGATAAGCTATATCAGTAATAGCATTTTTACCCACTCTTTAGCCAAACAGACTAATAGTTCCTCCTATCTTCCATAGTCTAAATCTAACTGAAGTGTGTATGTGCATGTGTTTTGGAACCTAAAGGTGTTGTGGCTGTGAGCCATTTACCAGGCCAGAAAGTTTGAAGGAAAAACATACACATTGAAGGCTGCTGCATATTTCCCCCTTATAGCAACAGGTATAGCTGCCAAGTTTGCCCCAGGAAAAGAGCTGTATGTTTCGAGACACATTCCTCCACCCAATGTAAAGTTATGAAACAAGACATATAATATGAGTTGCCATCCAGACAAATGGGTAGGAGTAATTGCTCTGCCCTTCATGGAGCAAAGCAGAGAAGTGCTCTCTCTCTCTCTCTCATGTAAAAATCCAATCAGAAGGACAGGAGAATAATAATATCTGAGTGAGTTTCCATCCTAACAGCCTGACTACCTCTCTGCACAATGATTCATGTTTCTGCTACTAGGAAAGAGACGAGGGAGTCACTAAATTCACACAAACATTTTTATATGCTGAACTTTTATTGGCTTCAGTGACACTCCCTCCACACAACTATGTGAAATAAACCTTCATCCAACTCTGCAGAACCTTCCTTTATCACAGCCTCCTAAGGACTTAAGGACCGAACAATAGCTGTGTTGGATCAGATCAAGAGTACGTCAATATCCCATTTGCCACAGAAGCCAACCAGATGCACCTGGGAAGCCTACAGGCATGAGAGGAAGCCAATAACTCTTCCCCGTTGTTGCTGCTTAGCAACTAATACTAGGGTCACATCCACACAATACATTTAAGGCATTCTTATTCTACTTTAAGAGCCATGTAGTTTGTTACAAGTCTCTTAACAATTCACATCTCCCTTAACAAACTATAGTTCCTGGCATCTTTGGGGAGAGGGGAGCCAGGGCTATTAACATGGCGTAAGAGTGCTTTACATTCATGGTGTGGGTGTGACCTTAGAGGTTTGCTGTTATTTGGATTCAGATACAGTTGTTTAAATTTAAAAAAACGGGGTGACCTTGAAGTAGATTTTCTGTTTAATCTAATGATGTACAATTAGTATAATGTGGGCATGGAAAGTTGCTTGAAAAGAGACAAATAGATTTGTCAACCAAGGGAAATTACTTGCCAGCATCTCCAAAATATTAAGAGACAGACATAGAAAGATATATTGTTGTTAGAATATTTGTGAGCATTCCGTTGCAGCACAGCAGTTCTGCGAATAACTACAGGCAGCTCATTTCAATAAACCAAAGCCACAGCTGTGACAAGCAGGGGCTACAAGAAACCTCAAAGATCATGTCCATATCATTAAAATACATGCCCTTGAGTTCCTATGTCCTTTTCTTCAGATTGACACAATTATTCCCCTTTTCTTTTTGCTCCTCAAAATTTTCGGTGCTTCATTATTTTGTCACCTCACTCATCTCTCCAAAGTAACTGTAAGTCCCTAAAACGATATACAGTGGTACCTTGGTTTAAGAACAGCTTAGTTTATGAACAACTTGGATGAAGAACGCTGCAAACCTGGAAGTAGGTGTTTTGGTTTGTGAACTTTGCCATGGAAGCAGAACATGTTTCACTTCCTATTGAGTGTGTTCCATTTGTAAATTGAGTCCTGCGCTGCTATGGGAAAGCACGCCTTGGTTTAAGAATGCTTTGGTTTAAGAACGGACTTCTGGATTGGATTAAGTTCGTAAACCAAGGTACCACTGTACCCACAGAGATCCTGAGTTTGGAAATGGCATAGATGTTAAAGCATGTCAAAAGAAACATAAAACAGAGAAGAATGCAAGGTTAGCCCATATTAGAACTCCCACTTAGAACAGCAGAGTCAGTTACAAAGCACAGTGAGCCTAGTGAAGCTGGCTGGTCAAGAAGATGGACCATATGTTAGGCAGGGCACTTTCTTTACCCAGGAAACAATAAAATAGCATGATAATCCCTGGGAGTTATCAAAACATTATCCAGACCAAGTTTCCCCAAAAGATGACCCTCACATAAGGCGTAAACAACCTCAGAATTTCTTAGTCTTTGAGCAGGCTAGGCTAGAGCTTCATGCAAGTGGCTTCTTAAACTTCTTAATCCTATTGATGGGCAGAGGAATTTGGGAAAATATTTCATCCAATTTTCCCTGGAGGAGAAGAAACTCTTCAACAAAGAGAGGGGTGTGAGGCCCACCACTTCTAATGACTGTAGTACAGCTCCCCCCCACACACACCTAAGGTTCTGTTCTGCTTTGCTCTTGTTGAAAAAATGGCAGCCTGGGCTCCATTTTGCATCTTCTACAGTGTCCCCAATCTGACATGGTCCTACACATGAGAGAGAGAAAGAGACAAAGACAGAGAATGGTGGCCTGCACACACACACACACACACACACACAAACACACACAAATGTAAGGAAAGATTGAGAGAAAAACTTGCAAGATGGATGGGGAAATTGAGCAACATAAAAAATATCTCAGAAACTTCATCAAAAAAAAATATTTTCAGAAATGCTGGCTCAGTTGAGCTGTTGGTTGCTGTATTTTAGTTTTAAAGTTACTTAAATGTTATACTTTATGTAAGTTTGCATTATATTTTCTGTAATGTATCTGAAGGCAGCCCTGTATAGGGAAGCTTTTTAAGGTTTAATGTTTTACTGTGTTTTTATATATGCTGGAAGCTGCCCAGAGTGGCTGGGGCAGCCCAATCAGATGGGCGGGGTACAAATTATTAATATAATTATTAGGCCACAAGCTCTTTAAATTAAATGTGTGGGGTACATATTTTAATAAAGTAATAATGAGTTAAACGCTGAAGTCATCTCAGGTTAGAGAAATCATATTTCTAAAAGATTGTGAACATAATTAAACTGTGTTGTCATGGTCGTTGATACCATGTGACAGGGAACCTGAATTTTAATTATTTTTGTAATTATTCATTAAATTGCTTAGATTTATAGCAAGTGCAGCACATGAAAGGTGAATGAAAGTTCAAATAGAGGAGAGATGAGACTTTCTTTGATCTAACTTCCGGGAGTGGGGGGGGGGAGTCAGTCGCTGGATTGAATGCTGCAGTCTTTGGGCCCTGTGCATATTTTACTTTCAATATACAAAGGTATGTAGCATACATGCAGGAGTTTAATGGGACCCACAGATGATGTGAAAGAAAAGTGGAAATTTGGAAGACAGCAGATTTGCTCAAGGAAGGGAGGCCTTGTCTCAGAGGTCATCTGAGGCACAGCCATTGGACTTCATCCGATTGGCTGGCTGAATTGAATGGGTCCTTTGATTCTGTAATTTATTTTGTAGATGTCTGAAAGGTGCTTTCCTTACTTAGAACAAATGAAGCATATGGGGAATGTTGCTTGAGAAGGCAAATGACTTAAAAGGAGCTGTATCAGATCATATCTTCCATTTACAGGTATACAGACAGCAGCATCAGATTTGGATGACAAGCATAAGACTAAACACACACACACTCCCACACGTAAATGGTACAAATAGCCAGAGGCATTTGAATGTAAATTGTTCACTCCACCCACACAAGAGCAATTAAATTATTAGCTATATATTTATTTGGATTTACAGTTTGTCCTGTTCTAAAGGCTTAGTGCAGGGTACAGTCGCTACTGAACGTCAGTGATGGTGAAATATTGGTCCCAGATGGGTTATTGGCATTGCTCATTTCTAACATATCAGCTAGCACTCATTAAAGTATTTAATACAGAGCATTCTTATATAGAAAATGAGAATATTTAACATTTTCTCATGCCTCTGCAGCTTAGCAAGTCATTTTGGATTTTTTTGATTAAAGCTTTAAATGAAATGAAACTGATCATATAAGGAGCAAGTGAGCATGCTTTACTGAATGTGGATTGACAAATATTGTTCTCTTTGTGGGTGGTATTTATGCTGTAACTCCTAGCTCTCTCGCTGCGTACACAACATATATTTAAAGCACATGGCTCCCCCCCAAAGGATCCTGGGAACCGTAGTTTGTCAAAAGGGGGCAGGAATTGTAGCTCTGGAAGGGGTAAACTACACTTCCCAGCATTCTTTAGGGAAATAATGTTTTTAATGTATGGTGTCTATGCAGCCTCTGAATTCAATTCCTGGAGCATCAAGGAACATATCTGTGGTTATGTATCACATTTTAAGTTCTAGACCAGATTTCACTCTTGCAAACAATACAAAACAGACTTAAGTACAGTAAGTCAATTGGTCTTAATGTTGTTAAGTGGATTCAGGTCCAATTATCTTAAAAAGCTTGCAATATTATCTAAAATGAAAGACCCCTCACTTTGATGCACGGGACGCGGGTGGATTGGGACACGTGTGGCGCTGTGGGTTAAACCACAGAGCCTAGGACTGGCCGATCAGAAGGTCGGTGATTCAAATCCCCACGACGGGGTGAGCTCTCATTGCTCAGTCCCTGCTCCTGCCAACCTAGCAGTTCGAAAGCACGTCAAAGTGCAAGTAGGCACCGCTCCGGCGGAAAGGTAAATGGTATTTCTGTGCACTGCTCTGATTCGCCAGAAGCGGTTTAGTCATGCTGGCCACATGAACTGGAAGTTGTACACCGGCTCCCTCTACCAATAAAGCGAGATGAGCTCCGCAACCCCAGAATCAGCCATGACTGGACCTAATGGTCAGGGGTCCCTTTACCTTTACCTAGACAGACTTTGTCTATCTCAAAGCCATCCAGGGATGAGAATTCAGTTCTCTCCTTATGTTTACTGGATAATTCTGTTCTATGATCAGTCAAGTTGTGGAGGAAACAATAACTTTCCCCAGGCCTGCATATATAATCAAATCTGGTCACTTCTTCTTTTCTAAACAATAAATATACTAGGGCATCTGGACATACCTTTGAGTAGCCTTTTAACCCTGTCAACGAACAATTGGCTTATAAAAAAAATGTGTGCGCACATTTGTGATTATAATCTGCATTGTGTTGCCATTTTCACTTTGATATTGTTTATTCTCCCCACTCCGGAAAACAACAGCATAATCCTGTTCTTGCCCACTAAGAAGTAAATCCCATTGAGTTTAGTGGGGCATACTCTGAGGTAGCAGAGTATATGATTGAAGCCAAATTACTTAAAACCATCTCCATTTAGCTTAAGCAACACAAATGAACAATTGCACAATGGGCTCAAACATTGCCAGAAATATCCAAATGGTTGCTCTAAAATGAAATGAGTGATGACAGAGCTTAAATATTTTTTTCTGAACTTCTTTCCGAAGGCACTGAACCAGATTTATTTGCCAAATTGGTCCATAAAACCCAGACCTCACTGAATCTTTCCATTGACTTTAAACAAATCAGGATGCCCCAGGTCACATCGAAGATGGTGAATGAGGCTTCAGAGACTGGAAAAATTCATGGATGACTGTAGCAGCTGTATGGTCACCTGTGCAAAGTCCTCTTTCAACTTTGTCCGAGCACTGTCACCACACAGCCACTCATTCATTCTTCCTCTAGCAGTGCCTGCCTCCTTCTTTGATTTTGCAGCAGCAGAGAAGAACAAGGAATTCACTGTTCACTACTTTGCTGCTCTGAATCCAAGAAGCAGCCAGGTGGGAGAGGATAAGTGAGCGAGCAGATGAGCAATGATGTCTAAGAACAGCAGTTGGAAGGAACACTTGGAAGCTGGTGGAACTTCCAGCCACTACAGTCACTTGGAGGCTTGTCACTACATGGAGCCCCACACATCAAATGCTTTCTGTGATAAGGTATATGAGACAAGAGGGCTCATACACTGCACATACTTGTGGTGGGAGGCAACAAGCACTGCTCCCTGACATGCATGTGTTCAAATGAGAGTTGGACTGAAGTTTCTGCCACATTTCCTTTTTTTTATAATAATATTTATTAAAAGTTTTCAACAATAAAAAGCATACAAAGTAACATATAGTTTTCCAATATCCACAATTCGTTCCCCTCTTTGGACTTCCTCACGACTCTCGTTCCTGCATTCTAAACTCATAAATTTTACCAGCAAATTATTAATTTGTTTCAATTCTAATAGTACAATTTTCCAATATTAAATCTCAAACTTTAGAAAATTTAAACCATAATTCTAGACTCTTATTTTTAACGTGATATTTATCCAAAGTTTGTCTTTTCTTTTAATGGCATTTAAATTCTTATTCCTTTTAGCTAGTTTGTTGGTACCATGTTATTGCAAATCTTACATCTTTCTTAACATTCATACAATTTATAATGTTTTTGTAAATAGTCCTTAAATTTCTTCCAATCCTCCTCCACCAGTTCTTCTCCCAGGTCTCGGATTCTGCCAGTAATTTCCGCCAGTTCCATATAGTCCATCAGTTGCATTTGCCATTCTTCCAGTGTGGGCAAATCTTGAGTTTTCCAGTATTTAGCAATGAGTATCCTTGCTGCTGTTGTGGCATACATAAAAAAAGTTCGGCCTTTCTTTTTCACCCTCTGGCCTACAATGCCCAGAAGAAAGACCTCTGGTTTCTTAGAAAAGGTATACTTAAATATCTTTTTCAACTCATTATATATCATTTCCCAGAAAGCCTTAACTCTAGGGCAGGTCCACCAGAGGTGAAAGAATGTTCCTTCAGTTTCTTTACATTTCCAACATTTGTTATCTGGTAAATGGTATATCTTTGCAAGCTTGACTGGGGTCATGTACCACCTGTATATCATTTTCATAATGTTTTCTTTCAAGGCATTACATGCCGTAAATCTCAAACCGGTGGTCCATAACTTTTCCCAGTCAGCAAACATGATGTTGTACCCTATGTCCTGTGCCCATTTTATCATAGCTGATTTGACCGTTTCATCTTGTGTGTTCCATTTTAGCAGCAAGTTATACATTCTTGAAAGTATCTTAGAACTGGGTTCTAACAATTCTGTTTCTAACTTTGATTTTTCCACCTGGAATCCTATCTTTTTGTCCAACTTAAAAACTTCTTTAATCTGAGCATAATGTAGCCAATCTCGCACTTTCCCCTTTAGTTTCTCCATACTCTGCAACCTCCAGTTGTCTCCATCTCTTTCTAGTATTTCCCAGTATTTCGTCCATTTGACCTCCATATTGGGTCTTTTCACAGCCTTAGCTTCCATAGGTGATAGCCACCTTGGGGTCTTATTTTCCAATAAGTCCTTATATTTTGTCCAGACATTATACACTGCTTTTCTGACAACATGGTTCTTGAAAGCCTTATGAATTTTGACCTTGTCATACCACAGATATGCATGCCATCCAAAAGCATGGTTAAATCCTTCCAAATCTAAAACATCCGTGTTTTCAAGAAGCAGCCAGTCCTTTAACCAGCAGAAAGCTGCTGATTCATAATACAACTTTAAGTCTGGCAGGGCAAAGCCCCCTCTTTCTTTAGCATCAGTTAATATCTTAAACTTAATTCTGGGCTTTTTGCCCTGCCAGACAAATTTAGATATATCTCTCTGCCACCTCCCAAAACACTCCATTTTATCGACAATCTGCAAAGTTTGAAACAAAAACAGCATTTTTGGCAATACATTCATCTTAATAGCAGCAATACGTCCTGACAAGGAAAGTTTCAGTCTTGACCAAACTTCAAGATCCCTTTTAATTTCTGACCAGCATTTTTCATAGTTGTCTTTAAATAAGTTCATATTCTTTGCTGTTATATTTACCCCTAGGTATTTTACTTTTTTAACCACATTTAATTCTGTCTCTTTCTGAAACCTTTCTGATTCTGAAGATGTCAATTTTTTTTCTAAAACCTTGGTTTTTTGCTTGTTAAGTTTAAATCCCGCCACCCGACCAAACTCGTAAATCAGTTGCAATACCCTTTTGGTACTTGGCTCTGGCTCCTTTAGGGTCAATACTAGGTCATCTGCAAATGCTTTAAGTTTATACTGTTTCACTCCGACCTGAATACCTTCCACCAACCGGTCTCCTCTAATCATATTTAAGAGCACTTCCAGGACCGAAATAAATAACAAAGGGGAAATAGGACAACCTTGTCATGTTCCTTTTTCAGTTTTAAACTCACATTTCCTTCTTTCCTTCCTTCCTTGAACATGGAGAACTTCAGTCTTTCCTACCTTGAGAATATACACCAAAATGACCTCCCCAGTTGGATGGAGACAATTCGGTTCATCTTTGGATCCAGTTTCAATATTGTTTAATATTGTGAAAGGGAGCAATGGGTTTGAGTCCCTGCTCCTTTCAGGCCTCCTCCTTTCGTCCTTCATCCACCCATATGAACTAACAATGGCATATCCACATATAAAGGTTATCACACTAAGCCATGATTCTTGAGGCTATTGCAACCAGTGCAGTGTACCAGTTTCTTCTCCTGTTCTCATGGTCACAGAGAAATGCTTCCTTGGGGTCGGCCAAGTGTCAACCTTTTCAGAGGACAGCACTGTGCTTGAAGGCCTTTTCAATCAAGTCTGGTACAAAGATAAAGAACCCTAAGAATGGAGAGTGAGGACCTTAAAGTTGCCTGCTGGTAGTTAGCACTCACTGAGCAAGCACAGAAACCACCTGGTCATAATCTTCCCTGCTGTGGTGTGATGTATTTCTACCTAATTTTAAGTAATTCTTTATACATTTGCATCTATACTTAGAAATCAGCATAGACAAATTTTATGCAAATCTGTTTTTTTATGATACGTATGTGGCCACCCTATTGCCCTGAAAACCACCTCAGGACACAGGGAGTGCAGATCTGATTGCAGAGCAAGCGTTCAGAGACTAGCAAGGCTTCCTCCAGTCCTGAATACTTGAAATGGTGTCAGATTAAGGATTATTAGATTACAAACATTCCATAAAGGAAGCTTTTTTTCACTGCAGCACTTGTTCACCTGTATAAGGAAGGGTGGAAATGATGAGTGAGCTGTAAAATCATTGAGCTATGCAAAATTCATCCTTGGTGGAGAGGTTTAGCTAATCATGCAGTGGGGGTTTTCCACAGCAGGGTAATTCGAAAGAAATGAGCTGTTAAAAATAGCTTTATTGCCCAAGTCATTCCATAATTAACCTGTTTTAGCTGTCTTCAAAGATGCTATTTAAATGCATAAATCTTCAAGGCATGTAGAAAGTGCTGATAAATACTGGAGTGGTGCATGCCAGCTCTTGAAATTCACTTTTAATCACAAGGTAAAAAAGCCATGTGTATAAGAATATGAAGCATGGGTAAAAAAACAACAACCCCAACAACTTAAAGAGATTTGGTCCAGTTTGCTATTCCAAAGTAAACCTCAAGGAAGATAAATGCAGCTATTCTTACTATATTGCCTGAATCTCTGCTTTTGCATTTTTGAGTACACATTCTAGGCGTATGAACTGTTGATGTGCAGGCATGTGGAGGAACTGTTTAACAGTAATGTTTCTGGTGCTGTGGAAACTGTTGTTTGCAGTTTTCAGCCAGGATGCAAAGATCCTATCACTCTGTGCCAGTGGTAGCCAATGTCAGACTTTCCAGATGTTATTGGACTCCCATTAGCCCCAGCCAGAATGGCCAATGGTCATAGATGATGGTAGTCAAAGTCCTCTGCTCTGTACGCTGAGGTGAGCTTTGGGCTTGTGTCTCAGCCAGATTCTAGAAGTTTATTCTGAAATGGGAAGCATTCATGCACTCAGTTTTTATAGAGAAACCAGATGATGTTGTTGCCAGCCTGTTGCATTCCAGTGTTTTCTGAGTCATCTTCAGATGCTTCCATGATAGGGTCCATTAATGCTGCTATGGTGTTGCTTTCCCACAATTAGAGCAAATGGAATTGAAATAGAGATTCCACACAACATTTAATATAGGACCATTTTAGCTAGGTTTTCTCTCTCCATGGCCAAGATCATCAAAAGTTAAGTTCCATTCAACAAAAGACCCTGGAAAATTCAAATAGCGCATGCAGGATTAGCTGGTTTTATAGATTCTTATTAATCACATTTTGGGGGTTAGTGAGCAGACTAGCCTTTCTGTGAATTGCCCCATGTCACATTCTTTTCCTGTAAGAGTGGGTGAGCATTTAGTTACCTTTTTTTCTTTTAAAAAGAGTGAAGCAGCTATTTTCCTTTTTTTTTTTTAAGAAGAGAGAAAGAAATGATAAATACCTCCCCCCACACACACTCACTGAAAAGGGGCAATTTACAAAGAAGTTATCTGAGGGGAAATTCCTCACTAATTCCTCTAGCTGGGATCAACAGGAAGAAATAAAATCCTGCAATTTTGCAATTTGGAAACAAAATAATTTGGGAAATAATGCTTTGTAAAAAAAATGTCTGAACACCAGATGGTAATAGGAGAGGAAAAGGCTAATGTGGGACCACCTCTTTTGTGCTTTTGCTCACTTGACTTACTCAGGCAGGTTTGAGCTGGGTTAAAAGCTGCAGTTTCTGCAACAAAATAG
This sequence comes from Podarcis melisellensis, assembly GCF_964234715.1. NCBI lineage: Eukaryota > Metazoa > Chordata > Lepidosauria > Squamata > Lacertidae > Podarcis > Podarcis melisellensis. The sequence goes on from NC_138528.1 coordinate 86,048,717, forward strand.
CTCAGAGTGCCAACTTAGATAGGACTTGCAGTCTCCACCCCTCCTTAGCTGTCAGGTCCCAATCTTGGTGAATGTTTCCATGCACTTTCCCGCCTCCTTCCAAGTAGCTAGCCAGGCACTTAAACAGCAGCCTCATTTCTTTCTGTCTTGCTATTTTTTCTGTTCCTTGGGCCCTGGATGATGGAGGGGTGGTCCTGAGAGCCAGTGTGGGGACCTCCAGCCCTGGGGCAGATGCACAAGTCCAGTGGGCCCTCAGGATCATTGGCAGTATGGATATCTGTGGAAGGTCCCACTCCATATCAGAGGAGAACTCAAGTTTGAGGTTTGGGCAAGGCTGAACCCTGATAGTTTTATCAGTCATGAATCGTGCCAATTTTTCTGAATGTAAACACAATAGCAGCACCAGGCTATCCAGAAAAGCAACCTCAGCAGGAGGGCATTTTGAATGGGGGGGGGGGAGAGAGAGAGAGTTACCTAATCTTTTCTCTGCTAGGCTCTGTTTAAAGGGCTGTCCAGGCCAAGTCTTATTTAAAGTTGAAGAACTCTTAGAAGGGAGAGCAACAGGGGGCTTGAAGCTTCTCATCAGAAGTTAGCACCCTAACTCTCTCTCTCACACACTTTTTAATCCCAACTTTCCAAACCACAACAATCATAAATACAACCCTGCAATTAAAGAGTAAAAAAACATCAAAACATCAAAAAGGTCAAGCTAGGAAAACACAGACTGGAATAAATTTGTCTTCACTGCCTGCAGGGGTTCAATTGCACCTTTGTAGGCCAGGTGTTTCCACCAGTAAGGAGTTTTCTTCTAGGTTAACCTCAAGTAAAAACTCTCTGCTACTGAGAGTCAGAGTAGGGGTAAGATTGGATACAAGGGCTTTACCTGCTAGCTCTCTCTAAGGTTGCCTTGTTCCCTTATCGGCAGTCTCCTGCCGCACCCACATATCATTTCCTTGTCGAATCCAACTTTCGTTGCCAAGGCTTCTTATGTCCTTTATTTATCCAGAGAGATCAGAATCTGGATTGTTCGCTCTGAACTTCCTGCCTGGGGTTTCAAGCTGGGTTTGACCGTGAGATGAGGAGGTCAAGCCAACTAGCTTGTTGGAGGACACAGCATGTCAGCGGATGAAGCCGAGGTTACAATAATCTCCCAAGAGCAAATGGCCACTGAACTCCTTTGAGTCCTGGGTCACACCTACCCCCTTGGTTACACTACCCTCTTTTCATATATTCATATGGCAATCAGATATAAGGACGCTGCTCCACGACATCCCTGACAATATCTCCTCCCCATCCTTTGCTCAGTTATTTAATCACTACCCAACAGCACTTAAATCACACACTCTCCACCAATTTATCTTAATGGTTTCTGGTTTGTGGCTATCTCTTTCTTGAAAAAAGGGGGAAATCCTCCAACAAGTACTCTCTAAACCCTCATTTTCTATTGATTAGCGATGTTGTTGTTGTTTAGTCTTGTCTGACTCTTCATGACCCCATGGACCAGAGCATGCCAGGCACTCCTGTCTTCCACTGCCTCCCGCAGTTTGGTCAGACTCATGTTCGTAGCTTCGAGAACACTGTCCAACCATCACATCCTCTGTCGTTCCTTTCCCCTTGTGCTCTCCATCTTTCCCAACATCAGGGTCTTTTCCAGGGAGTCTTCTCTTCTCATGAGGTGGCCAAAGTATTGGAGCCTCAGCTTCAGGATCTGTCCTTCCAGTGAGCACAGGGCTGATTTCCTTAAGAATGGAGAGATTTGATCTTCTTGCAGTCCACGGGACTCTCCTTCAGCACCATAATTCAAAAGCATCAATTCTTTAGCAATATTAGCAATATGGCCCCACTATAGCCCACTTCTCTGCTTCATGTCCTGCCATTGCAGCCTAACTCCATCCCTCTAGTGGGCCTCATCTGAAAGCTCCACTTGCTTACTTTGGCTTTCAATTTCTTTCCCCCCACAAAGGCCTGGGTGCCCCAGCTAATCTTGGGTTCCTTATCTGGTCCATTTCTTTGAAGTCCATGATAGAGTGTCACATACAGAGCTGTAAACAACCATTCATGTGGAGCAGTCAGTGAACCTGGCTTTGCTGAAACGGCTGCTGGTTCCAGTGACAAACCTCCTAATGAATGCTTATGGCCACTAATTGGTAAATGGGGTGCTACACCCTCCTGTCTTGTAAGAAACTCCAAACTTGGCAGGTAAATGAAAAAGAAAATGGTACAGAAGGGGTGGGTGTGATGAATTTGTTGCTAAATGCCTCTGGCCAGAGCAGGGACTCTTAACCTTTTCTATACTAGGTTAAACTTTCTGTTTTAAACATTTCACCCTAGTTATAGCCCAAGCCCTGTGTATGTTTACTTAGAAAGATTTCAATGAAACACATTTGTGATTACTCACAAGTGTGTTTCATTGAAATCTTTCTAAGTAAACATACACAGGGCAAGTATACTGTGCATCCAGATAGTCCAGTTGCTTCCATGTTTAAATTCAGATCCAAAGAAAAAGTAAATTGGGGATTTTAGTCTCATAATCTTGATTAATCTGAATTTATTGTCAGTGTTCAAGGTTTGAATTAAATGTGTAGCTTTGATATGGAGTTTCGGTCAGATTACATATACTGGTATATGGCTGGACAGGATTGTTGCTGTTGTTGTAGAAAGTGAAAAAAAATGTTGCCAATATTTGGGAATGTGAAACAGGTAAAGAAAAAAAGTAAACCCACTGACTTGCAATGGACTGCTTCCACACTGACTTGTAACTGAGCTCATCTTGTCCACCTTGCTTCAGGTCAAAGAAGTGGGGTCCTTGGGTGAAGCAGAACTTTATGATCAGCTTTAGCATTACTTATTATTGGTTTGACACTCCAATAGGCACCAGATAAATTCTTTAGAAAACTGGAGATTGTCAAATAATGAAAAATGAGTAAATCAGACTTATGTTTACAGATTTGCAAACAAAATAGGTGTCATTTGCAATGGAATAAATTTACATATTATTCATTTCTCATGCACTATTTTTTACTCTTAATCTTGTTTTTTCTTACAATGACCTTATATGGTAAACCGGCCCTTGTTATTCCCATTTTACAGATGAGGAACTAAGGTGCAACTCTGGGAGGAGCCTTCATAGAAACAGCTCCCAAGAGATCTGCTTCCATTAGCAGCCTTTCCCAACATAGTGCCTTCTAAATCAAGCATAGGCAAACTCGGCCCTCCAGATTTTTTGGGACTACAATTCCCATCATCCCTGACTCCTGGTCCTGTGCAGGATGATGGGAGTTGTAGTCCCAAAACATCTGGAGGGCCGAGTTGTCCTATGCCTGCTCTAAATGTTCCACTCCTATGTCCCATCAGCCCCATGCAGCATGGCTTATGAACAGGGATGATGGGAGCTGGAGTCTGGGCACCAGACTTATGAAGACTATTGGAGCAATGGCTACAAGGTCTTTAGGTCTCTGTAAAGATTTCTCTCAAGAAGACACAGCAGCAGAGACCTACAGTGTGGGTGGATGGTCTGGGCAAATGAAATGGCTCCTGCTCTTGCTCTGCCTCCTCACTCCATAGCAGGGGCTGTACAAAGTTTTAGCCATGATTTGTGGATAACTAGAACATTGCTTTTGGCAGGGCTCTAAAGCTTTCCCCATCTCCAACCCCAGCCCCAGCAATCAGAAACTACATTGGACTGGCCAACTTGTTCTGTTCATACTTGCAAATGAGGCAACTTATCCCATTGGAATGATGTGGATTTTGTAAACATCTCTTTCCACTTCAAAGGGTCATTATCTTGCCACAAAAGGATCCCGTGAAAACTGTAGCATTTTCTAAGGCAGATGTCACTGTGGGCTCAGGCCTTGGCACTGTCCCACTCGCGTATAATGAAATCTGAGCAAAACTCCGAGCCGCGAGCTCCTAGTGAGAGACACAGAGCTCCCCACCCATCCCAGTGTAATTGCAAAGTGATTAGAGAGCTTGGTCTATAGTGTGATAATAATGCAGAACAACCTAAGGCCTTGTAGAGATAAGAGTCTTCCCTGCTGGTTCATGTTGTGTGTATGTGTGTTTTCAGTCCAAGGAGATGGGAGTGTTTCAGAAGGCAGGGAAGCCCTCAGCATCCAATGAAACTGCTAGGGCTCTCTTCTGCATTCAGCTCCCTTTGCCCATGGGCTTCTCAACAAAACAATCAAACATAGCCCTGTGAGCGTTTGGGAAGTGTATCTTGCCCATGCCAACATGACTGATGATTCCGCCCCCCCTCCCAATAAAGCTGAACCAAAATTTGTCAGAGACTTTCTTTTTTGTGGGGAGGGCTTTTCTTTACTTTTAGTAATTCCTAACAAAACAGAACACATACATCAAATTCGTGGCCAACGTCTAAACATTGAAAACAAAATTCCAAATCAGACCAAATACTTAAAAACCTAAATTAATAGCAAAGGTCATTCTATTCTGTGTATTTATTGACCAGTGTGGCAGAGCAATCTGAAGTCACCACTGCTGGCACTGGGGCTTTGCAGAGAGGTGGGGCCAATGCTGCATTCATGGCAGCAGTGGCAGAAGGTGGGGCTAGAGACAGATCTAGGTTAGCATTGCCGTGGGTCTGATGCTGGCTGGCATCAGCTATGAGACTAGCTGTGGATCTAGCAGAAGCAAGCCAAGCTACACCACTGCCCAATCCAAAACCCTCCACAGTTCAGGATAGGGGAGTACTATTGCAGCCCCATACATTTTAAAATATTAGTTGCATGCTTGCCTGTCCATTTTAATACCCAGTATGGACCTACATGTGAATCCTTTCCCCTAAACACATACTGGAAATATTACATCAAAACATCCAGTATTACAGTTTATTGGATAATTCTTCTCGCACCTCCTAAGAAAACAAAGATATTTGCAGATATCTTCTGAGTACTCGCTAACACTTGTTTTTTTTTGTAGTGGCCATCATTCCTCCACAGTGCTCCAAAATAATACCATGTGGAAGATGCAAAATGGTAGCCAGGCTGCTAACACAACTGCTGTGAGCTGAAAAAGAAAGGAGGGAAGGAGCTGTGCTACTGCTAAAGACATGTCTCACCCCTGAGAAACTGCTGGAAAAATTCTCCTGTCCTGTTTCTCTGCCCACAAATAAGGCGAAGAATTTTGAGAGGCCACTTGCTCATAGCACTAATTTCCTGGAAATGGAATCAATCAACCAAGAAGGGTGTCATCGCTAGACTTGCATAGTAGCAAACCCTTAAGTTTCTGAGGTAATAAATCTTGACATCTGGGAAATCGATTCCCCATGGCAGCTGGAAGGACAGCTTGACCCCTGTCTTAGATCAGAAAAAAAATACTTCCCCACATTCCTTGGCTAATCAATGCTTTTCAAAAGGGGTGCAGCCAGATTCTAAAGATGTCCCTAAACCTGTGATTGTCAGGAGAGGAGAATAATGGATAAAGCATGGAGCAGCCACATGGGCCCAGTTCCTTTCCCTGCATTTTTCTCTGACGTTTTTCAGTAGCATTAAAAACGAATAACAAACTGGGTTGGTTGGCCAATCATCTGACATACCAATGCATGTCTATTATTTAAAGAAGGAAAACGTTTGAATGAAGCTCACCCCAAAAAACTATTTGTCAAGCATTGATTGCTGTAGCAATTTTCACCATGTCCTTGGCAGACAAATAGTGAGGGCATGGCCCCAGCCAATGATGGCTGGTGGGGTTGCTAGGTAGTCACAGAGCGTGGCAAAGGAGTGGTCATATAGGCATTGGTTTATCCTCAGAGAACTCTGTATCTGCTACCAGATCAGGACTAGGCATGACACAGGTCCATTTAAGCCAGTGCTGTAACGGATTGCATTCAAATTCTTCTGCTCTCTCAGTAGAGGATGAGGCAGTACATTACTAGGTTAAATAGGCCTAAAAGAGAAATACTGAAATGATGTTTGTGGTGGTTTTCTTTTAAAAAACTTTCTGAGCTAATAGACAATATATGTCACCAGCTTTTAGAAGTATCATCCCAAGAAAGGAAAGTGCTATATGTGTGTGTTACAGCACCCCATCAAAAATATATTCACTGTTCAAAAAATTGGGGGGGGGGGGATAGCAGAATAAGTTTATTTGTCATCCTCAAGAACGTGCCAATCTCCATCCACCTAGGTCAGATGGATAAAACATTTTATTTCCACCACATGCTTTCCATTGCTGTTCTTGCTAAATAACCCTCTTTCCAAAAATGACTGAAGAATTCACGTAATTGCTGAAGCATGGGGAATGATGAATGAAGAACACATTAAAAAAAAGATTTTGTGCCATCAGAACACTGAGTCCTGCCCAACTGCTGAGATTTCTTGCTGATAACAGGCAGCTTCACATACCAGTACTCTGTTTTAAATATTCTGTTTTAACAGCTCAGCAGCTCACGCTTAAACCGTCACATTGCCTGTTAGCTCAAGTTACCTCTGACCTGGTGTCACTTAATATGTGTGGCTCCAGTATCTGGATTTAGCAAAATCTGGGAAAACTGGACTAACTATTGGTGGAAATAAAATGACTTGTATGCATTTTTCTTTGCATGATCTGCACTGGAACCTGTAGAGATGTGCAGAGAGGGATGGTTTTGTGGCTTTAGAATCACAAAATAAAAGCAAATACTAACAAGGTTTTTCACCAGATACAGCTCTTCTCTTTTTCTGAGGTACAAGCAAATGCTATAATAAATATGGATATTCTTAGTGGATTGCAGTAGCCACTTCCTATCACAGATAACCAGTCATGGATCTTTCTGTCTACCTGTTGTGATAGAACTCCATCCAGTAAATTACACCTCATATAATGTCTGTTTTCCTGCCTAATGCCTCTTGCTATTTCCAGTCGGTCACCCTATCCTGCTCTATTCCTTAGCCTTTGGGTGCTTGTTTCCAGCTTTATGGCACCTGTAAACTCTCTTTTCTGAGCTTTAAATGAGCTCTAAAGTTGCACAGGTGCATTTCCTTGCAGCGACACATGTATGTTTTTGCAGTGCTGCTAGAGAATTGTAGTGTGGGGATTTTATGGTGATGTGTGAATCAATCTATTTCTGGTCCATCTCAGATTTGCCTCTGTTCGTTCATAAGTCTGCCCTGTTCTGTTTCTGCATTTATCTGCGATGTTCCTTTTTTATCTGAACAAGAGTGTTCGTATTTAAATACGCAGTGCCATGGCCTAATCATCTCGCTCTATTTAGTGGTAAAATTAGCCCCATTAAAGAGTTTAGATTTGAGGAGGAGCTTAAAGTGAGAGTGGGAAATGGCTTGATAAATGCAGAGGGCAGGACATTCCAGGCATAGGCTGCTGCATGGTAGAAAGCGCAGGGACAAAGGGTCAGGGTTGAGCTTGTCTGGAACAAAGGGTGAAAGAACTGAGAAGGGACTAGTCTGGTAGGAAATTTATGAATGCAACAACTACTTCTTAGCATCATTTACTTTGACCCTGCTGAAAGGGAAGCTGATGGCGGCTTATGATGGAGATCTATTCAACACAGGGCTCCCATTTTGTCACACATCTCCTCCAGATGTTGTTTATCAACCAGTCACGCTGATTTGCTTGCACAAAGCTTACGTGGAGGTAATGCTTGGCCTTTATTGAGCACTCCTTCTGATTTGTTTGCAGGGAGATTATATGACAATGAGCATCCATCTTGATTTGCTTGCAGTTTATACATCTTCCTGTTGATCATTCATTCACCCCACACTTTTCAGTGCATTTCCCTATGACTTTCCAAACTTCTCAAAATCCAGGGTTTTTTTTATTAAAAAAATGGTTCTGATGTGCCCAAGCGCTCTCATCCACTTTAATTGTGCAAATCTAAATTTCCAGTATTCTCTCGAAACCCTCCCGCAAAATACCGCCTGTCTGGAGGTGATGACAGTAAGCCTTCCTAAATCAAGGAATGAACGTGTTTTCGTTTCCTACATTTAAAGAACAAAAATGCAAAACAAAAAGGTGGCTTGGCTTTCCTGCTTTATGTTTCTTGCTCCATGGCTCCAACCCAGCCGCTGAAACACTAAATCAACCCTCAAAGAGATGGGAGTTCACGGACTCCTTAAGAACATCAGAAACTAACTTATATCAAATGCTGACTGGCTATGCTGACTGGCAGTAGTTCTTCAGGGTTTTTGAGATTGAATCTGAAACCTTTGGTATGTAAAGCATGTTCTGTATCACTAAGCTATGGTCTGTTCTTTAGAATCTGGAAGTAAGCAGAGAGGGATTGGAGGACAATTACTTCCAATCCCCTCAGTACAGAAATACTTCACCTCAGTGCACCCAGTTAACCCTGGTGAACGGAATCAGATGGGCCTCATATCCAAAATTTCAGTCTGTACCTTGAGATGTGAACCAACAGATGTAAGCAGGTGTCAGAATTGTTCTAGGCGTCCTGCTCTCCCCAAAGATGTCTTCAGCTTCTGAAAAGCAAATGACCGCACAGGGGCAGGCCAGCTCATTTCACTACCTGAGGCAAAACAGGAAGATGCTGCCTGCCCTCCCTTGCCTCCCCCACTGAGGCCTCGCTTACTGGTGATGTGTGAATGTGGCTTCTGGTGAGAGCTTGCGAGAGTCCAGCAAGATCTCACAAGAGCCCTGTGAAATCATGCAGAGACCTCCGCAAAATCTCGCAGGGGTCTCGTGAGATTTCACCGGAGCCCAATGCAGCCGCTTCTTGCTTCTTTGGCTCACAGCAGGCATGTGACTGCAGAGGGACTCCTTGGATTCCGCTGCCTGAGGCAGCTGCCTCAGTCTGCCTCATGGACTGGCCGGCTCTCACTTCATGCCTGCTGCGGTTTATTAAGGAAGGGAAATGGCATGGTTATGTGACTTTTCAAGAGGCATAATGATAACAAAAAAGTTTTATTTTCTGCCCTTGGAGACAGTGGAAGAGCAATGGATGCTACAAATGTCCCTGGCTGGCTAATGATGGAAACACTAATGCTCCTGAACTCTCTGAGGCCCAGGCTTCTCCTGCATGACGCATTCAGGTGCAGTAAGGTTGCCTCAGCAGAAACGTGACAGTGGGCTTAATCTGAGTCGGGGCTAAGATGCAGCTCAAAGCCATTAAATGTGATTTAAGGCAGGTGGGGCTGGACCTGTCAAGAGTGTTTCATAATGCTGTGTTATTCTTAAAAGTATCATTACTCTGGTTTCAGGTGGCCCCCTTTGAGGATTTACAGCATTTATAGCATTTGCACTAGCACCAAGCTGTAAATCAGGGATATTTTCCAATTGCAGTACCTCCCTAGCTAGATTTTTATTTTGTTTTTGTTTTAAAAGTGGTATGTGTTTTCAACCACACAATACTTGTATGCCTTCTGAAGGGAAGGCCACACTTGAAACATTCAACTTGGAAGGGTGATGGTGGAACTTGGAGTACACTCAAGAATCTCCAGAGACTGTTAAGGCTGGATTAACTATTGTGCAAATAAAGCAACACAATAGGGTTTCTGCCAACCTGAGACCTCAGCTGTGATGTACTCATCTGGAAGTTTTCAGATGGAGATTGTGGCTGTCCCTTTCTCCTCCTTGCACAGGTTTGCTTCCTCATTACAAGGCAGTGGTCATGTTACCAGCTGTAGGGAAGAAGAAAAATCAGAGTATCAGTAGCTTGCCCCTTGTGACAGAAGTTAAAAGTTGTGCCTACACCAGGGTGGCTAATGTTTTTCAAGCTGAGGTGGCAATGACTCATGCCCAGGTTGTCAGTGTGGGCGTACACATCAAAGTATGTATGGCCAAAGTGTAAAAGTGGTCAGTTTTTATTTTATCTGTAATGAAAGGCCTTGTGGGGGCCCTGAGGGGGCCCACAGGAAGTTTTTGGTATAACAGAATCATAGCTCTACCACTCCTTCAAATCAGAACTAGTGAGAGCAGTGAAGGTCCTGTGTGAGTGTCTGGATGTGGTTGGCAGATGAATGGCAGCTAACAGATTGAGATTGAATCCTGACAAGACAGAAGTACTGTTCTTGGGGGACAGGGGGTGGGTGGGTGTGGGGGACTCCCTAGTCCTAAATGGGGTAACCATGCCCCTGAAACACTGGGTGTGCAGCCTGGGAGTCATTTTGGACTTACAGCAGTCCATGGAGGTGCAGATCAATTGGACAGCTGTTTACCAGCTCCATCTGGTATGCAAGCTGAGACCCTACTTGTCTGCAGACTGTCTCACCAGAGTGAGGCATGCCCTGGTTATTTCTCACTTGGACTACTACAATGTGCTCTACGTGGGGCTACCTTTGAAGATTTAAGGGCCCCTGGTGTGTGTGTGGTGAGGCTGCATTTGGCTCCCTCTCCTGATGTTTCCCACCCCAGATTTAATCACAAGCACACAAAGTAATTATAATTTTGAGGGTTAAATACCAGACCAGTGCAAGTGGATAAATAGGCACTACTGTGGCAGGAAGGTAAACAGCAATCCATGTGCTGTGGCTTCCATCACGGTGTTCTGTTGCGTCGGAAGCAGTTTAGTCATGCTGGCCACATGACCCGGAAAGCTGTCTGTAGACAAACGCCGGCTCCCTCAGCCTGAAACGAGATGAGCGCCGCACCCCATAGTTGCCTTTGACTGGATTTAACCATCCAGGGGTCATTTATCTTTATTTTTACTTACATGCCCACATCAGTTTGCATCTCTCTCTTTTTAATAAGCTCATGAAAAGTCAACAGAATGTACACTTTACCCTAGCGTAGTTTGTACACATTACTTGGCTAGAGAATACCTTTGCAAAATTCAGAGAAGTGTGAATTTCAAAGGATGGTCAAGTTTCAAGTTTGTGGGGTTGTTCTGGAAAGGATGAATTGGGTAGGCTTTTCTTTGAATGTGAACTGAATAAAATCTGAATAAAATTTCATGCCATCCCTGGTCCCTCACCTGCTTTGCTGGGTTGATGGCTCAGGGAAGACCAAATGGAAGATCCCTAGGCGTACACCCAACACTGAAATTTACAGGCCCTTAAATGCAGGCTTCTCTGTTTCATATGTGAGGTCTGTACCATTTTTACATCTGCAATAATGCAGCATGATAAAACTTTTTTTTTTTTTAAGCCCTGTATTCAGGTTTTAGAAGCTTCTATCTGCTTTTCTGCTGGGAATAATACCAACAATTGATATGTGAAGCAGGAGAGATTACCATCTCGGGAGCAAATCCTGCCCCAACAGAGACCTGGTGGCGGGGAAGTGCAGGGCGGGGGGCAGGCTTCTCATTCTTCATTTCTTGCATTCCGTGACTGCTGTGTAAGCTTCTGTATGATTTGACCAGCTCTGGTCCCATCTGCTGAATAACACCCGAGAATTAGTGGACATTCTCAGCATGAGAATTTTTTAAATCAACTTTCTTGCTTTCCTAATACATCCGGATTGCTTCCAAATTTTGGATGGGTCCATTTCTATGTCATCACTCCCATCCATTTGCGGTCCCCTGCTATTCCCCTTCTCACAGCTAAGTGTCGGGGGCTTAACGCGAGCTTAACTAGGGAAGAATATTAACCCAAGGGGCTTCCTACCGTGTTATGCTCCTCACTGCAGGCGGTTCCCCTGCTGTCAGCTCAGAATAAACTCCAGTGCAATGACCTTACCCCACAATGATTATAAGGCTAAGCCCCAGCATTTGTTGTGTGTGAGAGAGGCAGAGAGAGAGAGTGTGTGTCATTGACTGTGGAGATAATATATAAGTGTAGTGAGGCTGAATAAGCTCCTCTGTGCACCAATAATGACTTTATAATTGTGAGAAGGAAAGGGGACATGATGTCCTCACTGAGTTATGAAACACGCAAAAGAGCTTTAGAATAGTAGTAATGCTGTAAGCCCAAGCATCTGGGGCATTTTCCCTAGTTGGGTTTTGGCACTGAGAGATCAGTCGGTGACATAGCCGTTCCAAAGCCAAAGTCATGGACACAATAAACAGACAGGCACTGCCCCCCAGAGTTGCATCAACAATCCTGGAGCCTAATTTATGGGGCTTACAACTGGAATGGAGTGGTGGGGGAGAGGCATCTTGTCCACTATGCATGCTGTATAGTTTAAATGTTGTTACATTGTTTGCTGACTTGAACATGCCCCATAAAGAGATGGAAAAGATCATTGGAACAATACATGTGCATAGAGCTTAAGGTGCTCATGCATTCTACTGTGCAGAGGATAGTCCTCTATGAGAAGGTGTTCTCTGTTCGAGGAATGCCCAGTCCAAGTCTGATCTAACGATAATAAATCATAAAAAGAAAGAGCAGGAGCCTTGAAATTGTCCATCAAGAGTTAGTAACACCTGGCTGGCAGATGGAACAGGCATCCTCCCCTTTGTGGTGAGATGCCTTGTATTTCTATTTAAATCACAGTAATTATATTTAAATGTGCATCTATTCATATATGTTACCACATGCACATTTTATGCAGATTTGTGTCCTTTCTGTCATCCCTTTTGGTGACGCATTACTGGCTACACTACAGAGTCACTCCAAAAGCTGACCACACCAAAGTTCTTTTGTAAAATTTCACTGCCAATACATCCTGTAAGAAATCAGGACATTTTAATTGCTTCCAAACAGCAATGATGACAGTGGATATCACTCCAAACCTTGGTTTGGGAAAACAGACAGTTGGGAACAAGTTGTGGGCTTGTATGCTGCCTCCCCCTTCTCCTGATTTAATAGAATTGTAGAGTTGGAAGGGACCATGAGGGTCATCTAGTTTAACCCCCTGAAATGCAAGAATCTTTTGCTTGAAGTCACGACCCCGATATTAAGACTCACATGTTCTACCAACTGAGCTATCCAGTTATTGGTTTAACAGTAGGAGGCCGTAACATCTTAGATGGCCAAGCTACTCTTAGCACTAAGCAGAACTGCTTCCAAAAATGGATTTGTAAGCCCAGTTTGTATGCATCTGAATTGAGACATCACCTTGCCAACAAAGGTCTGTATAGTAAAAGCTATGGTTTTCCCAGTAGTGATGTATAGAAGTGAGAGCTGGACCATAAAGAAGGCTGATCGCCGAAGAATTGATGCTTTTGAATTATGGTGCTGGAGGAGACTCTTGAGAGTCCCATGGACTGCAAGAAGATCAAACCTCTCCATTCTTAAGGAAATCAGCCCTGAGTGCTCACTAGAAGGACAAAACAAAAAAAAATTCCTTCCAGTAGCACCTTAAAGACCAACTAAGTTAGTTCTTGGTATGAGCTTTCGTGTGCATGCACACTTCTTCAGATACACTGAAACAGAAGTTTCCAGATACTTCTATATAGTGAGAAGGTGGGGAGGGGTATTACTCAGAAGGGTGGTGGGAATGGGTGATTGGCAGATAGCTGTGATGAGCCTGTTGACGACTCTTAACGACTGCAATAGGTCTTACAGGAAAAAGCAAGGGGTGAGAAGGTGAAAAATGGCTTTGTCATGTATAATGAGATAAGAATCCAAGAAGGGTCTGGAAACTTCTGTTTCAGTGTATCTGAAGAAGTGTGCATGCACACGAAAGCTCATACCAAGAACTAACTTAGTTGGTCTTTAAGGTGCTACTGGAAGGATTTTTGTTTGTTTGTTTTCACTATGGCAGACCAACACGGCTACCTATCTGTAACTGGAACACTAGAAGGACAGATCGTGAAGCTGAGGCTCCAATACTTGGGCCACCTCATGAGAAGAGAAAACTCCCTGGAAAAGACCCTGGTGTTGGGAAAGATGGAGGGCACAAGGAGAAGGGGACGACAGAGGACGAGATGGTTGGATACTGTTCTCGAAGCTACCATCATGAGTTTGACCAAACTGTGGGAGGCAGTGGAAGACAGAAGTGCCTGGCGTGCTCTGGTCCATGGGGTCACGAAGAGTCGGACACGACTAAACGACTAAACAACAACATGCCTCTGAATACCATTTAGTAGAGAGCAACAGTGGGAGTGGGCTATTGCACCCATGTCTTCTTTGTGAGCTTCCTAGATGCATCTGATTGGCCACTGTCAGAAACTGAATGCTGGATTGGATAGTCCTTTGGTCATAGCAGGATTCTTCTTGTGTGCTTTCGATTCCTAAATAGGTGCAGTCTGTGAATTTTAATCCACAGGAGTTCTACAAGACACTCCATTCCTTGTTCTGGGATTCACATTGGCTCAGCTGAAATGAGTAGTGTCTTGCTGTGTGGTATCCCTATTTCACAAAAATGCAGTAATATATTTGCACAATCTGGTGGATTTTAAAGTTCCAGAGGAAATCAGTTTCCTAATTCTGGACCAGCAAAATTCAAAACGGGTTTCCTTAGGAAGTTCAGTGCAGCACAATGTACAGGTGATGGGATGAAAGGAAATAATATTTGTAGGACTCTTCTAAGATGTGTATCAAGTGGTAAGGTCGAATGCTGTCGGAAATGCTGTACAAACATTGTGTCTACCTTGTGGTTCTTTCCAACATCATGAAATAAATGTGACATTAGGCAGCAGCTTCTGTACAGAATGTTAAAATCATCCAAATTTTTATTGACTTGCACATTCAAATATCAAACTCTTATGATAAATATAAGGGATTTCACTTGTGGAATGGAATTTCACTTTTGCAACAGGTTGGCAAGGATTGCATTCTCTGCTATTGTTGATGTAGTACTACTCCCCACTGCCCTGTCAGTTACAGCTTCTTTCTCTTACATGACCCCAGGCAATAATTCAGACTTGTTTAGTTGCTGATATCCCGGAGAACAAACTGATCTGAAGTGATCCTAGCCAATGAAGAATGTGATGACATCACAGAGGAAAACAGAGTCTATTCTTACACTTTCTGAGTAAACAAACTTTGATCCCTTTCCATGGCGATTCCCCCAAATTCATCAAAGGGGCACACCATTTGACATGGACAATATTGTTTATGGAAACCGTTCCTCATTTCAGCTCAGACCATTTAAACCGAGGGCAAAAGCAGCCTGTTCCTGCCAGTGTTTATGGAGCCCTCCCATACTGGATTACAACCCAACTGAGCTACAGGGCAAGGAGAGCATTTTTGCTGGGCTTGAAGGAACCCACAGTTAACATACACTAAGGTTTAGCTTGCAATGCCACATATGCCAATGATTTGCAAAGCGCAAAATCGAGTTAGATGTGTTTGTGATGATTTGGTAGGAAAGATGCAAAAGCAGATTAGATTGGTTGCAGATTAGAACCACACTGGGACACCCAAGCCCTGGAGATATATATATATTCCAAACTTTATAGCAGGTAATGGAACATAGCCGGCACATCAAACATCATTTCACTGACCTTGAAGCCCATCTTGCAATGTGACCATTCATGGCCACTACACAGTTATTCCCATAAATTCTATTTTTAACCCGTTAACTTGCAATGGATACTGTTGTATCTAGGATATTTTTGTCTGTGGTAAAATTTCATCAACCAGTTTGCACTCACATGATGATAGTTTTACAGCAACGCTGCTGAGATAGGAACTATAAAATCACAGTTTGAATTGAAACCATGCTACAAAGAAACACAGTTTTAAGACAGGGAAAAAAAAACACATTTCATGCTGTGGTGGCTTGCAGTAAAGGCTGAAAGAGAAAGTCATAATTTTTGCAGATGTGGTGGTTCCGTATCGTTCCTGCCAAGGATGGGTTAGCTTTATTGTTTTGGAATGGATTTTCAAAACTATCGATATAATTACTTTCAAAATGGAAATGTACCCTTCCCCCTCTCAAAACACCCACGTGTCCTTAAAAAACAACAATGTGCCCCACATTGACGCAGAAATTGCTTCCTGAAATCTTTTCTAAAGACCAAAAAAATTCTTGTGAATTATATATAAATGTTTGCTTTCAATCATTAAACCTCCATTTGGATATGAAATGGTGGGGAATCTACCAATTGCGCTTCTTTTGTTAAGTTCAAAAGATACAAGGTTGGGGAAGGGCTTCTCTGGAGTTCTTGTATCTCACAACAAATGTGTGGCTCGCATCCAGTGCAGTATAAGTAAACATCCCATCAGTGTGAGAGGATTTATGCTTGCACAATGGGACTTTTCCCCCTTCTTCGCCCCCTCTGCACACCCTCCCCAAATCTGCTCTGGAGGGTTGGGGAAACCCCAAAATGGATTTAGGGTGTGTTTGGAAGTAGGAGAGGTGGGTGCAGATGCACGCTGTGTGAAAGACTCTCTCCTCGCTGTATAAATATTCCTGGCAAGGCTCACCAAGGCTGAGGCTTTTGCAAGCATTCAGAACCTGGCCAGCTGCTGAAATTTCAACAATTACATGAAAGCTATCAGCGTGGGCTTTGCCACAAGGCAGATGGTAAACCTGACCAAACCCACCACCATTATTGAGGTTGACATCAACAAGGTCACCCTCAAGATGCAGAGCACAGAGATCAAATTTACAATAGAAGAATAATTTGATGAGACAACAGCAGATGACAGACCTGTCAAGTCCCTTGTGACAATAGATGGAGGGGAACTCATTCATGTGCAGAAATGGGATGGGAAGGATACCTCGCTAGTCCAAGAACTGAAGGATGGAAAGTTGATTTTAGCTCTGACAATGGGCAATGTGATCTGCACGGTACCTATCAAAAAGTGGAATAAGAGCCTGCACGTGTTCTCTTGCCAAGTCATCCAGTGCCAAACTTGTTGCCAAATTAGCTTTGTGATTCCCTTCCTCCCCACAAGTGTTGCTTTGTATAGTTGCTGAACCTTTTTTGAATCTCTCACCCTGATCTTTGGGACCAACTAAGTTAGTTCTTGGTATGAGCTTTCGTGTGCATGCACACTTCTTCAGATACACTGGTTTTCAGTGTATCTGAAAAAGTGTGCATGCACACGAAAGCTCATACCAAGAACTAACTTAGTTGGTCTTTAAGGTGCTACTGGAAGGAATTTTTTTTGTTTTGAGGATACCAGCATGGGGAAGGAATGTATTTCTTCTTGCAGTCAAATTAGAAAGTTGCCCTGAAAAAAAAGCTCAAAGCATGTACAAATGTCTTTGTAGTTCTTAAGCTTGATCTTCTTATGCCTCCCCTGATTGCTAGCTCATACATCTACTTTGGGCAGGTTAGTACAAGACTGCAGTGCATGCTCTTTTCCAGCTTTGAATGGTGGCAGTGCTGATTCATTTCTGAGGATTTGAGTTCCTAACCTGTTGCAGGGAATTTCCCCAACACTCCCCTGTCATTTTCTTTGTCACGAGCCATTGAATTAGGTCTTTTGATTTGTGGGTTGTCCAAAGCCCATGCAATTGTACCTGGCCACAGTACCTCTCTCGGGACTGCGTTTCAATTTTGCTTAAAACCTGTTGAGTAAGCACTTTCTGTGGGCATTTTGCTTTAGTAATATTTCTCTGCCACAAACTTTGAGCACCCCAGAGTTATGAACAACATGGCCAAGCCTTCCCAAATGCACCCTAAATCTATTGTGCTGTCAATGTGCACCCTTGTTCTAAGCCCTGGGGAACAACAGTTTTTTGTTTTGTTTTAATGAAGTTGCATCTACCCACAGGGGTATAGAAACAAACCCAAAAGAAACAAACACTATGAAAAAATGGTTTTTTATAGGTAGCCCCTGCAAACACCTTGGCCAAGGGCTCTAAGATTATTGTTCTGTCAGGGCAGCATTTTGGCTTGTCGGACAGAATACCCCCTCCCCCTCCTGCCCCATGTGCTTTCCCCTCCTGACACACCCAGAACCAATTTAGGGGGCATGAGAGGGTGTGGCAGTGAAGGCAAGGGGAAAATGTCCAGTTCCACAAGTGCAAGCCCTTGTGCAGGACATCTGCTGAAGGGGCTCATTAGTTGAATCCTCCCCCCTTTTTTTAATTCTCAAGAATTCACACCTGGAGAACAATGCCAATTCCAGCCAATGAGGCATCGAAGGAGATCTCTGAACTTTGCATTCAGGGACACTACAAGATCTTCTGCCATAATTTCAATGAGAGGTGGGAATCTACACCCAGAGAGTAGCATAGAGCATTTGGGCTAATTTCATGCAAGTAGCAAGGGGTGGGGGTGGGAATTGGAGCAGGGAAGAGAGTGTCAGAAAGAGAGAATTGTAAGGTAGTATTTGATGTCATAATAAAGTTTTATTGTGTTATAGTTCTGTTTTCTGTGTGTTGTTTTCATGCACCCCACTTAGAAATGTGAATATTTAAGCTGTATATAAATGTCTGAAATAAATGAAATGGGGAGCCCTGCCCACTATTGACACATGGCCTCATATAACTTACCCCAAGGAATGCAGCCCTCTAGCAAAAGAAAGAAATATCCCACATTCCCTGATTTAAATCTTTGCCTTAATCTGAAAAATTACATTCATCATCATGTCTTGCATTAAATCCTTGAGAGCAGAGTTGTTGATGAATTTTGAAAAGAGTATTTTTTGGGGGGAGGGCACCTCCCTGGGCACAGCAGTTGAGAGGTTTCTACAGAATTTCTATGGAAACTCAGAAAACCACATTAGAGTGAGATCTACCTCCCTTGAGATCCACATGAAAGTCCTTGGGTACTTTTCAGATGAGCCTCCCTAGACTTTGTAAGTTATACCCCTTTAGAATAAGTTTAATCCACACCCCATCGCCCTGGCATGCCCTGTTATGCATAATATGGACTTTTGACACCTACACAGTAGCCATGGGTGATGTCTTAATCAGGTCTACAAACAGAGGTAACATTAAGACTTGTGTCAGAGGTTGCCATGCATCCTCAATTGCCTCTAAGTGCTTTTTGCTTTCTCACTGAAGAGAGAGCTCCTTCTCTCCTTTAATTAAGCAGTCCTGACCTTCCCTAAGCTTGGGGGCTCACAACCTGCTAGGCTGGGCATGTTTTTCCATACTCTGTTCCAGCATGCAATGTTCGCAGACAGTTGTCATTGCTTTCTACAGTGCTCTCTCTGCTTCCTCCCTACACTCTGTGCTTTGATTGCTTAGAAGGTATTTCAGCACAGGCTTCCTTATTTTTCATTTCTTTATTACCAATGGCTTCCTCAGAGGGCCTGTGAAGAAGAGGGGATTGGTTGAAGAAGAGGAAAAGCAAGACACTCAAGCTCCCAAGCAAGGTGTATATCAAATAGGATGCTTGGAATTCTAGCAGCAAACAGTTTTTTCATGGAAACCAAACATACATGCTATAAGGTGGTTCTTCTTCTCACATCTTTACATGACCTTGCTTCCCAGCCCAAATACTGGGAGATGGAAAGTGAGGGGGTTTTATTCTGACTGCAATTTTACCTTTGTGAGGTATGCTGTGGAAGTGGTTTGTAATGGTTCAGAGTTGCATCAGACATGCCCTGAAATAACCATGTGATCCCTCCCCCCACCCAGCATACATAAACATAGGTTGCATTGTGCATGATTTATCAATTGCTAGGATTTCCTTGCTAGGAATGGAAGATATGACTGTCTTTTAGAAGCTAAAAGAGGATGTTGCATTCACAGTTTAGGTAGAAGAACAAGGCTTGAATGCTGCACCCCCTGGACTCTTGTAAGAGAGTTTGTATACTGGTCCAGTAAACGCTTCCACTGCGCAACCAGCAACAGTTCTCTTTGCAGAGTATTAATTAAGTCCTGTGCAGAGATTCTTGTTGCAGTACAAGCTTCAGAGTCTCAGCAGCAAAGAAATAACGACACAGGGAAGCCTGTCTTTCCAAAGACAGGTTTATTGCAGAAAGATAACAGAAACACCTCCGGAGCTTTCAGACATTTTTGCTTCACGCCCCACAGGCAGAGAAAACAAACACTCTTTATATACTGAGCAACTTAACAACTTAACGAGCTTGACTACTTAAAGTCACATGACATTGCTAACTTGCCAGCGTCTTAGGTTTCACACCCTAACACCCCCTCTCGCTGGCAATACAAAAACAAAATTACTTCAGACCCATTTCTTCACAAAAGTTTTCATGCCGCTGAAACCCAAGCGGTTTTGTAAAACCATCAGCTTGATTTTCATGACTGGGACAGTAATTTAATTTAACAATTCCTGCTTTTACCGTTTGACAAACATTTTGAAAGCGGATATCCAAATGTTTTGTACGACCTTTAAACTGCCCATTTTGTGCTAACTTAAGACACGGTTGATTATCACCCCATACAGTGATTGGAGTGATGGCCTTTTCATACATCTCTTGTGCCAAGCATTTGTAAAATTCTAGATCTCTACATAACTCAGATAAGGCACAGAACTCAGCTTCTGTTGACGACAAAGCAATCAGGTTCTGTTTCTTGGATCTCCACCCAATCAGAGAGTTACCAAATTTTATTACACAGCCAGACACTGATTTTCTATCCTTTAAATTTGCCCAATCACTATCTGCGAAACAAGTAATCTGTGCTTGTCCTTCAGAAGATAATTCAAGGCAAAAATCTTTGGTGTATTGTAAATATCTTAACACTCTCTGAATTCCTTTCCATGCATTTACACTAGGTTTTGAAGCTTCTCTGCTGAGTAAGTTAACAGCGTAAGCAATATCTGGTCGACTCCATTGCGAAAGATGAAGTAAGCTTCCCAGTGCTGACTGAAAGATTTCAGCACGCTTGAATTCAGCACTATCCTTGAACTCATTGTCTTTTACAAAACCCATTTCCATTGGTGTTCTAACACCTGCACACTCCGTCATGCCAAACTTTTTCAACATTTGCAATATCTTGCCTTTTTGATTCAGTAGAAAACTGCCATTTTTGGTCCTATCTATCTGAACACCAAGATAGACCTTCACATCACCAAGATTCTTAACTTTGAAGTGTTTATTTAACTCTTTGGCTAGTGTTTTTTACTTGTTCTTGTGTCTTTGAAGTATAAATCAGGTCATCTACATAAACAAGCAAAGATTCTTGGGCATCTCCTGAACCTCTGAAATATAAGCAATTGTCAGCCTTGCTCCTGCTAAAACCAATGCCTACCAAAACGTCATTCAAACACTCATTCCAATTATGAGCAGATTGCTTGAGTCCATAAATAGATTTATGTAGTTTCCATACCTGATTTGATTTACCAACTTTCAATCCTGGCGGTAGCTCCATATAGAGCTCTTCAGCCAAGTCTGAATGAAGATAAGCTGTAGAGACATCAAATTGATTCACTTTGAACCCTTTCTGAGCAGCAACTGCTAATAGTGCCCGTAGGGTTTCACTCCTTGAAGTGGGTGCATAGACTTCGGAATAATGTAACCCCTTTCTTTGCGTAAAACCTCGAGCTACAAGCCTTGCTTTGTACTCTGGTTTCCCCATCGCTGTTGTCTTTATCCTGTACACCCACCTACAACTTACTGCCTTGATACCTTCTGGCAGTTTGGTGATGGAAAACACACCCAGTTCTTTCATAGAATTCAACTCCTTTTGCATGGCCTCACGCCACCTACTGGCCTCTTCCTGGGGTAATTGCTCAACCTCCTCAAAACTTTCAGGTTCGCAATTTGCCAAACCAGCCCAAACACTAATAGCTTGGTACCTTTCAGGAGGTATACCTTTGTTGGCACGCTTGGAACGCCTTAACAGTTCCTGCGATGTTCCTTCAGTTTCCCCCTCTGACCCAGAATCACTAGTCGTCACCTGTTTGTCACTAGTAGTTGAAGAACTTTCAGATTCTGACTTTACACGTCTCTCTTGCTGTACAGGTGAACTTTTAGAGCTAGAAGATTCTGACTTTACAGACTTGGGTGAACTAGACGATTTCTCACCCTCGTCCTCAGACTCAAATTTCTCAGCCTGTTCTGGAACTAATACCTGCCCTGGAGCCTGAGTTTCATTGTTACTGTTCACCACATCAAATAGTATGTCAGGATTTCCATGAATTTTATTCCAACCATCCTGTTCACAAAATTCCGCACTTCTGCTGATTGTGATTTTCGTTTGATTGCCTTCTACATTCACAAATCTCCAACCTTTTGTGTTTGCTTGATAACCACAGAAAACCATTTCTTTAGATCTAGGATCGCCTTTCCTACGTTGTGCCCTAGGCACCAGCACATAAGCACGACATCCAAAAACTCTTAGATGATCAATTTTTGGTTTTTTTCCCAAATAGCATAAAGTAAGGAGTGTTGCCTACTGTGCTATTGTACACTCTGTTAAAAGTATAATTCGCATACAGTGCAGCCTCAGTCCAAAAACGCTGTGGAAGTCCAGAATCAAACAGCAAAGCAGTAATGGCTTCCTGTAATGTTCGAAATTTTCTTTCGGCAACTGCATTCTCCTGTGGTGAATAGGGATTGGTAAGTCTATGAACTATACCTTTCCTTTTTAACCACGTCTCCAGCGTGTGGTTCACATATTCCCCACCACGATCTGATTGTATTTTACGCACCCTGGTGTCAAATTTACATTCGACTTCTTCAATCCAATCCATCAGGATGGAAGCTGCTTGTGATTTTTCTTTCAGAAAGAAAACCCAACTAGCCCTTGAAAAATCATCCACCAAAATTTGCATAAATCTCGCACCTCCAAGCGATTTGACTGGCATAGGGCCACACACGTCTGTGTGCACAAGTTCAAAGGGTTTCTTGCATACTCTATCAGATCTAGGATAGTTACATGTCTTAACCTTAGCATGTTTACAAGCACAACAATCCAGAAAATTTGGACAGGGTTTAATGTTACACTCCTCAGCTAAATCTGGCATCTTGCTTACATACTTAAAGCATATATGAGCTAACCTTCTGTGTAGTAGATGTGCACAACCTGTATGAGGAGCCTTATTTACACACTTAGCTTGCGCTTCACCTGTTGAACATCTACCTGCTGCTAACTGCTCTTCATCCAAAACAAAAAGCCCATCCTCACAGGGAATTTTAACTAGCTCCTTCCCCTCTTTCGAAATGGTGCACACATCATTTTCAAACTCAACCTTAAAACCACTTTTTACCAGGCATGACACACTCAAAAGTCCATTCTTCATTCCTGGAAGAACAAAAACAGGAAGGTTAGTTTGCAAACAATTAACATAAATTGTGCCTTTAAGGTTCATTTCTCGTTTACTATTGTCTGCTATAGTCACAGTTTTTGCAACTGGCAATGTCTTGCAGTTCATCAAGCTGCCACTAGATGTCGCTGGAACTAAACTGTGACTGGCTCCACTGTCAATTATCCACTTCAAGGTTTGTTGGCTCCTTTTAGGACTCTGTTGTGCTGCCATTGCAGATAGTCCCTTATCAGCACCTGCTCCCCCTCTGGATCGTTGATTCTTGTAGTTCTCACGTCGTCTTCCCCTGTAGCTCTGGAAACTGGCCTTGGACTGTTGAAATTCCTGTTGCTTTTCTGGACACTTTGCTATCAAATGAAACCTGCTGCCACATCGAAAACATGACTTGCTGGCCATAGCAGACACTTGTGAGGCTTCCTTACAGCTCTGCCTGCTAGTTCCCCCACACTCTATGGTGGCTCTATGGTGAATTCGCCTAAGAGCTTCCCAAATTTCAAATGCAGACCTTAAATTTTCCACATGAGGTAATTGGGAATCGTCTATCGATACCATCAACATGCATCTAGCTTTAGTGTCCATTTTATCATGTTCCCTGTTCTGAGCAGGTGCAGCAGCCTGTTGCTCTGCTGTGGCATCTGCTGCAACAGCCACAAATGGCTTTCGCCTCTGGACATAGTCAGCCCACACTTCTTTGGCTTCCAACCAGACTTGAGCCCTCTTAGACCACTGCACGTAATTAGCAGAGTTCAACTTTGTAAAGGGAACCTGGAAATTTTCCACTGCCATTCTTGGGGTCTGCTGCTACTCCCTCTGTGTGCCCTTGCTTCTCTTTCCCCTTGGGATTTGTTTTACTCACTTTTCAGACGCCTCCAGCCTCCTCTGAAGCCTTTTAAACTTTTTCCCCCGTCTCTTCACTAGCAACCTACCACCGTCCTCTGTTTTTATTAACAAAACAAAAACACAACGGGAGGTCAAGCTAGCCTTTTGCAGCTAATGAAGCTGTAAATCTTCACTTACGCAGCTCTCTCAACTTTCTGCAGCCTCTCAGTTCCTTTAAGAGCTGGATTTACGACCAAGCCGGTCTTCTCTCATCCGAAAGCTGCTTTCACTTTCTCTGCACACAATACAGCTGTAGAAACGTAGAAGGAGCCATAACCTAAGAGAGTTTGTATACTGGTCCAGTAAACGCTTCCACTGCGCAACCAGCAACAGTTCTCTTTGCAGAGTATTAATTAAGTCCTGTGCAGAGATTCTTGTTGCAGTACAAGCTTCAGAGTCTCAGCAGCAAAGAAATAACGACACAGGGAAGCCTGTCTTTCCAAAGACAGGTTTATTGCAGAAAGATAACAGAAACACCTCCGGAGCTTTCAGACATTTTTGCTTCACGCCCCACAGGCAGAGAAAACAAACACTCTTTATATACTGAGCAACTTAACAACTTAACGAGCTTGACTACTTAAAGTCACATGACATTGCTAACTTGCCAGCGTCTTAGGTTTCACACCCTAACATCTTGTTCTCATACAATTGAGAACCTCAAACCCACAATATTGTGCTCATGGTGGAGACATGCATGAGGGAGACATGCAAATGATCTATAGTAGATGGGGAATGTGGAGCTGATTATCAGATTATGTTCAGATTATCAAAAAGTGCTTTCATGAGTCAAGACAGGGACTAGCTCTGCACACCTGCAAACAGCCACTTTCCTTCCTTCGTGTGTGTGTGTGTGTGTGTGTGTGTGTGTGTATAAACCCAGGCAGCTTCCATTAACCATAGGTTCCCATTACATATGAAGCAGGAACAAAGCTATGGTTAATGACTTCCAAAATAAGCCAGAGTATAAAGTCTAGGTTCAAAGTTGTTTTATGAACCTTATCCTGGTTTGTTTGGCAGCTGTTAACCAGTTCCCAGGAAGGAGGAAAGAGACTGGGAGCACCCCTTCCCACAAGATGATTAAGTCCACAATCTAGCAGGGGCAATGTCCACCAATGGAGAGAGAGCATGAGTCAAGATGAAGCTTTGGTCTCATCTACTAACAGAATTCTGATGCTCTTAGCTACATAATTTATAACAAGGGTGGAAGGTGTACTTTCTGGGCATAGAGCGGAAACAGCTGCAATTGTGCTATGAAGTTTCTTCTGTTTACTTAAACCTTCAAGCACATGCTTGGGGACATGAGAGAGTGTCTGGTAGATCAACCAGAATGGCAGTTAGGACCAAAGTCCAGAGTCCCACAGCCTACCCCTACCCCCACCCCAAAGAAAGTGGCAGGCAAGAGGTGCAACACCAAACAGGTCTCACATCAAAACCTGAGCAAGCATGAACATATCTAGGCCCACCAGAGATTAAACTGGTCACAGCAGAATCCTTTTTTTGGGGGGGGGGTTAGGGTTAGTCAGGAAAGCTAGCTGAGCATGTATATGGTTATTGATGGTCATTTTATTTTACTTTTACTTTTAAAATATACCACACATTTCTACAACAAAATGATGCCTTTTCCTCAGTAAATGTGTATAAGCATCAGGGAAAGAGAAGCAAATTTCATTCCTGTGGTCCTGATGCACTGTGATCTCAGTGAGTTTAAAATATGAAATTGCACGTGCTCAGAGTATTTGGCAAACTGTTTTGTTTGCTTTTCTGCTGTAACTTATCAAGAATGTAGAAGGAATGTAGAAGGAACGGCAGGGGAGTGAGGGAGAAGAGAAATGCTAATTGTGTGCTTCACAATATTCATGGTTCCTTATAAGACAATTAAGTCCAGGTCGGAAATTTACCTAGCTGAATCACTTTGATCAGTGGGTCAGGTTACTGGATTGAAACCCTTTCATTTAACTAGAGGAATGGCAAAAGGTGATGGACATTTGCATAAAAATTGCACGTGCTAATCTGCATGCATAAATGCAAATTCAGAAATAATTACTATAATTGGAATAGAAATTCACCAGAGACAGGGAGAAATTGTGAGCGAGCGAACTGTTTGCCTGCCTGCTCAGTCTGCTGGCCAGGGGCTAACAGTTGATAGGCAAGTTCAGCAGCCACCCTGTCCCCTGCTTCTCAGGTTTCTTTAAACCAGATTTGGACCAGACAACCTTTCAAACAGAGGGCACTTTCAAATAGAGGGCTGTCCTCTGTAAAGCAAGACACATGCCGCCCTAAACAAGATGCCATCTGAAACTTGCAACATATGCATGCACCAGTGGAAATAAATTAAGAGAACATGCTCCCCCCAGGCCTTCAAAACAATTGCTTTAGAAGGTACATGCAAATTTATACAAATCTGATGAACCAATGAATCAGTCATGACCAATGTGATTAATGGGCTAAGATTTATTTCAGTGGGTGACAGCCTTAAAAGCTGCAAAATCCCCAATTAGCCCATGGCAAATAAAGAGACTCAGGACCCTTTACAGTTCATCGGAGAGGCCAGCAAAGTGCAAATCTAATTATTTCTCACAGGAAATGAATGCTGCAATGTAATAAACCCAAACACACTTTCCACCTCCAAGTTTTGCATCTATACTGCTGAATTAAATGCACCTTGCTTCTGGATTTCTCCCTGCGTCTCTTGAGCCAGGTTTCAGTCCTTCTGCACACAAACAACAATAACCATATGAACTGGGGGCCAAGTTAGTTTTCTCATGGTGACGGCCATTGCAAATGTACCATGTGGCCCTGTGTAATGATACACTGTGCAGGTGTGTTTCACCCTGGAGGGTTACAGCTGGATTCCGTTAAAACCCTACCCTCAATGGCGCTAGGTACCTTGCAAAAATTGGCTTTTAAATGCACAGCCCATCTGCTTTGGCAGAGTGCTGGCTGGTGCACCTGGGAGCTATTAGAAGTGACAGGCCAACAGGGGATGAAGACTGTTTCATTGTTATAAGGCAGTCATGCAGGGAATTCCCAAGTGGTAGGTCATGACCCACCAGCAGGTAGCATGAACTTTGTAAGTGGGTCACCAGGCCCCAGGTGTTGAGAGAGAAAGGATGTCACAGTGGAGCTTGGAGCGATACATGATACAGCTCTCCCCACAGAGTGCCAATGCCAAGGCATTCAAACTTCCAAAGGTTTGTTTTCCACTGCTGAATGGAGTTATTTCTGTTAAACTCTCCCATCATGCCCATGGACTTTTACTTCAGTGGCTTTTGTCTAAATGGATAAAATGTGGCTTATATTTCATTGGCTATCATTGTTTCAAGCTGTCATTTGGGAGCCTTCAGCCAGCATATCTGGAGAGACCCAGTTTCCATGAACTTTGCACCAGAAGAGTAAAATGCTAGAAGATAGATAAGGAGAGCAGGATGCAAACCCACTTCCTCTCCAAAACCATGGAAGGATGTATTCACTGAAGATAGGTTTGGATACTATCATGCTGTGACGTAGGAAACAGATCTGGATTGGCATATATCTGTTCTCAGAAGAGCCCGAGTGATTTTTCCTCTGTCTGCTCAGAAAGATCTATTGCAGTTCGACTCTTACCAACTTTGCATTGTTCATAAAAATGAACTGCCTGTCTTGGTCTGACCGCTCCCATCTTTGGGTCTAAAATTCTGTATCCTTTGCCTCTAGAAGCATATCCTACCCTAACTCCTGGTTCTACTCTGGAATCCAGTTTGTGCCTCTTCTCTTTGGGCACATAGGCATAGGCAATGCTGCCAAATACTTGTATGTGAGACAAGTTTGGTGTTCTCCCATGCCAAAGTTCAAAAGGTGTGTGTGTAGGCAGTCTGTTTTGGAGGTACAGTGCAGTGTGCACTGTGTCTCCCTACATGTGTTTGGGAAGATTTGCATCACTTAGCATGCATCTTGTCATTTGCATTAGAGAGCTAAACATCCTCTTTGCAACTGAGTTCTGTTGTGGGGTGTAAGGGTTTTTACCATTGAGTACACCATCATTGCCACTCATGAGAATTTTGGGTCTCCTCTGGAACTTACTACTCACAATGGCAAGATTTCACTTCTCTCTTAAAGAAGATATCTTGAGAAATCATGTAAAAAAAATTAGAATGTAATTATTTTTCCCTAGTGAGGGAACATTCAGTGGACGGTATATCAGTGTGAACAACATCAAGTACTCTGATGCTTCCCTGCTCTGTGCAGGGAAAAAGTTTAACACTTTTCTTGGTATTTCAATTCACACACATTTCTGTGATTGATGCTTCTTGAGTTACATTTACTCCTCTTGCAAGTTCCTTGTGTTGTAGATCCATAATGGTTTTGAGGTCTCCATGGCCAAGCCTTCTGTGTCTGTGTCATCCTTCTGGCAGAATTGGGCCACACATGCACTCTGAGGTTCTGAAAGATTAGTCTCATATACACCATTTGTTAGATGTGCTTCTACATACATTTCCCCCTCTTGGATCACTTGACACTTTCCATTCCTAAACTGTATGCCTAAAACTCTTCTGTCCAAAATGGACATGCTAAGCATATTGTAGATCAGTTGTGGAACATACAAAACATCCTTTACATGGTTCTCTCTCAGTTCATTGCTTACTTTGCCCTTTAAGGTTCCTGAACCTTCACCACATATTCTCATGGTTTTGCCATATGCAATTTGAATGTTGTCATTTACAGAGGGCTCAATATTACTAATGCCACCAAATAAATCTTTATCAAAACTCACTTGAAACAACAATCTGAATCAAACAACCATGTGTTTGATTTCTCAGCACTACTGGCTGGTGTAAGATTCATCTGTTGCAAAAAAAAAAAAATGCTCTCTTTGCTGTTTTTTTCTAGTTTGGTTGTTTGTTCTCAGAAGACGTCTGTGTTTTGGGGGCTCTACGGAACTTTGCCGCATGTTCCTCCTTGTTGCAATTAAAGCAAATAACTTTTCTATGTTGAGCCTTGACTCCCGCTTTTGACTGGGACACATAGCCTGCCTCATCATTATGTCTTGAACTCTTGACTGTAGATTGCTCTTGTCTCTCTACACATTCCAGTCTTAAATGTCCAATCACATAATCAAGTAGTATGTTTGTATGGTCATTCATCCCTGCATGTAATAAACAGTTCAAGCTTACATCATAGGGACCCCAGGAAATAACAGACTTTCTGATCCTAATTCATTATGTACTCTGACACTTCTAACTTTTCAATAATAGTTAGAAATTCTGACACATGATCATTGCAATCTTTATTAGATTCAATTTCAAATAAAATTAATCTCTTATGATGGTGAGATATGAATGTTTACTCTTGCATTTAACCGACTTTTCCAAACTACTGAGCACTTGAGTAGTTGTTTGACCTTCCTTGGTGTGAATCATCTGGGCATCTGTCAGATTATTCACAATATTAGATATGACTTCTTTGGTTTGTTCTACCCACAACTGTGCAGCTTCACCTTCACTGGGTTTATCTTTCTTAATGCAGTCCATAATTCCAAGCTTATCAAACTTTGCCCTCCATCTTCTGCTCCACTGCATGTAATTAGCTAACCATTTTCACAAAATTGGGGGAAATTCCTCAAAAAAATTAAAATTCAGGAAAAATTCAAAAATTCTGAAATATTGCAACACTTATAACCAAAAAGCAAAACAAAATTTGTAACTTTGCCTCAAAAATAAAGTAATTCCAAAATAGATTGCCTTTTGCCATTTATTTCACTGTTCTGCCAAAGGAATCGGGAGTTTTTCTATAACAATTGAACAAAAGTGTCATATAGTGGCCAAGAACTCAAAACATAAGTGGTTCTAAGAATAAGAAGTCAGCCATGACGTTTCCAGGAAGTAGTCAAGAAAAATATGTCCCTGGCGGGAGAAACTCTCTTGAGAAAAATCCACCAACGTCCACAAGAAAATAACAGGGAATTGTCCCTTTGGGGCACCATAACCTTTGTTGGATGGATTTAGATAAGTAGGAGAGGATATTTTATTTAGTAATTAGCCTTCCTTTTTCTCACTTGTGTGAGAATGCAAATCTCTATTTCAGCAGGGTTAAAATCACCATCTATGTGCGTTTTGTCTCTAGAAGCTATTAGGACAAGGTTGCATAACCTCCTAGAACAATTATGATATCCAATGATGCTTTAGGCAAACTTGGGTGATCTTCTCCCTGTTTTATGTTTCCCTATTAACAAAGTAATCACTCCCAAACTGTTCAGTAAACAAGAAAAATACAAGGTTTATTCACATCACAGTTTTGCCAGGGCTCAACACATACAGTGATGCAAACCAGGTAGGCAATAATAATTAAATGTTACAAATGCCCATATTTCACTTCAATAAAGAGATTGCTCTCTGGAGGAGAGTGAAGATACGTTTCCCCCCATCACAGGTAGGAAAAAGAGGGTGAGTGACAGGAAGTAAGAGGTAGCAATTAACCATTTGTCTTTTTCCCCATGACCAGGTTTAGGGGTATGACATCATAGAGTCCGAACTATATAGGTTCTGAAACCATTGTGCCATTGTCTCTGTAACTGTCTAGCAATCACACATTTGTGATCTTGGCTGCACATCCTCCCACAAGTTACAAATGACAAGCGGCATATGTGTGTTGTTGAAAGAGCCTGTGTCTGGTTTAATAACCTTTCCCATCAAGGGAACTACCTGGTTCTGCTACATCCAGCCTAGGCAAAAAGAAGGGATCAAACAGAAGATATTTCTTAGCTTCTGCCTGAAATTTACAGCCTGCCTCTCCTGTCTACGAAAACTTCATTCTGTTGCTGCAGCTTGCTGAATATTATTTATGAGCTCATAATAGTCATGTGACTTTGCCAACTCGTGTGACTTGCCAAATGTCAATCTAGCCATAAAACAAACAGAGAAAGTGATGTCCCTGCAGGCAGCTGAGAGTTTATAGTTAATGTAGAGGGTTACATTGGCACTTTGGCAAAGCGAGTCTGGTACTCAGTGCTCCCACCTAGCCCTAATGTTGTCTCTACCCTGCTCCACACCTGCACTGTCCTCATAAGTAGAAGGAGTCTGGTACTCAGTGCTCCCACCTAGCCCTAATGTTGTCTCTACCCTGCTCCACACCTGCACTGTCCTCATAAGTAGAAGGAGACAAGGAGACACTGTGCCACAGCACGACCTCACCACCCTGGGTGCTCCTGCTTGCGAAATTTAGCACCATCTAGCAAGAAAAAGCGAGGAGGAATAAAAGACTGTATAGGCAGAAGTTCATAACTGGGAATGCCAAATAAAAGTGCAACATACAGTGGAACCTTGGGTTGTGAACGTGATCTGTGCGGGAGGCAAGTTCACGACCTGCAGTGTTCGCAACCCGCAGTGCCATGTCTGCGCACGCACAGGTCATGACTCAGCGCTTCTGTGCATGCGCAAAGAGCGATTTAGTGTTTCTGCAGATGTGTGTGTGCTGAAACCCGGAAGGTTCGGAGCGGCGCGCAACCTGAAATCACTTAACCTGAAGTGTCTGTAACCCGAGGTACCACTGTATGGCATAAAAACCCTTTCTTCTTTCTGAGGAGTCAATTTCTTTGCATTCAGATTTGCAGAAAGTAAACAGCCTTTACTCTTGCTCTCCTTCTGAAGGCCAACCCCCCCAATCCATATTTATACTTCTTAACCATTACAGTGGTACCTCGGGTTACACACGCTTCAGGTTACAGACTCCGCTAACCCAGAAATAGTGCTTCAGGTTAAGAACTTTGCTTCAGGATGAGAACAGAAATCATGCTCTGGCGGCACGGAAGCAGCAGGATTAGCTAAAGTGGTGCTTCAGGTTAAGAACAGTTTCAGGTTAAGTACAGACCTCCAGAATGAATTAAGTACTTAACCTGAGGTACCACTGTATTAAATGATTCATCTGGGGACCTGTCTCTCTTGATACCTTCAAGCTTGCAGGCATGAGTCTAGCTGGCCACTCACAGCTCAAGCTCCTTGTTTGGAAGAGTTATA
This sequence comes from Podarcis melisellensis, assembly GCF_964234715.1. NCBI lineage: Eukaryota > Metazoa > Chordata > Lepidosauria > Squamata > Lacertidae > Podarcis > Podarcis melisellensis. Next base: position 86,080,454 of record NC_138528.1, read on the forward strand.
TGAAGCTGAAAGAGAGGAATCCATGGCTCATCTGAAAGTGACAGCTCCTCTGAGCATGAATCAAGCTGAAGTAACCCAAGCAGGAGGTGTCAGAATTATAGCTGAGGATGTTAAAGATGATTAACAACTGGTGAGTTATGACTGGCAGGACCTGTGCATTTGAGGAAAGGTTTATCTACAGAGCAACCCAAGCTTTGCCTGAAAGAAGGTGGAGGGGGGATACAGTGTCTGCAATGGAATGGTTCTCACTTTTCAGGGGCTTTGGCCAAAGCGTCCTAGTAATGTTGTAAAGGCACCAGTTCAAAGATGGCTCCTGCATTAATCAAAAAGTCTTCCACGAAGGAGCCATCAGCCCTCCCAGCCACCTGCTGCCTTCCTCCCCCTCTTCCCACAAATGCCCTCTCACCTTATCAGTGGAACATGAGTACATGTAGCACTTATGCCTCCTAATCTCATAATCATCGCTTGGGCCCCTGAATTTTCCATTGGCATCCATCGCTACTACCATTTAGTGTTTACATTATCTTATTACGTTATTTTATCCATACTTACTGCACATTCTTCCTGCGTTTCTAGCATTTAACAAAGCTTACGGTTTCAAACACTAACACGCCTTAATGGCTTCATTAAAGACAAAACAGTAAAACAACTGAGTTGCCTGAAGTCACTAGCAACCTTTTCAGAATCTAATTGTTACTCATTCACCTGGTCTTCTCCTCTTCTGCCTTCCCCTCAAGCAAACAAATTTCCAGGAAGCCCCTGGAAAGCAGGGGAGTGGCTGCTACTTCAATCCTAATACTACTCCAGGTAGAATTAGCTCTATAAGTACCAATATTAGTCTCAACACTATACTAGGAGGCATCTGTTTATAGATGACCACAAAGATCTACTAATATTGGGGGTTTTTTATGACTGCAGCTATTTAGCACAGTATTATTGGAAAAGAACTTCTAACTCAATTCTAGCAGCATGGTGGGACACACTACGGAACTATTATGAAGAAACCAGTGAAGCATCTTCGGGCACTAAGGAATACAAAGACCGAAGGCGATTATGAAATCATATGTTTATTCAATACAGTACACTGCAAAGGTCCATCTTGTCCCCTTGCCACCAGCTACCCATAGCTCATTCTGGGACAGCTTGTTAAGATGCAGAGTACAAGACAGTTAACTGGGATAATCAGCTCAAAACTACCATACAAACCTGCTTAATATTTGACTGTATCATTGACATTGTATATGTATGGAATGCATGTATGGAGGGTATATAGGGATTGTCCCCCCCCTCCCCCAAGTTTCTGAAAATACTTGCTCTTCCTCATGTAAGTTGAAAAGGCTACACATAAAGAGTGTCATTTATTTATTTATTTTATACTGCCCTTCATCAAAGATTCCCCACACCCGCTGTAGAGACTAGTATTCTACTCCTCATTCTAACACAGATTTTTACCACTTGTTTGTGTCTGTTGCAGCATGATATAAATAAGCAATTTTACTTAAGGGGTAGCTTGGTTGTCTACATGCATGAATACTGAAAATATCTGAAACAGGGTATCAGCTACAGTGGACAAGTGGCATGTGTGTGTTGTAGAAAGAGCCTGTGTGTGGTTTCTTAATTTTCTTCCCCATTGAGGGAGTTGCCTGGTTCTGCTACATCCAGCCTAGGCAAAGAGAAAGGAACAAAGAGAAGATATTTCTTAGCCTCTGCCTGAAATTTACAGCCTGCCTCTCCTGTCTGCGAAAACTTCATTCCCTGTCTGTTGCTGCAGCTTGCTGAATATTATTTATGAGCTCATAATAGTCATGTGACTTTGCCAACTCATGTGACTTGCCAAGTGTCAATCTAGCCATAAAACAGACCAGAGAATGTGATGTCCCCGCAGGCAGTGGAGAGCTCACAATTAATGTAGTAAGCTCCAATGTCATGTGGGGGATAGATAGGGAACAAGTTTATTGGCTGCCTCTAGCTGATCAGAATTCTTATTGTTGCACCTCTGTCTTGCCAGCATGGTGGAAATCCTGGCATGGATTTGTTAGAGAAGGTTCTCCTCTAGAACTGATATGAGTTTCTAGTCCCCACTCTACACCTTCCACTGAAACATTTCCTCACAATGCTTTCTCTCCTCCTTTGTGGTTTGCAGTGACCTAGAAGAGACTTAGGTGCACATTGCATGTAAAGAAACTTTGCATGGTGCAATTTAAATCAGCTTTCCCAGATGGACGCACCTTCTCAAGGTGACAAAAGCAATGGATTTTGTATGTGTTCCAAGCATGATGAAACTCAAGTATTTCTTTTAAAAAGCGCAAATGCCTTTTGCAATTTGCCCAGATTTGTTTGAAGAGAATAAACCAGGGGCCAGCAACCTTTTTCAGCTGTGGGCCAGTCCACCCTCCCTCAGACCTTGTGGGGGGCCGGACTATATTTTTTTTGGGGGGGGAATGAACAAATTCCTATGCCCCACAAATAACCCAGAGATGCATTTTAAATAAAAGGACACATTCTACTCATGTAAAAACATGCTGATTCCCAGACTGTCCGCGGGCTGGATTGAGAAGGCGATTGGGCCAGATCTGGCCCCCAGGCCTTAGGTTGCCTACCCCTGGAATAAACTGTACATTAGTGTCTGAGACAACTAAAATGCCAGTGAAGCAAAGAAAAGCAAACCCGATGAATTGCTGCCCCAGTATACATGGTGGTAGCTTCAACTCTGTTGCAACAGGAGGAGGAACAAATGGCAGAGGTCTCAATGTTTTGTTTGTTTAGTCGTTTAGTCGTGTCTGACTCTTCGTGACCCCATGGACCAGAGCACGCCAGGCACTCCTGTCTTCCACTGCCACTGAGGTCTCAATAGCCAAGCCTAAACCATGCATTCTTGAGATGTTACCTTTAAAGCTCCTGAGGCACATGAGGTGAAATGAGGCAGCTGCCTCTGATGGCAGAACCGGCTACTGCTGTGGCCACCTCCTCTGCCACCACACTTATGGGGGCTTGCACACACTCCTCAGAAGTCCCATTATGTTCAGTGTGGCTTATTCCCCCTCCCCTCCAACATGGAACCCACACATTTATGGAACTTAAGTTTTTTACCTGTGGCTTTTGTTTGTTTTACATAATACATTACTTCAGTTGAGCAGATTGTTTTATTGAGTCTTGTATGACCAGCTTTGTGACAATCTATGGTGAAAAGTGGCTTATAAATATTGGAAACACCCAATACTTTTCTTCTAGAAAAAAAGGTGCCAGTACTCACTATAAACTTGTTACAGTAATTGCCACACTTTTAACCAGTGCTCAATACTGTGTCAATACTGTGTAGTCTTGAGTACCCCCAGAAAAGAAGCACTGGAAATACTGAGTATAAAGGCCAGGTGTTTGGTCACTGCTGTTGGGTCAGCTGCAAAGATCTTGAGGCACCAGAAAGTACTTTCCAACAATGGCATTTTATTTAATCTCACCTCTTTATAAAGTTATGAGAAGAATGCAAAATTCCTCCAGTGTTTAAAAGGACATCAAGCGCTTTGCTCCATGCACTGGCCTCTCCTGGAACACCGCAAAGCCACTAGGTCTGGTGTTTCTGGCGATGACGCTTGAGCAAGTGGGTTTTTCATGGGGCAGAATGATTCATGCTTCAATAAATTATCTTTCAGCAAGATATAATTATGGTGAGTCACATAATCACAGTTTAATTGTGGCACCTCCCATCTCGCAGTCAAAACACTTAAGGGATCCAGAAGAATGGATGCTTGCTTCCCTGCAAATAAGGGAAAGATCAGGGGCACCAAATATATTTTCTGTTGCACTAGAAAATGTCTCCAACTCTGTGATCATTCCTCCTGCCCCTCCCCTCATTATTATTTTTTAAACCCCAAAACAATAAAGTCCAATGATAATGAAGTCCAAATCCTCTTAAAGTCAGAACAAAGAAACAGTATTTTGCACACTCCTGGCTGATACTTGCATTGGATGGATAGATCATTAAATGATTGGCTACGAAAGAGTCAGTAGAGAAAATGTGCAGCTGCTGGGGTTTGTCTGAGTTTTTGGTGCTGTAGTTCATTCAGAGGTCAGGAGTAAGACATGGTCAGACAGCACTTAATTTCTAAAAGCAGAGCTGCTGGAACCAAAGCTTGTCTGGCATTCATATCCATAACTGTAAGCCCTTGTTCCTAATCTCAGGTGTCTTTGAGAGTTGGTTGTGGCTGCTCACTTCACTCTGCACATGCTCTGAGGCAGCCTCCTCTCAGTCTACTTTACATGTACAGTTTTCCTGGCACTGAGATCTGTTTCCAGGCCCAATGTGGCATACCTGTTTGCTCCTCTTTCATACCCTCCAACATTCCTCAGATACAAGTAGGGACGTTTCTCACTCCCTCACAACTGGCCTCCTTGACCTCCTATTTTTGTGCCCCCCCCCTCGCAGACCATTTCCACCAACACTACACCAACAGGACACAGTAAACACATCCTCCACCGTCCTGAGAAAACCCCTTAATACCAATTGTATTATATTTTGATATTTGGTAGATTTATAAAATACAGACACACACACCAATAAATCAATTTTAGAAACGGGCAAGATTAGACATGGATGAACAAAGGTTTGTTTTTTTAAAAAAAAAATCAAGACTCCTTGTACTCATCTCCTCTCCAGGCTGCTCTATCCTCTCCCTGCCCCTCAGAGCTGGAGCATAATGCAGGGCTGGGCCCAAGGGAGGAGGCTGGCAGCGGCAGCCATGGAGAGGCCATGGAGAGACAACAGGAGGCCCCATTGCAGCTGCTGCCGCTGCTGCCACCACTGCTACTCAGAACAAGCACTGGCTCACCCTCCTCCGCAAGCTTGGCAGCAATGGCACTTGTGAGGGAAATAGGGACATTCCGGGCTCAAATCAGAAGCTGGGAGGGCTTCTGTAATTCCAGGACTGTCCCTAGAAAACAGAGACACTTGGAGCGTTTGCTCTTTAATTAATATGGAGTAAATGCAATCCCCTAGTTCGGCAGTTCTAATAACTCTTCTTCTACAGACACTGGAAATTGCTGGGGGGCTCAGCAGCAAACCACTTTAAACACTTTTTTTTTTTTGTTTCTGCAAATCAAAGCACAGGTGTAACTCCTGCTTTAATCACTATTTTCCTTCTTCTGGGCTGGCATCATCATCAAAACCAGCGTTGTATTAGGAAAATCACAGGCTCTAGGCTAGACTGCTGAGAAGGGCCCTTTTAACTGCTTCACTTTAAAAGGTAAAGGTAAAGGTACCCCTGCCCGTACGGGCCAGTCTTGCCAGACTCTGGGGTTGTGCGCCCATCTCACTCAAGAGGCCAGGGGCCAGCGCTGTCCGAAGACACTTCCGGGTCACGTGGCCAGCGTGACATCGCTGCTCTGGCGAGCCAGAGCTGCACACGGAAACACCGTTTACCTTCCCGCTGGTAAGCGGTCCCTATTTATCTACTTGCACCCAGGGGTGCTTTCGAACTGCTAGGTTGGCAGGCACTGGGACCGAGCAGCGGGAGCGCACCCCGCCGCGGGGATTCGAACCGCCGACCTTTCGATCGGCAAGTCCTAGGCGCTGAGGCTTTAACCCACAGCGCCACCCGCGTCCCATTTAGGACGCTTCACTTTAGGAGGAAATTAATAGACAGCACCAGTACCGTATTATGAAAGTAATGGGCCTTTGACCAGGGTCTTGTTAGCCTGTTTGATAATCTGGCCTGGGTCAAAACAGCTTCCATTCCCATCGCCAAAAAGAAAACAAACATACAAATCCAGTGCAGGGCCTAGCGCAGATATACTATCATCTGTTTTGCAGACCACCAGTGATATTGGGGCAACTAGAGTAGAATGTGAGAGCCTCTGCTCTAATTCAAATACAATCACAAAAATTAGAATTGCAGTCTTCACCCCACCCCCACAGCGTGCAAGGAGAATGCTACGTTGGTAGTTAAATAATGTTAAGGGTATCTAATCTGTACTAAGTCATCTTGAGCATGGACACGAAACCCTTGTAAACTCCTTTCTGTTTCCGAACTGCTGCTTTAGAGGAGGCAACCCTGTTCCTACAATTTAGGCCTCAGCAAGTGGCTTCACTCAAACAAAGCCAGGGAAACTGAATTGGAACAAATGTCAATCTGCAGGAAAACCTATTGATGTTTGTTCCAATTTAGCAGTAAACCATGGGTTTTCCTGGGGAATGCAGCAAGACTAAAGGAAAACCTCTCAGACCTATGCCTAGAAATCGTGGGACAACTAGAAGTGAGAGGGAGACCTTAGTCTCTAAAATTTAACACTCCACATATCACTGTAAAATGCCTCTTTTAAAGCCTGCAGCCATTGTAGCAGTGGCGGTGGGACAGAATCAATAGAACAATGTTTATTATTTATTAAATTTATTGCTCAAAGTGATTTACAATATATAAATAAACGCCTGCATTAAAACTGTCATAAAAGGGGGGGGGGATCTAAAGGAATATCCTATTTTTTAAAAGAAGGAATACTCTCTCTCTCTCTCTCTCTCTCTCATACACACACACACACAGTAGCTATATATGTGTATAGATAGGGCCAGTATCAGCACTTGACATCATTGGACAGCTGCCAGGGCCTCCATTTCTTCTTCATTGTTTTCTATATTTATACCCCACCTTCTTCCCTGATGGGACTCATCATGAATGCCTCTCCTGGGCCCCTAGTTAATATTTGTTCTGGTACTCTGGTCAGCATGGTCTTGTGACCATTTTAATTCCACTCAGTGCTCTAGAGTGGCATCAGGAACCAGAAGCTCTGTGCTGCTCACAGCACTGTTTCCCCACCCCCAGGAGAAGTGGTGGAGGAGGGGGCCCATCAGATGGTCCTTTGCCTAGGGCTCCCTTAAATCTGGAGCTGACCTGGTGTGTAGTCTAACTCCTTCTTTTTTAACAAGAGTAGGGAATATTCACAGCTTTAGCTGAATCAAATGTTTTTGTTTGTTTGCCTTACAGAATATCTCTGAAATTGGGTGGAAGTGGAAACAGCAACTGCTTCAAACCCACCCCAAGCCTCCATTTCCATTCCGTAGTAAGAGCAAAGAGGCTCCTCCCTCCTATAGCTGTTCTAGAGCATCTCTTCAAGAAGATCAGTCCTCTAAGAAGGCTTCTGTTTTTGAGCCTGAATTTATTAATGGACAGCTGGCCCATGCTCTGGCATTGGTTACAAACTATCAAATTTAGTGGATTACAGTATCAAATATCCCTTGAGTCCTGTGGCACTGTCTGTCTTTTGTTTTTTTAAAAAATGAAAACCTAATATCCTAAGGAGGGGTGCTATTGGGGAATAGATGGGGTTTCCTACAACAGGGCATATCAAATTTTACATTCCCTGATCCCTGGAAAGAATTCCTAGATTCCACCACAGGACTCCAGAAACTCCATCTATTCTTCTTTACCACCAAGCTTCCACCACCAAGCAACATTCCCTATCTTAGGCAAGATAGTGTGGCAGGAAAGTCTGGTATGGTGCCATGGAATGACCTCTCTGCCCACTGCAGTGTCATCATCACTCTGGTGGGAAGGGTGAGGGAATTACCTCTATCCTGATCATTGGCATACCAGCACCATGATGAGCATCTGGATCAAGCATCTTCTAGTGCGGAAGAAAATGGTCTGTATCCCAGAGAGGCTGGAAACAGGCCTATGACAGTGGTGGCCAAACTTGGCCCTCCTGCTGATTTTGGACTACAACTCCCATCATCCCTAGCTAACAGGACCACTGGCCAGGGATGTTGGGAATTGTAGTCCCAAAACAGCTGGAGGGCCAAGTTTGGCCACCACTGCATTAGGTCCTGAAGATTAACCACACCTGCTTAGAAATTTTGACTTCAGCTATCCTATAGCGCTGGGAAGACCTGCAGAATGCTTCAGTGTTAGAAATACCTTTGTGCTTCCACAGCAGAGTTTCTGGGGCCAAGCAGGACACATGTTTCATAAAAGATGGTTTTAGCAGGTGATCTGGGAAGAAATCCCTGCATTGCACTAGCCTGGCAAAAGCCTGTGTTAAGCTCATCTCAGTTGGATGCCACTCATCATCTTGCTGACACTCACCACTGACACAGGCCTGCATGAATTCCTGCTTCCTGATCAGGTAATTTGCAGCTGACATTTGACTTCTGCAGGTTAGGAATATATAGAACAGCATTTTTCCATATGCTGCTGCCCAGCTTTTTCTGCACAATGCACTCAGCTTGGATCAATTAATGGGAACAATAGCTTTCCTTCTTCTTTAAGCCTTCAAAATGATCTGAAAGTCATTCTGGGTGGGCCCTGGGAATAGGTTACAAGTTTGTTTGTTTGTTTGCTTGCTTGCTTGCTTCACAGCAACACTCTCCTCCCCCTTCTAAAAATATGACGGACACTTATGTATCACAAAAAAGTAAATAGCCACCAAAAATAGCTCTGCATAGGTTGATTCATATGTGTAGAAAGATCTGCCAGAATTCAAATGCAATACACCTAACCATACTGAAGAAGCCTGTCGCCAGGTGACTTATGGGCTTCCTCAGTCTGCTGCCCAGGTGCTAAATGTTAATGGGCAACATCAAGGCCCTGCTCTCTCTTCATAGAGTTCTTTATCTTTAAACTGAGCTGGGATGGGACAGCCTTCCCAAGAGAGGACTGTATTCTGACAGCCTTTCATCCTACCCCCGTGCTCCGCTCAATCCTGATTGTATCAGACTACCACTTACTACTTTTGCAGTCATCTGCTTGGTTTATTTCAATTGCAAAGCTTGGCTGTAGTATCCATGAAATGGGTGGGGTGTTGATGGAAATGCATGTAAAATAATGTCGTTAGCAAATTCATAAAAGAGCAGGCGAAGAAGAAAGAAAGAGAGAAAAGGAAAGAAAGAAAAAAGGCAGATGTCAACAAAGGGATTCCTTTAATCTCCCGTGTCACAAATTTATGTTCTATTCTTTTATGCATGAAAATAAAGATTAGCTTGTTCCAACAACACATTCTGAGATATCTGCCAAAAGACAATCATGCAGTTAATTAGGGAGCTTGAAGGGAAATGACTTCTAATTTAGTATCAACCCCACCACCGCTTGCTGGCTCACTGGTGGGTGGTACCTTTTGAAAACAGCTGGGTCAAAGCTGCCAGGTCCAAGGGAGGAAAGGTTTCTGTCCATTATCCATATCTATAGCAGTGATTTATTTCCATAGCTTTCCATTATGCAATAAACTGAGATGCTCCTCTTGGCTGAGATCAGCCTTGCCTCTAACTCCATGTTCATGTTCTATTTGCAGTAGTTTTATTTATGTGAGATAATATATATATATATATATATATGCTTTCGTAGATTTTCACGGGTACAGGAATGCAGGTTTTGGTGTCCTCGGGTGTCTTCCCGTGTAAAAGTTGGGGTGTCTAGGCGACGTTTCGACGAGGTCTCACTCGTCATCTTCAGGCTGGTGCTTTCGGCTTCTTGTTACTGGAACAGAGCAGGATCTCAGTGTTTGAGTTCCTATAAATACTGTTGAGGGGGTGTGGTGTATAGCCTCCAATGTTCTGGGCAGAGAGGAAGTTCCCAGGCTAGTGTGCCTTTTCTTCTTTTGTTCCTTAATTACTTGAGGGATATCTTGAGTGATTTCTTGAGTGATATCCTGAGTACCACTTAGGTGGGTCATTAGGTGTGGATTAGTTGCTAAAGTCTTTGTGTCTTGACCTCTTGAACTTTGTGAAGAGTTTTTCTGAGAAGATGGCTGTACTGCACTTAGTTGTGCTCTGGCTTGGCTTCGTGTATAGGGGCGAGCTGTGGTTTTGTGGCCTGTGTCAGCCAGATCTGTGTAGGGATTGCAGGGGGGTGCAGCATCCGGAGGTGCCACCATGGTTTGGCTACTGGATGGTGTCTGTAATTTATCTGTGGAGAGGGTCTGGGTTTGGGTCTGGTGTGGTTGATTGGTGATGGCGTTCTGTGTGCCTCTGGATCTGGTGTCAGTTTTTGTGGGGAGGGCTAATTTCCAGATGTCTGGCAAGCGGGATGTGTCGTCACGCTTGTTCATGTTGTGAGGGTGTTTCTCTATCTCGATGGCTTCCATGATTATTCTCTTGTGGTGATGTTCCATGTTAAAGAGCAATTTGGAATCTGCAAAATTAATTTCGTGTCCTGTTTCTTTCATGTGTTGGAAAAGAGAGGAAGTTTTTTCTTCTTTTTTGACGGCATTCTTGTGTTCTGCGATACGTGCATTTATTCGTCTGTTTGTGTCTCATTGGTCAGGTAATGCCCACCTTAAGCTGGACAGCCCCTGGGTCAATAGAGGGCTGACCCACCACTGTCTGCCTGCTTCAATGGTTGCTTGGAGCTTAAAGTGTCCCTTGACAAGTGGAATGAACTTTTGCACTGGGCAAAAAAGGACATGAAGGTTGGCAACATTAACCCCACTGTGTGGGAATCCCTAGCAGAAGACTGCTGTGCCTGGAGACAGGCAGGTTGTGCATCCATAACAGTGGCCAGAGGAGGAATGGCCACTAGGAGAAGAAATGCCATGGTGTATCTACAGCAGTACAAGCAGACGCCTTCACCTGCCACAGCTGTTACAAAACATGTCTCTCCCGTATCAGCCATAGCAGACATGGTAACCTTCCAACAATTTGACTTCTCCCCCAAAGGTGCACTTCTCCATTGTTTTCTGAGACAGATGGATGCCAACCATTAGCTTTGGACCTAGATGATCAATATTCACCATCCACACCAGCTCAGAAAACATGGATATCATGGATTATATTGGTGTGTTGCCATTTCCTTTTCTTATTATTTATTGCTTATTGGCTTTTTATATGGTATGATGCAATACTCTGCTACTGCACTCTTGGATTTTTTTAAAAAAAAATGCTTGAAGGCTGTTTTCCTGACTAAAACCTTGTTTTGGAGAAAGGGGTGGGCAGCTGGTGCCTTTTTGGAGTTCCTATCGGCATCTAGCTAAAGCAGCACAAAGTCAATGAGATTACTGCCAATAAGATTATATGTTATTTTCAGTATTTTAATGGTGGGATAGCAGCACTCACCTGACCTCCCAACAGCTGAGCCACTGCTGCTTACTAGGAAGGACAGGGGAGTGGTAAGGTGGCAGGTAGTTTGGTGCAGTGCAAATGCACTGCTAGAACCAACCTGACACTCCTACCAGTGCATTTGCACCGTGCCAACCTCTATGCCAACCTTCCTGCCACTTTGTCCCTCTACGTCCTGGTAAGCAGCAGTGATTCAGCTGTTGGGAGGTCAGGTGAGCCCGCCACCTTACCCCCTGTCTGCTACTGTTCATTATTTGATACAAACAAACTTTAGGAGTTTAACTTAAAGGCCAGTGCTTTGTTTTGCTACAATACACTTGGACAATGAGACTGCGAAAGTGCAGTACATCAATACACAACATGTATGCTCAATTGTCCCAGCAACAGGGATGCATTCTTTCCTGTTCTCATTCATTCTGATTGTCTTCATTTGCTATGTAGCCAGACTTGATTGATTATCCAGAGGTTTGGCATCTTAATGATGACCACATGATCCCTAACTGGCTAAGGTTCATGTCATCGACACAAGAAATAAGTTTTTAAAATGGCCCTGGTGGTTGTCAAATAGTTGTCAAGAAAGGCAAAAAAAGGCATAAAAATATGAATAAGAAGATTGGGGGGGGCATTTCCCCCCTCCTCTGATTTTACCCTGAATGTTCGCACATGTGAATATTCAGCACAGCCCAAGAAATTTGTGAGTTGCAGCATTTGGCACAAAGCATGTATATTTGCGTGGTATCTGAAAAGAAGACAACCGATTGCTTTGTCATACAATGCCTCCACGTCGGTGTCATGGTCTGCAATTGACCCGTTATTCCAGATGTGGTCAAGGGGGGCTTTTTACATTAGAGGTTATGAGCTCCCATTGCGGCGCATTGGCAAAAAGGGGTAATATGACCTACAGATGTATTAACAGGGGAGTGATGATTAGAAACAAATGGATGATTTTCTGCCTGCAATGCAGCATTGTTGAAATATTATTGGAATACTACACTGAAATGTTATGTCCCTGTACATTGCAAAGATTTTTTAGGGGAAAGGAAGAGGACGTTGGGGACAAGAAATACCCAAATCATAGAATCACAGTATTGTTGAGTTGAAAGGGACCATTAGGATCATCGAGTCCAACCCCCCTACAATGCAGGGAATCTCATGCTCTACCATCTGAGCTATCAAATGATGAAAAAGGGGAAAAAAATACAATGCAATATGTTTATTAAATGTTTAAATGTTATGTAAATTGGGTAGCACTTAACTGAAATTCAGCATTTGTACCACACCTCTGTAAAAGAAACTAGAGTTTCCTAGTATAGCTCTTAGACAGGAAAGAAGGCTTAGTTTGTGCATAGTGGGGTAGGGAGGCATTCTAAATCCAGGCTACAAGGGGTAAAAATTGTGCTATAAACCTATTAGCATGATTATGAACACATAACAGATAATTCCATTTCTTGACAAAACTCTGCAAAGCAATCATTTATTGTTTGGCAAAGGATCTTACAAATATTACCTAAAACAAGCAATGCACCATAAATTGTTTGTAACAACGGCATTAGCAGCAAACTTCCTTTCATAGTGGGATGCTTCTGATTAAATCTGATTAGAACTCCCTTTCTTCGCCAAATATAACTGTAGAGAAATTACATCACAATTAGTGCAACAATCAGCTCACGGTACTAATTTGGCTCAGGTACTGATATTTGGTTCAAAGGACACACCAGTCAGGCAGCTAGTGACTAAATGATACAAAAAGACATCCATATCCACCAAGGGATCCTTCAGATCTAGTAATGAAACAATGGTCTAGATTTCACGTGTTGTATGTAGGTGTGTAGTTTTAATAAAGTACAGACTTTGCTCAGAACCAGACATTGCCTTAAAAGATTTTATTTACTTATTTGCAACATCTTTAGATGTAGCTTCACTGCTGCATTCTGGTGGCTGCATTCTGCACTAGCTGCAGTTGCCAAAGGGTCTTCTTCTAGTGCAGCCCCACACAGAGTGCATAACAATAGTCTCCTTGAACTGCCAAACACCAAATCTGTTCTCCTATTCAGTACAGGTTGCCTGCCCAATTCCTGGATCCAGGAACCCCCCTCCATCCGTGCTTCCATCTTGTCAGGATTTAGTAATGTTTCTGAATGTTCCTGGAGAACCACAGGAGGGGAGAGTGCTCTTGGGCTCAAATCCTGCTTGCAGGCTCCCCCACAGGCATATGCTGGACTAGATGGGTGATTGGCCTGATCCAGCAGGCTCCCCTTATGTTCTTATGTCCCTGCCTCCCCACTGGCCACTCCTGGTCCAAAGAGTAAGCACTAGCCATATCTCTGAGGGGAGAGCACTTCAGAGCTGAAGCACCAAGATGAACAGCTGGTTATACACTGGTACCTAAGGTTACATATGCTTCAGGTTACAGACTCCACTAACCCAGAAATAATGTTTCAGGTTAAGAAATCGTCCTCTGGCGGCGCAGCAGCAGCAGGAGGCCCCATTAGCTAAAGTGGTGCTTCAGGTTAAGAACAGTTTCAGGTTAAGAACGGACCTCCAGAACGAATTAAGTACTTAACCTGAGGTACCACTGTAAATAATTTGAATGAATGAATGAATATAAGGTGAGTCTCCCCAATGCTGCCACGTGTTGAACATGTAACACCAGTTCTGAAGGGACTGCAATGGCTGCTTGTATTCTACTGAGCCCACTTCAAAATTAATATGAATATTTTAAACAATGGATGTGCCATCTCCCATCTTCAACCACAAATCCATCAACACACCATGGGCCACCTGAATGAAGCTCACAGACCATTGGTGGTCCAGTGGGTTTGGGAACGCCTGTACTTGTCAAATGAGAATGGAGGAATGTCACATGACCCCAAAAGAACTTTTGGAACAGCAAAGGAATGGAACAGGGGGGATTCAGCCAGACCCAATGACATCCTTCAAGAATAAGGAAGGTCTTACTTGGGATTAGCATTCCAAATTGCTAAAATAAGGAGCAGGGAAAAACAAAGGTGTCAATTTAGGTTTCTCTCAGTTTCTCGTTTTTCCAGTCTTCAGTTCAGTTCACCACATTTTGTCTTTAGTCTTCATTTTCAGAGAAGTCCTTATGAGAATCCATCAGCATTTTTGTGCAAATCTCTCCTAATATACCTATATTTTTTTGCATGCAATTTCCCCTCTATATAATGTGTTTTTGTATGTTTGCATCAATATATGCATTTTGCTACACATTTTGCCTAGTGTAAATCTGTAGAGAAAAGAATACACTCCACCAAGTGGTGGATACAGAAAGCTAAGAGAAAAACTAGTGTCCAAACCCAGCAAGCCACAATCAGTTGCATGTTGAATATAACTGCATGCTATGTTTCATTGGATTAAGTTAACAAATAAAAGGGTGCTTGGGTCACTTGTCACTCCTTGTCAGCTAACTCCCCCTACCCTCAGTTAAGAGGCTGATGCTGGCTCACTTCATCCATAAATGGCCTCTCAGGAGCAGAAGTCACCAATCTGGTCAGGGAGAAAGAAAAAAGACTTTCCATTTGTGAAGGAGAGGAGATTGAAGGGCTGAATGGGTTTCCTGCAGAATGATTCAGCTCGGGGATTACTAAGCCTCACTGGCTGAATAACTATGGGCTGAAATCACTATTGCTGAAATCCATTTAGGAGGGGAACCTCAGAGCTATCAGCAAATCCTATTGGCTTGGAGCTGCAGAGTCACAGAAGCCTCTCCACTGACACCTACTGGTGTTCCCTCTTGCAACACCCCCCCACTTCCTGCTGCAGCCCCTCTGATGCCACCTGCTGGTTGGAATTCTTGAAGGCTCTGCTCTCAAATTCTGGTTGCATCCCTCTCCACTGGCATAGCTGGACCTAGGGAGAAAATAAAATCTATTTTACTGCTCCCTATGTTGTTGATCTCTATAGTTGAATAAATATTGTTGCTTGCACATACCCTAGGAGTGGACATGTATTGTGGGAAGGCTGCTACTCAGACATTCAAACTGGAGTCCCAGGTTTCCTGGTGGGGGCTTGAGCCAGAACTTAACATTTAATAAGAATATCCCCCCAGACAGCCAACCTGGCCTTGAGTGCTGAACCAAGGGTTAGATAAGTAAATGTGCTTTTGTACTTGGCTGGAGAACTGCATTGCAAAATTCAGAGAAGTGCTAATTATGGATAGCTATGTTCGCATTTTGTTTCAGGCAGTGAAAATTAAGTAAGGTTGCCTTTAAATGTGAACTGAAACTAATTTCTCCCACATCCCTACCAGGGAGCCACAGGTGACTATAGAGAGCAGCTTGAAAAAGTTTGGAATTCCCAAGGCTAGTGGTCTCATCTACTGAATCATGAATGTTACCTTAGGGAAAAAATATATTTTCCTCAACAAATGCTTAAAGGCTCACTTTCATACAGAAGGTAACATCGGCCAAAAAGTGATACATGGGAGGTCCAGATGCAAAGAACAGATCCATTCCTTTCCCCAGCGTCAGCGCTCAGCATCAGACTTGTTTCTTCTTCTGGGAAATAACCTCTAGTGCTATTTTGAATAACAGTAGAGATTCGGCATTAGCTATGGACGCACAGACTTAAACTGATTTAACAATCATTCCTTCTTCCCAGGGAAACATGGGAATCTTAGTTCAGGGAGGAGAAGTTGGGCGTAGGATTAGTGAATCAGTGAATCAGTGAATCCATAGCACTTAAGGGACAACTCTCAGGATTTCATGGGGGAGCCATCAAAGGCTAACAGGGAAAAGAAATTAGACAAGATGCCATTTATACAATTAAGAACTGCATCAATAGTGTTTTTTTAAAAAGTAAATAGTAGGTGTGGGACCTGGGTGGGGCTGCAGTCCTATCTACATCATGCTCCCCCACACCTGCTATTTGCATAGAAAGAAAAGCTTCTAATTGTGCCAATGGAATCTTTTCATTTGATGCAAATGGGGGGGGGCAATCTGGTTCAGGCCCACAGTGGGAAGCAATGGGTTAAATCCCTGCCAACCTACATGCCAGAACTGGATCAGGGTTCTGAACCTGTTAGTTTAATAACAATAGCGATAATAATAATACCCCACCCAGCTGAGTTGCCCATCTTCCAACAAATATAAAAAGTAATAAATAATTCAATTGCTAATCGAGTTCCACCCTAAAAGCAATATACATTTGTATTCTAGATACGACTTGCCTGCCTGCCTGAATATATAAAACACGATAACTTGTTGAGGTGCTGCAGTTGAAGGTGATTACCTCTGTGTCACAGGGCATTTAAACAAGCAGCTTCTAGTTACAGTGTGCTCTCTCACTCTGTTTCTATCACACATATGTCACATTTTATACTGTCTGCAACAAATTAATGAGTAGAATGATAACTGACAGCAGGAGAGCGTGATAGAATGGTGGGTGGAGTCAGAGTAAGTGACAGGTGGAGAGCATCTTCTGAGAAAGGCATTTAGGGAGTCGTACAGTGTCAGAACAGCTGAGACAAGAAGTGAGATTAGACACAGGGAAAGGCTGATGGTTAGGATAGATGTTGCAGAGAAGACTCAGTTAGATTAGTTTATGTTACAGTTAGACCAATTTTTTTTCCATTCTTTACTAAATGGCATTTGGTTCGTTATTGTTGTGTGCTATAAGCTCAAAGGACCAGCTAAGTGACTAAGTTATATGCAGAGGCCAAGGCCTTTGAACATCTCCACACTACACTTGATCTTAGCCAAAAGGCCGAGAAGCGATAAGGCCTTTGAACATCTCAACAACCTTCCTTAGAATAGATTTCATGGTTTTGTACAACATAAAACCAATTTAACATAATAAAACAAAAAAGCGGCAGATAAAACTGAGGATGGTATTGAACTAAGTTTTACACAGATTAGCCCCACTGAAATTAATGAGCATAGCACCCAGACAAAACATTGATCAGTTAAGGCTGTAATCCTATAAACACTTATGGGATTTCTTAAGGAGTAACCCCTCCCCCAACAAAAACTTGACTGCTCCCTCTCTCAAGAAGGCATTAATAACCTAATAGGCCCACCTGGTCAATTTCATGTGACTAGATGTAATTAACCATCTGGAGAAATTTTGAGTACGACTCTACAGTGATACCTCTGGTTACGTACTTAATTCGTTCCGGAGGTCCGTTCTTAACCTGAAACTGTTCTTAACCTGAAGCACCACTTTAGCTAATGGGGCCTCCCACTGCTGCCGCCACCACGCGATTTCTGTTCTCATCCTGAAGCAAAGTTCTTAACCCGCGGTACTATTTGTGGGTTAGCGGAGTCTGTAACCTGAAGCATCTGTAACCTGAAGCGTATGTAACCTGAGGTACCACTGTACTTCAGGCCCAGTAGCATTCAATATTTTTATCAATGATTTATGGTAGGTAAAAGGGTGGTGGGAACTAATCTACAGATGGCACAAAAGTGGGAGGGTTAGCTAGCACCTAACAGTAATGAAATTCAAAAGGACCTTGACGGAAAACAAAATGAAACTCAACAAAAATAAATTGCATTTTATTTGGAGTTGGGGGTGGATATTAAATGCATAGATATCAAATGGGTGATACCTGGCTTGGCAGTAGAATATTTTTAAAAGATCTCAGGGTTGTAATTGATCACAAGCTAAACGTGAGCCCTTAATGTAGTGTAGCAGTAAAAAAAAGGTACATTTATTTATAGTTGCATCCATAGCACTATATTTTCCAAGTCACAGGAAGTAATCATTCCAACCTGATTCTGTGCTAGTCAGACCTCCTGTCCCAAGTTGTGTTGCACTGCAAGAAGATTGCAGGCAAATTATAGTGCGTGCAGAGGAAGGCAACCAAGAGAGCCACTGATATGGAAAGCAAGTCCTTTGACGAAAGTCGATAGAAATGGGTATGTTTAGCCTGGAGAAGAGAAGACTAAATGGAGTTGTAATATCACATTTTAATTACATGACTCTCCATCCAATAGAGAAGGCAAAATAATGTTCTCTACTGCCACTGGTGGTATAACTAGTTCATGCTACAAGATGAAGTTTAGGAGAAACATCTTGATGGTAAGTAGTTGGACAATGGAACTAATTGCCTAGTGCAACAGACACTCCTTTGTCAAAGGTATTCAAGCAGAAGCTGGTCAGTGAGAGACTGGGCAAAGATAGTTTAAAAAGACCTTTCGGCTTTATGATACTATGCCTGGAGGACTAATTGGATGGTATCTAAAGGATGGTTCTCTATGTACAGTATGGGAGCCTTTCACTACTGATGATGGCAGGCAGTTTTTAAACAACTACAAATGTTCTTTTGTAGGATTCCTGGTACTGACAGGGTCTGTCCTGGCCCATGGAGCCTCTTCCAGGTCTATAATTCTGTATTCTGAATAAATTTGGGAAACTTTTGATCATACAAATACATCTCCAGTTGGCTTTGTTGGTGTGTCACTTATTACTTTTATCTTCAAGGAACTGTTGATGTGTACATTTGGGTGTACATGTTGCCCTGTGAGTATAACTCCATGCTCTCTTTTTGTATACTTGCCAGAGATATCTGGTTGGGCACTATTGGGCATGGGCAGGGCTGGATTTAGGTTTGATGAGGCCCTAAGCTAATGAAGGTAATGGGGCCCTTTATATAGCAGGCGGGGCCCATTACTTACATCACAGGAGCCTACACAACACAAAATACTGTTGCTGGGTGTAGGTTTTATTTTTTTTATCTTATATTTTGGAAATGTACATCCAGTTTTTTCCTTTAATTTTTTTGGGGGGCCCCCAAGAGAGTCGAGCCCTAAACTATAGCTTGTTTAGCTTATATGTAAATCCAGCACTGAGCATGGGAGAACTGCAGATGGACTATTGATGTGACGTGGTAGGGGTTTTCTTATGCTAAAAATTAAATCAAGTTTCTGCTGTTATGTTGGAACTGAATCTAACCCAGCACACACATACAAGTGGATGGCAAGCACACAGACACAGGAAAGATCTGGAGAAAAGAAAACGCCCTGAGCTTTCCCCCAAAGGCTCAAGGAACTTTGCTTTGGACATGTCATGGATCCACTTACCATGCACAAGTAAGAAAAGAACAAACAGAGTCTTAGAAAAAAAGTACTCACAAACTCTTCCACTGGCACACCAGCAGGCTCAGTGTCATTCTGCCCAGCGGTGTTTGTTGTCAGATTCTGTTTCACTGGCTCCCGCCACCTTTTTCCTCCCTGCCCTCTGAAGCACATTTTCTTTTTCCCTGTGTTGTGCTGGAAGATTATATTCCTTGGTGGTTCAGAGTGACAAGGATGAGGAGGATGGCAAGATCAAAGGAGCCTCTCTGCTTTGAACAGATTATTCCTGGCCTCTGCTCAAGACCTGCAAGACCAATCCATCCATCTTACTCAAACAATGTTTCAAAATCTGGTCATCCAACTCCTTTGCAGGAGTTTCTTTCCTTTTAACTTTACATGGCACACAGCCTTCCTTGATTTCATCCTCTTAAAGTACAGCGTTTAATTCTCTGCTAATATGCATAAACACGTGCACAGCCCAGTCCCAAAGGAACTTCCTTTAAAGGGCAGTGGATAGCAGTTCTGCTGTGCCCAATGAACTCTGCACATAAGCAATGTGCTGATTGTAACTACAATGGCTGTTTTGGCATAGTTGCAACTAACCCACAAAACATTATGCTTGCTTGGTGATCATTAAAAAACAGTTTGTAGAATGGGCTCATTTGGTAGCCATCTCACATATAAGAATCCCTATATAAATCCAGCCCTGCTTTTGCTTCACAAGGAAAGATTCCAAGTTGAAATTAATTGTATTTATTTTATTTTATTAAATTTCTATCCTGCCCTTCTTCCCAAAGGACCACAGGGTGGCAAACAGCAAGTGATAAAACAATTAAAAAGTGATAAAACAATTAAAGTGTTTAAAACAATTCCAAATACAAAAAAAAAAAAACCCAGACTGGGAAAGATCTCCGTTTCAAAGGCTTGTCAAAAAAGGAAGGTGTTTGGTTAGCACCAAACAACAGAGACAGTGCCTATTTGAATTTCAAGGGGACGAAATGTCAGAGGGTAGGTGCAGCAATGCCAAAGGCCTGATTCCTACATTAAGTGGAACAGACCTCCTGATAAGATGGTACCTGCAGTAGGCACTCACCTGCAGATGCCAATGATCATATATAAGATAAGATTTTGTTGTTGTTGCTATCTTGGTCCAAAGCTGTATAGGGCTTTATGCACCCAAACCAGGACCTTGACCTTAGCTTAGTAGCTAATTGACAGCCAGTGCAATTCTGTCAACAGTGACATAACATATTGGTGATACCTTGCCCCAGTGAACAACCAAGCTTCCATGTTTGATAGAAGGCATGAAAATGTATAATTGTTGATCTGTAAAGAAACTAAAGGTAGTAGACCAGCTGCATGCATGGTGAACCTACATCATATGCCCCATACAATTAATAGATTAGCCTTTACTGCCCTCATTATAGGGTAGCATGGGGAGAGAAAAGGGGTTCATAGGGTAAAGCATATCAGATACATCTAGAAGACAATGCTGGGGACTCTGTAGCTTTCCAGATGCAGTTGGACTCCAATTCCCATCCATCTCAACCAGCATGGCCGATAGACTGTGATGATGTAAGAGGGAGTCCAACAACATCTGGAGGGCCACAGATTTCCTGTGACATGACAATGAGTCAAATTAAAGCCAGATGTTGCAAATCAGTTGTCATTGCTATAGACTACAAGAGAAGGTAAAAACAAACAAACTCAGGATTGGCAGTAAATGAACACAGAAGAAAATTCCTTCTTATCAGCAAAGTGAAAGCAATAGCCACTTGGCTCACCTCATTTCACCACCATTTTCCAGCTAAATATTGTTAGCTGAATGTTCTTAGCTCTTGAGCACATGTTCTTTTACCCAGATCAGCCATCTCCAATTATGTCTATTCTGATTTCTCAGAGGAGGGGCAGCAATCACTTCCAGACCCTCACAAGCTGCTACTGCAGCACCAGATTAAAATTCACCATTCCACATATTTCAGCATAGAATTAAAAGCAAAAAGACACAGTTCTTTGGAAAACAACATTTTTTGTCCCTTCCAACACTTCCTTCCTCTCTTAGTTAGAAACCATATTCTGGCTAATTTCTTCTTAATCAATAGCATACAAACCTTTCCCTCTTTTTTCTCATGATTTACTGGAGCCACCACAAGAATATGAGGTCTAGAGATGGTAAACATTCAGCCTTTCTGACATTGCTGAAATACAGCTCCCATCATTCCTGACCACTGTCCATGCTGGCTGAGGCTGATGAGAATTAAAGTCCAACAACAAAATTCATCTTTTTTTAGTCCTAGAAAAATAGCACTGGGTATTGCCAGGGAGCTTGAAAGCATGTCTGGCTTCTTCCAGCTCCCTGCAGATAGATTCTAAATCATCATTCTAAATCTATGATTCTAAATTATCGAATAATGAAGTTGGAAGAGATACTGAGGGTCATCTAGTTCAATACCTTGTAATGCAAGAAAGTGGCAAGTCAAACATTTCCCCCCTATAGACCACATGGAAGCTTTTCCAGATTTATTTGACAGCATTGTTCCCCCAAGATGGGGCTATTCAGAGAGACCATCTTCTGAAGAACACTGAGGGGGCTTGGTATGATGTTGGATGCAAAGTTGTGCAATGTCTTGATGTTGCTCCACATTTGGCTTTGACAATGGTGGCAGTCCCCTTAAAAAAACACAAAAAACCATTGAGGAGGCCCAAAGTGCCTTGGTCCCCTGCAACTGGCACCTATGGGGCTGCTGGTACCTCACAGAGGTGTGATGGTATTGGAGCTGATGGAGGTCCAGTCTTAGACAGCTAACTATTTGAAGGATGGATTCTGGATGAGACACCATTGAATAACAGAGGATAGTCATTCACCCTCAAGGATGAGGGCAGGCACATGGTTCTGCTTACAGTTTTAAGTTGAAAGTTGTGTATTTCTCACTTTCCGTTCCCTAGCTTTCAAAGATTTAATTTGGGAGTTTCTTTCATTGCTGAGAACGTGGAAATACTTTCCAAACTCTAGTCATCATTAAGAGTATTTTAAAACTTATTTTATTTTAAGTAATGCAAACACTGTCTCATTAACAGAGCAAAATAAAAGTCTGTTGTGAAGTATTTGCCCCTAGAGGTCCAGGAAATCTATTGCAGATTTGACTAGTCTCTCTAACATTTTCTGACATTTAAAAGAAAACAGAAAGCAGCCTCATGCCAGATGAAAGTGAGCAAAGGGAGCCAGTTGACATTCATGTCCAGTTGGATGAAGATAGGCTACACAGATTCCTTCCATTTTACACATGGTTAGTCATGAAATTGTATGGGGGGATGGGACACACACACACACACACAATAGCTTCATTATAACAACTAAAAGCAAGCCTTTGGAATACTAAGTGGCAATAGAGAAATGCCCAAATACCACATACCATATCCTTAAAGTTATAAGGGCCAGCCTAAAGTATAATCCCTCAAAATCTAACATGGAGTGGCGTTCCAAAGTTTACAGCCTACAGAATGACTAAATACTAGGGAAGACTCCTTTTACTTCACAGCCAGAATGGAATCATTGAAAGAGTTGCTACAATGCAGGATAAGAGAGGCTTTCTCAGTGCACTTACTATCTCCCTCATCACTCTCTCTAGATCAATTTTATATTTAGGAGTTCTTAATTTGTAATTGCACATTCTTGATTTGGGACTTATTAAATGATCATTCATTCAGAAGCAAGACTGCACCGCCTTCAGTTTTATTTATTCTTACTTGGTTCAAAGACTGGCAAATTCTGACCATCTCCTGAATGGCATTTTGCTCTTCTGGAGTGAACATAAGGGAGGAAAGGGCAAAAATTGACCAGCCCTCTTGTGGTTCATCATTTTCCCCAAACCATTTTTTCCCTGGAGAATGTTCAAAGCGTGGGGTGAGGGTCAGCTGATTACAAGGTAAGCTGCAGGGTGTCTGACCATCAGTCAGACAGTCCTTACCGTTGTATTTATTGTAATTGGTTAATAATATTTCTGTTGTGTTTGTAAATAGCTTTGAGTTATTTTTTTTAGGAGTAGAGCATCTAATAATAAATAAATAAATTCAACCATTGGTTCAAGGCCATCATTGAATTCAACATTCTACAGAAGTTATTTTAACTTTTGTTGTTGTTGTTTGTTTTTAAAAAACCTCTCCTTCTAAAACATACTTAGCATAGAGCTGGCCTCTGCTAAAGGAAAGTCAACGTTATAGTGTGCCCCATCAAGGCATGTGCTGGCATTAGAACATCACATTACAGTGGTACCTTGGGTTACATACGCTTCTGGTTACAGACTCCGCTAACCCAGAAATGGTATCTCAGGTTAAGAACTTTGAACAGAAATTGTGCGGCAGCGGCGTAGCGGCAGCGGGAGGCCCCATTAGCTAAAATGGTACCTCAGGTTAAGAACAATTTCAGGTTATGAATGGACCTCCAGAACGAATTAAGTTCTTAACCTGATGTACCACTGTACTTGGTTTCCTCCACTTGGATATGTCTTCTTCTTCTTCTTCTTCTTCTTCTTCTTCTTCTTCTTCTTCTTCTTCTTCTTCTTCTTCTTCTTCTTCTTCTTCTTCTTGTTGTTAACGTATATCCCACCCTTTTACCTGACAGGAACTCAAGGTGTCTGACACATAAAATAAGAGAATAAAGTCTCTTCTTAGAATCCTCTGTTTCAGGATTCTAACTCAACTTAGAATCTCTCTGTGCTTTGCTATTCACCAAAGCTGGATTTAGCCACCCCACCCTCACAACCTCTGGGACTCTTCTTCAAATGCTTATGTGATGTTAAGACACCCTTTTGGTTTTCAGTGCTGTGTTCAAAGGCTGCTGGAACTAGATGAAAACAATATTAGATGGAAGGTCATGATACCACATCCTGTGATGAGGGAGAGATTTGCTCAGTTCACATTTAAGTCTCCCTCCCTGAATGAATAAGCAAACTGAAACACAGCTATCCTTCAAAATTCAAACTTCCCCACTTTTTGAAATGCAGGTCTCTAACAAAAGAATGTGCACAAAAATGTATATATTAATTAAAATCATGTACAAAAACTACGTTATGTTTGGGAAATCGAACGTATGTTCTGCAAAATTGCATTAAACCTGCTTATATGCATGAAAATTCATAAGAAATTTTGTATGAGCGTCTTAAAGAAAAAAAGTCAAATTGATATGGAGAGGAAGTGTCCATTCATTTGTAACCATCATTGGATTACTGCAGTGCACTCTTTGTGGGGCTACCCTTGAGGCTGGTCCAGAGGCTGCAGTTGGTGCAGAGACCTTGACTAAGTTGCTTGCATAGGCTAACTACTGCCAGCATAAAACACATTTCTTGTGGGATTTGCACTGACTTCCAGTCTGTTACTGGGCCCAATTTAATATGTTGGTGTTAGCATATCAGGTCCTATCTATCTCAGGACCAGGTTACTTGAGAGACGGATTTATCCTTTCTATATCCAGTAGGTCACTGCAACAGAGCTTTTCCTTCAGAGCAGAGCTTCCAATCAGAAGCTTGCTCCAAAGCAGCATAGAACAGAGCTTTTAGTGTGGCTGCCCCTGTTCTGTGGAACGGCTTTCCTATTGAGATATGACAAGTGACCACTATCTGCCCTTTCTGGAAACAACAAAAGACATTGCTGTTCCATCAAGCTTTCCCAACTGGATAAATAGGTCTCTTCCATTGGCATTTGTACACTTCGTGTGGTTTTTAATTTTACATTACTATTTTAAATGATTTTAATTGTTTTTATTGATTTTTGTACATTGCCTTGAAATGATCTGTTGAAGGCAATTAATAATAAATAACCAAACTGAAATAAAGGTCAAAAATCTAGAGAAACCAAACCAAACAAATGTGTGTGTGTGTATACACATATATACACACACACATATATATACACATATAAGTATCCCATCTTAAATGCCCTTTTTTCAGTGTCCTTTTAACTACAAAGTTTGTTGGTGATAATAAGGACAGATTACCATGAACAGAAAGCAAAGATGGTGCCGGTGTAATCTGCCACACTGTATAGAGTTTCATAATTCAGTTCATCATCTCAATCAGGCTATTGCTGTTTAAATAACCCCACAATTAGGAAGAGGGTCACGGCTTCTCTGTAACATAATAAGTGAATAGCACCATTTGCTGGAGCCCTGGGGAATTTTAAAGGAGTCCTGCATAGAGAATTGGATGGACTTCTCTATTTTCAGTGGGGGCAGAGGTGACTATGAGACAAGTGTGCAGGAAAACACTAGGGCTTTCTCTGAAATTCACACATCTTATATACAGGCTTGGCTTTTTCTACATTTCAAAGACTAGCAGTTTCTTTAAACATTGTCTAGGACCTTCCCTTTATTTTATTTATTTATTAAAAAACCTGAAACTAGGGGAATTAAAGCAACCCAAAAGAAAACCCTTCCCAAGGTTTTATCCACGGAGTCGATCCTGCTTCCCCCCTAGATGTTTATCTCTGAAGATAAACAGAATGGGGGACCACAATGCCACTTTTCTTAAGGCCCACCTAATAGTTCCCATGCATTACTTTATACATTGTTTCTCTGTATATTTATCCCTTCCTCCTCCCACAGCAACCCTGTCATCATCCTATACTCCCCTCAGCGTTAATCATTTGCAGCAAGGTTTTCACTCTCTCTTTCTTTGTCTCTGTTTTTGTCTGGCTTCCGGGACCCGTTTTCCAATATAAATAATCTCTGCTAGCATTTGGGTTGGTATAGCCCAAAGATGCTGAGAGACAATGGGAAAACTACTTCCAAATTTGTCATTCAAAAGACGTCTAATCTGCTGGTGCCCAACAAATAAGTATACAGGGACGAGGTGGCATTTCAGATGCCTCATAAAGTTGCAAAGGTGGAGCCCTCCTCAGGCATTCTGTATTCGGGTTCACTTAACACTGCAGGGATGAACACACCAACTTCATTCCCCCAGTGGCTGTTCCAGTAGCCCTCCATACATTGGTGGGTGGTTGTCTAGAGTAAGGAGACTCCGGTATCTGTGGCGGCTTCCACACATTTTGGAACTCTATTGAGGGTTCTCAAATGTGCAAGGATCTCCATAAGTACAGGAGGCCCCACATTTCAGAAGATTGCTCTCCAGTTCATAGAGTGCATATGGGGAGCCTTTGGTGCTCCAAATGTTGCTGTACTACATTTCCCATCAGCTCCAGCAAGCATGGCCAGTGATCAAAGATGATGAGAGTTGTAGCTCAGGAACCTCTGGTGGACCAAATGTCCCCCACAACTGTCAAAGAGGACTATGAAAACAGTGAGCTACCCCTCCCCTAAAACTCACCCTCATGTCCCTGCCTGCCATGTGCTAAGTTAACCATAATACAGAACTTCTGAAAAGGAGATAACATGAGATGTCCCAGGGGTTAATAAGCTCAAATGAAAACACACACATGCACAACAGCTCCCATGATTCTGAGGACCTCTATAGCAGTGATCAACCAGCAATTCAAGTAAAAAGAAGTTCCACACAAGTCACTCACCGATTGTGGACTGGTCGATGGAAAAGGTGGCACCACTTGCTTCTGTTCTTGGTTCTTTTAGTGCTGCTCAGGAATTGCTTAGTTCAGTTGGAAGTGGAATTAAAATAGTGGTTCCATATGGTATGTAACATAGTAACATATGATGAGACCAGAAGAACATCACATGACAACAAACCCTAACTACAGTTGTACCTCTGGTTACATACTTAATTCATTCCAGAGGTCCGTTCTTAACCTGAAACTGTTCTTCACCTGAAGCACCACTAATGGACCTGAAGCTAATGGGGCCTCCTGCTGCTGCCGTGCCGCCGCCGCGCGATTTCTGTTCTCATCCTGAAGCAAAGTTCTTAACCTGAGGTACTATTTCTGGGTTAGCGGAGTCTGTAACCTGAAGCGTCTGTAACCCGAGGTACCACTGTATTGGATTCTTTTACCCTATCTTTTGGTGCCTGCCAAACAGCGTGTCATGCTTATGATGATGTTTTATTCTCTTGTTAGTTATGCTGTTTTAAATGTGCTTTTTATATTTGACTTCACTTAGCATTTTTTTTTAAATGTCTAAATTGCTTGTTAACTTTGTTTGTGGAGTGTGTATTCTGTAGTTGACCTCCTTTGTAATGTTTTATTTTGGAATCTTTGGGATAATATTTTAGTTTTTAAAAATTATTTTAGTTAATTATGTTGCTTTGACTGTATATATTTGACTTTCTTCAGATTTTTTGATTTATGTTTTGTTGATGTTTTGATGTGCTGTAAACCACTTTGAGATTTTTCTTTAAAATATGAAGTGGTATAGAAATGAAATGAAAAGAGAAGAAGAAGAAGAAGAAGAAGAAGAAGAAGAAGAAGAAGAAGAAGAAGAAGAAGAAGAAGAAATTATATTGCATTTACCTTCCCTTTGGCCTAGGTTCTTCTGTAAGGGTTACTAAGAAGAAAGTGCTTCAAACTTTTATTAGAAGCCTCTTCCTTGTAGTTTCTGCCTCTTAATTGCTTCTTGTTCAACATGTCTCTGACATTGCTGAAAAACTGCCCCTTAATTAGTCCATTTCTATTGCCAGGTGGTGGGAAGGAGAACTCTAATTGGGTTTTTTGTTGTTGTGGCAATTTTTTCTTTGCTTTCTTTCACTGGGAAATAGTTCCATATTTCACTTTTAAAATGAGGAGAAAATGGTTTAAATTAAGCCAGCAGTGAAAGTAAGGAAATAAGAGCTGATTAATTATGTGGCAATTTGTCAGCAATTGATCAACAATGCCATAGACCTTGTGAACAGCAAGCAATTAGAGGTGAAGAAAGCTATTCTTTCCAGAGCAGGAAGCTTCTAATTAAAGAAACAGAAGCCCCGAGAAGCCTCAATAGCATTTTGCCTGTCTACATTGTGCAGCATTGTGATTTAACAGCATAATTAATTTTTAAAATGCTGCATACCAGATCTGAAAATGATGGGTGAACAAAACAGGTAAAATGGACATGCAGCAAGTTGGTAGAAGGAAGGATCAAACAAATATAACAGGTTGGCCTATGTAACACTGTCTTGATTCGTCATGCTCACCAAAACCCCTGAACATAAGTGTTGGAAGTTCACATGTATAGAATATACATATGAAAGACCAGCAGGTTGTCATTTGATGACAAGTGAGCCTTCTCAGTGATAGTACTTCTGGAATGTCCTTCTTTGGGTAATTCATGTGGTGGAGAGAATAATGACTTTTAAATGCCTCTTTAAAATATATCTGTCTTCCCTAATTTTCCTAGAACTTGCCTCTTTATTTTTGTTTTGGTTTTGTGCACTGCTCAGTTCAATTTATGGTATACAGTTTTGTTTTGCTTTTATCAAGTCCACAGGAAATTTTGTTGAATGCTGTTGTTTACAATTCTTTTTGCTTTTGCACAGTACTTCAATGACTATCGGCATTTGCATGCCTGCCACTTTGCACTGTTTTTTAGCTCAAACATTTCGGGCAATCTCATGGCCAAATAAAAGCACAGGTTTTGGCTCCAGCCAGAAAATTCTGCAGTGTCTCTAATCTATTTTGTTATGATATCCCCAAATCCAGCAGGCACCAGCCAGAATAGTCTTTAAACCTAAACTGCACATTCTTTACAAAATTATTATTTTTTCTTTTCTGCAGATGGCCCTGAAGTTTCCTGTCTCCCATTTAGGACGTGGTACATTCCTGCAGTGTTCAAATCAAGTTTTGTTTCCAACTGAGAACTGGCCTTCAGCTGATAGATATTTTGTTTCATTTAAGAGGCTGAGATTCCTAACCACAGTGACCACCATCACTCTCCTCCACCTCTTCATCTGCCTCTGGTAGTTTATAGGAATAAGAATTATGCTCTGCTGCACAGGTCAAACAGCATTTGATTGCAATCATGCATCTTTTACCAATCTGATCATTCCCACCCTATTCCCTTGGTTAACACAAATAGTGCCATGTGGTGTTAAGTGGGGTAAGGAAGAAGTTTTTTTAGCTCAAAGGAGTGCTGGGCAAGAAAAAGTTAGCACATATTACTTAAATATATGAGGAATCAAAAAGCCATAAGATGTTGTCTTATGCTCTGCCAGATCAATGTAGTGTCGCCATTTATGCATTGCCCCCCGCCAAGGTAAAGCATCACCAGAAAAAAGAAGGCAAATGAAAGTGAGTACATACTTGCATAGTATTGGCAAATGCTAATCTTGATTTATAGATGCAAATCCAGAAATAATCACTGAAATGTACTGAAATGCAACATATCTCACCATAGTGGTGGAGATGGTGCCCCAGGTTAACTGTTTGCCTGCTTAGTCAGCTGTTCAGGTACTAACTGTTATTGAGGGGCAACTTCAAGGCTCCTGCTGCTCACCCTTCTTATCTTTAAACAGTCCTTGGAAAGGACTACCCTGCAAACAAATGAATCTTTCAAATACAGCAGGGATGGGGAACCTGTTGCCTTCCAGAAGTTCTTAGACTCTGAAGTTCTTGGAGTCACCCATCATCCCTGACCATTGGGAATGCTGGCTGGGGCTGATGGAAGTTGGAGTCCAACAATACCATCATTGACCATTGACCATACTGGCTGGGACTGATGGAAACTAGAGTTGAACAACATCTGGAGGTACTCTATCTGTGGTTTACAGTGTAGGGAAAGACAGAGAAGTGCTTGTTTGTGTCTCCTTCAATTGCTGGGGAAGAAGGGGACTAGAGGAGCACAAAGGCCATACAGATTTGTAAGCCTTTCCATGCATGAGAACACAGCTGTTGTGAGAAACTGTTGAGCGTAGGAGAAAGCAGAACCCACATACTAGAATCTGCTCCTCGCAAGTAATGGCAAAAGTCTTCTTTAAGCCCTTATATCATGGATTCCAAATGTTGCAATGCTCTTTCCCCTTTAAATTGAATTCTATTTCTCATACCTATGGGAAAAGATTTGGCAATATATCTCTGACATCATTCCCTTATGAACTGGAAAACAAGAGAAACCATGGTAAACATCCACGTGATTTGAAAAACAATTTGTTGACTGGGGAAACTTTTGACACATTTTTGGAATATACTAGGCATTGTTCTTCTTCTTGCCCTTTCCTAAGCCATCTTCTTGCAGCAACCCAGTCCTTGAATCCTTGTCCCAAATGGGTTCTCCCCAGCATTACCCTTTAGTCCTGCTCTACAAAGCTATAGCTTAAATAAAAACCATGTTTGCTGCTTTAAAAGCCAAATTCCTATGAACTTGGAAGGAGTTGGGCCCGACATGAAACTGAAGAAGCAAATGGTACAACAAAACTTTTCACAAGCTTTGGAAATAAGCAGAAGAATCTTGCAGCTATGAGCGCCTCTCTTCTTTGAAATGAAGGAAAGAGAATATGATACTTCAAACACATGGTTGCTTTTTGAAGAGATTCTCAAGCTGCTCAATACAGGCCAGAAAGACAATTGAAAATAATAATTTGTACATATAAAGCAGGTGTCGGGAAACTCTGGCCCTCCAGATGTTGCCATTGGTCATGCTTGTTAGGGCTGAAGGGATAGGCCTTCAAATGGACACTGTAGTCATATTCGGTCAGTAACAGAATATGCAGAAATTTTCTACCATTGCACTCAGGCCATCTTATCAAATGCTTCATTTCTTTCAGTTCCTCTATAGACTAGGAAGACAACAATTTATGAAGCAAAGGCAACAGAGTATTTTATTGAAGTCTTATCCTGGGCAAATCTGAGTGGATTTCTCCATTTCATTTTGCTGTTTTTCTGTAGGCTTGCCATGCCTGCAGTCCACTTTGCCTGCTCTTATGGCTTAACTTGGGGAATTTCAGAACAGGGGCATGTGCCATTTACCACAGTTTTCAGTCTATGTCTCTTTTCATACAGGCTACCGATGACATCAGTGCATAGGCATGTTAATCATATCAAAGCAAAAAGGGAATATTGACATGATTACACAATTGCATCTCAAAAAACCCATTTTTGCTCTGTTATTTAATCAGTGCATGTGTTCTCTGTTGTGCATTGGTAACCTGTTGAAAAAGGGAACTGAGTACTATAGAGAAGTGTGCACGTACAGCAGTCTAAGCAAGGTTCATAAATGGAAAAAAGGAAGAATGGCAGATTGGTAATACAGCAGCACTGCTCTAGAAACAAGATCAGGTAATAAAAAATAGCAAAATCCAGAGACAATGTCATATGCATCCCTAATATATATGATGAACAGTAAACCACAAGTGAAAACACATGTGGAAAAGCATCCAAAAATGAAAATACATCAAACAATTGAGAAAGGAGGGCATCATGGAAGCACACATGAAACAGAACAGCCACTGGATTTTTCCATGGTAGGGACCGGCTAAACAGAAGTGATGATGATGGAATTTCTCCTGTGGATTTTCCACATGACTAAAGTGGGAGAAAATACAATATGAATGGCCTACAGTATCACTATACATAAGAAGTTAAGGAGAGCCCAGTTGGATCAGTTCAAAAATCCATCTTGGCCAGCATCCTGTTTCCTACAGTAGACAACCAGATGCTTTTGAGAAGCCCACAACCACATCCTACTGCTGTTGCTCCTCAGCATACTGCCACAGTACTTGAAGGACCCCTAGAGTCAACACTGATATAGGCCAGGCCCGTCCAACTCCCAAGAGACTGTAATCTACTCCCAGTATATATTAAAAAAAACTGGCAGTGATCTACCCATTGTCATTGAGGATTGATCAGAGTTGTGTTTTTAAAAAAAATAAAATAAAATCATTTTTTCAATGCAAACAACAACCGCAAAAGACACATACAACAAAAACCATAATAACACTAATAACACAATTTGACAATTCAGATTTGAATACTGATCTACCTATTACTTCACTTTTTTAATGATATTTCCCCACCTCTCCTCCCCCTACTTCCCACCACTGCCCGCCTTATTGCTTAAATATTCTTTCCAGGTTTCTTCATATTTATCCATTCTTAATTTGCGTAGACATGCAATTCGTTCGTATGTAGCTAGTCTGTCCATATTATCAATCCATGTTCTCAATGGAATCTATTTGCTGCTATTCCAATTCATCAAAACAAGTTTTTTTGCTTCTAATATGGCACGGTACATCCAATTTTTTTTACCCCTTGTAATCTCCCACGTTTCCGGAATATAATTTAGAATTAAATTCAATTCCCCTAAATAACAATTTCTTTTTTATTACTCTTGCTATAAATATCCTCACCTCGCACCAAAATGATCAGAGTGGTTGTGCTTTTTGGGGAGAGGGTTAACCAGAGTTGTCGAGCTTTTTTTAAGGGGAAATAGCATAAATTGCTCACCTCTAAATCAGCCGATAACAAATGCATGCAACGCTAAAAACAATCATTGAATTCACCATCGCTAATAGAATACGCCAAAGAAAGCCAAATTGATGAGATACAGGGGATGAGCGAGGGGGGCGGCGGGCAGATACATTCATCCCACGGTTTTTTTAGTCATGCAATTGAGAAGGATCCCGCGAACGACCGCGATCACCTGGGGATCTACCTGACGATCATGGTCGACCGGTTGAACATGTCTGATATAGACTCATCTGCCATCAATATCCACCATCTTTCTTTAAATGCATCTAAGCTAGTAGCCATCACTACATCTATTGGCAGTGAGAAGTACTTTATTTTATCTGTTTGGAAGCTCCTATCAGCCAATTACGTCAGGTTAGCTTGAGTTCAAGCATTATGAGAAGAAAGCATCTTCTTACTTCACTTCATGCATAATGGTATAAACCTCTCTGTCACTTTTTCTGCATGAAAACACTGCAGATGCTTTAGCATTTCCTCATAGGGAAGATGCTCCAAACCTTGAGCACCTTTTTCTGTTCCTTTCTCAGCTGTACTGGGATAGGGCAACCAGAACTGTGCACACTATTCCAAATGTGGCTACACCACTGATTTGCATAAAAGCAGTAACAATTCACCCACTTTTAGCTTCACTCCATTTCCCTAATGTGGAATTGACTTTTTTCCACAACTGCTGCACACTGAGTTGCTGTTTTCACTGTACTCTCCATCAGGACCCTAATATCACTATTCTGATTGGTCATATCACTTCAGACTCCATCAGTGCGTATGTGTATGGAGTAAGAATATTTTCTCCTCGTTCCTTACACTGAACCACATTGTAGCCCAGCCACCTGGTTTGGGAACTCTTCCTAGTCAACTTACTGTGTCAACTATGGCATCTACAAATACAGCCACTTCATTACTTCTCTTTAATTCCAGATAATTTATCAACATGTCAAATAGCACCAGTTCTAATTTAGATCTTATGGGGATCTGTCAGAGCAGCCAATTTACTCCTACTTTCTTTGGTTTTACCAGTTATGGATTTGAAAAAAAGACCCAGCCTCTTAACCCATGACTACTAAGTTTACTCAAGAGAAGTTGGTGGATTTTATATGTCATATAGTCATAGTTCAACAAAATGTGGGTCTCTATACCTCCCATATGAGAAGAACATGGATGTACTTCCCTATATGCTATGGGACAAGGCTGAATACAAAGCAGCACATGGAGTAGCTCTGTGGTATCCCAGCAGAGGTAGAAATCACACATGGGATGCAGGCTTTGGGAGCTGGACAATGAGTACTGAAATCAGTTGGGTATACCCGATGAGGTTTCTAGGTTGTGATGTGGTATGAAAAACTTTGGATTAGATTATTAAAAGCTTTGCTATATCTGAATTGGGAGCGGGTCATTTCAGCCCACCTCCACATCCAAAATTCCTTAATATCATTACTTAAGTATGTCCAAGATCTGCCCAGATCAGGTTCTGAGAAAGCCATCTGGCCCTGAATGTCAAAGCTGGGCCACACTAACAGCTTGCAGTGGGGGCTAGTGCACTCTGGTTCTGAGCTTTCTGATTCTGATTGATGATGTAATATGTATCCTAAATAAACTTGACAACTTCTCTAATAGGAGCTTAATAGGATAATGCCAATTAATGATTAGGAACACGTTTTCCGTGGCCCTGTGGCTACATAAGAGGTTCATGTGAGTGTTGTTATGTAACCATTAAGTCTCCTCAAATGTGGTTTCAATCACCATGTAGTACTTAGTTAATGTACAATAATTTTTTATATTAAATCTTAATCAAATCCTTATTCGGAGACACTTCCTTCATTCCCAAAGGGCTCTAGAAAACTTGTCATCCAACACCTCAAAGCCAAATGTCATCATGGGGCATATCAAGCTAAATGTCAACATCATACCAAATATGTTTCTCTGAAGATATTTTTAAAGTGAAGTGTGAAATGGTGGTCCTGATCCAGATACTATTGTGTGGGTTCAGAGACAGGTGTTAAGCCTTGCTGTGCTCTGGGTGCTTAGTCTTTGTTACTTTGAAACTGTCACCCCCTTTTAAACCTTCTGATTATCATACAGAACACTGCTCTTATGTACTTAAAGGTTCTTAGTTTTAGGCTTTCAAGCTCCACCAAAACTTCAGTAAGCCTGACTCTAGGGGATTTAGTTCCTTACTCGGTTCATTCTTTCTCACTGAAAAGCCCCTCTGCCAATCCATTTTCTGTACATGATAAAAGCAGAGGGAAACTGCTTTCCCCAAGCTCAATTCAGATTGGGCCCAGCAATTATGAGTGACAGTGGAGACAACTCAAAGCCCCCCTCCTTTTCTTGAGATTTATAAATGTATTCATAATTGCCAGATGGTACCAGACCATGAGGCACGCGGGCGGCACTGTGGGTTAAACCACAGAGCCTAGGGCTTGCTGATCAGAAGGTTGGCGGTTCGAATCCCTGTGACAGGGTGAGCTCCCGTTGCTCGGTCCCTGCTCCTGTTAACCTAGCAGTTTGAAAGCACGTCAAAGTGCAAGTAGATAAATAGGTACCGCTCCGGCGGGAAGGTAAATGGTGTTTCCGTGCGTTGCTCTGGTTTGCCAGAAGCGGCTTAGTCATGCTGGCCACATGACCCGGAAGCTGTATGCCAGCTCCCTCGGCCAAGAAAGCGAGATGAGCACCGTAACCCCAGAGTCGACCACGACTGGACCTAATGGTCAGGGGTCCCTTTACCTTTTCCAGACTATGAACCCCCAAACTCTCTCCCCTGGTGGTTATGGCTGCTGAACTCCAGTAGTGGTGGCTACAGCTGTTGTGGCAAAGGCAGCAGGGAGGGAGGAGGCCTCTCTGGCTTTCCTCCTTCAACCTTTTTCTCTCCCTCCCCCACCCTGCATCACCCCAAGCATCAGTGAAAGACAGGAGAAGTGAGTGATGCAGAGGGAGTAGGATGGAGAGGACCCCCCTAGCTCCTGCTCTCTCTGCTGTTGCCATCATTGCTGGAGCAAGTAAGTGGGAAAGCAGATGGGAATAGGAGATGCAAGCACTAGGGAAGATAGGGAATGGACAGCGTCTGGAACTCAAGTATGCATATTGAGTGTGCAATCTCTGTATTCTAAACCAGGTAATTAGCCAAGGACCCATCTAGTCCAGCATCCTGTTCTTACAGTGGTCAACCAGATGCCTGATGGAAAGCCACAAGCAGATTTCAATTCAAACACAAGAATTCTCTTCCCTCCTGTGGTTTCCAGCAACTGGTATTCAGAAGCATTGCTGCTTCCAGCTGTGAAGACAGGGCAGAGCAATCACAGCAAGTAGCCACTGATAGCCCTTTCCATGAATTTCCCTAATCCTCTTTTAAAGCCATCTAGGTTGGTGGCCATCGCTGCCTCTTGTGGGAGCTTCCTTACGAAGAACTTTATTTTCTCTGTCCTAAATCTTCCAATGTTCAACTTCATTGGATATCCACAAGTTATAGTGTTATACTTTCTCCATGCTATGCATAATTTTATACTTCCATCATGTCTCCTCTTACTCGTCTTTTCTCTGCTAAGGGAGCCATACAATCAGCCTGGGTTTTCTTTCAAGTATGTTGGGCAAGAAGAAATGCTTGAGCTGATGGAACGGTCTACTGAACCTACACTGAATCTTCCCCTGGAATGCTACACTGAATCTTCTCCTGGGTCAGTAGTTGGCTCCACCGTCTGTGCAGCCCTTATAAAAGGAGGCTCAGCGGTATAGCATCTGCTTTGCATGAAGAAAGCCCCAAGTTCAATTCCTGGCCCCTCCTGGTAGGGCTGGGAGAGACTCCTGTCTGCAACCCTGGAAAGTAACTTCTCAGTAGCTAGGTGGGTCTAACACTCTGACGCCGGATGAGGCAGCATTCTGTGCTCCCAAGAAGCTGATCAACAGTTCTAGTTGTCTGTTCTGCCAATGCAAAGTCCACATAGGGATGGGGAACTTGTGACCCTCCTGGTCAGTGCCGGATTTATGTATAGGCTAAGTAGGCTGAAGCCTAGGGCCTCTAAATCTCTAAATCTTGCCAGCCCACCTGCTCCCCAGCAGGCAGTCTCCCCTCTCCCAAAAATGTAAACCCAAGACTTCATGCAAGGGCAGGGCAACTTAGGCCCAGCAATTATGAGACTCAGGGCTAGCCAGTGGTGCCCAATTTGAAGCAGTGGGGCATAACTTGATTTTCTTTTTTGTAGGGCCCCAGTTCACAGCCAAAGTCTGCAAAATCTTATAAATAAAATCCATCTAGATTGCCCTGGTTGGGGGGGGGGGCTTAGTAGTGGCATGCGAGGCCCAATTTGGCCAAACTGCTCCAATTGCCTTAAAGTCAGCCTTGATGAGACTGGGCAGGGGCTGGACTGACAAGCCCTGCACCTTCTAGGTCCCTGGTGTCACTATTCCAGAGTACAGACTCAAGGACTTGCTATGGAAATAAAGGGGGGCATTTATTGGAAATCAGTTTTGTTACCTCTTCCCTCCCCAAACCCCGAGACAATGAGCCCAGCCACCTTTTATGCACAGTCGCATAAGCACTACACTACAGCATGACCATAAACCTGTACATTCAACCACTGAAATATACACCCAATATGTAGCAATGGTGATTTATGTTAGTGCTTTATGAATGAACACTGTGTTTTATGAATGGATTCTATATTTTGTGAATTACCTAAGAGCCACCAATAGGGAGGTCTAGAATCTGACAGCTAACCAACTGGGTACTACCAAACAGCGACCCCTATTGCTGAAAGCAGGTAACTAGCAGGGAATGCTTCAGCTCAGCCTTTGCACTGTTGACTAAACACCCCCTGCTGTGCAGATGCTAATTATTGCCACAAAGAGTTAAATGATATCTCATCAGAGACAGCTACAGTTGCAAATGGCAACAAAATATGTGTGAAAGGAAGAGGAGCAGGTTTGCTCAAGTGTGTTGCAGGTAGAAATACTCTTTGTAATGAAGTGAGAGCAGTAGTTTACTTGCTCAAATTAACAAATAAGAAAGTTTTGAGAATTTAAATTCTAGATTAAAATTGATTACTTAATTGAGAAGGGGATTGTAACAAAAACACTGGGGCCTAATTTGAATAGTAGAGTGCCTGGTATCTGGTGAGCAATCTCATCCTTTATTTCAACACTGTGGCTGCAGACCAAATCATCTGCCAGGAGAGTTATGAGAGTCAGGTGAGGGTCAGATGCCTTGTCAATCCCAGCAGGTATAAAAGAGGATGACTACCATGGCCAGGCCTTTGCCTTATCTAAAACCGGCCCTGCTCCTGGTGTTGGACTCCAAGTCCCATTGGCCCCAGCCAGCATGGCCAATGGTCAGGGATGATGAGAGTTGTAGTCCAGCAACATCTAGAGCATCAGGTTGAAAATATCTGCAAGCAGGATTAAACAGGGTTCCTCTCCCACCCCCCAAATCCAAATAGGTTTTCCAAAATTTTATGAGACTAACTGCATGTCTGTCACAAACGATAGAAGGAAAATATTCATTCTTGAATGAAAGTTGGTGCATTAAGAGGACACAGTCTTTAACAAGGTGAATAGCCTCACACCAGTCTCCATTTTACGAAGAAAGGTAGGTGGAACAGCAAGCGGTACAACACAACACAATCTGATGAAGGCCTTTACTCCAAATAAATGACAAGTTAACAGACAAGGGGAAAGAGGCAAGAGACAGATAAATAATGTTCACCCAAATCAAAACAGATGTTTCACCTCAGATCCACTTTCTTGTTGCCATGAGAATAAAGATAAAGAAAATAAGGACTATTTGTCCTGTAGTTGACTTAATTTTCACTGTTGCATATTGAAATTGGAGTTGCATGGCCCCCAGCAAACTTTCTGTTTTGTAAATGAGTCATGACAACAACTTTCCATAAATTCTGGAGATGCTGAAAACCTCTCCCCAGGGTTTTGTAGGATAATCCATATCCAGGAACTCCTCCGCAAATGTTCATATCTCATCCATGAAATTTCCTGGGCTCAAGAACCACACCCCTTCCCTCGAGTCCAAAAAAAAGGACAATAGCAAGGGCGGATAACATACAGCCTCCCAAGGGCTTTTGTAGAACCCGTGGAAGTCACTGAAAACTTGTTGGAATCTTGAGAACCTCACAATTTAGTCTCTAGCCTTCATGGTTGCAAAGACAAGGTTAAATCTCTTATTGCGGCCAAAGAATTGTCACTCTGCGAAGGGTAGTAAGGGTCTCCGAACAGCTCTCAGAACCCTTAACAAACTACAGTTCCCAGGATTCTTGGGGGGGAGGAACCATGACTGTTTAAAATAGTTTGCTGATGTTATAAATGTGCAGTGCAGCTGGGGCAAGAGGCAAGATGTATGTAATCTGTATACCTTGAATGAACAAATAAGTTGCTTCTGCTACTCACTGAGTGGATATTTTTCTCATTGCTGAAGCTGAGACAATATAATGAATTTGTCTGTAATTTGGAGTCAATTGCTTCCAAAGTAGGGAACCTGTGGTCTTCCTTGATTGTTAAGGCTAATGGGGGTTGTAGTCCAACAATATATGGAGAACCATAGGATCCCCATTCCTGCACCCTGATTTAATTACTCCTGATCTTTCTCAACACTTCTGCTGCCTGGGCAGTTATTTCCCATTCTTTAGTTAAGACCATATCCAGACAGAGTTTAAGCCTGGTTAAATCTTATTGATTTCAGTGGGAGGACTAATTGTATTTAGAATGCTTCCCTTTGGTCGGACGATTCTGAAGGTTTTACTTTCTTCTGCATAATAACTTCAATGCATCTGTTGATTTTGTTGTTGTTGTTCTTGTTTCCAGTCAAGTTTTCTTTTTCATACTTTTGCCCAATTGGTTTCCAAAGTCTTAAGTGAATAACAATGCTTACACAAATGGATAATTGCTCAAAAGGAGGATCAGAAGCAGAGAAGAGATTCTTCAAGGACACAGTGGTGCAGTGTGAGAGATATCTGTAAATTATTTGAAAACACACACATTAGGGTTGCCATGCATTCAGGATATAACCAGCAAAAATAGCGTCTGGGGGGAATTTTGGGAAATCGGCAAAATGTCTGAGATTTTGAGGTTGATTGCCTAATAAAAGCTCAACAACCTTGTTTTTCAACAACAACAGTATCTCTTAGAGTGGTGAATGGCACTTTAGCAGGAAGAAAGTCTAATGATAATCCTTGTTATTGCATATTTTACATGGCTGTTTTGTATATATTTTAATCTTTTATATATGGATGTTTCATGTTGGCCTTATTTTGTAATGCCTAATAAAGGTTTGGTGAAGTAAAAGTAAGAAATTTGTTTTTCCTGAAAACAACTTTGAGTTTGATTTCACCAAAAAAGCTCAAAAACTTTGTATGCACACCATACAAATTTAAATTGAGGACTGCAGATAAGGAACATTCAGGAGGATGGAAGGGACTCAGGGGATCGAGTCTTCCAAACGCAATGACAAGTCCAAAAATAAACAGAAGAAAGTTCAAGAGACTTCCATATTTTCAGCGAGTAAGGACAATGGGGCCAAGCTTGAGTAACAATTAGTTTGTGTAGTCTGTTCTAGAGTTCAGGCCAGGACATCAGAAAATTGTGCAAGGTTGCTTAGAAAATGATAGCTATGGGCTGGCTCAAACATTTCCTGTTCTCACGATGACGAGGACAAATGATTTTCTGAGAATCAGTTCCGATGATATGTCAAAGCTGATTTGTTTTTGGTTTCACAGAAACGGGAACTGTTTTCACTCATGAGTCTGTGCAACTCTCATCTTGCACTGCTCACAGCTTGTGAGCACTTTCCCCAGCAGTGCCATACCCTACAAGTGTCCCAATTTTCCAGG
This sequence comes from Podarcis melisellensis, assembly GCF_964234715.1. Classification (NCBI taxonomy): domain Eukaryota; kingdom Metazoa; phylum Chordata; class Lepidosauria; order Squamata; family Lacertidae; genus Podarcis; species Podarcis melisellensis. Next base: position 86,120,686 of record NC_138528.1, read on the forward strand.
GACAGTTCTGGAATTATGAATGCCACCCCAGCTCCTGATTTGGTCCTGGAATGTCCCTGTTTCCCCCACCAGTGCTGCCGCTGCTGAACAGACAGAGAAGAATGAACAGCAAGAGTAGCAGTGAAGGAGCATCCCGTTGCCTCTCCATGGTTGCTGCTACAAGCTTCCACCTTCAGGCAGCTCAGAGTGGCTGCTAGAGAGTGGGTGAAGAGAAAGAGAGGCTGCCACTGCTGTGGCCCAGACCTGCATGGTGCCCTGCCTCTGAGGGGCAGGCGGAGGGCAGGGCCACCCAGGACAGGAAGAAAGGCAAAGTGAAGTGGAGCACAAGGATCTTTGATTAAAATAAAGAATCAAATCCAATCATAATTAAGGGGGTTTTCTCAGGCTGGTTTTATGTGTGTTGTGTCCAACTGGTGTAGTAGTCAGTGCTAGATTTATGCATCAGCTAAGCAAGCTATAGCTTAGGGCCCCACTCTCTTGGGGCCCCCCAAAAATGTAAAGGGGGAAAAACTGGGTGTACCTTTCCAAAATATAAGATAAAAAACAAATAAAACAAAAACTACAATTATTATTTCATGTTATAGCAAGTTTCTAGAGACTAGATTATGAGTCTTTGCAAATTGTGCTTCTAAAGGAACTTTTGTTATCACCAAATGCCAATGTGTTTGCATTATTAAGTTTGTTATGAATAAAAAATCATTTTAAGTTAGAGCTTAATAATTACTTTACTATTAATATACTTCTTAATTATATTTTGCTATTAATATACTTCTTCTTGAATGTATTTCAGTTCAACAATTACTTTCATAAAATACATATTTTGTTATGTGCAAATGGATTTAGATTCCTATAAGGTTCATAAATTACCATATAGCATATATTCAACACAAAAAACAGCGGCAATTTGTTGTTGACAAAGGACAGCTGGACATATAAAGGGCCCCATTACCTTCAGTAGCTTAGGGCCTCATGAAACTTAAATCCGGCCCTGGGTGTAGTAGTAGTAGTAGTAGTAGCACTCACCCTTCTTCCAAAAGGAAATGATCTGCGGGGGGCACACAAAAAAGGGGTGTCAAGAATGGTCAGTTTTGGGCAGTGTTTTTTTTCAAGGGTACCCGAGGGTATGCAGTACTGGAACCTATTTTTGTTGTTGTTAAAAGGTGTGGCACTTACTATAACAACTTCATGGTGAGTAATGGCACCTCTTTTTCTAAAAAAAACCACACCACTGGTTGTAGGGGAGTGGGAACTGCCACTATTTTCATCTGTGGAATGTTGGACAGGTTGTAGTGCTTGACTTAGGAGGGGCTTCCCTCCTAGTTTGGTGATGACCTCTTAGCCTCTATTTCTGGAGGCTTATGGAGGTCCATAATTTGGCTAAAATAGGGCGGGGGGGGGGAGGGTCTGGCTTTGCAGTTTGTGGATTTCATAAAGCTCTCCCTTTGTGATTCAAGCTGCAATATGTCCCCAGCACATTGTCAGAACATACTTTGCATCTGCATATCAGTGGCGGAAAAAGAGGAGGAAATAGCTTGTGAGAAAATAAATAGTCATTAAGATGATTTTCCTAAGAAAACCTCTGTCTGATTAATTCCACATATTTCTGTATTGCTTTCAAATTATTTATAAAACAATAAATCAAGAAAGCCTGTCTGCAGTGGCGTCCTGGACACCCTGAGTAAACAGAGCACTGGGCATTTTAGCAATACACTTGATTTACACAATTTAAATTAATGTAATGATTAAAATGTTCACATTTTGAACCCATTTACTACAATGTCCTCTGAGGAGGAAGTCACACCAAGTGGACTGGTTCTTATTTCCAGGTATGTGGGTATACAAGCATAGCCTTAGTAGGTTTAACTTTTCAAATCCTTTTTTGAGGGGAAGGAATGAAATGCTGCCGTTGGGTTTGCAAACTTCAGAAAGATAAATGATAAGTCTGGAGTACTTACATATTTTCTTGTCTATTGCTGTGGTGTATGTCCCCACATTTTATTATTGTTGGTTTTGATTTTCTAACCTTTTAATAATTCCTTGTCATGGAAAATCTAATAACTTAAATAAACATTTGTTTAAAAAGGATAAATATTGGAAGTGGCCACAAAATAGTATGATTGTTACATAGCTATTTAGAGAATTATTTAAAACGCATACTTGACTAACTAGGCTGCTTTGGAGGAGGGTCATGAACTACATACTTTACATAGATGATTCAGAAAGTAAAGGAGATTGTGGGGCGGAATTAAAGATGTTTCTGGTTTACTTTCATCTTTAATGAATACCTGCCTACAACCGTAACAAAGTAAGCAATGAATCATAGATGGAGAGGTTCGTGCATTTTTTAAAAAAAATAAAAAATTCCCCAAAGAGCTAGTAAATATTGAAAGAGGGTGTGAAGCTCCCCACTTCCTCCTGGAACCATGGTACAGTTCTGCGGTGAGTCTGATGTCTGGAGCTTAGCTGAATAGACCTTAGATACCAATCATCCTGTTGAAAACAATGAGGGTTTATCTGCTGTCTCTTCTTAAGGTCAATATTAGGCTATGGAAATCCTAGCAATATCAGACCAAGTAAGCACGAGCAGATGGACCTCTTTCCAGTTGGTGTGACTTTGCATGTAGCAATTCATTTAATAATGTGGTGGGGGTTTTGTTTACTTTCTGCATTTTAATAGATTTATTTTTAAATTGATTTCATTATTTTATAGCTTAATTACTTTTTAACTATTATATTTTATATGTTTTTAGCTTTCTGGGTTTTGTTCATGTTGTTTTAATTTTGTAAGCTGCTTGAGTCCCAGTTCTCAGTAAAAGGCAAGATATAAACAACAACAACAATAACAACAACAACAACAACAGTTCATAGATCCATTCTATTTCACGTTAATCCAAATTTTTAAAAGCATTAGAATCTACATGAAAAGTACATTTAAAAATGCATTTTGAGCACATTTTTTTTCACATAAAGTGCATTTCTAAATGTATTTATTATCTTAAAACATGCATTTTAAAAATGCATTTAGGTATGTTCTTTGAGCCAAGAATTGCCTTACGGAATTCAGAATGAGAATTACATTCCGACCCACACATTTCCCACAATGATTCTGTTGTAGCACCATCCCAATACATTGTAAGTGTGAGTGGTCAGATGAGAGGCTGTCACCGACCTCTCAGCTGCACCACAGCTGGCTCTACTGGATGTAAACATGAGTGGGCCAGACGCAGGACTGTGTAGGGCTGTCTATCTTCTTCACCATTACTAAGTCAGCCTGCAGAAAGAGAAGAAAGCAATAATTCTGAGTGGAGTGGCAGAGGGGCTGCCCATAAGTAGGAGGAGGAGGAGCCTGGACAGCTCCCCAACTGAAGACCAAGAATTGTAAGGAAGGTGCAATATTGGATGGAACAAGGAGGATCTAGGTTGTTAGCACCCAGTGGTGAGCCAATAGTGGACAGAGTCAAGGTGGAGATTGAGGTAGTTAGAGGGGACAAAGGGAAAACATCAGGAGACCTATAATCTTGAGAGAATTAAGCTTTATATTGCCGGGAGAGTCTGTATGATGAGATTGGTGACTCTGGATGAAGAGGCAAGGACCCTCCAGCCTTACTCTGAGATAAAGACTCTGGGGGCTTTCCATTTATTGGTAGGTCCCTACTCCCCCTTTACTCTGGGACTAATGGTGGCACAACAACTCTGCTGTATTGTTCAAGGGAAGATTAATGTCCCAGTGGGCCACTGCTGCCAGATGCACACATATTTTGCATTCATTCCTCCTGCTGTGAAGTGTCAAAAGGGTTTGCAAATTTTCAACTGGATATGATTTTGGCTACTCACTCCAAGTACTCAAGTTGTGACATTTTGCAGGTCATCTCCGGTTCTAAGGCACCCCAATAAAGAGCCATGGAAAAGAACAGAGAGTTCAGTTCTGAATGCAAGAACGTGATCTTTCTGGGGCTCTAGTGGAAACATATGAGCAACACCTGGATATATCATGTGAAGGCTAGGATGCAAGTCTAATGAAGTCATCTCGTCATTGGAACAATGCGAAATAAAAATTATGGGGAAAGTAGCAGTAGAGGAAAGTATTTGGAGTTCTACTGAGCCCTTTTCAGCCTCTCTAAATTTCTTTGGCTGTGCAAAAAGGGAAAGGAGCAAAGGTCAAAAATAATGGTCTGCTCTACACATGAAGTTACACAAGACAAAAAAAGTTACCTCAGTAGGCAACTTCATCATGAAGAACTGAGACAAGTCCTTATTAACTAGTTAGGCAGCTGGGATCATGCTTCCTCTTTCTTGGCAATATGCAAAACTCCACCCCTCAGCCTTTTACAACTCCCATCTCCCTCCCCATCTCCCTTCCCAAATCTGCTTCACTGCTTGATTTGCTCTCTTTCCTTTCCCAAAGACAAATCACCCACGGATCATCTTCAAATCCTCTTCCTTATTAAATTTGGTCCTGGATATCGTCTTCTCCTTCTCCTCCTTCTCCCTCTTCCCTGTTATTATCACCCAACATTTTCTGATAATCTCTGATTAGATGACTGCAGGGAGCACCTCTGTTCACCTTGCTGTTTACAATTTCACCTCTCTATCCCCAACTGTGTATGTACTGCACATAATCTGCCTACTGAGAATAGCACATTGTGTAACTCAGTCTGTGGGCTCTAGTCCACAGGAGCTTGTGACAGAATAAATCTGTTTATCATAGCATTCTGTGCCTTGTGCAATTTACAATATTTAAATATTTGTAAAAGTAATGTTTAGCATGCTGATACAACATCCGAAATGAGAATATTAGACCAGGGACAGGAGAAATGTCTCTGGATTCATCTCTAATTGCACATAAGTAGGCACACATAGCAACTAGTGAGCTCCATATGGGAATGCACACATCTCCATCTGTATCTAAAGATGTATCTAGCCAGTTCACCATGGATTAGATAAACCCCATAATGACATGCAGATGTGAATGTTCAGCCTGTTGCAAATACACAACTTCCCTTGCTGGATGTGAGTGCTGCAATAGTGTGTGTGTGTGTGTGTGTGTGTGCGTGTTCTTTTTAATCCAAATAAAAGTAATGTGATGGAGCCACCATTGTTTATGGTATGCATGTGTTTTTTGTTTTTATTGTCTCTACCCACTATTATCCCTGTTCAAACATTCTAATTATATATTTTTGTAGTGTTTCCCAAAGGTGAAAAACTTGTCTGACCAGGAATGATAGTGGGACCAAAAAATGAAAATGTGCTCATTTATGAAATGGAACAATTTGTTCAACACTCTTTGTTTTATTTCACTTTTAAAGAATAATGCTAGATGTTGATCACAGAAGCAGGGCAGACTATTGCAGGGTAAATGAATGCAGCATCCATCAAATGGAGAAGAACCTTCAGTGGTGTGTAATGGTGTGCATGTGCATTAGGTCAGAGCATGCATGCTCAGGCAGGGATCTTTGGTGTGAGAACCAGCGTTAGATAGTAGTACACACAAGATGCTTTTCCTATCATCTGTTAAGCGTTGGAGTCAGGGTGTGCTTCCGTATAAAACTGCTTCATTGCTGTTGCCATCATGGCCTGATGCTCATTCAAATTGCACACATGGGCATGGGATTTGTCTATACTGATATGTGCATCGGCTTTACTTGCATGAGTTGCAAGTGCTTATCAGCTCTGGATGAATCTCCACTTGCACAGTGAGAGTCTCTGTAGGAGTGAGAGTCTATAGAAGAGAACGAACAAAAGCGGGAAGGTCAACAGCGGGGATCCTCAGCATCTCCACAGGGTTATGATTTGAACATGTGAAAAGGGTTTTGAGAGCCAGTATGCTGTGGTAGACAGCATGCTGAACAGTTTGGGAAGATCTGGATTAGATTCCCCACATGGCCCTGACACTCAATGTGTGACTGTGGACCAGTCACCCTTCTTCAGCTAAACGTACCTCACAGGGTTATTGTAAGGATAAAACTGGGATAGGACCAAGGTATACTGACCCCAGCAACTTGGAGGAAAAGTGATAATAAATGATAAATACATACAGTGGTGCCTCGGAATTAAAGCAGAATCCATTCCGGAATTCTGTTCAACTCCCAAAACGTTCGGAAATCAAAGTGGGGCTTCTGATTGGCTGCAGGAAGCTCCTGCAGCCAATCGGAAGCCACAGAATCCCCGTTGGATGTTTGGGTTCCAAAGAACATTTGCAAACCGGAAGACTCAGTTCTGGGTTTGTGGAGTTTGGGAGCCAAAATGTCTGAGTACCAAGGCGTTCGGGATCCAAGGTATGACTGCATTGCCAAATTAACTGCCACATTTTAGTTGTACCTAGCTGTGTGCTACTTATTGGTGTGGCTCTGCTACGGCTTTCTACTTCTTAGTCACATACAGCCAACATAGAAATGAGCTGTGGGCCTTCCAGCTTGTAATGTATTTCTGGCGGGCCCCTTCAATGCTGAGTAGGCTGCCCGTGCCTGTTTCACAGTATGCATTTCATACTTGATATGATACAAAACTCCATCTGTTGCATAATCTGGGCCTGTCTGTAGGGCAGACACAGCCCAGCTCTCTCACACATTCTTGAAAGGGGCTTGTTCAGATCTGGATCTCATCCAGAATCTGCACTTTGTCTGCTTCTCTCCCCCCAACCCCCACCCCAAGTTATTTTATGAACTAGCAAAAGTAGCAAAAGAAACAGCATTATCAGCAACAACAACAAAAACACAATGGAAACATATGCAACGAGGGAAATGAAATGTAACTACTGGAGTCAGACATAACCGTCTAGAAATGCCTTCCCAGGAGAGATGGGGCAAAATCCAGCAGTGTGAAGTGCTGAGACGGAAGGGTCTTGCAGGTGTGCTGCTTAATGGGGTGCTAATTGAAGAAGCACAACCAGGAAGTATAGCAGGTCCGTCTGGGCGATGGTAGTGTGAATTCTGGACTCAACAAACAGTTCCAACAGCTGATATTCTTCTCCTAGTGTAAATACAGAGAAATCGGTGGGGAGGCATTCTAAATCTTCTCTCTGTAACTGCTCCAAAAACCTGTCTAAAATCAATAGAACTGCAAGAGCAGATAATCCTACCGACCACGAATGTGTCCAAGCTGCATCTTTCAAACTTATTGTCAAGAAATAGCAACACAGGCCCAGCTCTTTAGGTTGCCCCTGTAATTTATGTGGAGTTATTCCTGTTTATAACATGCAATAGAAATGCTTGCTTGTTGTTCAAAATAAACAATAATATTGAGGGCTGAGCAAAAATGGCCCGTCCAAATTTTTGAAGCAGTAAATCTGGGAGAGCCACTTCATTGAATATTATTCCGTGGGTTGGTTGGAATTATCCAACAGTATGTTGACAGGGATTAGCATTCTTTTTTAAAAAAAATTATTCCAAGAAATGTTGGTTCAGGTAATGCTGAAGAAAACTAATTTTTAATTCCTATTGATGGATTGAGGAGCAGTGGGCTAAGAGAGAAATGGAAGAAGAAGGGGCCAAGGCAACTGATTCCTCTAAACTAATATCATACAATATTAATTTTCTAATATTATAATATAAAGGGTGGTATGCAGTGAAGTTCTTACCTTAGTGTGAGGGTTTCTGTTCACACCATGGGGAAAAGGTAATCTTACATTTGTAAAAGACTGGAGCATACAGCTGCAAGTAGAGATCCAGCAACAGGGAAGTCCAGTTTTCTGCTATTGTGCAAAGAAATTTAAGTCTATTGCTATGATTAATTATTTTGATTATTTTCTATATCACTTGATATATTACAAATGTCCAAGCGGTATACAAAAAAACTAAAGCAACAACAGATAACTTAAACACAATATTGCAAGAATACAGTTACATATAAAAATGTGACAAAGTTAGTAATATAAATAAATCAAGATCAATTCATTTTCCTTCTGACTCACCCTCCCTCTCAGCCTCTGAGTTCTCACCCTGAGTACAAACAAACTCAGCTCGCCCACAAAAGTATCACTGCAAGAATTGTTCCTAGAAACAGTGGCCATCACCCTAGTCTTCTCACACTAAACTTGCTTTTATAGGCAGGCGCAAGGTGAATGGTACTTCCTCAGGCTGCCCACAGCTGTGTCCCATTCAGCTGCACTCTCCACATGCAGTTCCAGGTGCAGCAGGTTTTCGAGTTTTCCAGGGGGTCCAGAGGATGCGAAAACACGTCCTCCTCCACCCACAGCTCTCTCTTTGTCCTCTGTCCTCTCCTTCGCCTTCAGCTGCTTTGCAAATATCTTCAATTTGCTTGACCTTAGTGGTGAAAGTTGCTCGAGTTTCTTGCAGAAGGAGTGCCAGCCTTGCCACATTTCAGAGGGCAAAGAAAACATTAAATAGCAAGTGTCTTAAGACCATCTCATTGCTATAGAGAGTGTCTGAATATATGAAATGCAGATTAGGAGGCCATAGGAGTTTAGCCCCTGGCATCTTCATTACAAAGGATCACGTGGTTAGAAACAAAGACTCTCTCCTGCCCTGAAGAGCCATTGACCATTTGAGGAGACAATATTGGGCTGGATGGGGAAATAGCTTGATCTGGTACAAGGCAGCTTCCTAGGTTCCTAACCAAATGGATCCAAGAGTTTGGTGTTTACCAACCAGTGGTAATTTCCCCCTATTTAAATATTCACCCAACTTCCAATTTCTGTAAATGTTTCTGCAATCAGTATCATGACACCCCTTCACTCATTAGATCATTGCTTTTTTCTAAATTTTCCTTCACTGGATACCAGCACAACCCCAATACTATTCTTTTCAAGAGCAACTTTTTCCTTTTCTTTTAAAAAAGAAGTAATAAAGATTTTTGGGTGGGTGGGGGAATCTTGACGGCCTTCTTTCATCTAAATCTAATTCCCCACCATCATCACCATTATTTCTTTCTGTTATTGCAAAAGGACAATTTCTTGGCAGGAAACCGGAAATACCTGGACAAGATACTGGCTGTCAGGCCCTTTGAAAGGCAAGACACAACATTCACCTATCTCTACAATCCCAGGAGAGATGTGGGCAATGCGGAGCCTGAATCTGTCACTGCTGCCAGATTTTGCTATCTCTTCATTATTTATTGTTATACCTCTGCAGAAAGGTCTCGGTCATAAAGTGGAGCCTGGGCAGACAAAGTCAGAGAGGGAAAATGAAAAAAATACACACACGTTAAAATCTTCAGTAGATTAATTTGAGGGCAAGCCATGGTATGCCCGGCACAGAATCAAACCACAGTGAGTTGGAGAGCTTAAGGCAATTTGCTGAAATTCATTGCTGTTTATTCCCATTGCTCTGAGGCTCTTCCAAGTACAGTATTATCCAAAAGATAACAGCTCTCCCAATGCATCTTTCCCCAGCCAAATTAAGAAGGCTTCAGCACTGACAGCTCTGGGGAGGAGAGGCTACATGAGGTTACTGTAGCAGCTCTTGGGGCAAGGAAGACATACATATATAATAAACACACATAAATACTTATAAAGACAAGCAGACTTCACTCATTCAAAATGGCTGTGGTCCTTCTGCAAGAAACAGAAAGTCAATAGTGTTGGGCACATGTCACCAAAGGCACTGTGGTTATTGTAAACCAGTCCCACAGGATGGGGTATCTCGGGCCTGGGGGCCATATGCCACCCTACAGACCTCTCTATCTGGCCCTTAGGAGTCTCCCCTGGCCACACCCTATCCCCAGGTAATGTTTCCCACTAGCCCTGTTTTTCAGCCTCCTTGTGTTTTTTGCCTGGCTGGAATGGGCACTTGTTTGGATGGAGGATGGAGAGGGCTGTGTGAGTCTGCATAGAAACTACCTTCCTGTACAGAGGTAAAAGTTACATTCAGTGCTGTGCCTGTCTTTGCCTCTGACCTTCTCCATCACTGGCATGTGGCCCCAGAAGGCTGTCCATAAGGGAATGTGGCCTTGGGCTGGAAATGGTTCCCCAACCCTGATATCTCGCTCTCTTTCTCTCTCCCTTAGTGGCCTTACAATCCATGCTTTAACCTGCACATGAAGAGCACAACAACTATCCTAGTAGAGACAGCTGTTCCACATGCAGCAAGGAGGCATGTAGAGGTAGAGCTCTTTTCAATATATAAATCAGCATGGGTAGGGATTCCACCACCCAAAACTGTTATAGGAGCATGCCTTGTATCAAGTCACATCATCTGTCGCTGTATCCTTTACACCACTGCTCTTCAAACCTGAATTCCCAGAAATGGTTGGATTACAAGACCCATCATCCTCAACCATCAACTAAGGTGGCTGGGGGTGATGAGCACTGTTTCCCAATGAAACCTGGGTCCTGAGTTTGAAGATCAATAGTCTACTACAATGCCTGGCACCAGCCTTCTGGAGTTTTAGGCAGGGGACAATCCCAACCCCCTATCTGGAAATGCCAGAGCTGAACCTGGGATGTTTTGCTTGGAAAGTGTATGTCCACCTCTGAGCTGCAGCTCTGCCCCATGAAAGCAAGGGAAAGTTGCACTCTCCCATCTGTGCACCCCTCCCCCATGATGCCAGTAGAGGTGTCTCACACCCCCAGCTTCGTTATCATGATGAGTGGGGCAACTGAGCTGACCAGCCTACTGCAAGCAGCCATGGAGGCAAACTGTTAGAGAGAAGCAATGGAGCATCCCTACTTGAGGTATCGTGAGAGAGCTCTTTCTAAGCACATATTCCGTAGGCGTAAAGCAACCAGTAGAATCAACATGCTACAAAAACAAGTTCAGCAAGGCAGTGGTCCCTCCTGGTGATCAGAGCCATTTCTGTCAGGCATTGGAAATGTCACATGTAATGTGCACATTTCCTTAGACCTACTCTTTTCTATTTTTAATAATGTGAAAAGTAAGATCATAGAAAGGAATGCTATAAACACTGGCCTGTAATAAAACGAGTGCATTCCTTTTTGCTGGGACATTTTCCATTCAAACTGGCCAGCTTTTTTCCCCTTCCTTTCCAGCACAGTCACTGCATGCCATCTGCTCGCTGATGTAATATTACAAACGTTTTGTCTCTCGGTTTCCTTATCAGAAAGGCGGGGGCTTGTGCTTAATTAGTTTGTTAAGGGAGGAAAAATTATAAATGCTGCCATCTCCTGAAATAGCCTTTTCTAATGGGAGTGACTCAATTCTAAAGATGGTGGCCTTTTCTGAACTCAGAGGTGGGGAACGTCAAGCCTGTGGGACAAATGTGATCCTCCAGGCCACACCCCCTCCTCATCCACCCCCTTCTCCCCAGGCCACATCCCTCGCCAGCTCTACTCCATAACTTCCTCAAGTGTTTTTGATGGGCTAATTCTCTTGGAGGATCTGTTATCTGCCATACTAGATATACTCACTGGGAAACCCTTGATAAGCTCAATGGAATCCCAGGGTTCCCCAGAACACAGCTTGCAAAGCACAACTTTAAAACACCAGGCTAAGAGCCAAATGCTCCAGTTCTATTAGCTCAATATGAATCTGGCTGCTGGGCTCAAAATTTCAGGTGGTGCCAGAAGGTGAGTGTGGGGTTGGAAGAACAAGTGTCCCCCAGTAGCTCACCCATGATGCCCTTACTGCTGGACCACTGAGGTTACTTTGTTCTGACATACAAATGATAAATGAATTGGAAATTTATTTATTTATTAAAAATGGCTGCAGTCCTAAAAAGGATTGCTAGAAACCCAGCTCCATCAAAACCACTGGGATTAGCTTCAGAGGTGTCTTTAGAATGGGAGCATCAATGGGAGATATGCCATTATTTTTCTTCCAAAAATCTAACTAGTGGGACAAATTTTCCCATTCACCCCTCTGATGCCATTATAGCAGAAAACTAATGTTGCATCCAATAATATTATTTTCTTCTGAGGTTGAAGGAGAGCCTAACCCTAACCCTTCCCCTGATGAAGTTACTGCTTTTCAAGGGAAGAAATTGTTCTAATGTGATTAGATGTCATCAATATCCCCACAGGGTGAGAAAAACCTTTACCTTCTGACATGCCCTTAATGCTGTGGCATGTGGTCCTCCAGATGTTAATGGACGCCAGCTCCCATCAACCACAGCCAACATGGTCAATGGTCAGGGATGATGGGAGCTGCAGTCCAACAACATCTATAGGGCCACAGGTCCACCACCCCTCCCTTAACATAACCATTAATGCAAGGGTATTAATAGCCTTCTGTTGTGTTTGCTGAGCCTACATAGTTCAAAGATGAGTAATAAATCTCAATTTAACCTTAAAAAAACAAGCACGTTTGTACCTCCTTCCTTCAATAATTTTCCTGTCTATATACAGAGGTTGCAATGGTTAGCAAGGACAAGTGAAAAATGAAGAAACTCCAGGATGTGTTTAATTTCCAGTCCCCACTCCTGCTGTGAATTGTTTGCTAAGGGACGATTTCAAATTTTGTAATGGTACAAATTTGACTTCTATGGAGACTTAACATACCAGAATGCTGAAGCTTTAGGGCTGGTCTGGAATTGGTCCCACCCCTTCCCTGCCAAAAGAAAGGAGAGGGGTGGATTGTTATTATTATTCCCCCTCCCTCTTTTTAATTGCCTCGCTTAATTCTTTCCCATTTCAAAATATCATGGAGGAAAGATGGGAGCTGGTCATTTGTTTTCTTAAATTAACATACGTTGCAAATTTATGGGCCAGATGACTGACTTTGAAAAGGGAGTCCTTGTGTGTTTGGGAATGTCTGGTAGAGGAAAAGTGGAGCTGGAATATGTTAGCTGTGAACTTCTGCACTCAGTCTCTCCTCCTTTATTTTTTTTTTAAAAAAGGGGGGGGAAATATCCTGAGTTGTCTTAGCAGCTGGGTACAAAGGTTTCTTTCTTTGCTCTCATTTACTTCTTCTGAACCTTTGGAAGCAGTAATAAAAAAAATATGGAAACACAGAATAACCCAAATATAACCATGTCCCCTTTTTAAATAAAAACATCCCCTTGAAGTTAATGGCAAAACTCTCATTGATTTTAATGGTTTCTGGATTGGACTCACAGTCTTCAGTGCAAAAGCAACATTTCGCCTAAGAGGAAATGTATATTATTGAGGGGCCCAGGAACCATTAGCAGCTGGTGTTGATGCTCTAAGTATTGATTCTTCTTAAATGAACCTGCTTCCCAGAATTTTATGATGAGTTCACACATCCGTTTAGGGAGCCCAGCCCAGTACAGATCCGGCTGCTATTTGGGTTCCATTTGGGGTCTGATACATATGTGTGGGGGGGATATATTTTGTGCCCTCTGTTTTTTGCTCCCTCTTTGGGCTGCCCTGCTCTGACTCTGTTGCCAGTGTTGAGGCTCTTCATTGCTCTCATCAGCACTGCTACCAAAGGCCATGGCCTCCCATTCCACATGCTCCCACATGCATATTTGGACATAAAACTGGAGGGAGTAGAGGGATGGCAGCTGTGATAAACAGTGCTGGGGGTGGGATCAAGTATAGGCTATAGGGATGGTACCTATGGGGAGTAATTAGTTGGGGACCATAGGAACCAACTCCTAGGGGCCAAGGTCCCTTCAGCTCATCTAACAAAATATTTGAGGGGCTGGGCCTCCTCAAAGTTGATGGGCATTGCCATTCAAATGGTGCTTATGTGATTATGCAGGACAGGGCTTACCTGCCCCCCCCCCCAATTTTATTCAAGTTGGCACCCCTACTGGGAATACAGTCAGTGGCCAAGGACACAACAGAACATCATTTTCTGATGAGGTTCTGATCTGAGATCTGCAGAGGCACCAACATTCAGTGATGGAAAAGCTACCAGTATTTTTGTTGGTTAAGAAATGGTTGCAAGGTTGATGAAGTAACAAACTCACACTAAACAGTGAGCCCCTTTAATCCTACCAGGATATATGAGGCTGCCTTGTGCTGAGTCAGACCATTTGGGAAATATTCAAAATAGCACGCAGCCCACTCTAACCATCATAGAGTCAAGAATCTCATTCCGCTGCACAGATAGACCAGGGCAGACTAGCAACAACTCTCCAGCCAGCACTGCTGCCTTAACAGCCAAGGGTTGAATCCACGGCATAAAAGGCGCATGCTCTGTCACTCTGCTATGGCTCCCCTCAGAAAGGCACTGCTCTGTGCCAAGCAAGATCATTTATAATCTGTCCACTCATGTACAACACACGGGTAAGGGATTCAGCTGTGATTGCCATCTCCCAGCCAAGTAACCAATGATGGTGAACTGTTCTGTTTCCAGCATGGCCCCTTTTGATGAGATGTGGTCACTCCTAAAACCTGGTGATATGGCTGTTAATGTTTTCTTCAAGTTGGTGCCTTACAGGTGGTGTTGGACTACAATGCCAGTCCATCCTGCTTGGGGCTGATGGGAGTTGAAATCCAAAAGACCTGGAGATCACCACCAGGCTATGGAAGAGTCATAAGGGAACATTTCTAGACTGGAGAACTGTGATTTCATGGCATACTGTCTACTGTGTCACATCAGCTCTCACATTCACCCAATAGCTTAGTATTCAAAGTAGAATATTTAGTCTCATGGACACAAGCTTTTCCACCAGTGGTAGCATTCAGCCAAGCAAGCTACTGTTGATCATCATGGGTTGTGACATCTGCTTCTGCTTCCAGTCATTTTATGCATGTCTGCCATCAACCAAACTGGTATACTGCCCCAAATGTGTTTAGTGTGTAACTTTACCATTTTTCAAATCATTTCCTTTAACAATGAGGGTTACATCCTCAGCTGGTATGAACTGTCAATCAGTCATCAGCATCTGCAGTGGCAAAGCTATATATGTCTTCAAACCAGTGGAGTAATTTTCTGACCAGCTGTAAATCCAGCACTTAGATACAACTGCAGTAGCATTGTTAATGCTGCTGAGAGATATATTTTGATGCACTAATCCCAATGCACCTGCCAGCATTTATCTTCTTATCAGTTAACAAATGTCAGGAATTTGCAAGAGTAAATGGACCTTGGAATTATCACACGAGGGGCCTCATAACATGTGTGTGTGTGTGTGTGCGCAAACAGGCCAAAAGTAAGCAGTTTTACCATTTATTTCAACAGAAGACCTAAATGCATCTCATCTGCTGAAATCAATGGGACTTAGAACTATTTAATTTTAGGTAGATCGTACCCTATGCTATTTACAGACTTAACTAAGCTTGCTGTGAATTTTGAAGGACCAAAGAAAAAGTATTTGGTAAATGAAGCTATGTTAATGAATGTGGTGTAATCATTCTTTAATTACACTGAAAGACATTTATCTTGGGCTTAGCTCAAAGATCCTAACAAGCAAAATCCATATTATCCAATTTTGGGTCCAGATGCTTAATTCTACAATTTACTTAATCTCAAAAGGGTTGTCAGCTTCATTCAGCTTCATTAGAGACTGTCCAGGTTTCTGCAGCTTTGCAAGATAAGAAAGTATTTCTTCTGAAACACCCCCAGTCTCCCCCCTCCCCCAGCCCAGTCAGGAGGCGGCGGCGGTGGGGGGGATCCTCTTCCTAATGCTTCTCCACCCAACAAGGTTCTGCTAAAAGCCTATATTAGAAATATCCCACAACCCCTGGCTACTGCCAATGGCATACTGATCCATAGCCATGTTCATTAAACTGCATTTTCTGCTTCTTTATTCTGTCCCTTTAGTGTGAACTGTTTGACTGTTTTTGGGTGTAATACTTTCAGAGGCAGTTTCCCATCCATTGCACCCCATATTCTTCACTTTTCCTCTTACCTTTCTTCCTTCCATCGTGGTTGTTTTGTCACTAGTCAGAAATGAGTTGATCACACAGAAAAGGTCAATAGAAAAGGAAGGAGTTCAATACTTAATGATGCTATCCTACAGTTCCTCCTGCAATCACATCGATGCAGCTGAAATTAGTCCAAGCCTAAGCTATTTCTAGCCAGCTTGGCCACACTTACCTGAAACTCTCCACCCTCCAGTTATTAACCATGGCAGACACAGTTGTCATAACACTCTCCCCAACTCCCTTTTTATTTTTATTTTAAAATAAGCACAACACAGCTTTGTTTAGCCGTGTGTTTTAAGAAATGTAGTAATTCAGAAGTCAAATATTATTTAGTAACGATGCATCATTTCTCAGCATTTGGCAATGACTGGGCCACTTCATACATTACATTTCTAAGGGGCACGCTAAAACATTTTAAGTGCACATCAGGTGTGAATATAATAAACACCTGTTAGCCAACATCTCTGTCTTGCTCATTAGAGAGCTGTGATTAGCTGCAGCTCCCTCTGGCATAATGCGTGAAACAGACATCCCTTTGTGTGTGCTGACTAGATATATTCTCCTGGCTGTCTCCATTTCTTTTGGAAATCTTGGTTAGTTCAGGGCAGCTTAGTAACTCTGGATCAGCTGTAACTGCTGGGGGGCAACAACAGATGGCTCTATGCCACAACTGCTCAAATAGCATATTGTTTATTGCAGAGATCTCCTATGTGCCCAATTACCAACAATTTGTGCCACAGTTGCTGGCAACACAATCAATAAAGGATGTTGCCAAAGAGACCACTGCTGTTGCAGTCTCCTTCACAAACAGAAGGGTCTTTGAGCTCCGGTGCAGAAATGCTACCAGCTTGTGATTAGCCTTAAAGTCTATATGTGGTGCTCCCTTGTGTTGGTGTTAGGTTAAGGTAAAGGTAAAGGGACTCCTGATCATTAGGTCCAGTCGTGACCGACTCTGGGGTTGCAGCGCTCATCTCACTTTATTGGCTGAGGGAGCCGGCGTACAGCTTCTGGGTCATGTGGCCAGCATGACTAAGCCGCTTCTGGTGAACCAGAGCAGTGCACGGATACGCCGTTTACCTTCCCGCCGGAGCGGTACCTATTTATCTACTTGCACTTTGACGTGCTTTCGAACTGCTAGGTTGGCAGGAGCAGGGACCGAGCAATGGGAGCTCACCCCATCACGGGGATTCGAACCACTGACCTTCTGATCGGCAAGTCCTAGGCTCTGTGGTTTAACCCACAGCGCCACCGGCGTACCATTGGTGTTGGGTTACTTTATGCAAAAACCTCTCCTTGATGAGCACTCCAGCTCATAGGACTGGGCTCTTATATTTAATTTAAGGTATACATTAACATGTCATTTCTGTGCTACACTATGTGCAGCAATCAGTGATTTTTTTTTTTACCACTTAGTTATTTTACAAGAGCAGCAAAGCTAAACACAAAAGCAAGTGGTTAAAAAGAGAAGTTTAAACAAAAGTCCAAAGGCTACAGCCAAGCCCCATCTTCTGTAAACAAGACCTTGCTGTAATCATCTAAGTTTGGCCACAAACCAGATTTATCTTTGGTTGTCTTTGTCAAAAGAGAGAGTGCGCATTGGACTGAAGCAGATGAAACAAATAAGCAGAAAAGAGCTAGACAGCTTGGGGATAAAGGCTACTAGGGAGAAGGAGAATTCCAAAATGTCATTGTCCTAGCAATTACTGGAGAGCTGAACAAATTCAACCTTCAGAAAATCCCTTATAGAAGGAGACTGAAGGGCCTCACAAGGTTACGGGGGGAGGGGATAGGTTCGTACTCAAAATTTCTTCTCACTTGGCATCCCAATTTTGGGATGCCAGCCATTGTCACTACCACTGAAAATGTAGTATACCATAAATAGTAATCATGCAGGAAAGCTTATGCAATGACTTAGAAACTCAAGAAATGCAACTGAGTTATTCTATCCCCTACACAAACATTATCAGTCCATGCAATGTGTACAGTACAACAAAGAGAACAGCCAGCAGTTCTTTGCTTAATATTTAAAATTAAACAAGGTAGGCTCCAAAAAAAAAAAAAGTTAAGCAGGGGGAACTGAGGGTAAGGAGGAATAAAAGGTACAAAGCCATAAATAGTCTCCTTATTTTATCTGCTCAAAACCTATTGATGTAGATAGTGACTTGTCCAGGACAATCCAGTGAGCTTCATGCTTGTCTAGGATTTGAATTCAAGTTTCCACAGTCTAAGTCAAACCCTTTATCTAATGAACCTTACTGGCCTAAAGTAGGGATGGGGAACATGTGGCCCTCCAGATGTTGCTAGACTACCACTCCCATAATCTCTGACCTTGTGACAGCTTGGGCTGATGGGAGTTGGAGCCCATCAACATCTGGAGGGCCACAGGTTAGCGGCCCCAGTCTCAGACTAAGCACTTTCTAGGTATAAGCAAACCACTGGAACAGCCAAAGGGAAACGACAGCTTGAATGCAGTGATGCACTTGCGGTTGCTATAAAACTGCTGATGTCTTTGGTGACATCAGCCTTGACATGTTCTTTCTACATCAAAAGAGGAGAGAAGCTGAAAAGCCCACAGAAGCCCCATGACAAAATAGAACAAAGATGTGGCATAAACAGACAGAGTGTGGCATACAACAGCATGGCTTTATTGCCACGTATATGGAGAAATCTGTAGGCCTCACTTGTGGTTCAGACGTCCATGAGTAATGCGGTCACCCCAGACTTCTTCTTCTTCTTTTGCTTTAAACCACTTGTCTCACAGTGCCACATTGTTCCTCCTGTCACTAGTAAACGGGATGGATACAGGCAATGTGTGGGATTGGCTTGAGCATATGAGAACCGTAGCAAGGTTTGGGACTATTCAACACAAAAGACCACTCCAACCCAAAGGGTCTCTTCTCTCCCAAAAGCACAGGCATATTGCAGTAGCTTCATAAGTGCTAGAAGAAGCTGGCTGCATGTCTATGAATTGTTTAGAGTCTGAACTCTCAGCAGGATGTTATCCTTGAGTGACCCAGGAAATGGACTGACCCACTGAACCACTGCATAGCTCGGCAGCACACGGTGTCATCTTGTTTCTGGGGAATCTGCAGCTGTTGAGCTGACCTCTGGCAATATTGCCCAACCCAAAAGGGGCTCCGCCTTTTCCAGTAGTGCTGTTGCTGCTTTTCTCTTTCAACTTTTTTTCAAAAAGGACTCTCAATGTCTCTGCATGCATCACATTCTGTTTTCATCATTTTGTCCTTCTGGTATAACAAACCCAAAGAACAGTGCCTTTACTTTGTTTTCTTTCTCTCTACATTTATATCCCACTTTAGCCCCAAAGAGGCCAAGGGTGGAATCTACACACATATAAAAACTGTTCTCAAAACACTTTTAAAAAAAGCATTTTTTAAAAAATACATTGAATTTTCACCATTGCCATCTGGTGTCACGTTGTATATTGCACTTAAAACACACTTAAAATGTTTTATTTGCAGCTGTATAGCTGGGTCCATAGTGGCACAGGCGGTTCTCCCCCTTCCCAGTCTATCCTCAAAACATCCCTGTGAGTTTGGTTAGGCTTGCAAGGACAGGGACTGGCCCAAGGTCACCTACTGAGCTTCATGGCTGACTGGGGATTTGATTCCAGATCTCCCAAGTTCTAGTCGAGTCCCCGTCCATTACATCAGACTGGCTTTCCTCACATCTCAAATGCACTGCTGCCTCACCATCTCTCTGTATATGCAACAGTTCCAGATCCTATGTGATCCAATGTGGTGTAGAACAGACTAGCAGCAATCTATTTGTATTTTCACTTAACTCCAAATGGCAAAGTCAGGTAGCTCAGTAGCAGGACACATCTTTGCACCCAGAATGCCCCAGATGCAATCCCTGACATCACCATTAAAAGGAGAAGAATGAATCGGATAGCAGGTAGTGAGAAAGACCACTGCCTCTGGGGAGTCTTTGGCAATAAGAGCAGACAATAGTGAACTAGATGGACCAATAGTCTAATATGGTATAAGGCAGCACCCAATGCACTTTTGCAAAGTAAGGCATAACAATTCAAAGTGCACAATTCAAACTGTTGGTGCTGACCTTTAAAGCCCTAAAATGGCCTCGGCCCAGTACACCTGAAGGAGCGTCTCCAACCCCATCGTTCAGCCAGGACATTGAGATCCAGCGCCTTCTGGTGGTTCCCTCATTGCAAGCAGTGAGGTTACAGGGAACCAGGCAGAAGGCCTTCTTGGTGGTGGCGCCTGCCCTGTGGAATGCCCTCCTGTCAGATATCAAGGAAATAAAAAACTATCTGACTTTTAGAAGACATCTGAAGGCAGGCCTGTTTAGGGAAGTTGTTAATGTTTGAAGTTTTATTCTGTTTTTAGTCCTCTGTTGGGAGCCGCCCAGAGTGGCTGGGGAAACCCAGCCAGATGGGCGGGGTGTAAATATTATTATTATTATTATTATTATTATTATTATTATTATTCAAATTTTCTCTCTCCACACATTATCTTAAGGCATTTAACATGAATCTGGGAAGTAGACCACTGATCTGCATGGTTGCTGTGTTCTATGGTGCAGAATGCAGCTGGGGATTTATCTACACAGATTCCTGGAAAATGGCGAAAGGGGGCAGCTTTCAGACCACCCTTATCATTGTGGGCTTTAGTTTCTGGTGTACAAGCATACACATATTTTTCTTTTCTTTTCATTTCTGGGAACTCCTCTCCCATCTGCACCTGGCTGATGCAACACCATCTGTTTTACTTGGGAACTGGATCTCCCAGATTGGCTAGTACTGCGCACCTAATTTCTGAAATTCTGAAAATGTGAGGAATACGAGGAATGAAATGTCAGCTGCCAACACAAATGCCACATCATTGCAGCACTCTGGATATGAGAATGTGTTTTCTGGGCTATCGGGAAATAAGGATAGACAGAACCAAGTCGAGGGCTTTCACCTGTCATATCAAACCTATTCCCCACCCCTTCGCTGAAAGTCGATGGATGTTTCACTCACAGTTTATTTTAGAGGAAAACAAGTAGCAACTGTCTGCCTGTGAGGAACAGAATATTATTCATATTTATTTATTTGCCATGACATATAATAGAAACCATTTGTTCACAAGAAAAGAACTATATAGAGAGGTTTCAAGGCTCCAGCTCAAAGATGGAAAACCTGTAATCCTTTGAACATTGTTGCACTACAACTTCCATTATCCCTGGCCACTGGCCATGCTGGCTGGGACTGATGGGAGTTGGAGTCCAACATGTCTGGAGAGCAACAGGTTCTCCATCCCTGCTCTAGCTCCCTTGTATCCTTCTACATGATATCAGAAACCATGTCCATGTGGCTGAGAGGAGAGGAACTGTGATTTCTTAGTGGAAGTATACAAGGTACAATGTCTTATTACTTCAGGGGTCTCCAACATGCACCCTCAGAAATCTTCCCTGGTTTTCCTCAGGATTCCCTCCCATGCCCTTTCCCCCACTGAAAATGATATTGAAAGAAGCTTCCTCTGGTAGCCAGTGGAATCGGTGCTTGGTTCTGGGGTCTGTTTGTGGTGCCCACAGGGCCAAAAATATTGTAAACATCTGCATTACTTCATATGTTCCAGGGTTGAACTCTGTTTTTCAAAAGAGGTTAGGGAGATGGGAAGATAATCTCAACTATGGATGCAATCTTATATCAGATATGAGGAACCTGTGGTCCTCCAGATTCCATTGGGTGGTTTGATGTGTTCAAAATTGTTTTTGACGCAGTTTCAATGGAGACTGTTATAATTTACAGCAAGGAAAAGATTGTGCCACCAAAGCACAACAAAATGTTCTCATGTAATGGATGTGTAGGTGTGGGGCTTCATGGGGTTACACATACCTACCCCTCTCATCCTCCCAAAAATATCTCCAAACTGTTTTGAAAATGCACAGCTTTCTCTTGGCTCAGTGAGCAAAACGCCCAACATACCATTTCCTCAGCAAACTAAATGGTGCAGGAATTAGTCAGGCTTTAGAAGAGTCAGAATTTAATCTAGCAGAATGCCAGCAATGTTCACTTTCAGTGGGAAGTTTATAGTGCTTATATCCTGTCTAGGGCACTTTAATAAAATGTAAAATATTTTCAAATAAACTTTTTTTAATGGGCTCAGGATACATATCCTCTGGCACTTTTATTATTTTTTGTAACATCCTGATCAGGACATAATTCCATATTTTATGGAGGGGGTGGGGGGGTGGCGCTGGTGTTAGGCCTACCTGCCCAAGGCAGCAATAATGCTTCTTTGCAAGAGAGTTTTGTACAGATCGGGAGTAGGGGAGAGTGTTAGCTATGAATGTAACCCACATGTCTCAATGTACACATTTCTTAATGTATTTTTATCCCAAAATATACGTTTTCTAAAGTGCATTGGTATGTTTTTTTGAGCAAAGAACCGTATTGCAAAATTCAAAGAAGTGTGAAATGTCCTGATTCGCACATTGGTTATGAAGATGCAAATAATCACGCCTGTTCATATTAAAATTCACAGGAATTGAACCCCTTCAACATTCCTTAGTGGTAGACATTTGGTCCTATTGTACAGTCTAGATGTTGGTAGGGAGTGAACTCAAGCTTCAGAAATCTGCCCAATTTACAGCCACACAAATAAAAGTAATGTGTGTGAGTTCTTTGCATCCACTAACAAACACACACTTTTTTCTGATATCCTCAAAGTATGGAGAGAGAAATTGGTGTCCATTGCAAATGGCTGGAAACTTTCCCTGTGGAATGTGTAGGCTTAACTCACATGCTAAGGACAGGTTAACTGGAATAGAGTGCCCACTTCCCGCCTCACAGCTGGAGGTTGGATGCCACAGCTGGAGGAAAACAGCACTCCTGTGGGATATTTGTCACCCAAAGTGATTGCTTCCCCCTGCTTTTGTGCCAAACTGAACCAGCATAACTGAAAGATTCATGCTGACATGCCAGACTCATATTGGTAATCATAATGAAATGGTTCTAACAAGCCACAGTTCAGTTTGGACTTATAAAAATGGGCCAGTTGCATGAACCACAGTTTTGTGAACCAACCATGAAACAACATTGTTTGAAATATAACAAATCCCAGAGCTCTAGAATTCTTTGCCAAAATATGAATATTTCCAAATTCAGCAGCAACTCAGTCATAGCACATGGTTGGTGATGCAAAGATTATAAATGCAAGCACATTCCTATGGAGATCACAATGGAGGCTGTTTCCTTTCGAATCCTGGGTACTCCAGTCCTTTGTCTATCAACTACCCACTGTCAACTGCAAGACTGTAGGCCAGTCCTTATAGGAATAAGAAGGCAGTTTTGTCCCAGGTTAGCAACCCAAAGACTGGAACACCTCTCTTGTTCCAGATTGGTCCATTTTCTTGTAGTCTCATAAGCATGGAAATCATAATATTGCCTCCAAGGAGAGAAAGGGGGAGAGAAAACAGGAAAACTCTGATACAGCTATAGAGTATATGGTTTGATAGCTGGAATATCCTGTACAGAACACAGCACTTCTCTGTCTAGTTTTGGGAGCCCTATTGGAGCACACACATTCACTGATAGATGGCCAGTTCTGCAGTAAATGTACATTGGCACAGCTCCATGGTGCACAGAGCTAAAGATCTGGTCTTTGTCTAATAAGGCAAGAAAGAGACACAGATGAAGCTCTGCTAGCTGCTCGCACTTTGAGATAGAAGCAGTCCCACAATATCACATTCATTTATTCCAGTAGAAACCCCTTGCACTGCTCTTATAACTGCTCCATATTTTTAAGCTGTATTCAGTCCTTAAGGTTAATTTAGTGTAAGTTAATTATTTGATTTAGATTACCGTCCTGGCTCATCTCAAGGGCGTGGAATGAATATCTATCTAATCTGATAAGCTAGTAAAGTTAGCCATCTTATGCATCCTTTGATGGGGGGAAGGGTAAAAATACAATTTTGACCCTCAAGTCAAAATTACTGATATGTAATAATGTAGTGTAAACTCCTTCCCATTCTGCATCTCCTTCCCTATATAAATAGTCCTACAATGCTTCCCAAAATGTTTAGGCTAGGAATTGGCAACCTGTTTGGCCTATAGGCCAAATTGGGTTTTTGAGTGCCACCTCCTCTGGTCACTTCTCTCCCTGCTCCTTCAGAACAACCCCAGAAAGACAGAAAGTGGGAGGGATGCTGTGTAACCACTTTCTTTTTCTAAGGGCCCTAGGTAAAAGTTGAATCAGGTTGAATTAAACTGGGCCTTTGAGTGAAAGAAGTGGGAAAGAGGGTCTGTGGTATTTGCCCATTCTTTGGGGATACGTTTGTATTGGGGAGAGAAAGGGTTAATAGGTTGACCAATAAGAAAGCCTGGGGGCAGAGCCTGCATGATTTTGAGGCTCAGCCCAGAGGTTTTGACAGTTAGTTTGGTTGGTTCTTTTGGAGGGGGAGAGATAGAGGATTCAGAGTGAGTTAGAGACAGGGACAAGACTGAGACAGAATAGAGTGACAGCGTTTCGAATATATTTTAAAACTTGTTTGTGTTTGAAATAAACCTTAATCTTCATTGTTAACTCTACCTGACTGAGACTCAATACTTCACTGGGGAACCCTGCCCCCCAAAAAAAAAATTGGTGGCAGCGGAAGAATAAAATAGTAGTGTACAGGTCAATAGTCTGTGAAACGAACGGGGGCTCTGTACGTTCGTACGGGCAGTCCCAGCGGGCAGTCTCCCCTCTTCCAAAACTGCAAACCCAAGACTTCATGCAAGAACAGGACAACTTGGGCCTCTAAATCTAGGGGGCATCCCCAGCCTGCCCGCTCCCCAGTGCTGCAGTCTCCCCTCTCCCAAAAATGTAAACCCAAGACTTCATGCAAGGGCAGGGCAACTCAGGCCCAGCAACTAAGAGACTCAGGGCTAGCCAGTGGGGCCCAAATTGAAGCAGTGGGGCACAACTTGATTTTCTTTTTTATAGGGCCCCAGTTCACAGCCAAAGTCTGCAAAATCTTATAAATAAAATCCATCTAGATTGCCCTAGTGCAGGGCCCCCTTAAGAGTGGCATGTGAGGCCCAATTTGGCCAAATTGCTCCAATTGCCTTAAGGTCAGTCCTGATGAGACAGTGCAGGGGTTGGACTGACAAGCCCTGCACCTTCTAGGTCCCTGGTGTCACTATTCCAGAGTACAGATTCAAGGACTTGTTATGGAAATAAAGGGGGGGTACTAATCAGTTTTGTTACCTCTTCCCTCCCCAAACCCTGAGACGATGAGCCCAGCCACCTGGGAATCAGCATGTTTTTACATGAGTAGAATGTGTTCTTTTATTTAAAATGCATCTCTGGGTTATTTGTGGGGCATAGGAATTCATTCATTATTATTTTTTTCAAAAATAATAGTCCAGCCCCCACAAGGTCTGAGGGACACGGGACCGGCCCTCTGCTGAAAATGTTTGCTGACCCCTAGATAGCTATATCCAGTGTTGAATATCTGGTGTACTTAGACAAAAGGGAAACTGAACTGGTGCACTGCTGCCAAGAATTGGATTCTTGAATGCTTTACAGCCAAATTTACAGTGAAGTGCTTGAATTCCTACCAGACTACAATCCTTTACTCACTTACCATCGAATTCAATGGGACACGCTTCTGCATTGACACATGCAGCATCTTACTGTTAGTTATACAGGAAGAAGAAATGCCAAACAGCTCTCAGATATTGAAAATGCTATGTGCAAGCAATTTGTTACACAATACATGAGTGGAAGGTGGACTGAGAAACAAAACCCTGAGTACTAACATCCAGTCAAATATGGTTAATATTCTGCTTCAGATGGGGTTGCAGACTTTCTTGTATCGGTTACTATGCTTCCAAAGGGCAGAAATTGAGCAGGTGAAGCTTTTCCAGGTGTGGGATTGAATTTCTATTTGCCAGACAGCTGTTAAAAGGAGGGGGGACAAAAATGTTGGCAGGGAACAAGAGGGGCAATGTTGTGAGATTTGGCGAATTTTAAAGGGACTTGTACGAATATTTGTGTTGGGATATAAAATTCTGAACACCGGATCTCGAGGTTTCCTCCTTCACATCAGGTTTTAAGATTTTAGCCAGGTCTACAATGTGAATCAGATGGCATTCAACTGAAACAAGATTCAATATATTTAACTGGTTTATTAAGAATATAGAATGCAACATGAATACAGTGGTACCTCTGGATACGAATGGGATCTGTTCCAGAGCCCCGTTCACATCCAGAAGCAAACGCAACCTGCATCTGTGCATGCGCCGGCCACGATTCGCCACTTCTGCGCATGCATGTGATGTCATTTGGACCGTCTGTGCATGTGCAAATGGCAAAACCTGGAAGTAACACATTCCGTTACTTCCGGGTTGCCGCGGAGCACAACCCAAAAGCATTCAACTTGAAGCAACTTCAACCCAAGATATGACTGTAATAGTATAGTATAGTATAGTATAGTATAGTATAGTATAGTATAGTATAGTATAGGATAGTATAGGATAGTATAGTATAGTGGTACCTCGGGTTAAGAACTTAATTCATTCTGGAGGTCCATTCTTAACCTGAAACTGTTCTTAACCTGAGGTTCCACTTTAGCTAATGGGGCCTCCTGCTGCTGCTATGCCGCTGCCGCACGATTTCTGTTCTCATCCTGAAGCAAAGTTCTTAACCCGAGGTACTATTTCTGGGTTAGCGGAGTCTGTAACCTGAAGTGTCTGTAACCTGAAGTATCTGTAACCTGAGGTACCACT
Source organism: Podarcis melisellensis (assembly GCF_964234715.1). NCBI lineage: Eukaryota > Metazoa > Chordata > Lepidosauria > Squamata > Lacertidae > Podarcis > Podarcis melisellensis. The sequence goes on from NC_138528.1 coordinate 86,147,115, forward strand.
GTATAGTATAGTATAGTATAGTATAGTATAGTATAGTATAGTATAGTATAGTATAGTATAGTATAGTATAGCATAGACCACATATAATAGGGTTCCTTTGCATGAAATAACATTTCTGCTAGCTAGTCACTCCTGCCCAAGACTCCTGTTACATCTCCAGGGAAGTGACCCTGATGTACGAGATCCAAGCCTTTTCATTTCTCTTTATCAGGAGTAGACAGAAGGGAGAACTGTCACAGTCACACATCTGGCCTCCTGGCAGCAGTGTCAGTCAGGGGCAGACTTTGGTCTTTCAAATTTCAGCCCTGTGTGAGGCCAAAATTTAGCACTGCCACTTCTTGCCTTCTGTTCTGCTCAATTCACAACATCATAGTTGTGATGCTCTGTGGCACCCTCTAGGCTTGGCACCCAGTGTGGAGGAACTTTAGGACCAGCGTTATATGGTCCCAGTCACCAGTCTAGCTGCTGCATTCTGGATTCAATTCCACTGATAATCTGGTCTGCTAACAAAAGTACTGTTTTGATTGTGAACCTTCGAGAACAAAGGTTGAAGAGATCCTCAAGGCTGGGTCCAAGCAGATCCATGACTAGAACATTATAATCTTTATCTTGACCATACCACCATATGTGAGGGGTGCCAACCCTCCACCTTTGCAGAATCATGTATAGTTCGCTTTCATATAGCTGCTGGAGATGTCTGTGGCCAACCCTCTCCCTATCTGTGCTTCTCTAACTTGCCTTCTTCCATCCCTGTTTTATAAATAAACACCAAACATTTTAATGAAATCAGGAAGTGGGTAATAGTTCCTGGAAGAGGAAGAGAGCCACTTTCAGTGATATTCAGATCCTACACAGTCAGAAATGCATGCAGCAGAAAGCATTTTGTTGGCCAAATTCTCTTGGTCAAGTCTGGTTGAATTTCACCTTTTCATAGTTCAACACATTCTTTCCCCAGTTTATATCCAAGCAATGCATTGCTGTGGTATGAAAGCCCGGGCAGTCTGGCTTCAACAAACACTCCTGGACATCTTTCTAAGGATGCAGTTCTTTCTGAGCCATTGAAATCGGCATAGGCTTTTGCTGTTGCTTTTGGTAGGTAGGCTTGAGCCAATAAGGTCTATAGTAGTTTAAAGGTTGTGCTAAGAGCTGGATTCTAATATAAGTCACCTTCTGATGATAACTTATTGTAGTGTAGTTGCTTTTTATGCTAGCTTGTTTTGCTTGTGTTTAAGAAGTGTTGCATGTGTGAATGGGGTATTTGTTTATGTTTTGGCAGCACATTTTTCATTAGAAATGGTGATCCACAAAACTATTTGTCACTGGAGGATTTGATTTAAAATTATTATAATCTGAAGCTTGCAAGCTGGTGGTGGGGGGAAAGCTTGCAGAGTTGACCGAAAAATTTAGGTTTGGAACTGAAAATTGCTCTCCCCTCCCATGCTTTAACGATTTACTTTTTCGCCTGGCTCACATGTGCTGCTGATTATGCCCGGCTTTATCCTTTCAGATGTTGGGGGTAGCGTCTGGTTTCAGCTGTGACATCTTCCACCTGCATGCAGTGTGGCATGCACTGGCCAGCTTCTTTGAAAGAGCCAAGAAGAGCAACGGTGCCTACAGAGCGATGCCATCTGTGCATGCAAGCAGTGGCGTAGGAAGGGGGGTGCGGTGGGTGTGGTCCACCCTGGGTGTCATCACTGAAGGGGGTGACAAAATGGCAAAAATATGTGGGGTTTTTTTTAAAAAAATAGGGCTCACAACACTTTTTTTAAAAAAAAACCTGCACCCAACGGAATCCCCTTCTTACACCACTGGTAGCTAGGTCAGGCAGGGGGCACTAGGTGCCATATTGCGGGGCCTGCAGCAAGCCTGAGCCATGCATCTCTCCTGAGGGGGAGGCGGCAGGCAGAGTGCCTGCAAGCTCCGCGCTACTTTTTCGAGCAGCGCGGGGCTTGCGTCTGACCACTGCCTCAGCTGCCCTACATCTGAGGGGGAGGCTGCAGAGAGGCTCCACGCAGTGCACCCTGCTTTGGCTTGCCCCGCCCCCATGGGTGGCTCGCTTTGCCCTCAGCTGCAGGATGCACGCACCACACTGGGCACCCAAGCAGCTAGCTATACTATTCCTAGACATTCACCCTAGATTGGTGGCATGCACATATGGTACATTTTTAGGGTATCACTGGCTTGCCATTGGGGTTGATTTATTCTGAAAGTGTCGTTAACTCTATCCCACACTCATTACCAGAGAAATGGGTCTGAGCAGGCTGCAAGTGGACGGCTACTGTGGTCTGTCCAGTAAACTTGTGGTTCTCCAGATGCTTTTGAACTCCCAACTCCTGCCAGCCTCAGCCAGCATGGCCAGTGATCAAGGATGATGGGTGTTACTACAGCAATGTTGGGGGGGGGGGAATCACATGTTTCCCAACCATGGCACAGCTTGTGCACAGAGTTTGGGGGGCAAAGTCAGCCATCACAAGCCCAGTCTGCCTCCTCCAAGTGTGCTGTTTCCCTAGATTTGGTTAAAGAGAGGGAGGAATGCAGAAAATGCTAGCATGTCGACTTCCCTGCCTCTATGAGTTCTCCCGTTCACTCACTTCTTCAAGGGAGGGAGTATTCTCAGCTGGGGGGCTGGAAGGAGATGAGGGGCTTGTTATCAAGTTGATTGAAACAAATCAGTTAGCTGTAATAATTTTAAGGAGCTTCAGAATGCACAGAGGAATGAGAGCAAAGGATATTAAAACAAGGCAGGGAGAGCGAAGGCAGGCACTTTTGCCCCATAAGAACTGGATGACAATCAACAATGTATCATTATTCGGTGGAGACAAAGGGCCAGTGTCCAGAGGGCAAAGGCTTGTGGTCTAATCATTTCATCTCTGTAATTTCAGACAAGCAAAGGCACATTTCTGTGGCTTGGAAGCATGCTGACTAATGCCCTACGTGTCTCAGGAAAATGCCTTAAACGCCTTTCCAACCCTGGCAGGTTTACGCTTCATCCTCTGTTTCCATCACACACACACACACACACCCTGCCACTGTCTCCCCCTGCCTGCCCCCACTGCCCTGGATGTCTTTGCCATAAAGAAAGAGAGAGATGAAGAAAAGCCCTCAGGACAAACCATCTTTTGTGCTTATAAAACTTTTATAAGACAATGGGAAGGCTCTCTTTAACCAAATTAGTCCTATAATTGCACTCTGGTAAGCAATCGACTTTGGTGTCAAAGGCTTTAAGCTCCTCCATGGCACAAAGGTCATAGTGGATTTTTTGGCGTAACGGAGGCAAGGGACAGGGAATACCCTCACCACTGGGGTGGAGTTTTGCTATACGGTGTGCCTCTGCTTAATTATTTCTTTGTCTGAGCATTTGCATCTCAACTTCTCGGGACAAAATCCAACTTGAGGTGACTTACAAATTGCAGTATAAATCACAATATAAACACCCACCCTCCCTCCCTCCCTCCCTCCCTCCAAGCAACAGTAAAATCAGCACCACAAAAACACAAGAAGCTGCCTTACACTGGGTGAGGCCATTGCTCCCATCTAGCCCAGTACTGTCTACATCGATCACAAGAGATCCTTCGTTTCCATGAGGTGCTCTAACTCTCATTCAGAAGACTAAACTACCTCACACTGAATTGTAAATCCCACCCCCTATTCCAAACAGCTAGGATTTTCACTACCACCCTCAACCATTTTAAGGGAGGGTGCCAAAAAATCTGGGCCAAATACTACTTGAAACATTAACCTGGTTTCATTTGGGTTAATGTATTGATGATGGAGGTGTCTGGGCTCATGAAATCATCAGATATGTCTTGATGCCTAGACACCATCCCTCTTCATATTGATGGGACTCTCCCATCACCAATTGGAACGTACATATCCAGAACCAGCCCAAGACATTTTGCTGCCTGAGGCAAAGGACAAGATGGAACCTGCTCCATTCTATGTCCAAAAGCTGATTGGACTGGCAACTGAATCTTATTTCAATCCAGGCAATGGGACAGTGTCCTCCACTGAACCTGAGGACAGTGGGGGCGGCGCTGGAAGGGAGGTGTGAACCTGTAGTAAATCGACTGTTTGGTATTTTTAATGCTGATCCATTTACTGATTACAAAGAATGAAATGAGTCAAAATGTGGCTTAGTTTTTTTGTGGTTGTTTTTTAGCCAAGCTATCTTTTCCTCCAAGGTAAGATGTTGATTGATGGCACTTGGCAATTACAGTATCTAATGTATTTTTCTTCAAAACAAATTCTCCTTTTGATTTGCAAATGGGATCTGGAAGCAATTGAATGTACATCTGGACCCACACGATGTCCCTTTCATGGATGTGGGGGAAATGTTTATTCTTCTGACCATGGCCTTTGCCACATTTCATACTCCTTGCTGCCAAAAACCCAGAGCCATTCTGAAATTTGTGAGCAAATGTTTAAAGAAGACGCGAGTGAAACGAGGCTTTTGGATCAAGTGACTCGCTTTAGAGTATGCAATATGATTTATTGTGCAAAATCTGCAAGGCTGCAACGATCTGCCAGGGACAGCGCGGTCCTCTACTATGTGAAGGTTTTGCCAGGCATATGAAAGTGGTGTCCTTTGGGCTTCAGGAAGGCGATTATAATGTTCCAGAAACTGGGCATCTTTGCTGCCATGTTCTACCCCTTGCCCCAGTGCTTTGTACAAGTAATGAGCAAGGGACAGTCCCAAACACACAAACAAAATCAACCCCTCACCATCATTATTTGCCCCCAAAGGTAAACAGCACCTTCAGCACCAAATTGCCTTGGAGGTGGGGATGGAGCACAATTTCCATCAGGAATCTGGGTTGTTTTCAGAAGATAGTCCACTATTTGAAGGGTTTCCCAGTCCAATTCTGGTCTAAAGAAGAAGAACCCTATGAAGGGAGAACAATGCAGGGTGGGCCTTGATGTTGTTCATCAGCAGAACCTGGGTAGCAGACCTAGCAGGCAGGCAACACAGGTCACCTGGTCTAGCATGGCTAGAAAAGGTGAAGTATATCCCTGACCACTAACCATGCTGGCTAAGACTGTTGCCAGTCATAGACTTCTGGTCTGTCACCGATCTAGAGGGAGCGTGGATTTAATCCTTAGGGGGAAATTCATGTTTTGCAGAGAAAATGGGGGTCATGCAAAGGCACTGTGGACCCCCCCAAACCCGAAAGGATCATTTTGGGTCCTGTGCCGCCAGAATCGCTCCTTTTAGGAGCGGAGAAGATCAGCAAGATTGAGACGCAGATGCTAAGGAGCCATTTTCTGTCTATGAAACGAAGCCTCAGGCTCCCCAGGGATATAGCGGCAGATTTTCCAGTAAAAAGAACCTGAATTGAATTTGGATTATCGTCATGAAATATGGAAACTTAATTTGGAAGATTCGGAGAACAGCAGGGTGAAAATAAGGAGGTCAACTCCGGCTGTGGGGAAAGTAAACTTGCATGATTTTCAGGCAAAACGCAATTCTATTTTGATTTCCCTATAGCGGGGATAAATAACATTTGAGTTACTGCAGCCATCTTTTTTTTGTACATATGTTGTGTTTGAAAGACAACTGTAAACAATTAACATCGCTAGTAGGGTTACAAGAAGTTTTGTAGGCTAAATTTATCATTTGTTGCTAAAAGGAAATTAACAGTTTTTTATTTAAGATTAGGATTTAATAGTAATATTATTAAGAATAAAATGCATATTAGAGATTAATTTGGAAAACCATTAGTCGAGAAGGAGGGAAGTCTCAGGCTGAAATAGCCAAATGGTTTTATATTTTGTATACAAGGTGGATGTTTTGATGGATTAAAAAAAAATCAAGAAAAATATTATATATTACATTTATTACATTATATATTATTATTATTATATATATATATGACTGATGCCAGTCAGAGTCCAGCAAAATCTGGAGACCCACAAGTTGCCCATCCCTGTGTGAAGAGGGCACAGGCACTGGGTGACTGTTTTGCTTTTCCTTCCCCCCACCAAGGCATTCAGCATTATGTGAGCTATCCATGGAATTGGATCTTGATCCAAGATATGTTAATACTATTGTTTTTTGTTTTATTTGTCACCCTGGAGGATTTATGGTTGAAATGGCAGGTTTTTCTTTTAAGAAAATGCTATGAATGAATGAATGATATAAAGTGGTCTGTAGTTTCCTACACCCTGAAATGTTTTGTCAAAGTTCTTGCTCGTTCTCCCCAGATCTCTCTGAGTGTTCCACCTGAGAAGGAGACATTTTAACTTGACATGAAAGTAGTGGCAGTCCTAACATGTTCCCACTCTGCTGCTGCCCACATCAGAATCAGCCCACCCATGAGGCCAGGTGAGGTGCCACCTTGGGAGGGGCAGGATCCACAGGGATGGCAGATGCAGACCTCCAAGGAATGCATTACCCCCTGCCACTGCAGCCATGCTCAGGTGCACCAGCACTACGGCGGCTGGCCTGGAGCATCACCAGTGCCAGGATGACTGAACCGCAACAAGGTGGGTTATGGGCAGGATGGCACATTGTGCTTGCGTGCCTGAGCATCACAGTGGGGTGGGCTGCAGAGGAGGTGCTACCAGCATTCTCTTTTGCTTCCCGGGCTAGCCCTGACCCTCATCCACCTTCCTCCAAGATATATATATTTGTGTGTGTGTGTGTGTGCGTGTGTGTGTGTTATAAATGCCTTCTTCTAGAAGGTGGAGGATTAGGGGAAGTGTGGGAGTAGGGTGGGGAAAATGGAGGCTCCCCTAAGAATAATGTGTGAAGATATACGAGCCCACAACTCCTTGGCTACTTGCTTTCTTCCAAGAGCACCGGCTATCATCAATGATTAACTTGCTGGAAGACTTTTCAGCCTGGTCTGTTTCACAGCCAGTGTTGCCTTAAGACTCCAGTGATGAATAGCTTTCATTGTGGAGGGCTCCTTCCCAGCATGGCAGCTCTTTTCCCTGGCTTCAGCATTCCCATCTGGATATAAATCTTCTCTCCCCCTCGCTCTCTTTTCCTTACCACGCTGACTGTCCCCATCCCCCAAAACATACACACATCCACGCACACATCTGCTCTCTGCAGAGAGCTGCAAAGCCAATCAATAAATCACGTGTGCCCCGCTGATCTGGGTGATAGTCACTCAATCCATAACCAGCACACATTTTTCCTATGCCAGAGGCAGGTCAATAAAAACCATACTGTCTGTTTGAACAGACTAGCAAGCGTAGGCACATAGAGGGCTCTAGTTGTGGGTCAAGAACTCCTGGACGTCTCACCTCCTCCTAGCATTTTCTATTGAAACTTGCAGTGTGCTTAGGTATGAGATGGGTTAAAATCAGGAGACTGCTACTTCAGTGGGGTGCTGCAAAATGTTTGTTTGTTTGTTTTGCAATTCCACTCCCTTCACTGCACCCAGAAAAATATATTAATGAAGGGAAAGTTCTTTAAAAAATAGGGGTGTGTGTGTGTACTGACTGTATTCTGCAGTGTATCTACAGAAAGCCTCAAATTATTTTCACAAGGGGCAGCATCAAGGAAGAGAGTCTGTTTCAACTAATATGTGCCCCCCCCCCGGCCTCATGGCAAATAGGATTAATGAACAAATGTACAATCCTTCCCCAGCACAGTCCACATTCTAAAGAAGAATGCAAAACATCCCCAAATGCACCCGTTCCAAAAAAAATGTCACCAAGCCACATTCTGATAAGGAGAACTCCTTCTAGATTTCTCTCTTGTTCCAGCTGTGCTGCTTGTGTCCTGACTTGCCCCTTGCTTGCTTTGCCTGCAAGTTGCAAGTTTTAGAACAGGCGTGGGGGCCTGGGGGCCTCCAGAAATCCTTGAGCTCTTTAAGCCCCAGACAGGATGTTCAATGATCAGGGATCATGAGAGTTGTAGTCAGAGGTGCCAGACTGCCCCCAAGATTTAGGGGGTTCAGTGTGTGTTGTGTGTGTGTGATGTCACACACACATCATCGTGTCTGGAGGAGGCCAAGCACTCTGGAGGAGCCAGCCAGTGAAGCTGCACTGAGCTCCTCTCTTGGCCTCCTTTGCACCCTCAACAGCGAGGGTTTCAACAAATATTGAAGGAGTCAGAGACACCTTGGTCCCCTAGAGTTGGCGCACCTAGTTGTAGTTCAAACAGCATCTTAAGGGCCACAATCCCTGCGTTAGACAACCTCTCTCTCTCTTCCTCCCACCCTATCCTTTTTGTTCTCTGATTCTGTAATAAACTGCAGAAGAAAGCTGCATATTTTGATCAAGGATTTATAGTGTTGGACAGAAGGAACAAACAGACAGTTTAGGCCAGTGTACAGTGTTCTTAAATAAATCATAATAAAGATCACAAAGCTGTTCCATTGCTTGTGTGTGTGTCACTTACTAAATGCACGGACTTTAGTGGAAAACATTGTGGTGAGTTGGAGTGAGGAGTGATGTGAACTGTGGATGGGATCTGCCTGACACAGTATAAATTCTTGGACCAGTAAAGGCATGATCACTATTCTATAATGCACACGTGTAAATGGACTACATCAGTGTGCAGAGCATGGATAGACATTGTGGTGATCTGCAAATGATAGCTACTATTCCATCCTGACCTGGCCAGGCCTGATGGAAGTTGAAGTTCAAAACATCTGGAGGGCACAGCGTTGGTGACCCCTAGTGTAAGAGGTCTGCTAACCATGAAGCAGTTAGTTGCCCAGAAGGGATACCTTCTTCCTGCTTCCAACCTCTATCTCTGTGTATCACTAAGGGAATGCTTTAATTTCCCTTCAGGTGCAAAATGCCTAAACTGAGCATGTTGGTTGGCTGGACGTCTACAAACCATTTACTGTTTCCTTGAGTGCAATGGGAAGTGTTGCTCCAGAAAATACTTCTGCAGCTCACACCTTACAGGATGGCAAAAGGCAAAAGAGAAATCTATATGTGTGTCCCACACTCCTTCCCCACCATCAGCCTGGGCAGCTTGCCTGCACACCCATTAAGCACTCCAAGAAGCAGTGAACTCCAATGAGATGGAGGGTTTAAAACTTCAGTGTGCTCAGTAACAAAGAGATCTGTGTACACAAACACGCCTGCGGTGCTGCGGGAACAACATGCACCTTGTCTTGGGGTGGTGTTTGCAAATTCTCTTTGGTATTTCAGTTGACAGTGCAAATTGGGGAATTTATAAAAGATGATGTGTTAAGATCGAAATGCAAAGAATTTTGAGGTCAGTAATTGTGTATACAAGGAAATAGTGTGCCGGTGTGGTTTCTGTCTGCTTTGCTAATGAAACAGCGAACCACTTTGGGTTTCAGTGTACACAGGCAGATTAGAATCTTGGTTGCATTGGTTTAAACTCTGAGGAACTCCACAGAACAGAGCTTTTTGAGACAGATTCTACGCCTTCCCATGTTACAGTTCCATTAAACTGCAACTCTAAGCACACTTTCTAGGGAATGAATCCCATTAGGGTCTGTGGAATTCACTCACTTCCTTCAGTCGAGTCAACTTTCTTAGGATTGCATCCTAAAATTGTTATTTGGAAATCAACAGGACAGAAATCCCTGTCCTTCATCTTCCAAACCAGAGCCAAAGCAGATGTATAATCTTAAATTTCAAATTTGTACGGAGACACATTCAACAAGATAAATTTCTCAAGACTTGTGTGCAGAAATAATCCCCACATCACAGTTAAAATGCTGAAATCTAATATTTGGATTTAAGGCAGACTTCCTCAACCTGATGGCTCACAGATGTTTGCTCCATAACTACCATAAGTCTCAGACAGTATGGCTAATGGTCAGGGATGATGGGACTTGTAGTCCAGCACCATCTGGAGGGAACCAAGTTTGGGAAGGCTGATGGAAGGGTATGATATTTGACTTCAAAGATCAATTTTTCCAGTTCTCAGTGTGAAATTCAACATTGTGTGCAAGAGGGAGAAAGAGAGGGAGCTCTCACATTTTTAGTGGCACTGCTTGAGCCACAGAGATAAAAGCTAATATTGAAACAGGGCTTATCCTTTCCTCCCTGCTTTCCAGGCATGGTCAACGCTTCAAAGCCCCATGTCTGAGCACCTTTTTTTACTTTTGCTCCTGAGCTTTCCCCAAGAAAACACACTGTTTAAAGTTGACCTAGAGCAAACAACAATCCATGGAAGACCCAAATTGCCATTTGCTGCACATCAGCTTTAAAGAATGGGTTTCCACGGGGAAAGTTTTTTTTTTTGGGGGGGGGAGGATGCTTGGACACAGAACTTTAAAACACAGTCCTGTGCCTGGAAAGAGAAGGCAAAAGGCAAGTGGGAATAAGCCCTCGCAACGTGCCAAATAGGCAGTTTTCATCATAGCATCAAAATAGGAAGCTTGGTGAAAACTGCACAATCTATATGGTGAATCACCCAAAACAGCTGTTGCAGGGAGAGACTAAAATGGTGCCAGTGTGGAGACTTTATTTTTTTTAAAAAAACAACAACAACAACAACCCCACACACATACAATTTTAAGTCCTTTTATATGTGCATATGGGGACGCGGGTGGTGCTGTGGGTAAAACCTCAGTGCCTAGGACTTGCTGATCGTATGGTTCGGAGGTTCGAATCCCTGCGGTGGGGTGAGCTCCCATCGTTCGGTCCCAGCTCCTGCCCACCTAGCAGTTCGAAAGCACCCTTAAGTGCAAGTAGATAAACAGGTACCGCTTTATAGCGGGAAGGTAAACGGCGTTTCCGTGTGCTGCGTTGGTGCTGGCTCGACAGAGCAGCTTCGTCACGCTGGCCACGTGACCCGGAAGTGTCTTTGGACAGCAATGGCTCCTGGCCTCTAGAGTGAGATGAGCGCACAACCCTAGAGTCTGTCAAGACTGGCCCGTACGGGCAGGGGTACCTTTACCTTATATGTGCATACAACAAATACACGGGAAACAACTCCCCTTTCCAATAATATGTAGGCTCATTAATTCTTACTCTATTACATTTTGGAAGACTGACAGTCCACTCCATTTCCTGTATTTTACAAGCAATTTCCCCAAATGTAATGCATTTTAAAATTATTGCTACTAATAGATGCATTCTGGTACACTTTTTTTTAATGGGAGAACTAATTGCATCACATATTGTGAAAATTTTGAAGATCAGTGGCATTTCAGTTCATGCATCGATTTGGAAAGCATGAATTTGTAGGATTGCAAATATAAACTGAACCATTTCCCTCCCATCCCTAACAGGCAACTGAGACATCCATTAGCACCCCAGGAAGTCAGAATAAAAAAAGGAAGAATGAATAACAAGAAGGAGCCAGCTATAAACCCACTTCTGCAAATCTGGGCTAAAATAGCTTTCTGTTGTTCACCAGAATGAACAAAGTGCTGTAAAATGGATACCGCATGCCTTGGCCATAACCAGATCTAAGGCTGATAAGCTTGGAAGAAAACATGTTGCAGCAATCAGGGTGTTGGCTCAGGTCAGAGCAGACCCAAAAGAGATCAGTCATACCAGTGAATTCACCCAGGGTAGTTTGATTCTGCAGATGCAAGCCTCAAGATGATGTGGTACAGCAAAAGCATCCATCAAAGGATTTAGTGAATGAGGTCGGGAGCAAGAGGAAGGTGTTTCTCTACAATCATAGCAGTGGAGATTTTGCAAGATCCCAGAGCTGCTGTTTCTAAACATCCACCTAATCAATCTCTCTAGCTTTCATGGTTTCACAGAACCCAGGCCTGGCAAGCTTAGTCTAGTAGGAAACGGTAGGATGAGAAAATGAGCTTTGCTCTTCTAATTAGGATAAACTGCAAACATATCTGCGTAGTTCCTTGTGAATCAGGGCTTATCTGTGCTTGAAACTGATTCCTGTTCAGAGGCCCAGGGTCAGCTCCCAGCACCCTCGGGCAGCTGCTGATGCTTTAGCCTCCTGGCAGGGCTCGACAGCTGGGGCTTCTGACTTGAGACTGCTTTCTCTCTCTTTCCCACCTCCCCAGGTATTGTACATAAGCCTTGTGCCTGGTGAGAGAGGCAGCCCAAGGCTGAGCACTCAGGGCGCAACTTGCTGGCCAATATGATGTCAGCTGAGTGTGAGATGGAGCAGAATGCCGTGCTTGAGAAGAAGGAGAGTGCATCCACTGGTTGGCTGCAAACACTTGAGTCTATAGTGACCTTCAGGACCACCTTGAATGTGAGGTTGATGCTTCTAGCTGCTACCTTTGCTGAATTGAGGTTGTGTGGTACCATGCACATCACAATTAGGCAGTTGTGAATAAGAGGGTGGAAGTAGTTTTATCCTCCTCAGGGTATAAAAATGGGCCCCTCATAGGTGACAAATGGGAGAATAGTGTGAGATGGGTGTGCTTCAGAGGCAGGGAGATATATCTGCATGCTTAGCTGCATACTCACTATTCTTGAGTATAAGTGGTTTGTGTATGTTTGAAGTAGTAAATGATTGTATTGGTTGTGTAGAATGGATGGTGGGTGAGTATGAACAATGTGTGTTATGTTGGTCAAAATTTTATGTTATGCTGCCTCACAATGCTTTCTGACTTTATATTGTGTTTATGTATATTGATATTGCTTATGTATTTGTTTCATTTTTATGTAAATCTTTCGACGCGGTTTTGTATTTTTAGCTATTGTAAACTGCTTTGAGATCTTCAAATAGTTAGCAGTCTGTACTTGGAAATAACATATATCACCCTGGTTTCCTGAAATTTAATGTTCCCATCTTTGCTTTTGAAGGAGGGGTCATCGTGTATCACAGCACATGTTTTAAGAACACCTTTTAAAGCTGGCTTGTGATATGTTGGAATAGGGACCCTTTTCATTTTGAAGCTGTTCATAAAATCCTAAAGCACAGCATCTAGTAAAGACCAAAGATGTTGAGTTTATGACTGGGGGTAAGTGTTCTTGAGGTTTCCATACCTGAATTGAAACCTCTAAAGGGTTCAGAACATTGATCTCCAACACCATGAGAGGAATTCAACCATTCCTGCTCAGGTGTTTGGCTAACAGGTAGGTTACTTGGAGATCTTCCAACTAGAGTTTTATTTGGCATTGCTTTGCTTAAAGCTAAAACCCTCCACTCGCCCTCCTCACATTTATTCTTTCTCTTTGTTACCTCAGCTCATACCTACTGTCTGTCAAATAAAAGTGCCAGACGGGAAGCAAAAGTGAATGAGAAAGGGGGGGGGGGAGAAATAACCTGGCTTGGAAAATAAAATGGATGTTTCTTGCTTCTAGGCTCTTGTATCTTTGTGTCAGCCTTGCTGAATGCCGCTGTTTATTGGCTGTTTCCTTGCTCATGCCACAATATGGTTCCCAAATGGAATGAGGCTATTAGCCAATGAAAAGCAGACATTAGCTCACAGAAAGGGCAATTTCTTTAGCCTGGTTTTCCTCTTGGGGGCAAAAAACCCCAAAACTCACACCTCGGGGGGGGGGTGAGTTGCACACTTCCACTCTCCAGCAGAGCTGCAACAACAAGCTTCGCTGTCAAATAAAAGGAGACAGCTTGTCAGCACTGCACTGTATTAGCATCAAATCAGGAGTGTGTGGAAAGAATGAGGTGCCTTTGGTTGGTGAAACAGGATGTGGATGTGGGTGACCTGAAAAAAAAGAGGGGATAATTTAGTAAATGGACGTCGTTCCAGAATCTTTTATTAATGTCTTGTAGGGATGAACTCTGGCTCATGGAACAACTTTACAGAAATACTGGTGCCTTGGTCTGGGTCACAGAGGAACAGAACCACATCAAGCAGAACCTGTCAGATCAGAAGCTCAGTTAGGATGGAATCTGATTAGTCTGGGCACAACAAGAAGCCAGCCGAAGCTGGCAAGTGAAGTCTAGCAGCATTTCAGACTAGTTCTTGCTGCCGGTCAGAATGTAGCTTTATTAATCAGTTAATACTGGTTGGTTGGCAAGCAGCCAGGGCCAGGCCCAAACATGCTGTTGTCTGAGGAAGGCAAAATGCCTCTCGTCTCTTTAGAACCCAACCAGTTTAATCTATCTTCAACACTGGCAACTTGACAGCATCCTCTGTTGTACCCAGTGGTAGTTGGTGTCCAACTGTTCCACTTAGGTCTGCTAAGGAGTCCTGGGGGCATGTCCAGTTATCCTGGGCTTCTCCCCACCCACCTCCCTTGAAAAGATACTGCAGACACTTAAACATTGCAGTTGTACAAATACTTCACACCTAACTAAGCTGAAAAAGCACATTACTTTGGTTCAGAAAAGGTCCCTGCTGTTACAATTGCTCCTCTGCTGGGAGAAAAGTTGTATGGGCTCCACCTGTTGTGATTCTCTCCCTATCCTCTTCCTTTGCAACAAAACACTCGAAACTTTAATGCTGCAGTTAGCACCATGTGTGTAGGAAGGGGGTGCAGGGGGTGCGAGTGTAGGTAGGGGGTGCATGGGGCCCATAGGGATGGGGCGCACAGTGCCCATAGGGATAGCATGGGGCACGCAGTGCCCATAGGGACGCAGCGCACTGCAGCACCTATAGAGACGGGGGGCGCTGTAGTGCCCATAGGGACAGCACGGGACTCCGAGTGCCCCGTTCCACCCCTATGGGAACTGTGCGTCCCTCCCCTTTGGTGGTTCGCCCCTAGGCATGCTGCCCCAGGTGCCTGTGAGACTTCCTCTACCACTGGTTAACACCCAACTAAGTGTTGTGCTCTGTCTTGCTTTCTATGATGGGTTTGTGGCAAAGAAACTGCACATTATGTAGAAGTAAGCCCCACTGGGGATTGTTCCCTCATACAGGAGTTCATCCTGAATATTCTTGTTTGTTTTTGTGCTGCTTTTGTTGCACTATAGTCCCTCCAGACAGCAATAATGTGGTAGCTGTATTTTTATGCTGTAAACCAGCCTGTGATCGTCAGGTGAAGGGTGGTATAATAACAACAACAGCAGCAGCAGCATTGGGGAAACATCACAGTACAAGCTAAAGAAGAACAAATCCACCACTATTTCACTGTTATCTGTGTCGAGAATCTGTGTCTGAATTCACCTGCAACTAAACAATGGACTCAAAACAAAAGCTGATTTACTGAATTTGGCATACCCTGAAGTCCACCTTACTCAAATCTGCTCTGTGCTCTCCATGTAAAGCAGCTCAACTCAGAAGTTGCTCCATTTTCATTGTTCAGTCTCAAACTGCAGTATAGTGGATTCCAAGAATTTAGAAATCATTTCCGTGCCAGAAGAACATTTCACAAACCATACAAATGAGGGAGACACAAACGAATATTCCTTACTGAAATAGAATAAAGTGCTCCTTGTACTTTTCTTTTCAAAATTGGCTTTTGAAAAATACCTTGTGTTGTTTGTATACATATTTTCAGATTGTTGAGCTTCTTTCTGTAGTTCATAATTTAACATTTTCCCCTAATATCTCTTCTAAGGATGAAATATTTTTAAAATGAAGAAAAATGAAATCTTACAAAAATGCAGGAAAAGAGTGGTATCAGATTCATGCAGAAAAATTCAGACATGCAGAAGCTTTGGACAGAAAGGAGGTTTTGTGGTTTGCTAAAAAATGTTTGTTTTTTCAACACACTAAAAAGGGTTTGGTGGGTGTTTTGGTTTTTGGGGTTTTTTTTGCAAAAATGCCTTCCATGTGAAATTGTTCACCTAGTTTTGATTAAAATAGCACAACATGTTCTGTAATTCAGTCTCAAGAACCTTCCTTTCTTAGAAAAATGTTCTTTCACCGAGAAAACATGACAATGCCAAATTGGTTTGGAATCCATGGGAAAATTTGAGACTAAAATGAGAATAGCACACAAGCATAAGTTGTTGTTCAGAGGTATGAATTTGAATGTGATGGAGACATTTGTGCCCATCTCCATCTGGGATTTTGTGAAGGAAATTTATTTGACTGTGAGTCTTATTGGGTGTACTGGGGATGTTCAAAGCATTTGTTGAGTTCACATTTTTACCAAACTGACTTCATTCATAACTTTTTGGACTGGAACACATCCTTTTGCACCTCTCCGGATTTTCAATACACTTCTTGACTACACATACACACAGAGAGAGGCTTTAAATCCATGAAAAAAATGTGTAGAAAAAACATTATGTTAACATTTATACAAAAATAAGGGGAAATGTCCAAGCAATTCAAAGTAATAATACTTTGCAGATTATATTGTGGGAACTGGAAGGAATGGATTTATGAATGAAAGCATGCAAAACTGATATGAGCTGGGAAGAGACTGATCTATCCATCAGTGCTACTACTAATCATCTTACATTGACAGTATCAAAAATACACATGATATGAACTAAGACAGGAGTGGCCAATAAAGTGCTCCCCAATCCCAATCCACCTTCTGCCCTTCCAGAGTTAAGTTTTCATTTCTCACAGAGAGAGGCACATGCAGTATAAACTTTGCTTTCAGCTTCTGACCTCCTCCTTTGATGATGCCATGGTCATCTTCAGAATAGCTTGGCCAGGGAAAGTCAGCCTTCCCCACCTTAGCTGAAGAAGTTGGGTGTAAAATGGGAAGACACAGTTTCATAGTCTGTGAGCTGGGGATTCTTAGCAAGATTTTTTTAAAAACTGCTGTTTCAAGATTAAATTACCGAACAGCCACAACCCAATCCTGGTGGGGTTTTTTGATATTTTTTGCGTGTTTAAAAAACTGCTTCACAATACCTATACAAGAAATGCTATTGGTGATTAATGTAGGAAAAGACTGCAGGACTAATGGGCAACTTACAACGGACTGGGGACAGAGCTGGAACAAGCAGTTGTGTGGCGAGTTCCCGCCTCCCCAGTAGAAATAAAGACACGAGGCACCATTATTAAGGTTAATGGGCTAAAATTGGCCACAACTTTATTGATTACAGGTGATGAGTGGTATTGGCTTAAGCATTGGTCCTAATCTAATCAACTATCTGGCTTCAGTCTGTCTGCCTGAAGGCCGGGAAGGGTTAACACCAGCAGGGAGAGCCCTGCTGATGCACATCAACTAGGCACTCAGGGGCGTGCCTTGGGCACTGGCCTACATAGGCTTCGGACGGGGCCACGCCCCCCGGAGTCCTTTACCGGACTACCGTTCAAATAACTGGGGGAGGTGATGGCGCTCCCCCCCCATTCATCTACATAACAATACTCCAACCAATGCCTTACCGCCAAACCAGGAAAGTTGTGACAATTTGCTACGAGGTAGGCGAAAAACCTAGAGGGAGGGTGGGTGGGAAATTCCCCAGCTGATCGGTGGCAAAGAGGAAGCTCCTCTGCCGCGCTTGCCTTAAATGCGGCAAGCCACACACCCCGAGCCAGCCAATTGGCTGGCCAGGGGGATGACGCGGCAGAGGATTCCCCAGATTGTGTTGGGGGCGGGAAGCCTGAAACATCACCTTCTCCCGAGGGCAGAAGTGGCTTTGTGTCCCTCTGCCCATCTCCCCCAGCTAAGCTAACCTCCCTCCCTTCTATCGGCTGAATGGACAGGCAGGTGGAAGGCCCACTGGCAAGACTCCTGCTGGCAAGCACAAGTGGAAAGCCTTGAAATGGAATGTGTCAAGGGAATGACTGGGCTGGCCCAGGATCTGCTGGATCCTGAGTCAGTCTCACTGCCATTGCCCAGTGTCATCAGCCCTGATTTAGGCCTGATTGTCCTACCCCGCTGCCACCACACATTCCATTGTGGCTACCCTGTGGCAGGGCCGCAGATGTGGTGGCCCTACCATACCACAAAGCCCTCTAACAGGGAGGGTTCAGAGGCAGAGCTAGCTGCTCTGGCACCCGGAGCAGTGGGGGTGGGGCTATCTGCACATGGGGGTGGGTGCGCCGGGCACGGCAATCACCCGGGGGGTGCGCCGGCTGTGCCAGGCATCCGGGGGTGTGCACTGGCCACAGTGAGCGTCCGGGAGGGGGTGCCGGCCGCGGCAATTGTCCAGGGGATGTGCTGCCTGTGGCAAGTGTCGGGGTGCAGCAATGTCACCCCCCTCAGGGATGACACCCAGTGTGAACCGCCCCCGCCCCTTCCTCCACCGCTGGAAGGGTTGCCTAGGATTTCACCCTTAAAGAGCAAAACAGGGAACTGAGTGAGGGCCGCTGAATCCTCCTTGACCAATAGGTCAGTTTCCTAAAGCATTTCAGCTTAGCTGGAACAAAAATGTCAATGGAAAGGGAGGTTCTGCAGAGATGTAAGTGATAGGTGAGGAAAAGGTTCAGCGTTCTTCTCTTATGCTCCCCTTTGATTCTATGGACCCTACTCCCTGTTTATACCCATTTTTAAAGAGATGGGTCTCCTGCTGTTGAGTCTAGCTTGGCTCTAAGCAGTTGGCTTTCTGGCCGTAGCTCCAGAGAGCATCATTTCATGCTTCAGTGGTGCAGGATAGATGGATGTACTTTCTTCATAGTCTCCCCCACAGGTTCAGAAGACCAAGGGAGGTGGTTGAGCAATATGGAGATTTGGCAGAGGTCACTATGGGGTCTCTTCAGTTTGTAGTAGAACTCAGGCACAGGCTCAGTCCATTGCATTTACCAGCACCAGCCACGGTGGCAAACAGAGGGCTTTTGCTATGAGCTCTGGATCACACTGGGCTTGATACAGCCTCGCTGATACATCTTCTTTTTTTAAGTAGCAAAATGCAAAGTCATCCTTGTGTTTATGCTCAAAACAGCCATGTCACTCATATTCCCATTGTACAGATGAAGCCAAGTGTGGGCAGCTTGTCCAAGGCTGCCTGGCTTGTCTGTGGCAGAGGTGGAAATTTTAATATCCCCCAGTCGAGCTGCCTACCGGTTGGACCACACCAGCACTCATTTTATGGCCTGCCTTGTGCTGATGGGAATCCTGAAAACTGCAGCACTATATTAATTGTTGAAGAGGTCAGCTCTCAGGAAAGAAGGAAGTTGAGTGAAAAATGGAGCATTTTGCTTCAGAGCTGCAGCCAAGAAAAATACACTTAATGAAGTTATAGACCGTGGCTAGCAAAAGACCCATTTTAGTACACAGGAAAGGGTAGCCTTACAGTATGACCAGAATATCCCATCAATCTTCACAGGCATTTGTAAGCTGTCATTGCAAAGCTCCCATGAGGCCTATCTTCTGCACCATAACCCACACTTGCATGTCATCTCTTCAGGAGGATTTTTTAGTGTTGCCATTGTATCCAAAATATTTTCCTTTCAAGAAGATTAATGGAGTCAGATTAGTAATTGATAACCAAGAAGGTGTACTGGAAGGAAGGCCTGTGCCCAGAGCTAATGAAAGCTTGAGGTGCCAGCAGGAGAAATAGAGAGGCTGGTTATTTATTTAGTTTCCTCGGCAATTCTAAAGTCATATGTTACATTAGATTAAGATGAAGGCCTCAAATTTTGGTGCGGCAATGGAGGACATTTCCCCCATTTCTATAACAGCAAAATTGCCTATCATAAGAAAGAAATCTACATGACAAAGCTCTCAGTGTAAAACTCTGGAGAAGGAAGCCCTTGAAGTCTGGAGTTGAGGTTATCCTCTAGGGCAGTCCCACATAGTGTGCTCTGCAATAATCTAGTCTGGAATTTACCAGAATATGTAGTACCATGGCCAAGCTATCTTTAACCAAAAGGGGCCATAGCTGGCAAATTGGATGGAGCTGGAAATAGCACTCCTAGCCACTGAGGCCAACTGAGCATCCAGTGGTGATGTTGGACCCAGGAGTACTCCCAAGCCATGGTTGAGCTCCTTCTAGGGGAGTGCAACCCCATCTACAACAAGCCACCTCCCAGACTCAAAAACCCACAACACATAACACCTCTGTCTATTCACAATTCAATTTCAGAAGTGCAGAAAATTTAGGCTGCTATAAAGCTGGAAAGCCAATTTTTCTAGTGCCAGAGGAAGAACAATTTGATTTGTCCTGGAGGGAATTACTTCACCTGGGGTATTGGATTCTGAACTAATAGCAAGTATTGCTTCTTTCTTATATGTGGCCATGAAATAACTGCAGGAGAATTCCCAAAACTATGATTCATGATTCCAAAACAACCAAATGGCCTATGCTACTGTAGAGTAATGAGGAAGTGGGATGTGTAATATACAAAGAGGAGGAGTGTGATTCACACACAAAGCAGAGAAATGAGCTCATACCAACAAACCCTCCTCTAACCTTACATCCTTTCCTCTTGTAATAGTGGTTTTGAAATTGTCCCTAAGAACCCTGGTAGGGCAACTATTTTTGCATTACCAAAATTGAGGAGATGGATTGCCAAAAAAGATGACAAGCAAGGATACAGATTTGCATAAAATGTGCATGCACTAATTTATATGCCAATGTCCATACAAGGTGAGTGTCCTTCATGTTGTGGAGACTGCGGGGGGGGGGGGCTACTGAAAAGCCCCACTGGAAAACAGCCAGAAGGGGCCCACATCTCACCATAGCAGGGAAGACTGACAAGGTGACTAATGTGCCTGTGGCCCAGGCACTGTTGATGGCAACTTCAAGGTCCTTGATCTTCAACCAAACTTTGATTGAACACCCCTTCCAAGAGAGGACTGTCCTCTGACAAGCAGTCCCTGCCCAAGGGTCTGCAATACAAAGGAGATTCCATGGTGGACACTTGAGGGTTCTTCAGCCGACCAACTTTTGCAGAGGAATCCCTGAGTGAAGGAAGACTGAAAAATGCTAACCTCTAACAAAGAGCTGTCTGAACTGATCCTTCCCAAACCAGCTGGATGACAAGCTCACCCGAGGCCTTTGTACACAACAGGAGTTTTCTCCTATTGCTCTAAATGGCCTGATTGAGCTTTGGGAGCAGCTCCAACATCCGTTAAAAGACAAGCACAAGGCAAAGCTTGAGATCTGGTTCCCAAACAAGCCAATTTATCTTTCAAGGTATTTTCTTTTTTTCTCCCTCCCCCCTCCTCCTCCTTTTGCAATGCCTAAATTTGGCCTTCCAATAACATTTGTATAATATACAGTTACACAGAGAACATTGCCAAAGCCGGCTCAGTTCTAGACCCTCCGCCTGGATATCCTGGATGAATGGGGTGCTTTTTCTTGTCACTCTCAGCCCCATGTGTTTCTCAACACCTCTCAATATGTATTTTTATTTTATTTTATTTTATTTAAAGAAGGGAGCAAGGCAGGATTATGCTTCTGGTTTCATAGCCCATTGGCTTTTCTATGCTAGTAGGGCAGCACTCGGGGAACTTGTAGGTTAGTGAGTAATGCACTGTTGGAGGAATACAAGAGCTCCTGCTGAAGCTATAAAGCCATGCCTGAAAATGTGTGTGTGTGTTTGAAATGAGGCGAGGAGGTAAGTGCCTACCTGGTGACTTTTCACACCAGTGAATTCAGGTTCTAAGAAGGGGAGGGAGGGCACGACAAAGTGGCCATGTAATGTTGGAAAAGTGGACATCAACAAATGCAAGGAGTTATGAATCAGGCTTGTTCCTTGCAATGGCCACACTAAATGAGGTGTCCTTCCTGCTCCTGGCTCCAGCCTAAGATCATTGCTCTTACCTTCAATGCCCTCCTTATACTCTTATCACCCTGCTCTAGTATCCCCATGTGTTCCTGACTGTGATTGTCACTCCTCCAGCTTCACAACTCTGTCCACTATCCAAAGGCCTCCAGCTCCCTCAAAAGATTCTGCCCTTCCTCCCACATTGCCCTATATTTGTTGAATTCTCTCACAGAACACCTGTGTGATGTCACATCTCTTACCTCCTCCAAACTCACATTTTCTGCAAAGACTTTCACTCGATCCCCTTGCAGGGAGGGATGGCCAAATCAATATGTTTCTAGTCAGGGTTAATTTCACACATGTTCATTCATAAATCCATGTTGTGTCCCATTTCCTTGTTAATCTGCCATTTTAAAACAGCCCACTTTAAAATTCTCATTTAACTGCTTGGGGGAGCTACTGTGGAAATATCTATGCTGAGCAGAATGTGCTGCTGCAAACTGTAGCCTCTCTGCTTTAAATTTACCACATTTACCCTCTTGTCCCAGGGTTGTGAGGTTGTCCTCCTCTAGCCAACCTCTGACAGTTGCTCTGCTTTGGCTGAGTCTGATCACTTATCTTTTGGGACGTGTGAACACATCTGGGATTTGACATTGTCCCAGTTCTGCACCCAAATTAAAATGTTGATTAAGGATGCTGAAGCAGCTAAGATACCAATTCTGCAGCTAAATATCCCAAATGAGGATACCCCTTGTGGCACACAGCCCAGCCCCATCTGATGCTGGGCTGCCTCATAAACTGCTGGAGTAGTTTGGAAGGTGCAGCTGTTCCCGAGTGACTGTATCCCACAATCATGTAGTAAAGGTAAAGGTACCCCTGACCATTAGGTCCAATTGTGGACGACTCTGGGGTTATGGCGCTCATCTCGCTCTATAGACCGAGGGAGCCGGCGTTTGTCTGCAGACATGTGGCCAGCATGACTAAGCTGCTTCTGGTGAACCAGAGCAGTGCATGGAAACACCGTTTATCTTCCCACCAGAGCGGTACCTATTTATCTACTTGCACTTTGATGTACTTTCAAACTGCTAGGTTGGCAGAAGCAGGGACCAAGCAACGGGAGTTCACCCTGTTGTGAGGATTTGAACTGCCGACCTTCTGATCAGCAAGCCCTAGGCTCTGTGGTTTAGACCACAGCGCCACCCGCATCCCCAATCATGTAGTAACACCTTCCTAAAATTGCTGTAGGTTGAGTGACCGACAGGGATAGTACCTGCTTTGGAGTATTGTTCATTTTCTTCTGGATGCCAGGCACATTAAGATTGTTGCTTGTTCAGTGTGTCTTTCTTCCACAGCTGTGTCAGGAACTCTGGAACTTTGTTTTGTACACTGCTTTGGAAATGTAATTTAAAATGGAAAAGCTGTTTTTTCAGATAAAATAAATAAATTTCATAGCCTGAGGCAGCACTTTATTCCATTTCCCCAACATTTCCTTGCCTGATAATTCCCTCATTTTACGTGGCCTTTCAAATGCCATAAGATCCACTTCTGGTAAACTAGTGGAATTTAGCAGGTGTTCAGTGCTCACTTTTGTGTTATTTGCTTCCGGGGGGGGGGGGCCTTTTTGCAGCCCTGTTGACCAAGAAAATCATTGGAGCTTTGCATTGCAATTTCACTTGAAGAAATTTAGGGTGGCATTCTGGTACACCATGCTTTCCTGCCATTAAAAATTTAGGATAACATGGCAGTATATCAAAAAGCAACAGTTCCACAATGCAATAGGCAAGGCAGCGTAAAAGGAACATTTGGGACTGATGCAATAGTGTCATAATCAGGAAAACTAATCAATAACTGCCATCTCTAAGGCTGGGACTGAAACAACTGAACTTCAGTGGGAAGCTGAGAGCTTTCTTCAGGAACTGAAGGGAATAGAGATTTGAACCTTCTGTGGCTGGCAGGACATATGAAACCTAAAGATTGGTCAAGCCAGACTTTACATAGATACACTAGAAATCAGGACTTTTGGTTTTGTCTGGTAAAGAGAGAAGTACCTTCTGTCTGCTGAATTTCCAGATCCAGGCTTCCAGCCACATTCTCCAGTTCAAGCCTGCAACTCTAGTTCCTGACCTTGGATTGGGGAATGCACCCTGCAGGTGTGGCTTTGGTTATGTCCTCCCACAACCACTAGATCAGATCAGCATGGGATCAAGCACTGCAGAACAGGCTTCTATGCTGATTTCATGATGCACAGACTTTCCCAAAGGGCTGGCTTCAGAGTCCATGTTGCATTGCTACAAAATGGCACTGGCTCTACTTTCTGGGTCAAGCACCAGACTCTCTGCACAAGTTAATACTTTCAGGAACCTGGGAACAGCACACCACTCTTCTGCTGTCTTCTTTTTGAATAGGGATGGCTGTTCTAAACCGAAGCTATGTAGCTCTTTCACAGGCCTGCCTCCATAATCACTGTTACCCTAGCCCACTTTTTCAGTGCCTGCACAAGGGGCGGGGGGAAGGCTAGGACATGAAGGCAAATGAAACAGAATCCATCTGTTAATCAAGGGGAGTGGCACACTCAGGCTTGATTTAAGTTGTTGTTTTAGGTTAGTTAGCCCTGTGCAGGCTCAACAGGCTCATACAGTGTTTCTCTACCACCGGTGAATGCAAGTGTTTCAGGCTATTTTAAGCTAAAGCATTAAGACACTGCAAGAAAACATCTGCAGCTAACAGCTTAGCTAAGGGGGGAAGTTGGAGAAGGGGAAGACAGAGCCAAATGAAGTCCAAGCAACAAAATCCAGATCCCAGGCTGCTGTGTTCTTTAGCCCAGCGGAAAGAGTATTTGCCCCCCCCCCCCAAAAAAAGAGGAAAGGAAAAGGAAAAGGTGCTCAAATACATGGTCAAAGAGTTCTGCTCACTCTACAGCTTCGAGAGGTAAACATTGTATCTGAAGCCCATTTCCTACAGCTCTTGAAGGTGACCTACCACTGAAAAGGTTGCTTTTGTTCTGGCCAGTTACATCTCAATTGCAGCAAATGGTTATGTTTGGTAAATGAGCGGACATGGAAGCTGTTTAGCTTCTCCCATGCTCTTGAAGTCCTCATTCCCTGTTCCCATAATATGAATCAAATATTCATAGATTTGTAGAGCCTGTGGGGATAGGTGCTGTTTCCTGTTTCCCTTCACTGATGAAGGGATGTCTCAGGCTACCTTTGTGGACATCCACAATGGTCCATGGTTTGCATCCAGTGGAGTAGCCATTAAGGGAGGGTGAACTGGATGTGAACCATGGATCATTGTGGTTCTCTCCCATCCCTGCACTTGCCATTCATAACGGCAGGAAAGCTCTGATTGCTTGATAATTTTGTATTTAACAATACTATCCATCAGTGTTACCACAACAGTTATTAAGCTAACAATTGTTAGGCCTGTAATTTCCTGGAGTCCAAGTGAATTCATTTGTAAAAATGATTGATACATAGGCTGCTTTTCAGTGCTCGGGCACAGAGGTTATCAGGGACAAGTTGCTCCCTCCCCCTTTTTGTTGTTGTTGCTGGAAACCAGCAATTTCACCCAATTTCAAGTGGGTGGAATTTGGACTCCGCACCATGCATTTAAAGCATTCTTATAATACTTTAACTGCTGTAGTTTCCCCCAAAGAATCTTGGGAAGTGTGATTTGTAATGGTACTGAGAGTTGTTGAGAAACCCCCTGACACTGCCACAATTTCTGGGATGCTTAATAAACTACAGTTCCCAATATTCTTTCTTTTGGGGGGGGACCCAAAAAGTATTACAAGAGTTCTGAAGGCAGCCAGAACTTGGTGGGCAGTGTCCTACTTGCCCTAGTGAACCTGCCTCCATTGGCTGGACAGGGTGACAAAGGTGAAAATTCATCAGACATTCATGGAAAATCATACACCATTGTAAAAACCAAGTTTAATATCTATTAAGAGAACAATTTATAGCTTCTCATTTCCAATGTCAAAGGCACCATGGAAGAACAACCATTCAGACTGCCAGTGCAAACTTTCTAGGGAGAGGTGTGTGCATGTGTCCATATGCATGTGCTCATGCACCTGTGGAATGTGCAAAGAATGCCACCATCTTTTGCACCAGCATAGGCCCTTTTTGCTGGATCAGGCTGCCCATTTCTGAGCCAGATAAACCCCTGGCAGAGGACTTTTAGATCCTTTTATGGTTTGAGTGCCTTGAGATAGGGCTCTTAGGATCTTGCGAGTTCAAATAACCCCATCTCCTCGGCCTGGAAAAGTTCCATGTGAAAGTTTCACCTCTTGTTTTTCATCTCTCTCAAGCAGCTCTGGTTACCTTTAAAGTTTGTTATGAACTCCCAGCACCCGGCTTTCCCCAGGCTCTCTACTCCTTCTTCAGCAGCAGCAGCTGTTCCACGAGTGCTTATCTGAACCTCTGAACTCTTCAAAGCCTTCCCATGGCAGGGGATAAGGTTGGCTTGCAATTACATGTGGAGAAAGCACAGGTGGAAGACCGGAGCTTTCCTAAGTGGACCTGGAGCTATGTTAAAAGCTCTCGCACATTCCCTTCAGTCAAATTCTTCCACAGTATTAGATTCGGAAAGGCAATCCAAGCTTGGCCATTGGCAAAGGCACAGGGAGGGAAATGCATTTACGCTGATGGGCTCTCAAGGCTGCCAGAGATCCAACCCTTACATTGTAAACTATAATTCCATAGTTTCCCACCATAATTGAATCTAGAGAGTAATTTTACTCTCCTCAGACTCCTGTCTTCAGCAGCTTCCATACTTAGGGTATAATCTTGCCTGCTGTGCTTTGCATTCTGGGAGGAACTCAAATTCCTGAGATTATTTCAGCAAGCAGTGACTGGCTCCCATCTAAATCCCTTGTTCCTCAGAGTTGTCATCCTCTCTAAAATTAGGCCTGTTTCCGTCATGCAGTAGTCACTCAAACTTGCTGTTTGGGCTGGCAAGCAGCATTGGACTAGGCCCTAGCCTAACACAGGGAAACAAACTTGTGTCTCCCTTAAAATAAGGAATGTGTGGTATATGTGCAATCTTATATCGGCAGTCTCAGTTGTTTGCCAGGATCTGCTAAATCCAGGGGCAGCTTTAAGACTAGCAGATCCCTAAGCAAAGTACTCTTTGTTTGGCCATCTCCTATGACAGTGAGTACCCAGCTGGCTAATACTGCAATAGCAGCAGCCACCCTGTAATCAGTGCTAGAAGGTTTGGAAACATCATTTTAGTTTCCCACAATTCCTCCAAAGGGATGCTACTTTGAGGGCATCATTGGAAATTTAAATGGTGGCTCTCCGACTCAGCTGCCTGCATCAGTGGCCAAGGGCATGTGCTGGCACAACAGTGGTTTCCCCTGGGACCCAATAGCTGCCTTAGGGTGCTGTATGCAGGTGTGGGGAGGGAGAGAACACCCAATATGACTGGTTGGGAAACACACTGCTTCTATGACAGTATCCAGAGAGTTTCAGCTTGATTTTTTTTATTATTTTTTTAAAATATGACTGTCTTAAAGACTACAATAAAAGATGCATAGAAAATGTGCTGCTCTATAAATATCTAACGGGTTTTATTTGCAGGTGGGGGGCATTATACAGACCTTTTCCAAGGGAATAGTTAATACCAAATGGAAGCAGCACACAGAATAATATTCAAAACATGTGGGACTGACTGAGAGCCTCAAAGATACAGAATATCTGAGATATTGACAAATGACCACATCACTGCTGTTTTATGTCCATATACTGGAGATGAACACCATAACACACACACACACCTGGGCCAAATCTAACCCCCTGAGTGTTGCTGCATATAGTGCTCTATCTAATAAGAACGAAAAGTGGGACTTGGCTTTCCACTCCACCCTACTACTTAGTTTTCTGGGGAAACTAGCTGATCACCAGGATATTACACTGATTGTAAATCACACTTGGCCAGAACACCCACAACTTTACACTGCTAGTCCTTACTTTGAAAGCTCTCCACCTCCATGCCCTTCACTATGAGAGTGTTAACATTACTCTATGCTATGGTGAGTCATTTGTACAACATCTAATCGCCATGGATCAGGAGGGTGCTCCCTGTGACAATTTTCACCAGGCCACAAATTCATATGTCTGCAATGTCACAGAGAAATCACCCAATCCATATGGACAGCCTGCACACAACTGACTTGTCTTGTGGTGAGGTCTTCTATGTACCCTTGGTGATACTGGCTATGTTTTTGGAAGTATAAAGAAAGGGTAAGGGAATCAGTCTGACAAACTTACATTTTTGTATGTGTCTTCTGAAGCACCCGGTATTAACCGCAATCAGAAAAGAATACTGGGTGACAGCTGGGTTGTGCTTGATGAGTAAAGAACCCCTAAACAAAGAGCCAGTACAACAAATGCTGGGGAAAGGGGAAGAGGGCTGCAAACACACCATATATTTAAAGCACATGACTTCCCTCAAAGAATCCTGGGAATTGTGATTTACCTCTCATAGAGCTTCAGTTCCCAGTACTCTTAGAAAAATACACTTCCTGTGATTCTTTTGGGGGAATCATGTGCTTCAATGTATGGTATGTATGCGGCCACAGAAACAAATACTCCACATTTTATTTTATTTTTTAAAAATATTAATATTAGTTGAAACCAGGTGGGACAAGCCTCTCTGTATTAGGATCCAGCTGAGTAGACCCATTAAAATAAATTAAGTTATACACGACTAACATAAGCCTACTGATTTCAGTGGGTCTACTCTGAGAGTGATTTGGTTGGGTGCCACCCATTGTGCAAAATCTGAAAATACAGATTTGTACATGAATGAATTTATCTCAGTCTTTCCTTAGCGCATTATTGGTGCTTTTCTTTTTCTGCAGAGCTACTTCTCTGGCTGCCCTGCTGTACCCATTTCTTCAGTTTCCTTTGCCCCCTACTCTGCACTTGATTAAAAAAAGAAAGAAAGATTGAGGTAGCTTCTCAGAGCAGGGATGTATTCATTTTGCATATGTTGTTCTCCTGTGATGATGCTACTAAGATTACTCCGCTAAGCACCATATCAATTGCTAGTGATAAATGTTTTCTTGCCATTGTTCTTGTTTCATACAGATGGGTTTGTTTTTTTTAGTGGTGTGCTTCCCTAGCTAGTTTCTCATTTACCTAAGGAATTTAAGCTCCAGAACTTTCAGTGAAGTGCAATGTTACTTCTTTTTTAAGACAATAGCTTATTTTGTTATTACTTAAAGAGAGAGGCAAGGTTTAACTTCATAGGTTCCCCTCCAGATTGTTTATAGGTAAATTAAACTCACCATGGATGAAAAAAATAATAATTTAGGAAACACAGATTTATGGTAGAGAAAATGAAACAAGGAATAAACCCCTCATTAGTGTTGGTGATTTCAACTGGCCAGTCCCAACAGGAAGGAGAAAAGCATTATCCTCTTGTTCTTACCAGGCATCAAGCAAAGCTGTTCCTGGCATGATTTCCTGTCCCACTCCATGCTACCCAGTGGGGTACATATCTCATTCTGATAATGCCACTGATTAAACAGCTGCAGTACATGGAATTTAATAAATTCTGCACAGCATGTGCCACAATAATCAGGCCAGGACCTTTGTATAATTTGGCTGGCAATGTGTCCCATGGGGATACTGGATAATTACAGGAATGTTCCTTCTTATCTCCAAATGGCCAAATGTGCTCAGCCTTCCCCTTTAGGGATGTTCACCCACTACAGCAGGGGTGGTGAACCCATGGCCCTCCAGATGTCATTGGTCTCCCATGAGCCCCAATGAGTATGTCCAAAGGTCAGGCATAATGCAAGCTGTAGTCCAGCAGTATCTGGAGGGTTGCGTATTCCCCATCCCTGCACTAGAGAATGAGTTAAAGCAGTGGTTTTCAAATTGTGTTTAGGGGGATCCTGGGGTTCCTCAGAAGCTTATTTGAGGTTCCTAAATGACAAGACCAGTAATGGTGGGAAAGAAATTCCACGATCCTCTGCAATGTTTCTTATTACCACTCTTTAAAAAATATATTGGTGGCAGAGGAAGGCATAGGTAAGATGCCTAGATGTAGTCATCATTTTGAAATTGACAATCCTTGGGGAGAAGGTGAAGATAAATGGACAGCTTTAGGAAGAGGAATTTAAAATGGGGACATGAAAAGAGGTTTTGTCTTTGGGGAAAGGCTGCTTTTATTATTCTAGGTTGACAGCAAAATCAAAAGGGCTGGTGATTTAAAATGTTTATGGGGATTATGGGTTGTATTCGACTTTCTCTGTCCATTAGCATTAGGGCTTTTGTCCTAGTAGCCGGGGAAATATTAATGTTCTGCAACAGAGGAATCTGTGCAACAGTTGCACTAGTGGAAACACATTGTACAAGAGACAATCTGTTGTGCAACAGTTACCAGCAACCTGCTTGTGCATTGCCTTGTGCAATAACATTCTGCTGTCATGAAACACTTCACCAGTGGAACTATGTGATGTTAATTCAGTGCTACATTGGATACAACCCTCTGTACATGTTGTTGCTGCAAGCATGATTTAAGCAGCAAGAGAAAAGGCCTGGTAAGCCAGACAAGGCTCAGGACAAGCAACTCTTCTTCTTTATATAAGACAGCAGAGTGATTATGGTCCAGATTGCTCAGCAAATTGTGTCCTCCAATGTAGGTTCACATAGGCTGTTAAAAAACCAAAACCCCACTTACTTTCATTGGACATGCATTGGGCAGTTTAGCAACATGAGAAAGTGCCTTTCACTGAGTCACAGATTATTGGCTCATCTAGCTCAGGCTATGCTGACTGGCATCAGCTCTTCAGTGTTCCAGACAAGAGTCTCTCTCAATCCTTCTTGGAGAGGCCAAGGGTTGAACTCTGGACTTTTTGCATGCAAAGCATGTGCCCCACAACCAAGCCCCAGCCTTCCCCTAATTTTGGAAGACATGCTGGAAACAGAATATGAACCTTGGTCGGATCCAGCAGGCCAATTCTCAAGTGTGCTCTTGTTAGTCCCATAAATAAGGTTGTAATTTATCTGCTTCCTTATCCTGTGGGAGCAGCCCTATTTATAGGGACACTTTTCTTTGTCAACAGGGACTCTACCTATTCCCTTCTTTTCAAACATGGCAGGGATATAAATAGCACATGGCACTAAAGATCTTTTCTGGCCAGAGGGCTTTTGAACATCAGGTGCAACCCAGCAGCTCGCATGTGCAGGCTGGGGCTTGGACATGCATGCATAGCCCAAACAAGCCTGTTCTTCTCTGTGAGATCTTTCCATGAATGCAGAATGTTCCCGGTGCGTTCAAGCTTCCTTGCTCAGCTCACAGAGCTTTGGATCACAGCCAGTGGGTCACTAAACCTAGTGTTTGTCTAGATTGTTTTGCCCCATAGGTTAAAATACAATTTTGGCATAATTATTGATTACTATTGCTTCTGTTGTCTTCCTTTTGTGCATTAAGTTCTCCCACCCCTTCTGTTTCTTACAGTTTTCTGCACTTCCAGTCTTAAATTGGAGCCATTTTTGTGAAGTCTCGGTCTCTGCAAAAAGCAAACACACCTTTCCAACACCTGGTTCAGATCTCCTTCTAACAAAAAGCAACGCTGCTTCTGCTAAACTCTGTATCTTTCTCATCCACCTTCTCCCCTGACCTCACATCCCAACAGGCGTGCATTTGGTTCCAATTATCAGACAAACCCAGAAAAGGCTCTTGTTAGTGATCTTGGGGGTGGGAAGAGGTGGAAGGGTTCTGTGGTTGTAGTTTCAGATCTCTTTGTCCCCCATCTGATATGAATTTCTAAAATGATAGATGGTTCCTCTGATTCAAAGTTCTGGTCAGAATAAAGCTCTTCACTTGTCTAATCGTTTTGAGAGCCGTCTCCTTGTGAGGGCAGGATGGAGAGCTCTCTCTCTCTCTCTCTCTCTCTCTCTCTCTCTCTCTCTCTCTCAGTTAATAATGCCACATAGAGAGATTTGCTTTATTTTCCTTGTCCGGTTGGTTTGTCACCCATACTGACAATGCAAAAAAATAATAATTGAAAAAATGTTTTGTGAACACTGCAATAGGTGAAACAGATAGGATTCCACATTCACAATCCAATCTGGTTAGAATTTGAAAAATAAAACAAAATGCAACTAACCGTGAAGTTCCAGTTAAAATAACTAGGGTGCATTATCACTGAATTCATGCATTTCACTTCTCTTTTGTGCTTTGACTGGGTTGAAGTCTGGTAAGAGGACCAACTTGGTGCTGATAAAATGAAACCAGTGTACAGTTCAGAATGAGGAGGAATATGATAGGCAGTGTGTCCAAAAATACAAATATGAGGGTTTTCAATGTGCACTGTGGCTCAGTTAACTGAAGACACCTGTTGATGAACAGGCTTTGGGCTTGTTGTTTTACACAAGCTAAGTGAGTAATCTATTTAATGTTGTAGCACAGATTTCTACTCCATTGAAGTAACCATTTTTCAACCTGGAAACTGAAGCTGGAGAATAGTTGATGTGGCCCTACCTTCCATATTCCATTGAAGCAATCCATGGTTTTGGGGGAGCCATCAGTTATCAAAATGAATGTTCCAATGGTGCCTTTGGCCTTGGCTTCATCTTATTTATAGCTGTATACCCCCCTCTCTTTTTTATTAGATGGTTCCATTTCATTATAGCCATTCTTACAGGATTCAGAGTTTCTTCCTCAAAAAAACCCCACCCCATTTACCTCAGTGCTGAAAATTACACAGCAATAAATCATCCGCTGTAGGTGGTTCCTTGTCCCGGCTGCCTCCATGTGACCCTAGTGTGGTAGCTAGCGGTCAGCCTTGTAGTTGACCATTTCCCTTGGCCTCTTCATCCAATGAGACTTTTGTTTCTAATTTGTATTTCTCTTATGAAAACAGCCCTTTTGGGGGAATGGCTGTGCTGTTTGCGTTGTTTGAAATAGGCAGGCAACATGTTTAGCTTTACCCACAGTTACTAAAGCACAGTATGTTATTTCTATAAATGGGCCACGATGGTGTTTTGTTATGAAACGCCTTTTGACATAGGGCGGCCACAACCCTTAGGCTTCCAAATATATTTTGGTGCACTATAAAAATGTCAAATCTCTACGTATTTCCAAGGTATACATGCGCATTTCTGAGAAATGAGCTCCGCGAACTTTTACCAAGATGGAGAGATGAGATATTTATGAGTTATAAGTACCACCTTGCGTTTTCACTATCGGCTTATCCCCAAATGCTAGGCATAATTATAGTAATAAGGGGAAATGGGTATGAAGGTGAACAACCCTGAGACAGAGTGGCAAATTATCCAAAGAGTGTGAGCCTCCTTACACACTGAGCAAAATGACACGTTTGGGACTGGAGGGTTAGAATTTTGTATGGTACTATTTCAGACTGCAAAAAGAGGATTATTTTTCTCTCTCCTTTTAAAATGTTTGTGTGTGTGTGTTTTAAACTTCTCTGAAAGTGATAAACTGGTATATCTGTGAAAGGGCTATTTTAAAACCTGGTGTGCTATGTAGCTAAATGCACAGAGTGGAACTGACCAGAAATCTTTGTGATGTTTTGAATGGACATAAGGACTGCTCTACACATGCAGCAAAATGATTGTGTTCTGATGTGGTAGAATGAATTGTACCACCTCAGGCTTCTGGTAGAGAACTACATCTATTTATAATGGGCCCTCCCCTCTGTGTTCAAACAAACAAACAAACAAACAAACAAACAATGCCCTGTAAATAGAAAACATGACAGAGCTAGAAGCAGAGTGTGTTAGAGCTCACTCTCTGATTTCATCATTTCTTGCAGGGAGTTTTGCTCAAATAGCATTTCCCTCACCTCCCACACATAAGAGGACAGGACAGACTGTACAGGACAGTCTATCACCAGAAGATTCTACCACCTCATTCTGCTCTGTGTGTAGACTAAACATGACTTCATGAGAATTCTAGTCATTGGAGCCAAATGGACAATGAAAACTGGTTTCATCCTGAGCCCCTCTCGATGTCAGAGTATAGCTGGGGGCAGGGACTATTATTTACCCCACCCTGGCCACAGGGCTGCTTTCGCCCTGGATTATTGTCAGGAGTTGGAGTTAAACATAGGTCAGCAATCAAAGAAAAACAGTGTCAGTGAAGTTAACTCTTTATTCAAGAAACCAAAACAGCGCAGGCCTAGTGATCCCAGCAGTTCTTCCCAGTACGTCTTGTTACAACAAGGCTGCTGGAGACTGAAGGTCCCCACCTTCCCACCACTTCCTAAGGCTCATCACAAACAGCACCTCCCTACAACCCTCCTCCTATTCTGCCCTATTCAATTCTCTGCCTGTTCTAGGAGAGCAGAGGGAAACTGCCTGGCTTCCTCTGCAGCCTGCAACTCTGTCTCTTGGCCCCACTCCCCTCCAGCCTGCACTTCTGCCTCAGAGTCTGAACTGCCCTCTGTCACACCTCTTCCTGCTCACCAAACCCTGTTACTTCTTCTGCTTCTGATACCTATCCATCCCAGTCTCCTCCTTCACCCTTCTTTGACCACTCATTGTTGCCCCACCACCAATCCCCTGGTTCTGAACCTTCTTACCCTGGGGGGTTCCCCAGATAGTGCCTCCCACCACTCCTATGCATCCAGCCAGTCCATGACAACTATGGTCTAGTTCATGGGTAGGCAAACTAAGGCCCAGGGGCCAGATCCAGCCCAATCGCCTTCTAAATCCAGCCCACGTACGGCCCAGGACATGTTTTTACATGAGTAGAATGTGTCCTTTTATCCAAATTGCATCTCTGGGCTATTTGTGGGGCCTGCCTGGTCTTTTTACATGAGTAGAATGTATGCTTTTATTTAAAATGCATCTCTGGGTTATTTGTGGAGCATAAGAATTCATTCCTTTTTTTCTTCAAAATATAGTCTGGCCCCCCCCCCCCAAGGTCTGAGGGACCGTCTGATGAAAAAGTTTGCTGACCCCTGGTTTAGTTCTCCTCCATCATACTGTGTTTCATTATAGCATTTGGGGCTCAGGTGTTTAAATTTGGATATCCAGTCACTAGCCAAGGTCAATTCAGGTGATCACATCCTCCATTGCTGGTCATGAAATTATCTGGTTATGAGCAGTCCTTAAATCATTGCTTCTTATTTAATTGATCTTAACATCAGCACTTCATGCCTAAATATTTGCTTTCTGGAGACTGCCACCAAGAACAAGTTCAACGAAGGACAGGGTGTGCATATTATGCTGCTGCAAAGTACAATATTCAAATATTTAACCAGTAACAGGTCAAGAGTACAAGAGAATTTAGAGACACTCCTGAACCTCTGTGTGCTGTCCAAAGGTCAGTTAATTTAAGAAACACCAGGCAGATCATTAGGTAGTTTTAACTGTATCGACAAGCTGACAATGGACCCACACTTCTTCTCAGGAGCTTCTTCTCAGGAGAAGAGTTACGCTGATCAAGCCAAAGGCCTGTCTAGTTTCTTGCATTGACAAAATAAGTTCATGGGAGACTGCCCCTGAGCTGTGTGTAATAATACCCTTTGTCTGCCCCACGTATTCTACCTTTCAGCTTCAGTCATGATCTCAGATTCTAGTATTATGAGAGGGAGAAAAGGTTCTGCCAGCTTTCTCCCTGTGTAATACGTATTAGCCATACATTGTGTCATGTGTCATAAGTATATTTACTGTGTCAGGTCAATACCTAGCTGTGTACTGATAAGCAGCATATGAGCTAATGTTTACTGATAGAAAATAGGTCAAGTATTGAGACCTACAGGCAGAGGCGAGTCTTGCCACAATAATTATAGCGGCAATAAATCTCATCCTTCTGCAAATGTTTTGTGGAACTGGTGCTGGCTGAGTGCCCTGTGGTTCTGTAAGGCTTGTTGAGAGAACCTGTTGAATTTGATCTTAATTTTGATCAATGATTAATGCGGTTTTGATCATAATTACCTGATTCAAGAAGTAAAGCTGTTTTTCAGCGCACGTCTTCCAAGAACCATATGGGATTTTCATTTAATGCCTGTTTGCTTGAATGCATCAGCAAAAGTGGACAAAGTATGGTTTGGCTTTGTGATAGAATGGGAAATGGAATATTCTGACAAATGTGCTGTAGCATTATGAGGACTGTGTAAGCCACACCTCCACTCTTTCCCTGTAAGCTGATCATGATCCCCCAAAGAGGTCTTCCCATATCCCTTCCCATTAACCACAACTCTTTTCTTTCTCCTGCTGCAAATAATTGTCTGCCTTTATTTGCATACACACACTTTTGGGACCAATCCCCATTAAAATTCAATGACTTGCTTCCACAGAAACACACATAGGATCCGAGTGCTCTCATGGAGTAAAATCAGAAAGGTATGAGTCACTATACTCATCACTATATCTCAGGAAGGATGTACCTAATGTGGAACAAAGCCCAGCCTTCTATGCTGGTGCCAGGGTACTTTTAGGCCAGATGTACATATTAGAGAGCAGCACACAATATCGTTGCACATGCACCGGGGTTTGCAACATGTTCCCAACAGCATTATGGGCAACCTAAATGAATATATGTACCCTGATGAGGACAAATTTCTTGGATGTGTGTTGGGTACAGGGGGTCTTAAAAATATGTGTGCATATGTGAAGTGGGAACAATTTTGTGGGGAACACTAGTATAGCTCTGGTAAGAGCAAACCTATTTCCACATTACAATATGCCAGAGTGAAAACTGGAAGAAATAAGGTGAATCACACCAGAAAGGACTAGAGCCATACTTATTTATTTATCATTATCCACCCTTAATTCCCTTTTACATATGTCTCAAGGTGATTTACAAACATCTCACCCAAACAAGCTAATTAATGAAGGAGTAGAGATAAATTGATTAAAATGCATGCAGGCTGGTTCATAGTGGTGCAGCAATAAAACTGCTAGCACATGAGAAAAGCTAAGCAGGGTCTAGTATGGTTTCAAATTGGATGGGGACTACATGTTGAGATTCCTGCATTGCAAGGGTTGGACAAGATGACTCTCAAGGTCCCTTCCAACTCTACAAGTCTATAATTAAAGCTCAAAGTAATGAACTGAAAGGAAATTGTTTGGGATGACCTTGGGCAATTGTATCAGTCAGTAAAGTCTAGAGCAGCTTTATTCAAACTGAAACTCTCCGGATGTTTTCTCCTCCAGATTCCAGTATCCCCAGCCCACATGGTCTATGGATAGGGATGTGTAGAGTGGTAGTCCAACAACATCTAGAGGGACATCAGGTTGGTAAAGCCTGGCTTAAAGGAATAGTTGCCTCCAAATATAACAATGAGAATTGGAAGCCCTATTATTGAACCTCAATTTCCCAAGATTGGTTTATCTTAACATTCCAGTCCTCATTTCTGATATTTCATCCCCAGATCTACATGTCTAATCATCTCAGAGGAAGCAGGAAATACACTCTGGTGTAAAATATATATATATATTTCTTGATCCCAGTAAGGCACTACTGAGTCACCAGATTAAAACTCAGCATATAATACCCCTGAAAACTATGCAATATTAACATACCTGAGTCTCACAGTCCCTTATTGGCCAAGTTACATTTTGGGGGGGATTCTGTGAGTAGTAATAGTAGTTGTTTTAACTGCAGCAACAATTTTAAAAAATCCCCTTCTTGCACAGACCATGGCTATCTTCCCTCCAACGCTTCAACAAGTGAAACTAGAGTATTTGGGGGTTTGAGCCAACTACCCAAAAAGCAAAAATCCTAACAATTTAGTGATTGATAGATATAGATTAGCATTGATGCTTGCAGAACCTGAGATATTCAACCAATGTCAACCTTCCATGTTTCAAATTTCTGTAGCAAGTATGAAGCCCACAACTAGCTATTAGTCATGTACTCAGTGTGTACATTCTAGGCTGAACGTTTGTGGCTGAATGCAATCCTTATTCTTACTTGTGTTTTCGCTTCTACAATCAGCTTTGAATCTTCAGCGTTTTCTCAAGGTGATGCAATGTAAACATGGCAAATGGCAAGTCAGAGCAAGTGCCTCTTGTCCTTATCTACATCTCTCCTGTGGGCCTTTTCAAATAAACCAGGGCGTAGAGCTGCCTTACATGCAGCAGCCTGGTATTAAGACTGCGTTGGCAAGACCAGAGGTGGTGGGACAATCATGCTCTTCGATCTGGGCAGCCCATAGGAAAGTTATGCAACAAGCTGTTTGCCAATTCTTTACCTCTCTGCAAGGTAAAAGTGCAGGACAATGTTCAATATGCCAGAAATATGCTGATGACACTCAGCTCTATATCCCTTTTCAATTCAGGTCAGGTGTGGCCCTGGAAGTACTAAACTGGTGTCTGGATTCAATCATGCACTGAATGAAAACCAGTAAGCTGACCCTAAATCATGAAGGGTGGTGGGTGGTTTTTATTCCCAGGAATGTGGTCTTCAACCCATCTCTCTCACAGGGAACTGAAGTGCCTTTCAGAGGCCCATGAATCAGCTCTAAAGCTTCTGATCAGAGGTAAATTGGCCACAGTGAGCCTTCCTCTGGCACCCTTCTGGCTAGATTGCTGTAATGCATTGTATGTGGTGCTGCTTTTGAAGACCATTAGACCAATACTTTGGCCATCTCATGAGAAGAGAAGACTCCCTGGAAAAGCCCCTGATGTTGGGGAAAATTGAGGGCACAAGGAGAAGGGGACAACAGAAGACGAGATGGTTGGACAGTGTTCTCGAAGCTACCAGCATGAGTTTGACCAAACTGCGGGAGTGGAAGACAGGACTGCCTGGCGTGCTCTGGTCCATGGGGTCATGATGAGTCGGACATGACTAAAGGACTAGACGACAACAAGGACTGAACATAAATCAAAATGAATCCACTGAGACTCTGAAAGCATCCACACAGTATACCAGGTTGGACTCCTCCTGGGGTGCTAGACTCATCCCCCAGCTTGCCAGGCCTTCCCCTGGGTCAGAGAACTGCAACCGTCTGAGCTCCTCCCATTTCTCCTCGCCACCTGATCACCTTCTCAAATACATCTCCATGGGACTTGTGATATTAGCAATTTCCTTGAAAATAATGCATTTTTAATGCAATTTTCAGTAATGCATGCACTTATGTACACATGTTACTCTACCATATGCAATTTTGCATACATTTCCTGGCTGCAGAACTGCATAGCATAATAATAATAATAATAATTAATAATAATAATAATTTATTTATACCCCACACATCTGGCTGGGTTTCCCCAGCCACTCTTTCCCCAACCAAAGCTCTGAGGCATGCGGATTTCAAAGCATGACTGTGTTTCAGCTTGCATATGGTTTCATAAAGTGTGATTTAGGTAAGTTCTTTGTGGAATGCAAACTGAATAGAATTCACCCCCCATTTCTAGAACTAATGTAGGTGCCATAATTTGAATGGGTCTCCTCTGAGTAGAAGTCAGTTAAACACAAATGATCCCTCTTTGGAGGCTGTTGTGCAGATGCCTGTGATTTATGGCAAGTGATTTGCTTGATGGCCCTCATGGATCCTATTGATTCTATTATTCAAACAAGGCAATGCTTGGAAATAATGGTAGCCTTTTGGATTTCTCTCTCCCTCACTCTTAAAATTCCCCATTCCCTTCCCAGCTCAGTGTACAAAGCACTACTTCAAACCCCTGTGTCTTTTGCCGGGGGGGGGGTCTCTTCACCCGGGTTTCCGTTGTGAGGTTATTTATACAGGTCAAACTGAGACTCCGTCTCTTTCCTTTCGAGATGAAGCCATGACTGGCTGTTAACACAATGCAAGAATTTTGAGGCCTTAGGATTGTCTCTACAAGCACTTTGCGGCTCTTTCTTTCCTTGCTCCATGGGGAACGCCTTGTCAAGACCACATGTAAACAGTGTTAACTCTGCTAGGGGAAAAACAAAATGAGAAGAGAGGGCTCTCAAGTGTGTCTTTCCCATTTTAATAAAGTCTGGTTTAGAGAGGGATGCGAGAAGCACATTAAACAATGCACAAGTATGTGCAACATGCCCCTTGGGTCTCTGGCCTGACGACTCCTCATAAATCCAGCAACGCTGCTCTCCACTCCAGTCTGGATGGAGCAGCATGGATCTGTCAAAAGCAAGAACTTCTGCAAAAGATTAATTATTTGCTCAGACAGGGTCCACGCTGAGACTCTTTAAAGGATTCATTTTCTATTACTAAGCTCTGAAAGAAGGTTTCAGTGTTCCCATCATCCCACCCCCTCCCCAAGGTCAGAGCATTTGTCTTCAGAAACAAGACAAGGAGGATGCACAAAGCAGAGCACCTTTTAATGCCTCCCCCTCCACTTCACCCCAATGGAAACAATTCATCCAAAATCTATTGCCTGCAGCTTGCACCAGGAGCTGCTTCTCCTGGATACCTGACCTTCTCCAGATGGCAGGCCTAATGGGAGCCAGGAAGAATATGGCTGCAGTCTCATATGGGGCTGTCTATTTGGGGTCCGTGACCTGGACCAGTCCTCCACTAGCCCCTCTCAGCTCTGTGGATTGTAGGGGAACTAAACTTAGAACTTGGGGTTGCATTCAACATAGTGCTAAGGTGAATGTTCTGTCAGCGCAAGTATTTTCAGTGCCAGATTTATGTATAAGCTAAACAGGCTATAGCTTAGGGCCCCACTCTCTTGGGGGCCCCAAAATAATTTAAAGGAAAAGAAAACTGGATGTACATTTCCAAAATATAAGATAAAAACAAATAAAATAAAACCTACATACAGCAACAGTGCTTTGCGTTGTGTAGGCTCCCATTTGTTATGTGCAAATGGCTTTAGATACCTATTAGGTCCATAAATTACCATATAGCATATAGCAACGACAATTTGTTGTTGACAAAGGACAGCTGGGCATATAAAGGACCCCATTACCTTCAGTAGCTTAGGGCCTCATCAAACCTAAATCCGGCCCTGCTTGCACTGCATAATACTCCTGTCCTCTCTTCTCATATGCCCCATAAATCTGTTCTGGGTTTTTTCCCAACCCTCTGGAGCAGATATGGGGCTGGCACAGGGGGACACCTGGTGGGAAATCCCCTTTCACTAGCACTAATCCTTAATCGATTAATTAGATTAAAGAAGCATGATAGCTCAGTTGGTTAAAGCATGGTGCTGATAACACCAAGGTTACAGGTTCGATCCCTATAAGGGTCAGCTGCATATTCCTGCAATGCAGGGGGTTGGATTAGATGATCCTCAGGGTCCCTTTATGAGTCTATGAATGTCAGCCTTAGTTTATTTCTGACTTACTAAAGGGTAAAGGTACCCCTGCCCGTACGGGCCAGTCGTGTCCGACTCTAGGGTTGTGCGCCCATCTCACTTAAGAGGCCAGCGCTGTCCACAGACACTTCCGGGTCACGTGGCCAGCATGACAAGCTGCATCTGGTGAGCCAGCGCAGCACACGGAAACGCCGTTTACCTTCCCGCTAGTAAGCGGTCCCTATTTATCTACTTGCACCCGGGGGTGCTTTCGAACTGCTAGGTTGGCAGGCGCTGGGACCAAACGACGGGTGCGCACCCCGCTGTGGGGATTCGAACCACCGACCTGACGATTGGCAAGTCCTAGGCGCTGAGGTTTTACCCACAGTGCCACCCGCGTGACTTACTACTCGTAGTTTAAAACAAACCATGGTCTGACTTGGTTGAGTGGCATGGATGCTGTGTTGCAGGGAGAGGCATATTCACAATCAAAACCATGGTTTAAGATTAAGTGTGGCTTTTTGTGACATGGAAACCAGGCTGATGCATTATGCAGCTGCTTTTAGTACTGCATTTTGTACCGTAGGAGGCAAATGAAACTGGGACAGTGCAGCATATATCTCTGTTCCAGTTTCAGATCCCTGCTCAGCAATGATGCTCAATGGGTGGCCTTGGTAAGAGACTATCTCTCAGCCTAATCTCTATTAAAGATGTTGTGGGGCTGAAGTGAGATAAGGCTATATTATAAGCAGCTGTGACCTTCTTGGATAGAACAGAAAAGACATCGTAAAAGTAATGACACTGCCTTTACCTCTTTCCTCTGATTAACCAGAATGCTGGCTTTATACTGAAGGCCAATTTCTGTGCTGTTTTTGCCGGTCATGTCCTTAAAATGCATGTGAGGAAGGATCTGTAAACAGCCAACAATCAGATGCTTGTGTTTGCTATGTGTGAATAGAATGGCCATAAATGAGTCTGATTAATGTGTCTGGTGGAGCTTTCTCAAAGCTTGTGCACAGGACAGTGTCTCACATTGATCACTATCTCTTTCATTCCAAACACACCCACATCTTCACCCATTCTCCAGCAATTTTGGGGTGTATGAATTTCTAAAGACAGTGATCAAGGGAAAGCAGTTTTCAAACACTTAAGTGTTCGTTTTCATTTTACCTTGGATTAGAATGATAAACTCTTTTGGCACAGTAGGGTTTTTTTTAAAAAAAAAACTTCAAGTATTTGTTCAGTCAAAGCAGCACATGCTAGTTTAACTTTTTGCGTGATGGAACGTTTTTTGCCGAAAGCTCACCAATGGAACCATGCATCTGTCCCTCCTTCACTCTAAAAAGTGTCAGATGCGCATTGCCAAGAGGAGCATAGATCTGATTGAGGAGCTGAGTCTGATTGAGGAGCTGAGTCTGATTGAGGAGCTGAGCTACCACTATGGAATATATACCACCACCAAATCCAAAATCCCTTCTCATACCAAGCTCCATAACCAAATGCCTGTGTGGCACACAAGATGGTAATGCCTATGGACTGAGTACCATGCTACACAATACCATGCTCCAGTCTTTCCGTGTCAGAAAACATACGTTCAAAGAGGGAAATCAGGAGGAATGCTGGTGGCCACCACTGCATATTGTGATGGTTGAAGAAGAAGGAGAAGGAGAAGAAGAAGAAGAAGAAGAAGAAGAAGCAGCAGCAGCAGCAGCAGCTCAGAGTAATGCAGAAACAGGATGGAATGGGCTTATGGGTGAGCACATGTGAAAATGACATGGACCCGAAACTGATTTCTTTCACCATGTATCAAACCATGCATGCCTCGTTGTTCCCTGACCTTCCATGATGAATTGCACAGAGAGAAAATGCTCCCAGTTTCAGAAGCTATCCCTCCAGATAGGATGGGCCAGGGGAAGCCTTAGGTTGAACTAATATCTACCTGTGTTGCTCATGTCCCTTAATTTCAATGGGTCTACTCTGAGGATGCCTAGCATTGGATGCGACATCATGACCCAACAGATTCTTTCTTGCCCCTTCAAGGGAAGAGTGTGTGAAGAGGTCTATTAACTCATACAAGTCAGCATGCAAGAGAACAGGAGAGGAGAAACTTACAGCAGTGAAGTACCTGCATTATAGAAACGTAAACTGATAAATAAATAGATGGTTCAAAGAAACAAGCTGCACATAAGTAAATAAAATCACACACGACAGGGGAATGTGCAAACAAAACACAGCAATCTTTCAAAAACATTTTGCAGAGGCAGAAACACTGACCATAACCCTTAGAGCAGATATGGCTGTGAAGTTTAGTGTTAGAAACAATCGAATTCTAAAATTCTACAACATATCCAGACCATAAGATAAAAGGTTTTGGCCTCAAAGACCTCTGGTGTTCAAAACTCTTTATGGCTGCTCAGAATATTTGGTACATTTCCTCTTTGAAGACAAATTGTAGCAGTGGAATGTTACCCTTTGAAATCACCTATAACAGACAGCAATGGTCTATTCAGTTTTGCATATCCTCGAATATGGTAGAGAATGCTCCCATACTATCAGCTAATATATTTACATTTCAGATTTCTTTTAAAATATAGTTGAAAAGGAGCTTAAATACTCCAAGGAAATTCACCAGATGTTCTTACCTGCATTTGTATTACTTGCATAAGAACTTGATCATCCAGATTCCATTCTTCCACAAGGGTGACTGTACTGCCATTGGTCAGAGTAAGCTGCCTCTGGCAGCAGATTTCAGACACCATAAAATTGTCAGTTATCTAATGTATTGTTACATTTTGACAGGAGGGCGGGCGATATTTGGATTAGGATGGGCAAATCTGTCAGTTATGGTTTCTTGGTTTCTTATTTTTCCAGTCTTAAGTCCCATTCTCCATGCATCCACATCAGTTTGTGAATTTTTTTTAAAGTCCTCATAAAAATCTTCAGTGTTTTAGTGTGCATTTCCCCCAATAGTTTTTGTACGCAATTTTCCCTTAATATGCATATTTGCAAAGCACTTTGTCCTAAAATGATGTAGTTCTGCATGCCATTTTAACTAACATGCATTTTTATGCCTACTTTATCCTAGCGTATGCATTTTCATGCACATTGCTTGGCACAGCAAAAAATTCAGAGAAGTGCAAATTGCAAAAGATGACTGTACTGTGCTTCACATAGTGTGAATTGGGTAGGTTTGCCTTCAGATGTGAACTGAAACAAATTTCTTCCCCATCCCTAATTTGGATTTTCTGTCTCCGTCACCAGAGTGTCCAGGGCAGACCCTATTCTTCTGTGTTCGTTTAAAATCCAATGTACTTATATGAAGCACAGAAGATTTCTTCATTAGACGATCACAATTAAGAAGCTGAAGTGTGCGCAACATGTCAGGACTTGGCGATGCGCAAGCTGTGAGAAGTGGTTGTGTGTGGTCCCTCTAATTGATACTCGAGAATCGAAATGAATCCTAGGTAGGAGTTTGATTGACACAGCCCTGCTAAAAATCACAAAGAATGTAGTCCCTTTTCATATCCCTGTTATTTTGTGCATTCTGAATGCTAAACTGACTGTGCGTGTATTTGAGGGCGTGCATGGGGTCGGTTAAAACTCACACACTCTCACACACAAATATTCCACAGGTGCTAACAAGTGCACTCTAGCAAGTGGCCCCAGACCATCAACACAGCTGGGAGCTGAGCAGGGGAATCAGGGAGGCACCTCCAAAAAGAACAACATCGAAAGCCTTTGCTTGTACGAAATAATCACCTAAGAATACAGACAGGTCCCAGCTCATAAGCAAAGCAAACAGCTGCCTCACTGTGGCCTGTTTGGAAGTATTTATAGATAGGGTTGTTTTATTCTCCCTCTCAACAGCCACACCAATCCTCAAGATTTTTTAAAAAAGAAACCAAACCACACACAACCTTCTTTTATTATCCCTCGTACTA
Source organism: Podarcis melisellensis (assembly GCF_964234715.1). Taxonomy (NCBI): domain Eukaryota; kingdom Metazoa; phylum Chordata; class Lepidosauria; order Squamata; family Lacertidae; genus Podarcis; species Podarcis melisellensis. The sequence continues at coordinate 86,191,575 of NC_138528.1, forward strand.
TAGCACTTTGAGTGTGGTGCCTCACAATCTCACTCCTGCTCCTAGCAGCCAGGTTCAGCACTCCACTTTTGCGATTGCCAGGTGTTGCTTTATTTTAGGAGGGTTTAATTTCTGATGTCAGGGTAGGGTGAAAAAAAAAAGAGCAGGGCTCCTGCACCTTTGAACAGAAGAAGGAATTGCAGCCCATGTCACTTCCATGTGAAACTATGAAAGGAGGAGGAGCCTCAGGCTCTTTTGCATCTGGTCAGCAGTATGCAGAACAGGGGGTAGCAACTGCAGTTCAAAAATAGCTGGAGGGCACCATGCTGGCTACCCCTGATGCAAATCATGAGAATGTCATAGCACACTGTGGACAGAATTCCTCTTTGTGGGCACTGCAACTCCCAAAGGTTCCTGAATCTATTGCTCCAGTATATTAGCAATAGAAGTGTTCTGTGTGAATTATTGTCTCTTCTACTGCTATAATGGAAAATGTGAATAAACTACAGTGAAACCTTGGTTCCTGAACTCAATCCATTCTGGAAGTCCATTCGACTTCCAAAATGTTCGTGAACCAAGGCATGGCTTCTGATTGGCTGATTGGCCCCAACAGATGTTCAGCTTCCAAAAAACATTTGCAAACCGGAACACTTACTTCCAGGTTTGCAACATTTGGGAGCCAATTTGTTCAGGAGCCAAGCCGTTTGGGAACCCAGGGTTTATAAAGAGGGAGAGTTTTTACCCCATGCAACCTTTCCCTGTTATGATGCAAGGAGCTGTCCATTGCAAGGTTCTCTCTTCTACAGGAGCTCTGTCTACTCTGGATCAAGGCCATCCTGAAGTGTTTCCATGTGAAGAAATAGAACAGCAACAACATGATCTAATCTTTTGGACCATCTCTGAATCTTTGTTGGCCTTTCAGACTATTCTGTTCCTCTGCATTTCAGCACCAGATCTTTCAGGGGAAGATGATCTTAGGGTTTCCTGCCACCTGTGTATATGTGTATGAGAGAACCATATGAGGCAACAGCTAAAGGAGTTCCTGGCAGAAATGCCTCCCTGACACTCACCTCTGAGCAGGCAAACAGAAAGACAGCTGACACCCATTAACAGGCGATGAATTTCAAGGCACACTTCTTGCAAATGACTCCCTTTAACCCTCCCAAAGCCCAGAGATTATTAGCAGCAAACAAAATAAATCCCCTCTCTATCTTCTATCCTTCTCATTTCGTACTCTCACTTTGGTTCCTCAGGTTTATAATAACCTCAAGCTTGATTTGTACCTTCATATGCTGCTTGGCTTCAGAATCCAAGTTGTGGTCATGGCAAGTCGTGGCTGTGGATCTGGGCAACTGCAGTTCATCCCTTTTGGCAAAGCAGAACTGGTTCACAACACAGCAGTCTACCCATATTGGGAAATGGAACGACCACTCCCATCATCCCTGAACATAAGGCCAATGCTGATGGGGCTGATGAGAGCTTGATTCTAACAACATCTGGAGGGCACAAGGTTGGGAAAGGATGCACCTCTGAGAGTTGTGCAGCAGAAGGAATTTCAGCAGGTGTTGCTTGTCTTGCAAGTGATTTCAACAGAAATGCTGTCTTCTACACAGCCATTATTATGGGTGCAGGAAGGAACCCTTTTCTCTTCTTTTTCACCTGGCTACCTTAGCTGTGAAAGGCACATTACAACAGTGCTTCAACATTTTCCTAGATACCATTCAAGGTGCTGGTTTGGGCCTCAGGAGATATGGTCCATTCCACTGCAGAGGCCACTGTCTACAACATGTTCTATCACGTTCAGAGAAGAACATACGGGGGAAAGGTAGCCTTGACAGTATAAAATGTAGGAGACCTGTCAAAAATACTACTGGTGTGCCAGCATCAGACAGCAAGGCAGGCAGAAAAAGCATTCTTGGCATTGACCCTACTTACTTATGAAACTTTATCCCCTTGGAGACTTACTGAAGTTTAAGCTTGATTAATAAAACCTATTTAGATTGGCCTGGGGGAGTTGGAAGTGGAGGGTTGAGTGGGTTTAAACCAGCAATCCCCAACTTGGTGCGCAAGTAGATGTTGTTAGACTGTGACTCCTATCATCTGTGACTATTGACCATGCTGGTTGAGGCTGAAGGCAGTTGCAGTCCAACAGTATCTAGAAGGAACCAGGTTGGGGGAGACTGGTTTAATCTAACATCTGACTGAACATTATTGTGCTTCAATGGGAGAGTAATGTTTATTTAAGTTTTATGAAATTTGTTCATCTGCAATCATTGTGTTCTTGAACACATATTGGTTTTCATCATACCTGCAGTTCTAAGTTACAAGCTTTTGGGACAGCAACTGTGCTGCCAGTTAACAGCTCAGGTTTGAACTGGTAACCTGCATGGTGGTGAGAACTTGTTGTTGGCATCTGTCTGTCTCGGGAGACAGTGGAAGAGTGAGTCTGCAAACCACTGGAGATTTACAGAGCCTGCTATGGCGGTAGAGACTGATATGGGAGAGATATGTTTTATTGCAGGTGGGGCAGATGAAGGTGTCCATTTCTGGCCCATGGCGTTTCTTCTCTCAGTGCTCCTCCCAGCTGTCATTCCTTCTCTGGTCACTGCTGTGGATACACAACCTGACTGCCTGTCCCCAGGCACTGCGATTGTCTGCAAGAGATTCCCATATGATGGGGCTGACGTTGCCAGCCTTCATGCCACGTTTGCAGACATCTTTGTAACACAGAGTTTGTCTGCCAACAGGCCTAGTGCCTGAAAGCAGACCAAGGATGCAACTTCCATTCATATCCTTGAGCAATATTACCTAATATAATAACACTGACCAAATGCAAACCATTTGGTAAGAAACAGGGCTTCCCCCTCATTCACTCTTTTGCATGGGAAGTGAATAGTCTCTCAGTATAGTTTTGCTAGGCTAACACAGTGGGATGATGAAATTAACTAACAGGAATAATGAACGACAGTGATTAGCAATTGGCTTGCAAAATGCACAGAGAACATGGCCCAGGGCCATCCTTTTGAACTGTATTCCTGCCTAGTTATCAGATAATGACAAGCACTGGCAGGTTGAAGACTCTGCCATTATGATTAAGATGCGTGTAGTGATATTGGACGAAAGGTGGTTTTCATTTATTTGGCTTGATCCTGTTATCTGAACACAGTGTGGAGATGTGTGTGGCAGGATCAACATGAGCTAATTCCTGGAAACCAACCAATCATGTCATTACATTTTTGAAATGCAGGTTGAACTCAGAACTTCCTGCTGGCCTTTATTAAGGGGACACTTTGAAGTTCCAGGTTGCGGTCTTCAGAGGAAACAGCAAAGGAATTACTAATTGAGCTGCTCCTTCCCACTGGAAATATTATCTTCCCTCTTTTGGAAGGAATAACCTTTCAAGTGAGTTGTCTCCCCACCCCCCACCCCTCCCTGTGTATCATCTAGAAGAGAAGAAAGGACAGAGAAGAGAACTCAATGAATGGTTCTTTTTTTACACTTTACATGAGGGGTGCAGGACCTGTGGCCCTCCAAATGCTGCTGGACTACAACTCCCATCACCTTGACTATTGCTCCTGCTGGCTGGGGCTGATGGGAGTTGGAGTTCAACAACATCAGGAGGGTCACACGGTCTCCACTCCTTCTTCACAGCTATTATTCACTCCCAGACACATGTACATATGACCTTGCCAATTTTTCAACTAGTCCCTGTTGCTGTGGCTTCAACAGCAGCTGGATTTGAAATGATGACGATAATGTTTGTCTCTTTGTCACTGAAAAAAGTATCAACTCATGAGAAAGCCACTCATAAGACCTGGCTACGGGGTCCAGATGAAAAGGTGACATTAGCAAGGGCAACCCAGCATAGAATACATGCCAGAAGTCTGTGTTACAAAGAACAACATAGATAGCTTAGTCTCCAGCAAACTTGGGAAGCTGTAATTAATGATACCTTGCCTGAATTCATACGTATACAGGCCATCCATTTATGAGGAATGCACACTCAACACAAGATTCACTTTGGGCCCTGATTTGCTGAATTGGAGAGTGACCAGTAGCATGACCAGTAGTGGTCAGACCTCCTATTGTCAGGTGGTGGTAAGGTCTGGCAGGAGCACAAGAGTGTACTGCACCAACCTCACCACGACCTGAGCCCTCCTCTTCCCAGAACTCCACAGCAATGCCAGTGATAGGAGGTCTGGTTAGCCCCACAACCCTGCATTGCCGACTGCTACTGAAAGTGGTTCTCATAGTGCTACAGTTTCCAGAATAGACTAATAATCAAGCTCTCCTCCCAGGGAACTCTGTGAAGGGAATAGGAATCTCTTAACAACTCTCAGCACCCTTAACAGGCTACAGTTCCCAGGATTATTATTTTTTGGAGACAGGGGGAGCCGTGTTTGTTTAAAGTGACACGACACTGCTTTAAATGTATATTACAGATGGGACCACTGACAGAGCAATCCTGAATATGTTCATTCAAAAGAAGTCCTCATAACGTTCAATAGCATTTATCTCAGGTAAATGAATACAACAGCTGTTGCCAATGTAGTGCTTTCTGTTGTATTGGCTGGGGCTGATGGGAATTGTAATCCAAAGCACCAGAAGTTACCAGCTTGGTGAAACCTTGTGTGGAGGATTGTGGCAGAAGGCATTTTACACTGAAACTCCTTTAGCTTCCTTCAAAATTCCTCGGTTGATTCATTTAACGGGAATCAAAACAAGACGCAGCACCATGAAAACCCTCCATACAAAGAAAATCAAGATTTGGAGATAGAAGGGGGAAGGGGGGCCAGAGACGTTGAGGTGGTCAGAGCAAGCTATTTGACAAAGTCCACTCTTGCTCACACAGAGCAAGAGCAAGTCTTCAGCAGATGGCCTGTGTAGCGAAGTGGCAGTGTAGAGAACGCTGGAGCAGCAATGCTGATTGGCTCCAACTAAGAGAATATCACACTTCCAGACTTCCTGACAGGTGTGGAAGGAAACCATTAAAATTTTTCATTACATAAGAGGCAAAGTAGCACCTGCCCCTGTAATTGCAAACCCTTCCCAGAGGAGAGTGAGATCTAGGCAGGAAGGAAAGACCAAGATTAACGAACAAGGCAGCACAAACAGAACGATACTGAGATACACCTCACTGGTTGACACCCAGAAGCAGATGAGGCCAGATCTCCTGTACCTTTTAGCACAGCCATGGGGAAACTGCAGCCCCCAGATGTTGATGGACTACAATGCCCATTGTCTCAGACCATTGCCATAACACTCAACAGTCCCAATTTAAGCAGGACATCCTGGAATTACAGAAGCCAATCCTGACTTCTGGTTGGATTCTGGAATGTCCTGTCTTTTGGTCTGGCACTCTGGCACGAGTCAGTTGGCTCACACCAGAGTGCTGGACTGGAAGACGCTCCATTTTTGGTCTGGCACAAGTCAGCTCTCGGGATCAAAAATGGAGTGTCCTGATTTTGGTACCCAGGATGTTGGAGAGTATTCCATTGGTCACACTAAGCTGGGAAAGATGGGAGTTGGAGTCTAATGACATCTGATGAGCCACAAGTTTCCCTGCTAGAGGATTTCAACAGGGGCAGCTTTTCTCATCCCTAAGCAACAAGCCCAAAAAAGTATTTCTTTGATGGCAAAAGGTGCAGGAGCCGTGTCTTCATTTGCATCTGGTCCCACCTATTTGCACCAAAGCAGGCTGCAGACCAGGCACATGTGTTTGAACAGTGCAAACCAGACTCTCTTTTCACCTCAGTTGTCCTCTCTCTCCTCTGTAGTTCACTGCTCAGCAGCAGAAGGGGGAGGACCAGCTCATTGTTCTGCACAGGAAGTCAGTGGTGGGATGAAAGGATTTAATCTGTTCCATGTGTGGGTCGCAGCCTGACAGGCTTTGGGTGCTTCCATGCATTGGGATAATTCCCATCAGGCAACATTTCTGCATAGTTTGGATGTTGCAGATACAGCTCTCTTTGCCATTCATGCCCCCTTCTTCAGCTGTGGTGGCTGGAAAGGCCTGGTCTGTGTTGCTCAGGCTACAGGCTGTGCAAGAACTTCTGGAAACAGGCATCGGGAAATGAAACAGCCACATTCCACTACAACATGGATCAGCATGAATCTGTGAGTGAGGTAGAGGCACCTGGGCACTTGTCTGAGGGTACCTGGCAACTGAGTTCATCTGCTCCTTTTGAAACATGAGTTTTGGAGTGAGAGTCTGACACTGATGAAATTACACACGACTTTTTCCCTCTGGCTCAATCTACAGGATCAGGGCAGGATCCTTATGACTGTTTTCAAAACATGCTGCACTGAAACCACCAAGCTTTCCTTGAAGGCAACTGTCAAAACAAGGGAGATAGTGTCATGTTACTGAATCAGATGAACTGTTCCTGAGGCAATTGTGGCAAGCTTTTAATATATAAATAGACACAGTGCAATCCACCTGGGCTCTGCACTGCCCACAGTTGTCCTTGTGGGCTCCTAGCCATGGTTTTCCTTGTATGCCTTTTCTGATATCCAAGAGTTCAAGGAGCTCCACGACTCTGTTAGGTGAATGCCTAACGTTCTTGAGTTGCATTCTGTATGGCACTACAGGGGTCTATTCCACCAAATGTGCATATACAAAACTTTGCTTCATGAAAGTGGTGCTCAAGAGTGGGCATGAAACCCCACTGAAGTACTTGAATGTAAGTATTTTGTCTGTGATTGATTGTAATACCTGTTTACCTTATTGCTCCTTCCATAACATTTTCTAAGCCTTGGGCTTCTCCTCCTCCATTATGTGATCTCAGCTAGTCAGGGATCAGCATGATGACATCACAATTCTACATAGCCAGTCAGATGTGGCTACATGGAGATACCACAAAACCAATGGAATATGGATGGGACTAACTCAAGATTGCCATTTTTTCAAATCAATAACCACATTCCATCAACACTACAGAGGCCTGTGGCTGTGCATCCTTGCTCACTCTGAACTCTTGAAAATAGACTATAACATTGCCACAGTTTGTAATCCATATGACAAAGGAGCTCCTGGTGATGCTGGGGCTCTTCCATCATCCATAATATGATTATTTGTGTACATATATAATGTGAAATTGAAGCATGTTAATGGTGTTCCCTATGGGATGAACGACAGGCCCAAAGCCAGGAATTAAATGTAATGTGTATTTGCAAATTTATTGGAAAGTTTCACCAAGGAAGCCAAGAAACTAAGTGGGCAGTTCCAAGAAAACTCCTCAGCTCCTCCTTTGTCCAATTTTTTAATGTGTTAGATAAGCAGGTTGTTAAATGTTATGGCTCTTAGCAAGCCAGCACTTCTTAAAGGTTTGTGTGCAAACTTTGTGGCAGTTTGAAAGCTTGTGCAGTCTTCGTGATATACCCTGGTCTGCTGAAAGGTGTCATATTATCAACATTTGGTAATGCTGAGAACACATTTGTACTCCCCCAACTCTTGCAGGCTGGGGTTGAACTAGGTTGAACCAAAGCACTTTAGTTCTAAGGGACACTTGTACTGGAAAGGGAGGTGAGAGAAGAACTAGAGGAGCAGATAGCTTTATGTGGCAAGTTCCTTGAAAACACTCTACATAGTGGCCAGCAATGTAGTTTACCAAAGCATGTTCTCCTTCATGGAAAGCACGTGTTGCGGTGGGGTTTAACAAGACATCCCACTGTTGCTGGGCGGGTAAAGGTAGTTGGCCACCATTGCGATTGGGCTCCTCTTGTCATTGGGGAGAATTTGATGTTGCCATTTTGTGATGGGCAGCCGAGAAGTCTTATATTCCCTGCGTGCAGCATTGCGCTTCCTCTTTTCGCTGCACACATCGGATCACCCGCCCATCCTCCCTATATTTAGGGTTGTTTGCATTGACCTTGCTATGCCTGGCATGGGGTCATCTGCTTTAGGGGCAGGGGCCTGGTAAGAATTTTGTCCATTTGGCTGATTGGCTGGTGCCATTTGGTTTATGCCTACCGCGTAACAAATCGTCACAACTTGTAAGGTTGCGGTTAGGCATTGCTTTTTTGAATTGGTTGGTGGAGGGGCATGGATTGGCTGTGCCTGCCCCTCCAATGCTGCTGCTGCAAGGGTATTCCATTAAAGGAATCCAGGGGCTCGCCATGCTTTTGTCCGAACCCCTGTCAAGGGGCTAGGGCCACGCAAGAGCCCCTGGGAGCATTTGGGGAGAGGTGAGGGCATGGTACCCAGCTCCATCTTTCTCCCCAAAATGTTTTCCCTTTCTGATTTTTGCAGGCGTGTGAATGTCAGTCTGTCCCTGGGCGGGGTCAGATAGTTGCAACCAATGCCTAAGCAACCACTCACATTTCTTGTATTTTAATAAAGTTGTGGCCAAAATTATGCCAAAAACCTTAAACTAAAAAACTGTGTGAATTGTGTTTTATTGGGGTGGCTTGAGGACCTCGACACACAATTGGAAGTATTGGACATCACGCATAGTGACTGAGGTGCACCTCAGTCAACAGCACCACAGAATGGTTGCTGATGACATCAGCAGGGACAGCTAGCCTGTCCAGAACCACACACTAGTTTGGTGCTGACAGACATACACCCTGCCTACATTGCCAGCTCCCAATGATGGAAGGAATTTCCCTCACCCCTGCTACAACACAGGGACACACCACTGTTCCCACTAGCAAGCCACTTTACCAGCTGCCACTGCTGTGCTAGAATGTAGGCACTGCTTCTGTTTCAGGCATTATTAGCCTCTTGCACACAGACATACATGCACAAGCACACATAAACACTCTGCAGCCATCCACCCAAGCACACACAGAGTGCACCTTCTGTCTCTTCATATGGGGAAGAAACCTCTCCCTTACAAAGGTCCAAATCCAGCTTCAGAGAAATTCCATAGTAATCCTTACTAGACCTTTTGGACTTTTCTTGAAATTTCCCAGCTGTTTGGTTTCTGGAAATTATCTTCAGATTGTGCTTTGGGCAAACCCCCATGGAAATCTAGGGTAGTACAGACCGCCACCACCCCTTGTGCTGGTTTTGCTGAAACCCTTTCACCTTTCCATGGAAATCTTCAGGTGTTTCACTTTGCATTTGTTCCAAAGCTTGCTTCAGGCAGAACTTCAGGGGTAATTCTGCTCCCGCCTTTGCTCAGAGACCAATTTGGGCACAAAGCCTCCCTGGGGTTGGCAAGACCAGTGAGTGGGTCAACCTAGCCCTTCCTCTGTTTTCAAGAACAAATATTTTAGCAACAATAATTCAAACACATGAAGCAGAGTGATGGACTGTTGTGTACTTTCTTCTTCTGCCATCACTACATAGCACATATTTTGTTTTCCACCTCTGCCAGTTATGCCTTTTTTCTCCAACCTTAAACACAGCTGTCATTTTATTTTAATTCCCCCTAATAATAATCATAATAATAATAATCATAAGAGGCTTGATAGCTTTCTTGGCTTTTGCACACAAAAATTTACAGATGAGAGGAAAACAGGAGATGCGGAGGGTAGGGGGAGAGAGGAGAGATCATGCAAGGAAATTAATGCCCTGGTGAAGAAATTACAGCATCCAACTGCAATTCCCTTGCTCACATTTTTCTTAGAAAGCAGTTAAGTTCCATCTGGCTCTGGGCTGGCTGCCAAATTCAGCTTTAGAATAAGTGAGACTTTCAATTTAAGAAATAAAAAAATGGACCAAAAGGCTACTGCACCCATGGAGAAAGGAGGCAAGGGGTGGGGTGCTCAAAGACTTCATTGTCTGACCCACGGTCCACAACCCCCGTGTGGGTCATTAATCTTTTTAGGGCCAATTATCTTAGGGCTTAACAAGGTTGTAAGTATGTGAAAGGGGGTTGGTGTACGATCATATCATCTATCAGATCACATCGAATAAGAATATTGCTGTCCTTGTTGGTAAAGAATCTATATTACAGGGGCAGAACTTGTTGAACTCTAAGTCCCATCAGCCCCAGCCAGTGGTCACAAAAGATGGGAGCTGAAGTCCAACTAATTTGGAGGGGTGCCATGTTGAGTGCTACACCACATCTTTGGGGACTCACTGTTATGTCTTGATGGCATTTGCTTATTTTGCTAAAAGCAGATTAAAAGGTTGTGGAGGTCTTAGCAGCTAAGCGGCCTTATCTGCTGTGTCACGATTCCTTCAAGACCAAGGACGAGTCATGAGACTGATAGCACCTCTTCAGCTAGAATCTCGGTGGCCCAGAACTTTTCAGGATAGCATTGCTCTGGTTTGGGCAGTGACACTATGACTGCACTCAAAACTGTTTGTTGTGGATGTCAGTAGTCTTCAGTCTTTTCAGACCTGGGACCCACCTTTAATCCAAACATGCATTTGGAAACCCTTTTCTTTTTCTTTCTTTCTTTTACCATATATTTCTATGGTGCTGCAGCTGCTATTGCAACTGACCTTTGATCAGGCTGCGAGCTGGTGATAGATACCAACCTGCCAGTTGAAGACCAATGGTGTAGATGAGGATCTATGATGAAGGCTTGGCACTGGCTCTCTTCATGGGTCAGCTGGCCTTTGGTTGCTTCCAGCACACAGCTGGTCAATAAGTTTGTTCTAATGCAGATGCAGTTTTAAGTGGCATAGCCGCGGCATAGAGTGTTAGGTATCTGTTGTCTGTGGAGCTGCTGGAAACCAGAAAGGAAAAAGAGAACTCTTTCCAATCCTCTGATTCATCTTAGCTTGGCCAAAGTCCACTCTTGGAGACAGGGCTTTGGTGCAAATGATGAACCATTGTGTGATGTCACCAGAAAGTTTTTATGAAGGGCTCAGAAAACACCGTGAAAGAAAGACCTGCAGCTTGTTGTGTGCTCTCCAACTGCAAGCATTGTAGAATTTTCCCCTAATAAATGTCCTAATAAATTTGACCAATACTTCAACACTGCTTTTTGTCATTTGAAAACAAGGTCTGCTAAAAAAACACAACTGGTTACTTTTTACCAATAAACCAGGGTGTTGTTTTTTTAAAAAAAGGTTACTGCATGACAGCCAGTTTTGATTTGCAAGAGAAGATTCATAAGAGGTAAGAGTTGTTTAGATAAAGGCTGTGATCTGCCCAGACTATTGAGGTCTCATTCCTCTAAACAGTTCATTCAGCTACAATTTCCACTGTTCTCTTGGCTTCAGACCCCCACCTGCAATTTGGAAATAATACTGTGGGCTTATTTTATGTGATGATTGTAAGGGGTGCTGAGATAGCCTTTGTGAAGTGCTTCGAATGGGAGACAGTTAAGAGCCCCTGCCCCAGGACAGGCCTCAGACTGTGCTGGTTCTGTGAGCATGCTGAGGAAGCAAATTCGAGATCTGGGCATGGTGTGCCCGTGCCAACCTCCACTAATGCCCCACTAATTCCCCAACTCCTCTTCTTACAGAATTATCTGCCATGCAGTTGCACTTCTGGTAAGTATTGTTTCACCAGCACGCCTGCAGCACCACCGATGAAACAGTGTGGTCCACACAGGGTGGTCAGGGCTGATGGTCGCAAGGACAAGTGCACATCAGGACATTGGAGGTGGGGCTTCTTCTGCACTCCGCTGCCCCTCTCCACAGATTGAGCTTTCACATTTTTGGAAGGGAACAGTGAGAGTCAAGTTCTTCCACAAATAAATACATATGAATAATAAATTGGCCTCTGAGCTGACACTGAACAGGTTAAACTGAGGAATGAAGATATGAGAGAACTTGGCTTCAGCTTCACCTTCGCCCTAAGATGTTAACAGCTGAGAGTACAAAACTTAGTTTCCTAAGCAGTTTTAGAGGCTGTTGTCTCACCAGGCTTGGCCCAAAGTATACTGTGATCCTCGAGAGTTTGGACAAGGCATGATGAAAAATAAATTGTATTGTAGATAGATGATATATCTTCTGGAATAAAGCTTACTCTTTGGGAACACACATAAACTGCATCCCTTACACTCTTTTTGTGTGAAAAAAAAGTCTGCTGTTGACAAGTTATTACCATCAGTAACATAATACAATGGTGTTAGTCATGCCCCAGCACAGTCAGAGGAACTGGCACACTTACTTCACACTTACAGAGGAGGCAGAGACAGTAGTCATCAAAGGATTTGTGAATTACTATTGAAACAAATGGAACAATGAACATTAATCATGAAGTCCTACTCAGGCTAACCCCCGGGCCTCCCTTCATCTAACTCCCTCAACTCACTCTAACTGAATCTCATTCCTTCTCCCTCAGCTTCTCTCAGCTGATTTTGAATTGCCTAGAATGCTTCTGTCACTCTCCAGCAATTTCTCCCTCAACATTCTAAGAGCATGACACCAGCCCATCAAGAGGCTGGAAATCAAGCATTGCCCAAGTTGTATGGTCGGGGAATGGGTGTGGGAGTACAGTGGAGAACACAAGATTTTGCTGCCAAGGCTGAGATAAACCTCCCCATTGCTTCACCTGGATCTGTCATCAGTGGAGCTGGCCATTCTAAGCTCACTTAGATATTTGCCAGTTGGACTGCAAAATGGGGAATTCCAAAATGTCACCTCTTATCAATGTAGGAGTCAGGCCACGAGAGGCACCAGGTTGCCAAATATCATCTGAGGTTTATCACAAGAACCCAGAACTCTTTTTTCTTTAGCAGAAAGCTCATTTAGGCACACCCTAAGCCAGGGGTGGGGATTATTTTTTTCTGCCTGTGGGTCACATTCTTTCCTGAGCAACCTTCCAAAAGCCACTTGTTGGCAAGGCCAGAGGTAAAAAGTGTGAAGAATACCCAGGCAAGAAAAAGGCACCATCAGAGCTCAAGGACACATTCTGACCAGGCAAAAGCATTCAAGGAGGGTGAGGAGCAAGGCTGGTGAGAGGTACGTACACTGGAGTTTTTGGGGTGTGTGGCTGTGGTGTCTCAAGGGGGATGCCCCTATCGTCATCAGAGAAATGTTGGAGGATATGCAAATAGAAAGGCTTGGGAACAACAATGACATATTTGGCCCTCTAGTGTGAGCTTTAGTTTTATGTTGCTGAGTTACACAGGAAGTGACATAGGCTGAGGCTTCATTTCCTATTGCTTCTGCTCTGGTACACAAAATTCAAAATGCATGGCCTAGACCAAATGAGTTTCTAGAGTCCAGGCAGCATTGTTCTGAATGGCTGAATTATAGAACAAGAGATGCAGAATTGATTTGGAGTGGTTTATGCAGACTGCTGTATAAGTCTTAAAAGAATCTGTTGGAAAGTGACCATTCCATCACTGGTGAAAAGCAACAAAGCAGCTCCTCCATTCTCAAATGATGTTGTGGTGTGAATGCCAGAGTTCAGCATGTCAAGAGGAGACAAGTACAATGGCTGAAAAGGATGCCCAGCAGTTTTTAGAATTTTTTCACCGTCACTTTTTGATCACATACAATATACTGTATTGACTTTGTCAATGTGGAGCTGAAAGGTCAGTTCATCTAGATCTGGAAGGGTGTACGGACTTGAAGCTTGAAGGACCAGTTGAGCCTAAATAGTCTAATTGGACATGAGATTATGGCTGGCATTTATGTCCTCTTTAGAAAGACAAAAATAGTAAAATACATCCCTTCAGCAGCAGATAGATATACTGAAACCAAGGCACAAACTTTGATTCCATTTCTGTAAAGGGTCCCCCCTTCACATTTCAAGGTGAGACAAGAATAAACCCTACTCCCAAGAGCATTTGAGTCCACATGTATTTTTCTTTTGTTTGCTATTGATTACTCTGCAAACCTGTTTTGTCTTAGTCTTTCCCAGGCTCCACTCCTATTACTTTAATCTCTTCTAATTTTAGCTATGCAAGACCACAGTGACCCAACTGTTTGATACTAAAATAGAGCAAGGAGTGTTCAAAGCTCAGGCCTTGCACTTCTGTTATGTGCTGAGGGAAATGGTGAGGTGTTTGGCAATGCATGCTGCAAAAGTCCTTAGCGGCAGACATGAAGGAGGAGGATGTTCAACTAAAACAGGCAGAGATTAAAATAAGGAGACTCTGGCTTCCAGGGTCAGGGTTTTTTTGAGCACTCTGATACAGAGAATTTTCACATGGGAAACTTAAAGATAAGATTTGCTTTAAAATGGTTTCCAGCTAGTTTAGACAAGGGCATTGTTTAGAAAAAGTTGTGCATTAGATTTGGATAAATCCTGAATCCCGGTGTGAAGCAGGATGCCTCACATGTATGTTCTGGGCTTGTCAGAGGGAAAGTGGGATCTGTAGAAGATGGGCATTAAACAAAACAGGAACCCTTGAAGTGCTCTGTGGCACCTCAGAGATCCACATTTTTTTAAAAAAAGATGCAGACATGTACTTGCTGAAAGTTAATGTCTCCAAAAGTACCATAATGCCAGGGTAGGAGATGGAGGAAGGGAGAACAGACACCACAGTGTGAAGAGAGAGCGTAGGAAGAGCTCCATTGTGACTGACAAGTCTAGTTTACAATCAGAAGGAATTATTTTGCCAGTGCTCTTCAATCCTTGTTCTTTGGGAATGGCGAGCAGCTTTTCCAGGGGAAAATGTATGTCTCTCAGTCTAAGGAAGACACCAGGGTGGGAAGGGGGAAAGAGAAGGAGTTCCTTTATGAATGACAAGTCTAATTTGTAATAAGAAGGTATGATTTTTACCCAGAAAGCAAATTGCTTTCGGTTCTTCCTACAGGAAAATCAACTTGCATGGTACCTAGCACAAAATCTGTCAAGCTTCTCTGTGTGTTGTTCAGCAAGTTTATTACCCAGGGGCACCTCTCATGCCTATAATCCACAGAACGCCCTCTGCTGCTTGTAGAAAAACCACTGACGCTGTTCTGAAATTTAGCAGGTTTCAGATCCTCAGGTAGGATGACCTTCCCTGCAAATTTCATCAAATTCTGGCAAAAAATAAAGAAGGTTAGAGAAGATTCCTATTTGGGAAAAGCAAATAGCACGTTATAGCGATATCCAACACAAAACTCCCATATTTATTTGCTTTTAATTTCTCAAGCTTTATCTGCAATGAATGATACAATATGCCTGCAAATTTCACCTACTTCTGTCGAACAACAACATTTTTTCCCTCTCAATAGTGAAAGGTGGAATAGAGATGGCCCCAAAACTGCGATGCCCCCAAACCCAGACGCAGGCATCTTAAATCCTCCCACACCAGAACTCAGTGAAGACTAGTAGCTTTCATGTCACCAGAACAGGGCATGAAGGCTGCAGGGAGGATGAGCAGAGAAGATAAAAGGAGAAAGGCTAGCTGGTAAGGAAGATAGACTCCGTGCCTTGTGTCCAGTTTTTCTTATACAGGACTAGATTAACCATCAGGCTAAGTATACAATAGAGCAAAGCCTGCATTGATCTTGGGCAAAGAAAAGTGATGGTTGTTGTTGTTGTTGTTGATGTCATCACTTTAGCTTACTTTGCTGGGCTCCTTTAAAATTCCTGGTGCTCTAGAAAGTGGCTTTATCATATAGCATGAGGTCAGCAGCGGCTTTGCATTCCCAGTTTTGTAAAAAATTGAAATGCGAATAGTGTCTGCACAGACCGTCTGTGTGCAATTGATCACGAGATGCCACTAGCGACTTGTGCAGATGATTAGCCATGGAAGTCCCCCCTAAGGCCACCATACCTCTAGCCCCTGTCCTATAGGAGTAACATTATAACTGTCCATAGAAGGACAAGGAGTTCTGCAGCTGGGAAGATGCCTGCTTGCCACTCTGCTGCTGTTGTTGTTTTAGGGTCTGGAAACTGCAGGAGAGGATGTGCCCTGCTTATGCTAGGTATGGCTCATTTTATTTTAAAGGACTCCAGGAACACTCATGTGTTGTAAAAGTGGAGCGGTTGCAAGGAAGGGCACATAGCTCAGTCGCAGAATTAGTGCTTTGCTTATATAAAGTATCAGTTTCAGTCCTTGGAATCTCCTGTTAAATGTTTATCAGGATGCAGGGCAGAGGGGAGGAAAGAAGTCTGCCCGAGCCTGCAGAGAGCCAACGCCAGTTGGGAAAGAAAGACAATACAGGGCTAGATGAGTCAGTGGCCTGACTCAGTACAAAACAGCTCCTTTTATCATTTAGTTTCTGGAGAACTATAGAAGGGAGAGGAGATTCTCTTTTGTGATGCTATGATTTAATATACAATGGCTGGCAGTTGCCGCCAGTGGGGTGGTATACTGGGAAGTAATAAACCACCGAGTGGTGCCCAAGGGGGAGGGTAGCTAGATGCCTTTCCCTGTGGGTCACAGGGGATGGTCATGGGGCTACGAGTCAACTGGCGCCAGCACAGTGCAAATGCCCAGCTGGTGGCTTGCAATGACTCCGCACTGGCAGTAGCAGCTGCAAACCTGCACTGTGATGACCAAGGATGTCCCAAGATAGTCCTCCCAACTCAAGGTGCTCAGCACAATCATAGAATTGTAGAGTTAGAAAGTACCGCCAGAGCTCATCTAGTTCAAACCCATGCAATGCAGCAAACTCAGCTAAAGCATCCATGACAGGTGGACATCCAACCTCTGCTTAAAAGCCTCCAATGAAGGAAACCTCCAATAACTTCCATCACCATTGCTGGGAATATTTTGTCTGAGTTGGCCTCTCCCAACTGTACCTAGGATTTTTGCAGTATGCAACTCTTGGAGGTTGTCAGAGTCTGAGAATCCCTGGGTGAAAGTAGTAAGAACATCTGCAACCATCCCCTTAGCACTGTTGTTGCAAGTGCAGATCTTGCTGCGCTTTGCTGGAAAGCATTTGGATGCCAGGGCCATCTCTGCAAAACATGCTTCCCAATCAAATCTGATTTTTATTTGATTTTATGATCTGCCATGTGCCTGCAAGCCAGGTGAAGTGCAGCTAGTTCATTATGAGTCCACCCCAGCATAATCTGGCTTTCATTGCCAGAGGCCTGACGGCAAGAAGACGGATGAGGCTTGAGAAGCTCTGCTATTGTCTCCTTTTTCTCTCTCTCCCCCCAAGACCTGGTGGGAAAGTGACCTGATGTGCCCAGGAGGCAACATGGATCTGGCTGCTGGGGCAAAAGATGCATCTGGAAATTATTTGGTTGGGGTTTTTTAGTCCCTCTAACACTTCATGAATCTGTGAGTTGGGACAGTCCAATTCCCTTCATTGCTCCCTCCTCTCCCACCCCACTTGCCAGCCCCATCTCCTCACCTATAAGTGAGCATCCCTCCTGATCTTACCTTGTCTCTGGAAAAGCAAGGTGGGATTTCCATGGGTGCAGAAATGGACTGATTCTCCTTCACACCTACATACCATCTTACCTTTAGAATTCATTATTCAGAAGAGTACAGAGCAGGATTCCCCACCATGAAATAGCATTGTTTCACAATTTGCAATAAGTCTAACAAACCATTTCAAAAACTAATGTTCAAAAGCTGGAGTATTTGTTTTTTGACATGCATCGAGCTTTGCCTGAATGTAGGAATGGGTGATCTGTAGTCCATCAGATATTGTTTAACTCCAACTCTTAGCCACTTCTAGCGTGGCCAATGCTCAGAGATTGTAGGAGGTGTAGCTCAACAACATCTGGAGGGCCACAGATCTTTAAACAATGGCTGGGATCCAAAGAACTGCTGACAATCACAGAAAGGATTTGTGGTAGCCTAGCCCAGAGGAGTTTTGACTTTTCTTTCTTCAAATCCAAAAATAATGTGTCATGCAGCATGGGGTTTGACTGTCTGAGAAAAATAAGTTTAGCACACACCCCATGAGTTCACAAAATTAATTTTAGGGTTCTGTGGATCCTGGTCAATGTCGTTTAAAAAAGCCCCAAACAACACTGTAATTGTTTTTACAAAATTACTTTCTTTTCCCCAAAAAAGCTTTTTAAAAAATCATGGTCATTTGCACATCACTATAAATTATTTACTTTATTTTTGTCTTTTGCATATAGTGGTACCTCAGGTTAAGAACTTAATTCATTCCGGAGGTCTGTTCTTAACCTGAAACTGTTCTTAAGCTGAAGCACCACTTTAACTAATGGGGCCTCCTGTTGCTGCCGCGCCGCCACCGCGCAATTTCAAAAATTGGCTCCAGTAGCAACAGAAATCTGTTTTCAACCTCCATGTAGTTGGCATGTGTGTTGGAAACAACAATAATGTCACTGATAGGCAGAATGCAAGGATATCTCCTGAAGAGGATAGGCTTGTACCCACATCCTAAATATGTCCATACTGGGGGCTGCATCTCTGCTTGCTCCACTCCACTTACCAGTCCCACACACACCCTATCCCTCAACAACCCCCCCCAAGTCCCTTATCCCGTCTAGGCTCACCACCAATAACAACCCAGTGCTCCCCCTCTTACTGCCACTGCTGTCACAGTACCCTGCCCCCATCCCAGTCCCAGTGCCACCAGAGCTATGAGGGAAGCTCTGCAGCAGTGTCCCATTTCACGAGCCATGACTGTTTCATTTAGTTACTATGATGATCTGCATCTTGGACTTCGAATGTTTTTTCTAACAGCTGGTGGAGGCTTTGGTGGATGTGATAGTCTTGCAGCATAAAAATAGAGTTTATACCCCAGTATACTTGTTGCTCTCTTCTGTACTCTCCTGTCCAAGTTGAAATTGGTCTCCTGTAGCTATGTAAAATTTGGGAGAGAAGAGTGTTTTGCTAGGGCTGCCATATTTGAAGTAAAATGTCTGACACCTGCAAAGTTGTTGCTTTTTTTGGGGGGGGGGAACAAACCTGGATTGTTGAGCTTTTGGGGGGGAATCTACAGTGATTTTAAGCTTCTTGAGCTGTTTTCGCTGCTTTTCCCATCGCATTGACTTACATCCATGTTTTCCCTGACATTTTGCCGATTTGGCTAAATTCTCCCAGACGCCATTTTTTACACCCGAAAACCAGGACATGTCAGGAATTTTCCTGACGTATGGCAAGCCTAGTTTAGCTTCCCTCCTACTGTCACTCACTATGTTCTGATATCTGAGATATTGCTTGGAGGGGAGATGCTTTTGTGGAGCACCACCACCTCTGTGCTCCTTTAGAATCCTAATGCGAGCTAAATAGGAAGTTGTTGCATAAGGCAACACAGGCCAGTGCATGCTCACATTACGAATTTAGCACTTAATGCTTAGTTGAACTGAACTTTGCTCTGAACAAACTTTAGCATGATACGCAGCAGGAAATTCACCCTAAACCTTGGCATTCAGTTGGACACCATGCACTGATAGATGCCAGAAGCTGCAACCTGAACTCACCTGGGAGCCCTCCTAGTCTTGACCTGAATAGCTGTAACTAAGACCTGATTTACTTTTGACACAGCGGAATCCTTACAAGATGACTTTATCTTGTCAATTTCTCATGCTGACAGCCGGTATTTACTATGTCTGTGAGCCTGCTAGTCCTCATGCTTTTCTAATGACATGGTGTACATATCAGCTGTCCCCCATGTAGGAAGTGCATGCATCAGAAATATCTGCCATGTGAAACTGATGGAAAATATCACGGTGACTTGACCGTATCGAAAAGGAGCATGTGGGTTCATGCCGGAGTCTACAAGCTGCTAACACTGACTTTGCTCCTCTAAATCCCTCAATCACCCCAAAGCTCTCTTAAATCACTCCACCCTTGCTATTCCTTACATTTGGAATCCTGTTCCTGAAAACATTGGTGGTGGCTACCCCTCTCTTCATTCAGGACCAGAGGTGGCAACTTGAAAGCTTAGACTGAATTTCATGCACCCATTGATCCCATTGCATGTGGGTGGCATGGGAAAAATAGGGTGAAGAGGGGCTAAGGGCTGACAGAAAGAGAAAAGGGAATGGTCCCACTTACCTTTAACTTTGATCTACCCCACTTTCCTCTCTGCTCCCCCCACGATGAATTACTCCTGAGAGAATGCAGCCCTTTCCCCACTCAAGACTAGTACTTTTCTCAGAAACCTGAAGCATAAAAATTTATTTCTCAACCCCAAACAAACCCAAGCTAAAGTATGTTTTGCTGTGCTTGGTCAAACAAGGGATGGGGAAGAAATTTGATTCTGCTTGCATTTAAAGGCAAATTTCCCTAATCTGCATTTTCCAAAACTATGCACAAACCAAAAGATAGCCACTCTTTGGAATTCACACTTTTCTGAAGTTTGCAGTGTAATTCTCCAACCAAGTAACGTGTACAAAATGCACAGGCTAGGGTAAATTGTACATATATTAGTAAAAGTAAAGTAACATAGATAAATTATTTGCGGGGGGGGGGGGATTGCTTTTTTAAATTGACGGTATTAGGCAAAAGTGCACACAAAAATGTGTATACTGAAATAAATTCCCATAGCTATGGTGATTGCTTTGCCCCTCTCACTGCCTGAGTACTCCAGGCACCAGAGCCCTGCTTTCATAGTTCCCATAGGCCCATCTTTCCCTTAGAATGCAAATTTTTCAACTCCACCTACCTGTCTCTGCACCACAAGATTATAGATCTTGGAGTGCATGGGGAAAACTAAATACATTTCTATTAATCCACATACTTTATTCCAATTGCATAATGTGGAGATATCGGAGTGTAGAAAGGTGGTCCTCCTAATTGTAGCTGGTCTTTTGAAGGCTCATATACACACCATGGATTAACTTCAGAATTGGTGTGCATAATCCCCATATGGACTTGCATACGCAAAACAAAAGCACTGCAAGTTTACCATGTTTATTGTGGTGGTTTTACTCACAGCCTTCTTTATCTTAATCAGATGGCTGCGTTAGAGAGTTTTTTCCACAGTGTGGTTCTCCCTTACTATCTCTCTCAGTCTGTATGCATATATAATTGGTATGCCACATGCTGCATAAAATATATTACACCGGCATTTAGAATATAGCTGGAACATATTACAGTCCAGGGCCTCTGCCATGCTCTTTCAAATATATTATACAGGATGACACATAATATATTTTCAGCCCATTCTATTAATTTTAAAGTCTATGCTGTGGTGTCTCATATTTTAAACAGCAGGACAATGGGCCAGTTCTTTTCTTTGCATTCTTTTCTTCCTTTCATTTATTCTCTTTTTGGGGGGTTGTTGTTTAACAAAAATGTTTTATACTTTGTCAGATATATTTCTACCATGTGTGCAGTAAATTACATGAAATACATAAGAGGCATGTGGGTTAGGTCTGAGCTTTCAGGATCGCTCTGTGAAAAAGATCCCTTGAGTCAAACCTTGCTCCTTCCCATACCCCCATCACCTTTGTTTGTGAAAATTGTTTGCGCTTGACTTCCTTGAATTCAGCCAATAGGTGTCAGTGTTTGTAGAAATCATTCTTTTGGACCACTGTCCCTGAATCCTGCCCTCTCAGAGAGCTCCAATGCAAGTGACTGTGGATAGTAACTGCTGATGAAACAACAACAGCTACCAGTATGTTTGCTGCTACTGTTTTCCATCACAGCTTCCAAGCTGTTGTGCAAAAAAAGAAATGGAGATGTAGAGGCATTTAGTTAAACTATAGAGCTTGCTCCCACAGGAGGCAGTGATGGACAAATTGATGGAGGAAGATTGGACAAATTGATGGAGGAGAAGGCTGCCAATGGTTACAAGCTATGAGGGCCATGCTCTCCCTCCACAGCTTCTTCTGAATACCTTTTCTGCAGACCATAAGAGAGAGTGCTTTTGTGCTCAGGTCCTGCTTGAAAGTTTCCCACAGGTTGGCCCCTGTGAGAACAGGGTGCTAGGCTCTGATCCAGAAAGCTCTTCCTATGTTCTTACCTTGAGTTCAGTATACATGAATGGAAATAAAAAAGGTTGAACTAAGAGGCAACATTGTCTGGGATGGAGGGAGAGCGTGACTGTTTCTACTCTTTGGTCTCCATGGTTGGACACCTTTCTTCTTTCTTAATACTAGTCACAACAGAACATTATTCAACCATGATGCATGTGCTCTGGCAAGGTTCCAAGCTCACAGCTTCAATGTTGACTTGTAGAGATGACTGTTGATTCTAACTCCAGCAGGGTAGATAAAAAGGGCAGGTCCCTTTCTGATCTCTGGGATGAGAAGAATTTCATGTCAGTGTAGTCTTTATAAGTAGGAGGGTGCGGATAGTGTTAATAGCCTTGAATCTATGTCCTGATCACTGGGATTACTATTGCCACACACCTCCACTGGCTTGCTTAGACGCTCTGTAGTCACACCCCGATGACGGTACTGGTTTATTTAGGCCAGTATGATGGCTGGTATGCTGAAATGGGACACTCAAATCATGTCAGGCTTGGGAAACCCAGTTCAAGTGAGATCATCCATGGAACTCACTGGGTGGTCCTGGGCAGTCACTATTTCTCAACCTCAGTCAGAAGACTATAGAGAGGACACATGATGTAAGACTTCTAATTGTGCGCTGAAGAGTGCCAGAGAAGTGACTAATTTGTTATGCTTCTGACCATTGATTTTGCATGCACATAACATTTCTCTGTCTTTTCAAAGAAGACATGCACAGTGGGATTCACCTGTATAATATTAAAGATAGATAGCCCAGATACTCAAAGAAAGAAGATCTACTTTTGTGCTAGAGCAAGCGTGGGGAGCCTTTTTTTTCCTGTCGAGGGTCTCATTCTATTTTGGGTAGTCTACTGGGAGCTGCAGTGGTAGTATATAGGTGCTTCAACAGGCAGTGCTGTGGGGTCAGAGCCAAAAGTGACCAGAATCCCCCATTTAATTAGGCTGGGAGCTGCCTAAAATCAAAGTGAGGAGTGTAGGTTGTTCACCAGGGTGACCATGTGTTCTGCTTTACAGAGCATAATCCTCTGCTTGGAAGTGCCCTCTGTTTCAAGGGGCTGTCTAGTCCATGTCTCATTTAAAGATCAAGAAAACTTAAATGCAGGAGCGGGGGCCCTTACCCATCAATTATTTGCACCTGGACTGAGCAAGCACAAAGCTTCCCCTACCCCAGTGGTGAGTTGCATTGTATTTCTGTTTAAATACTAGCAATTATTTCTACAGTTGCAGTTATACATTTAAATTGAAATGTGCAAATTTTATGCAACTCTCTGTCTTCCTTTGTCATCTCTCTTGGTGATGCATTTCCTTTTTCAAAGATGTGATATGTAGGCAGCCAAACTAAAGCCAGCTTGTGTGCTAGAGGTTCCAACAGCTTCCTAGCACGCCAGCCAGACACTTGGGAGTCAATCACAAAAGGCTTCTACTCTGTGGGTTGCAGTCTCTGGCTATGTTGAGAATCTATGCAGTGAGGTGCTCAGCAGGTCCTGGAGCCATTGACCCTTCTTGTCCAGTGTTCTGTTCTCATTGGCCAACCAGAGGCCTATGGGGAACCCCCAAGCAGGACCTGAGTGCAAAAGCACTGTCCCCAATCCCAGCAACTGGTGTTCAGAGGCAAGGAGAGAGCCGTTGTATAGCCACTGATGGTCTTATCCACACTCCATTAGTATGTAAGAATGATGGCATTTATCCTGATGATGTTACACACACACACACACACACACACAAAAAAAAAATATATTATATTTCACTGAATGTCTGAGATTTGGTAACAGTTAATACTCATAAAGGAATGTTGACAATCCCTGGTGGACAAATGTTATGAATGTCCACAGACTCAAAGATATCACCTAAATGCCATTGTCAGCATTCATTGGTGCATGTCAGAAAAAATGGCCAGTATATACAGTATATCTAAACATTTTGGTTATGCATCTGGGTTTGTCAGTATTCCCATGTGGGCATCAATTCAACATTCACCAAAAATTTTGGACATTCATTGTGTGACACAGCAAAGTGGAACAGATGGATGGGTTGGGAGTCTTTCCTGGCACACAATAAACATTCATTCTTTTTATCCCGACTTCCTTGATTCCCTTAAATTCCAAAGCAACATTATTTTAAAATCAGAAGGCTGAGGTCATTCCATCCAAACCCCTGCGCCTAGCCCCAGCCAATCAAATTCTCTTCTGCATCTGGCTGCAGCTAGACCGCACCTATTAAGACTGCATTTGAATGAAATGTCTCTTTCAGAATATTGTTTCATCTCAGGCGGGGAGTGTCGCCACATTTTATAGGCACCCTCTCTGTCTCTGTCTCTCTTTTTTGCTAGACGAAATGGCAAGAAGCTGACAAATGACTTCCGCTCCTTGGCGGTAAGAGGGGCTACCACACAACCCCCTCCCCAGAATTTGCATATCAAATGATGAGATCATGAGAACTTTTGTTGGTGTCGTTCCCCCTCCCTGTTTTCTTAATTTTAAATCTGCCATCAGATAAAAGTGATTGTAGGTCCCCTTTGAGAAATGATGCCCTTTGCTACATCATGCCAGGATAAGGCCAAAAAAAGGGGGTGGGGGAGGCGGGAGAGCTTTCTGATGTGGCGGGGGTGGAGAGAAAGAGGTTTGGTGCTTTCTGAGATTTTTGGCAGGACAAGAGGAAAAGAAAGTAAGAAATCATTCTCCTATCCAGCCTCCTTGGTTGTGCTTTTGGGTGGTCTGCTGGAAACAGAGAAGCCCTTAACATACCTTTTCACTTCACTCCCCCAACCTGCCAAGGGGTCGCATAGGGGACACTGTGTGAAGGGAAGGACCCTCAATGAGAAACCAGCTGTGTAGGAGACAGACAAGGAGGAGAGGAAGGGACCTCCCTTTAACCAGCTGACCTCTGCCTGAGCACAAGGGTAGGTGAGGAAGAGTCAACATTTGCTGCTCTCCATCAGGCCCTCCGTGTTTTCATCACAGTATTCTGCGGCCTAGGAATGGAGAAGACACCTTGGCAAAGGTCTGGCATAGTCATAAGACTCTGGATTTGGTTTTAATCATGTGGACAATGACCAGTAGTCAGTGGGGGCTGGTCCCCATCAGGACAGGCAGAGAGGTCAGCAGGAGCCAAAGCAAACATTGACAGAATGAGAGCCAATGAGAGGCAGAGCCTGCCCGTTTTTGTTTCATCACCATTATCTTCCCTCCTGAGTCCCACCAAGACAACATTGAGACTAAGGAGGATCAGAAAGAATAGGTGACTGGGTCAGCCTCACCCACTAGATTGCTTGTGAGGAGGTAGGCAGGTAGGGGCTGGCTAAGGGCAGACTGAGCTTGTTGGGGAACTACCCTAATGGACTAACTTCCACTGCCAATGGCAGCTGGTGCCCATTGGGATGGGTAGGGCAGAAGGCTAGAAGACCAACAGTAACTGGAGCCAGAACCAATGACTGGTAGAGATACTAATGCTGGTTGTCTCCCCAGACTTCATGGGAAATCTACTCCCTCCATGCACACACAGAGACACTAAATGTGTTGTGGTTAGGGTGGCCACATGTCATACTTCAGAGGATTGTTCCCTATTTCAGGGCTATCAGAGGACAGTCCTCTCTTTGAATGTGTCCTCTTTTCCCCCTTTTCTTTTCTTTTCTTCTTTTTTGAAGGGCTGTCTGGCTCAAGTCCACTTTAATGGTCAATACCCCTCAGGAGGAAGATCAGGATGGGGGGCTTGAAGTTGCCTATCAACAGTTAGTAGCACTGGGACAGAAAAACTGATCAGTTTCCCCCATGATGGTGAAATGTGCTGCATTTCAACAAATTAGTCAGATGTAAATTATCATAAACACATGTAATGCAAATCTGTGTCTGCCTTTGCCCTCTTTTTTGGTGATGTATAAGTGGGCATGCCAGTAAGTTCAGGTAACTAGAAGGTGGTTTGTCTTCCTGTTATCTTTAGTGTTCATCTTGCAAACATTGGTCTGATTTCTATGGATACCTCAGCCAAAGCACTTTACCTTCCACCCTCACAGGATGTATGGTCTACACCCTGCAGCCTATGAAAACCCACAATAATCTTGTCAGGGCAAATCTGCATGGCAGCATCATGGATTGCTTGTTCTGTGCCTTCTTAGCAGTAAGCTACAGTAATGCAGCAAAGTGTTTCACGGTGCCCTGGTGCTTTTGTTTTGTTTCTTGCAGACACTCTTTTTAAGGTGGGTGTTAATTAGATCAGAGAAGTT
This sequence comes from Podarcis melisellensis, assembly GCF_964234715.1. NCBI lineage: Eukaryota > Metazoa > Chordata > Lepidosauria > Squamata > Lacertidae > Podarcis > Podarcis melisellensis. Next base: position 86,217,420 of record NC_138528.1, read on the forward strand.
GTGGTGGATAAGAGAAGGGTGCTGAACTCTCCCTCCCTCTTATTTTTACACACTCTTGTTTACAAACCCTTTGGGTTTCACATGCATGTTTCCCCTTACAAACCAGGGAAGCAGGGAATATGGGAAAGCTGTAAAGGAAGTGATACGTGTCCTTCCCCCACAGTTCTATTCTCCGAATTCCTCTCTCCTGGAGTGCTTTTGCTTTTTTTTTAAAAAAAGGTGTGGTAATCTATTGCTGTTCCCTTCATTTGGCCGGAAGCTGGTGATACAACACAGTCTTAACTCTCATGAGCCATCCCTCAGGATCCATGTTCTAGAATTGCTGCAGACTTGGGTCTTGGCATAAGGTTCTCATTGCATTTATTAAATCTTCCCCCTTCTCCCCCCCCCCACCACCGCCTTCACCGGGTAGACATCTGGCTTCTTTGTGTAAGAACATAGATGCAAGAAAGGCTAATCTAGCTACTTGCATGATCCCTGTATATTCCAAACTCCAGATACACAATGATGCCAGGTTTTATTATTCCCCCATACCTACCCCATTTTTTCAATATTATATTAGAAATGAGCTGCCAGCGAATGCAACAGAGATGCAGTTTTCTGGAATACAATAAATGAGGACTTGGAAGAATCTGCAAGCTGGAGCTGGTAAGCTGAAAGGGTCCCTGCCCTGTGCATGGTGTAAATCTCTTCTCATGTTCTTTTGTGTTACCCTCAGCTTTTGATACATCACATCTCAATGCCTGCTATTTCTGAGGGTTGCAGTCTATGGGGGCCACAGCAATTCAACTCATGACTTCCTCAGCTGGACTTTCTCCTGGACTTGCCATGTGATACAGAACAGAGGCAGCAGAAAATGTCTGGGCAAAAGAAAACATCTCTCCACTCACTCCTACTGGAATGAGAATGGAATAGCCCACCAGCTATGTATCATGTATATCAAGCAATGCTTCCAGAATCCTTAGTTTTTAAAGCAATCCTGAATACTGGCATACTGGATACATGGTATAGCCTCTCGATAAAATGAAGGTCCTTCAAAGGCTTTTGCAGTCGAAGCGCTGAAATGAATGACAGTGGGTAATAATAACTCACAAGTGAAATATTCCTTACTGGAGCTGTAATAAGGAGATCCACATTACACAAACCAGCACTTAGATGGACATATCCAGTCTTTTTGCTAACACTTCTCTTGGATCTTAGGCAGGCTTGAGACTCTAAGCAACCTTTCTTCCAGTTCTCATTTGAAATGGGAGTGAAGGGCAATAGGACTTTAGAGGGGGGAGGAATTTGCTTCTCCTGTTCCTTCCAGAATGAAGTTCTTGCTTGCAAAATGCAATGCATGAATACATCCAAAAATATACCAGTAGGCAAAACTCCCGAGTCATTGGATCCATCACATGGGCAGCAGCCCAACACGGTTGTCGTCAATTGACTGAGACACTGAGTTATGTTGAATCTAGGCTAATCTGACCAAGTATTCCACAGGAAAAGGATGTTTCCTGATTTCTGCTCTGAATTTCTGCCTCCTTGGAGGTAGAAGGGAATGGCACGTAGAGAATGCAGCCTCCCACACACCCGTCTCAAGTGAAATTATAAGCAACCACAACCCATCTAGCAAGCAGCTGGCTTCATGGACAGTGTCTGCCCCAAGTGAAATACATGGATGGGTTTCATTTAATAAATCACCTCTCTTGATTCCAGCATACCTAAATAGTAGGTGTTTTTGCCTGCATCTTCTAATGCAGGATAGGGCTGTCTCCTCCCCCCCCCCTCTTGTTTTTCTTGGATGACATGTTATGCTTCTCTCACCCAGTAAACATTGGTCTGTTGATGCCTCCACACATTATTTAGTGGGAGAACTACAGCAAAGCATATGGAGAACAGGGAAGTTCACAGGAGAGCTGTGTTTCAGTGGGTGCACTGGAAGTGCAAAATTGGTAAATTTGCATTATAATGCAAACACATTTCTCCCACCTCCTTAGGCCGCTGTCACTACTTGCTGCTTCTCTAAAAGCAAAACTGGGCCCAGGAACAGTCCTGGGCTATGTGCCTCTTCAGATAGGAAAAGTGTCGCATTCTGTCTGAGGCTTGAAGATTCACTGCCGGTATCACCTTTGACTTCCTGGATTCAGCTTTAATTTGTTTGCTCTCATCCACTCAACCTCTGCCTCCAGATACTGGTGCATAAGGAGAGTCTGCTGGATCAAGCCAAGGGCCCCTCTAGTCCAGCATCCTCTTCTCACGGTGGCCAATCAGATGCCTGTGGGAAACCTGCAAGCAGGACCTAAGCAAAAAAGAACTCTTTCCTCCTGTGGATTCTGGCAACTGGTATTTAGAAGGCAGAGCATAGCCATCATGGCTAGTTCAAGTGAGTTAAGGCACATTCAAGAAAGCTTTACAACTGAGCACCATCCATCAGAATCAGCTGTTTGTTGCACTTAACTCTTCTGCCCCGAGCACCACTATTCTGCTTTGATCGTTTTTGTTTGTTCGTTTTGCAAGTGGCCATATTTTCCTATCTTAAAGCTACCACATCAAGGGGATGCTTCAGTGGCTTCCAAATTAAAATATAACTTCACTACCCGTTATGCACACAATCCAACAAAAACCATTTATATATCATTTAATTAATTATGTATCATTTAATTAAGTGCGCACAGGTCAGAACTGTCCAAACAGGTGGGGATGGTGTGTGAGTGTCTTTGAATTTCAGTTTTCTACTGTGGCAACATATACTATTAAATGGTCAAGCTGCTGTTGGTTCCCCTCCACACACCCTGCCCAGGGTAAAGTAGATCACTGCTTTAGTATATAATGGAAACTTCAAAGAAACCTCTGGCTCTTAAGCATTTTTCTGTTATTTTCATTGTGGTTTAGGGGACATTCTGAAAATGCAGACCACAGTTTAAGAACTACAATATAAAAAATATGGTCCCCAGCCTCAAGTAGCCTCCAGCAGTACACAGTGGTATACTTTCTATTTATCTGTCCCTTTAGTGAGTTACCAAATAGCAATATAACTCTGCTGTAACTTTCATTCATTGGTCCCAACGCCCCTTGGTAACATTGCTAAAATATCCATTTCCATGATGTTCTGGTTTTGTCCAGCTCACTTAACAGCTGAGGAGTAAAAGGCAGAGAATGATAATCGGTGCAGAAACTGTCTGTGAAAAACTAATAAACATGGTTTATATAAGGGGTGGCCAACTCCTAAGAGGCTGCAATCTACTCACAGAGTTAAAAACTGGCAGTGATCTACCCCCTTTTGGGGGGTTCAGGTCAAAGTTGTTGAACTTCTTTGGTGGGAGCCGGTGATCTACCAGTGATCTACCGCAGATGTCCAGTGATCTACTGGTAGATCACAATCTACCTGTTGGACGTGCCTGGTATATAAACAGGCACATTCATATGTCACAAAAAGCCAGGATTGCTGGTTTCTTGTGGCTTCTTATGCATGAGCAGCTTGATTACTGGTGCACACTTCCTGAACACTCCTCCTTCGGTCTGTCCCTGATGTGAACAGAAGCAGCAAACCAGGAATCCATAATTTTACTTGACTTCCCATTATATCATGGTTTGTTGCTCCCTAATAGCTAGAATGGCTTGTGAGGCATAAACCTTGGCATGCGGATCCTGGCTTGTTATGGGGGTGGGGTGGGAATTCATGCTCCTGGAAATGAATGTAAAAGGAAGTCAAGCTGTGACATGGTTGATTTCTCCAACTCACGCCAGGAAAGGAGCAAAGCAGGAATGACTGTGGAGTATCAACCAGTATACAACTCATTCAAAATAAAATATGATAAGCCAGTAGCCCAGGCTTATTGTAATATGGTGAACACAGACAACAAACATATCTCTGTTGCAATGAAAAGCCATAAACGGAGTGTGGAGGTTCAGAGACTTCAGATGGAGAAGCTTGACAGTATGGGGAAGACCATGTCTGATGGAGGAGTTGTGGGGGGTGGAGAGAAAAAGAGCCTCAAAAGGGGGTGTTGTGATCTTACAAGTAATATGATGGGTCAAATGTGATGGCTGTGGTTTGTCTATGGAAAAGCATATGGCTGATTTCCATGAAGCTGAAGGTAATCTGTGCAAAGGGCTTTCTGGGAATATGAGCTAGATCACTGTTCTTCAGCCTTGGATCCTCTAAAGCTGTTGGACCACAACTCACATCATCTCCAACCAGCTTAGTCAGGGATGATGGGAGCTGTAGTACAGGAACACCTCAGGAACAAAGGATGAAGAATGTCAAGATAGATGCTGGGATGGGAATAGGACCTTTCAACAATGAGGAATCCGTGCTTGGCCCCTAGAATACTGCTGAGAAAGAAAGAAAGAAAGAAAGAAAGAAAGAAAGAAAGAAAGAAAGAAAGAAAGAAAGAGAGTTTCATTCCCATTGTAGACAATTGGGGGTGAATGGGAACAGAGTTTTGGATTCAATAAATCATATTCTGACCTAAATGGGGACATTTTGGTATTGCCTTAATGTGGATTTTGAATTTCTGTTCTCAATGGTTCTAATATCTTGTTGGTGTTTGTTAAGTCCTGGGAACTACCAGACTGTTGGGGAGGATGTGGGGGGAGAAGGAGCTGAGACTCCTTGTGCTGTGAATTTGGTGATTAAACATTCTGCGAAAAGATTAGACTGAATGAGCAGCCCACACTTTCCCTGTGGGAATTACATCGAGGAACTTTTTCCAGTGCTCACTTCATCTGGCATGTTTCGCTTTCCCATTTAATTGCCTTTGCGATACACTCATTTTGAAGTTCAGCCTATCCTGCCAATAAACAACCTCCACTGCAATTAAGTGGTGCGATAAAAAAATAAATTAAGGCAAAGAATGTGTGAGATTCAGGAACTGGGATGACCTTGGCTGCTGCCTCAGCAAGGTTTTCATTCATTCACGTTTCTCCTGTGTCCACTTTTCAAGTTGCAAGTTGAGCTTTAGACAGTGGGAAGATTTAGAGTGTTGTTAGGTAGTGAGCAAGGAAGAGGATCATGGGTTTGGAATGCAAACCCATTGAGGAAATGCTGGTGGAGCTGGACAGTCTTAGTTCTTTTCATATTGTGTATTTTCACATTTGTTAGTTTATTTCATGAGGCTGCAGACAGAGGTATCCACAGAAAGTTGAAAGGCATGACGAAACACAGACCTGCATTGCACAACCTTTTGCTACCATTCTTGCAGGAGCAAACGTGCTTGGCAGAGCTCCAGATTGCAATCCTGCCCCCCAAACACCTGAAAACATTCTGTGTCTTGGAACATTTGAAGCTCCTTTTCCAAGATTGTGTCCTAAGAGTGCTTCTTGTTAAATAACCAAGGCGAGCTATGGTAGCAATGCTAAATTCACTGTTGGTCTAAGGGATTTGCAGCAAGCTGAATCGGTTGCAAAACCACAATAAAGCCCTGCCTTTTTTCTATTTTCTTTTTAAAGGTATTTCACGCATCCTTCCAAAAGAGAAAATATTTCCTAAGCAGTTATAGGGCACTGAATATCACCACCATCGGCTCCTTAATTTCCAAACTTGCTTAGTACAAAACAAGGGGAGAGGTTGGTTGCGGCCATGCAGCGCTGAGCCAAAGGGGAAAGCTGCCAATACTTCCTTATTCCCCTAGTTGGAAATGGCCATTGCCTCTTATTGGTGGAGCAGCTGAACCAGGATATGGAGCGGCAGGTTGAAGTCTCCAGTTTGGAAGCTAGTGCACATGTAGGGAGCAAGGCAGCCCACCCAAGAATAATGACATCAGAAATGGAAGCAGCGGTGACATCAGTGGTTGGTCAATTGGGTGTGGGGGACTCTGGCTGATGATGAGCCCCTCCACTGGTGTGTGGGCCCCAGCAGATGTTCAGTCCTGCCAACCACTGACACCAGGCCTGCTGAAGAGCCAGGATGGTGTGGCCCAAGAAAAGAATTGTTGTGGTTGTTGTTTTACATCTCTTGCTTTGCTGGACAGCAGGGTTGCAAATTGAAACACTCACACTCACGGAGAAACCAAAACTTCCAACTGCAGATTAATTTTCTCCTCCTCATCACCCTGAAAGATAACTGGCAAGTATTTCCAATGGCATGCCAAGCAAAATTAGATCTGCAGTCATCTCATCCGGAAAAGCAAATTAAACCAATCATTTGAAAGCTGTGCCTTTCCTCCCAGTGTAATTGGCTGCAGCTATTTATAGGCACTGATATGGAAAGCAAATGGTGCTGTATTGGCAGAATGATCCTAGATCACTTTAAAAACCCCAGAATAATTAAAGACAGTCACAACTTTTTAAAAAATCAGAGACAGGTTCTACTGATTCAGGATAGCACTGCATAGGATGCAGGAATTTGGTCTGTTGTCTTGGTTTGTTACTTGCTACCCATTCTCAGACAAGTTTGAATGGTAGTTTCACATGCTGAAGATTTATTTGTCTCTTTTACATCTGAAATAAATTCCCAAATCACAGCCCAATACTGAAGATAGTGTCATGAGCTAAAGAAATATTAGAGGAACTTATATGATTGATTGGTTGTTTGTTTGTTTGCATTTATTTATTTATTTATACATACTCCGCTCATCTGGCTGGGTTTCCCCAGCCACTCTGGGCAGCTCCAAACAGAATATTAAAAATAGAACCAAACATTAAGAACTTCCCTAAACACGGCTGCCTTTAGATGTCTCCTAAAAGTCAGATAATTGTTTATTTCCTTGACATGGGAGGGCGTTCCACAGGACGGGCGCTGCTACTGAGAAGGCCCTTTGCCTGGTTATTAGTTTTTTACAGTTGCAACCTACAGTTAAAAACAAAACACACAGTATCACAATACAAATGTTAAAATGCATAACTTTTATGCATGATCCATAGATAGACCTACGAAGGAAACTGAAAATACTCTTTAGGAGAGCTGTGGCTTTTGACCATCCTGCAATGTGTCACTCAGCCACTAGATGTCTCTGTTAGCTGATTGGAGTCCTGAAAAAGGATTTGGCCCCAAGAGAACAAATTGGACACGGTCAAAAGTAGAGTGGAAGCCTATCAAGCTATTTACTTTTAAAGCAGCTGCATTTGGCCTAAGAATGACTTTAAACTCTAGATCCACATCAAAGCAAATGCAAGGGAACCACTGACCCTAGGACTTCTTGAAGCAACCAAAAGGTCCTTCAGATGGTTTGGTGCATACTGACAGTTTGTGCCAGTGTAATGCCAAAAGCCATGGTGGTATTACACTGGTATTGAAAGAATAGCCAAGTTATGGGTTATTGTTAATACAAATGTTGGCAAACTCCCTGCAATAGGTAAAGGACCCCTGGACGGTTAAGTCCAGTCAAGGGCAACTATGGGGTTGTGGCACTCATCTCACTTTCAGGCCGAGGGAGCTGGCTTTTGTCTGCAGACAGCTTTCCGGGTCATGTGGCCAGCATGACTAAACTGCTTCTGGCACAATGGAACACTGTGACAGAAACCAGAGTGCACAGAAATGCCATATACTTTCCCGCCGCAGTGGTACCTTTTTATCTACTTGCACTGGCGTGCTTTTGAACTGCTAGGTTGGCAGGAGCTGGGACAGAGCAAAGGGAGCTCACCCCATTGCGGGGATTCGAACTGCCAACCTTCTGATTGTCAAGCCCAAGAGGCTCAGTGGTTTAGATCACAGTGCCACCTGCGTCCCTGCAGTACTAACCCACCTAAAACAAAGTATCAGCCAGTGACTCTATTCAGATGTAGAATGTGTCATTCTGAAATCACTGTGAAAGTAACATTTGGGGAAAGTTACATAGTAATCAAGTCAGATGATCTGGATGTTTTGCTCTGAAATAACAGAACGACAGTTCAAACCTAGTGTGGCTTCCACATAGAAGCCCACCATTGTAGCTGAAAGACTGCTTTTCTCAGTTACCTGGATGTGAAATTGAAAGAAACGTTCCACATAACACTAAATAAATATCTCTGTATCATCCAGTGATGTCTTTCTACAAGGTCAGTATCTTTTTCTATAATGTCTAATTAATTCTACAATGTTATTTTCTTGTGCTAATTGGAAGTCTCCTATTTGCATTTTTTTAACCTGAATTTTGGGGCTAATGACAGATAGACCCTGCTGCTGTCCTGAAGTAACTTATTTGAATTCCACCTATTGTCAGTTCTCTCCCTGGGAGGAAAATGGAGGCTTTAGTTACTGAATTCCTCTTATTTTTTGTCTTGTCTATTCAAAATGTTGAAATAGCACTATTTATAGAAAAAGAGGCAGGCAGTCATGAGAGAAAGTATGTATTTAATCCCCCTTCCTCACAGGAAAAGGAACTGACATTGGGGCAATTCAGAAAGGCTATTAAAACTAAAGCCTGTATATCACTAATCCCTCTGCTCTGTTCGACAGGAAGCAATTAAAGTGAGTTGAGCTTGCAAAGAGAATGTGTCAAGTTTAAAGGGATGGGAGACCCTTGAACTGTCCTAATAACACTTGGACTCTGTACTCCAAAGATGGGTCAAAAAATGTTCCTAAAGTCCATTCACCCCTTGCAAATTTGGTGAGAAAACTTACGCGGCTTTCAGGGAGTATCAGAAAACTTTGTAGTGATTTCATGGGACCGGGAGGAGGAGGGGTTGTGCTGCTCTTGTTTACTGTATGAGGTGGCTGAGGGGTTTGTGCTTCCCTTAAAATGATCTTAAAAGCCCTGCTCACAGTTGTACCAGCACATGATCCTTTGGACACTGGTTCCAAGTGCATTCTGGATTGCTGATGAGCAATGATGAATGTGAACAGGGCCTTCCTAAAGTTCTGAGAGCAATGTTAACAGCAGTATTTAGAAAAGCCTCACTGGTGTTTTCAGGGGCCCAGGACTCTTCGCACGCTCAGTTTTAGTCTGGTAACATTTCTTGGAATATGACCCTGCAATGTTGCAGGACCAGGTAGCTGGTTCCAGGTGCTGCACCACTGTGAATACACAAGGACTCACAAAATATTTTAATGGAAATAATGACTCATCTGTTGGTCACCTTATTCAGTGAATAAGGTAAGGGAAATAACTCTCAGCACCCTTAAGAAACTACAGTTTCCAGGATTCTTTGGGGGAAGCCATGGCTTGTTGAAAGTGGTATGATGCTGCTTTCAATTTATAGTGCAGACAGGGCTTCAGAGACCAGAACACCTTCCATCTGGCTACTTTTAGTTCCATGCTGGATCCCATCTGTTGTAACCTTTGCTTACAAGTCAATCTCATTGCTTTTTCAGCCATATATGTCAGGTGAAGGAGATGAGGGTTCTTTCCTGCGGAAGTGGAATGTGTACTTTTATGAGTCATGCATTTGCAGTATCTTGTATCCATTGTAATAACTTTTATGGGCTGTATTCAATAGGTGAGCAGGTGGAAAGCAACACATGTAACAGATCTTCTTCTTCTTCTTCTTCTCCTCCTCCTCCTCCTCCTCCTCCTCCTCCTCCTCCTGTAGACCTCTACACCCCAAAAACTGCCTTCAGAGGTTGAGGGCTCCCTGAGAGCAGTGTGTAATATGAGGCTGCAAGTTGAAGAAGGAATTACCTGCAATCAAACAGAAGTATCTTCCACCAGCCTTTTGCAGTTAAAAAAATCTGGCTATGTATCTGGGCTTGGCATAATCCCAAATCCCAAAACTAATTAGGTGGCTCTGGAATTTCTTTGGAGCAAGCTGGGGCAGTGGGGAGGTGAGGAAAGGGGAGGAAAAAAGACAAGGCAGGGAAGGGGCTCTGCTTCATTGCCTGTTTCTCCCACTCCACCCTCATTGTCCACCACATAAATATTTAGGGTTTCACACCCTAATTCACCATCAGGGCCATGTTAGGCCCCCAGTTTGGCTTGGAATTAGGGTTGGGGTAGGCTCAGATCAGTCCGGTTTAGGGCCTGATCACTGAATTGCGCCCTGAACCAGATCTGGAGTACCTTGCACAGTCCTAATAATGAAAAGTCTCTTTTATTGCAAAGTGCAATTCCCGGTGTGATTCTACTGGGAATTGCAGATGAGGAGAGTGCTGTTGTGCTCAAATCTTGCTACCTGTTGGTATCTGGATGGCTGCTGTGAGAACATGATGCTGGACTCGATGGGTACTCTATCCCAAACACTTCATTTTCTTCTCTCTCTCTCTCTCTCTCTCTCTCTCTCTCTCTCTCTCTCTCTCTCTCTCTCTCTGTGTGTGTCTCCACACACACACACACATAGTTTGAAACTCCCAGACCTTTATATTGCCATATTTGTTTTGCTTTTGGAGAGTGATTTGAGTGTTTGGGTTGCTTTTTCTGCAAGGCAATGCCTCATCTCTCCTTATTGCCGTTAATTAAGCAGCACAATATTTTCCATGTGAAGTCACAGGACTTTGAACGAACACATTTTCAGCATCAGTGACATGTTCTTCTCATGAGAAAGGTCCAGCTGCACTCTGAGTTCTATTTCTATGATGGTAAGAAGCCAGTCCTCACCACGGTTGGTTTGGAGCAAGCACTAGTCTGTGCCTTCTTGAAAATGATTATAAATATGTGGATCTCTCTCTTAAGCTTTTTTTTTCCTTTCCCAGAAACTATGTTGGATAAAATTTACTGGGTTTTTTAAAAACATAAAATAGGCTGGCAGCATTAAATCGGATGTTATTCTTGGTGGCTGCTTTATTTTTTTCTATTTCCCTTGGAAAAAGGCATCCATCGAAAGTGTAAGCTGTTCCTTTGAACAGTTCCTTTAAGGGGGAGTCCAGGATGGTGTTTGGCACCTATCCCCTTGCAGAGACCTTTAAAAAATTATTCCAGAGCAGAGATTTAGAGATCTAAACAACTTTTCCTGATGGATGGCAGAGGCGGCAGGATCAGAGAAGAAAAATGAGGTTCAAGAAGAACTGGTAAACCTCAAGAAGGATTAAGCAAAGCCAACTTGAATGAAATAAGAAGTAACCCAAATTGAAGTGCTGCATTCAGTTCCAATCAACCTGACACTGGGGTGGGAAGAGAGTCTTCTTACTCAAGAAAGGTCTATGTTGTCACAGCCTGTTCTCCTGACGTCTGCTTCCTCTGGGTCATGATTCAGAATCTCCTACCCCAACCCTCTCCATGGGATTTACACTTCTCAGACTGCCTCCAAGCACTCCAAGATATTCTTTGTTCTGAGACTTCACAATAGGGGCTGCATACTCTAGGCCACCTCATGAGAAGAGAAGACCCCCTGGAAAAGACCCTGATGTTGGGAAAGATTGAGGGCACAAGAGGAAGGGGACGACAGAGGACGAGATGGTTGGACAGTGTTCTTGAAGCTACTACCAGCATGAGTTTGACCAAACTGCAGGAGGCAGTGGAAGACATGAGTGCCTGGCGTGCTCTGGTCCATGGGGTCACGAAGAGTCGGACATGACTAAACGACTAAACAACAACAACACTCTAGGCAAGATATGTTCACACCAGAGAGGCGTGATATGCTCCCACTGGCCAGTCCCAGTCAACAGCCTGGCAGCGGCATTTAGAACTGGCTGGTGTTTCCAAACAATCATCCCATGTACCACACATTGCAGCACTCAAGTCTAAATATTCTGGATGCTAAAAGTCAAGTCATCTCTGCCCAGTAGAGGCCACAGCTGATGTGGCTGTCTATTGCATTAGTCTTCAACTGGTGGGTTGCAGCCTGGTCTATGGTTCTTCACAACAGCAGAACCACTATTGTATAAATACATGGTAAAAAGCAGAAGAAAAAATGGGTCCCCAAAATGCATATTTTAAAGCTGGATCCTGGGTCTGAAAAGGCTGAAGACTACTGGTCTGTTGCTGTCAGTCTGTCCTAACATAAGCACGTACATGCAAGACTTTGAGAAGAAGAGAACACTTGTCAAGCAGGTGGTTCTATTGACATGGCACAGCTTGTAAGGCAGTATCATTGTATTCTTGGATCATTGGGCCATTTAAAAAAATAATAATTTATTAGGTAAAAGAATCTGCCCTGGTAATTTGCATTGTTCATTATTGTTCATTCAGCAACCTACCTGTGTTGTGACAAAGCAAGAAGCTGCAGATAGAAAAAGGGAAATCCATTTATTCCTCAAAGAAACAAACTTCATAATGTCCTATCCCCTAATTAAGGGGTAATGAATCTGTTGTGCTCCAGATGTTTTGGGGGGATACAACTCGATCATCCCTGATCATGCGCTATGTGAGCTAGGACTAATGGAGTGTCACAACAACTGGATGGCCACAGGTTAGCAACCCTTGCTCTCCTCCCAAACCGTGAAAACACACATCACCAAGAGGTAGCCTAGTCAGAACATTCTACAACGGCAGAGTGAAAGTCTTAAATTTCCAAACTCATTTTGATATTTTTGTCTAGGCACTGAAGTATTCCTATCAGTGCTTGCTCTGTTTTATGTGGAGGAGAAAGGCTCCCCAAAGGAATACAGGTCTTGGATACCTCATTAGTGGAAGAGGTGCATGTTAGAAGTCCATGTGGGTGGATCTCACTGCAAATTCTGAATGGTCTTTTGTGGGGCAAATCCAATTAAAGAGCTCAGCAGTAATCCATTTTAAAAGCCAGCAAGGTCTGGATGAAGGTAATAAGATCCAGGTGTAGAGGCAAAGATTGTAATTCCCAAGTCAGGTATACATGATGGCTGCTACTCTCTACTCATGATCCCAAGATGGCAAGTGAGTGTTAAAGACATACTTCTGGATGAGAATGACTTGAAATACTCTGCAAGATTCTTTCCACGAACCTGTCTTTATAGACAATTCTAGCTAAGCTTCCCTCATTTCAAATATTGATACCAAGAAACATCACTGTGCTGCTGGTAGGGATGAAATTTTCTGAAAATCTCAATGTTGAACTTAAATCCATTCCCTCCCCCTGATTCCCATCTTGCTCCATGATTGTGACATGAAGTGTGTGGTTTTTTTAACTAGTTCCACTAAAGAGATGAGCCATTCTTGTCAGGGGTGCCAGCTATAGGGGGCAGAAGGGGCTTCAGCCCCCTCAATATTTTGAGGCAGGGGGTTGAGCTCCCCAATATTGTGGGCGCTGCCATCCCCTGCTGTGCCTGGGTGGGGGCAGGAGGCTTGGAGGGCAATTTTCACTCTCTACCATGATTGCCAGAGCATCCTGACAGCTGCCTGCATGCCACAGCAGACGTGGCCAGACTAGATCAGCCTGGGTTTGGTGGTGGACTGAATGAGAGCTAGCAGCATCTGCAGACAGAAGGTAAGCAGTTCAAGACTCCAGATAAATGGTCAATTAGTAGCTATGGATGGGATTATACTACTCCTGAAGGAACACGCTTGTAGCGTGGGAGTGCTCTTGGATACAGCTCTATAATTAGAGACCCAGGTGTCCTCAGCAGTTAGGAATGCCTTTTACCAGCTGTGACTGGCATGGCCATTTCAGGCTGACCATTGTCGTCCATGCACAGGTAATCTCCAATGTCCACTGCCATTGAAGTTTCAGCTAGACCACAATGTGGTGGGCTCAACTGCTCACCAGGGCTGAAAATCACCAACATATTATGCTGCTGCTGAAAGAACTGCCTTAGCTGCTAATCAGTGACTGGACTAATTTCAAGGTGCTAGAATACATATCTCTATACAGCTTGAAATCAAGATACCTAAAAGCGCATCTGACCAACCAATCCCTGGAGAGCACCTCCTGCAGATAACTTCTTAACAGGAAGTCTGTTCTGCACCGTGTCGGAATCAAGCCGTTACATATCAGACTGGTGTTTCTTTGTTGTTTTTTAAGGTGTGTTGAAGACTCTTCTTTCTCAACAAGGCTTCAAAATGCCGAGCTAGATCTATGCTATAAAACGGGTGCAGTCACACCAAAGTCACAGTCCACCATCTTGATTCAAAATGGCATCCAACAGCAACAAAGTCCATGACCTCCAATTCAGGAAAGCTTGTGTCAAGTTTGATGGTGATACCTCAAGGAAATAGGTAAATAATGGGCAAAGTCATGTCAAAGTGATATTTCAGTCCCCCATTTTGATTCAAAATAGTGCCTGGCATCCAAACATCAATGAAGAGCACCATTCCCACTTTGGGAACTCTCATGCCAAATTTGGTGATGATATCTCAAGAGGCATCTGAATGTGTAGAAATCAGACAAACAAACCACTTTCTAAAATATATAGTAGATTTTAGGGGTGTGCAAAGGCACAAAGATTAACCTTGTATCGTTACATTTTTTTAATTCTGATTTGCTTCTCAGTGGCTGTGCGCTCTCTCTGCTTTGATCTAGGTTTTGGGTTCCAAGCTGCTCTGTACAAAATGAAGCTGACTGAAATTAGGAAACAAAAAAGGCCCCAAGTTCCCCCCACCCCTTTTGGCCAAAAGAATGAACTTTACAGGCACAGCTTTACAGGCACAGAGCAGATTATGCTTGCCAAACTTGAGACAAATAGTTCCAGGGACTTTTTGTGGGAGACGTAAAAGGGATTCACTTTCCTTTATAATCCCTTGTGGTGCAGGAGAAGCAGGGAGAAGAATCTGAGGTTCATTTCTTGCTCTTTCTAACCTTAAAATAATTAAGAAGTGGCTGAGTAGTATATATTCTTGCTTGTACATTTTTTAAAAAACTTTGCTCCCTCAGGCTGACCTAGCCTTTTTGGTGCTTGTGTCTTTAGACAGGCCTTGCTGGCCTCCTATAGGCCTTGCAATGTGTCACTGTCCAAATGTTGTCTGGACAATTCTTAAGCGCGTTGGGGTTGTTGTTGCTGTTGTCATTAAAGCAGATTTTAAAAAACCAATATGAAGCTTTACCTTTTAAGAAAAATAATGCTCCACTGCTCTGCTTTGACATATATTTATGTGTATGTACATGTGTGTGTGGGACGCGGGTGGCGCTGTGGGTAAAAGCCTCAGCGCCTAGGGCTTGTCGATCGAAAGGTCGGCGGTTCGAATCCCCGCAGCGGGGTGCACTCCCATTGCTCGGTCCCAGCGCCTGCCAACCTAGCAGTTCGAAAGCACCCTCGGGTGCAAGTAGATAAATAGGGACCGCTTTCTAGCGGGAAGGTAAACGGCGTTTCCGTGTGCAGCTCTGGCTCGCCAGAGCAGCGATGTCACACTGGCCACGTGACCCGGAAGTGTCTTCGGACAGCGCTGGCCCCTGGCCTCTTGAGTGAGATGGGCACACAACCCCAGAGTCTGGCAAGACTGGCCCGTATGGGCAGGGGTACCTTTACCTTTACCTTTACATGTGTGTGTGAGAGAGAATGTGTGTGTGTATACACAGTGGTACCTCGGGTTACATACACTTCAGGTTACATACGCTGCAGGTTACAGACTCCGCTAACCAGAAATAGTTAAGAACTTTGCTTCAGGATGAGAACAGAAGTCGGGCTCTGGTGGCACGGTAGCAGCAGGAGGTCCCATTAGCTAAAGTGGTGCTTCAGGTTAAGAACAGTTTCAGGTTAAGAACGGACCTCCGGAACGAATTAAGTACTTAACCTGAGGTACCACTGTATTATGCAATATTTTGGACAGCCTCATTTCTTGGAAAACACATGCCTATATGAAAACTTGGAGCTATAATGTATCAAAACTACAGAGCAACAATAGGGTTGTGGGTCTCTGATCTGACTTGGGGAGGAGAGCTATTTATATTTTATTTATATATAACTATTTATATACAGCTATTTATTTTTTATTTTATTTACTGTTATTTGCATTGTGTTTTGACTCAAGAGCTGGGGAAGCCTGTCAATTTACCCTGATAAACCTCATTATTCACTGAGAGCCGATGCAAGCCCCTAATATTT
Organism: Podarcis melisellensis; assembly: GCF_964234715.1. Classification (NCBI taxonomy): domain Eukaryota; kingdom Metazoa; phylum Chordata; class Lepidosauria; order Squamata; family Lacertidae; genus Podarcis; species Podarcis melisellensis. Next base: position 86,233,150 of record NC_138528.1, read on the forward strand.
TTTTCTGAAAGCATATAATATTTTCTAATACTTCGTCTTCTGAATTACAGAAGGGTGAAATATTTTGATATAGTGGTTTTCGGGTATTCTATGCCTTTCTTTTCCTGATTCCAAAATATAAATGAAAGGCATGAGCCACCTGAGTTTAAAGACCCGCTGTTTACACGCATAGAAAATTTCCCAGAACCTCTGTGGGTTGGTATCAAATTGCCAGCAAATTCTGCTTCAAGTGGTGTTCAGATTTGAAACAGCAGCTAACCATTCTGCCCGTGTCGAAACAGCACTCAAATGGGCATATTGCCCAAATCCAGTTCATTTCTTTCATGGTTCTTGAGGCTATTGATGCCTCCATGCTGATATGGTGTGGTGACATACAGAAGACTAAAAGTCTCTGTAAATATGTGAAGAGGCCTAGCAGTCATTCCAGGGCCATTTTGAATGGAGCCCAGAACAGTCATTCTGGAATCTTGTTGGCTACTCATGAATCCCTGTGATTCTTACATCCAGACTAAACAAATGTGTTCTGCTGAACTGTGCTGGCCTTCCTGGAATATCTGGATCTAATCCTGACGTTTGAGCAGAATCCAAACTCAAAAAATAACTTTAAAAAAATTTAAATCCAATCCTGCTCAAATAGAGTAGAACCTGGCAGTTCGATCTTATCACTCTGCATGTTCAGTTCACGTCTCCCAAGCCACTGGCACACAATCTGCTTTTTTCCAGATAGAAGAACAGAACCATGCACCACTCTCTCATAAGGATTTTTCCCAAGGATTAAGATCAGCTTTATCTGTTGGGTTCTATTCCACTTCAGTCCAGTATATGGCACTGTGTGTCTTTCTCCGACATGAATTATGTCCCGCATGGCACCTCATATCCTTCCATTAGCCTCCAAATTATACAAACAGGTAATTTAATCCATTTGAGGATGAACACAGAACATGAGGAATCTCTCTCTTTTTCTGTCCCTTTTGACCAGCCGGGACAGGGGAGCTGCTAATGAAAACCAAGTGCCAGACCCAAATGTGCAACAAAAGTAAACTGCCTCTGAAAATGAGTTTTAAGTTTCTTCAGAGTAGCTAGAATAAGTTGCCTCCACGTCAGTTCAGCAGCCCATCTGAAATCAACACATCTGAGTTGCCTTCCAGAATGTGAAAGCTGCAGCCCCTATGCAACAATATAAATCTAGATTTACTTTCATCCCATTACAGGGGAAATGTTTATATGAAATTTACCAAAATCCAAGCAAATGATGGAGTGAGCACCCATATGGGTATTTGTTTGCTTGCTTTTATTCTTATGGGGGGAAGAATTAGCTCTTTTAAGAAATGTCTTATTTTTCCCATCCATATGGTTGCACTTAGCGCGGAGATATAATTTTCAGAACTGATCACTTATGGGCAGACCATGCAATTAAAGTATTTGAAAAACAAACAGCTCGAAACCACTGATTGTTAAGAGTGTGGCTTTGCACACGATGGCCCATTTTCCATGAAGAAATCATCAGCTTCCAGCCCAGGACTGCCTTTGGGGAAGAGAATATAAAATCAGATTTAAAGGGAAGCCAAGACTAGGCAAAGTACAAGGCAAAATCATTGTTCTCTTTAGTTTTCACAGAGAGAGAGAGTTTAAAACCCAGTGTTGGAAGTGGACCAGTCAACGGTCCGGGGGAGGCAAATGAACCTCCGTGACAGATTTTTTTTTATGAGGGAATGGGCAAGGAGGTGGAGGCTACATCAGGGGCAGAGTTAGCTGGCCAGCCGACCTGTGATTGGCCAATTGGTACACAGTCTTCTACCCACTTCCTGGGCCAGCACGATGCTGAATTTGGGGGATGTGCTGGTCTGTGAAGAACCTCCGCAAAAAGGACACATTTATTCATTAAACTTCTATATGCTAATTTTTATTTATGAATGTTTATGTAGAAATAATTATTGTAGTGTTGTGTGCCACAATTGTAAGCAGTGTATTAATACTGCTGAGAAAATCAGGCAGTCTCACTCACTGAAATAGAACTGCATATTAGAAATTCATTACTGCAACAAAATATTACAAGCAAGGTTGCATAGCTTGACTTCCGCAGAGATAAACTAGGACTGGAGGTTAACAAGGATTCCCCCCCCCCCAAAAAAAAAACTTTTATTTTTATGTTGTTTGTGAAATTTAATTATTAGAGGAAGATTAGAAAATCTTCAGCTTTTTGCAAAAGTCCAGTAACAATTTTTAAATTTATTGTCTACTGTCTGAAAAATCTGAAAATGCAGCACAAAGAGCCCACAAATTCCTACATACTTATTCCTGAGGGTTCCACCTTGTGCAAATAAACACAGAAAAGAATATTTAAGTTTGCCACTAGACAAACAATATAAGAACTTTTACAAACAATAATGTCAATGAACAAAGGGTCAACCTTATCTTCCACATTTGCCAACATTGTGAATATGTGCACAAACTCCTCAGCAAAAGTGCTGTTCAACACTGACACTCCACCATTGAGGCAATCAAATTGCTCTTATATATAAGCCTGGAATATCATCCCTTTTAAGCCCTAAATGGTCTCAGCCCAGTATACCTGAAGAAGCGTCTCTACCCCCATCATTCTGCCCGGACACTGAGGTCCAGCGCCAAGGGCCTTCTGGCAGTTGCCTCGCTGCAAGAAGTGAAATTACAGGGAACTAAGCCTTCTCAGTAGTGGCACCCGCCCTGTGGAACACCCTCCCATCAGCTGTCAAAGAAATAAACAACTATCTGATGTTTAGAAGGCATCTGAAGGCAGCCCTGTTTAGGAAAGTTTTTAATGACTGATGTTTCAATGTATTTTTAATCTTTTGTGGAAGCCGCCCAGAGTGGCTACAGAAACCCAGCCAGATGGGTGGGGTATGAATAATAAATTGTTGTTGTTGTTGTTGTTGTTGTTATCTCATTCGGTAATTGGCTTTACAATTTTAAATATGGTAACTTCTCAAATGGCTCCACCTTACCTTCCTGGAGACCAAATTTAGAAGGATTATGATGGACAGATTTTAATAACCCTTTGCGTATAGTCCAGTGTTCTTTCAGGTTGTCCATTATCTTATTCAGTGCCAGTAAAACTGCCAGCAGTTCTTGCAGATGCTCATACATAACCTGAAAATGAACTCCCGATGTCTCTATAGCTTTAGGTGCATTCTTGTTACTGGTATAAAAGACAGCCAACTGATGAGCAAGATTCATCACCATGCAGCACTTCCCTGTATATTAAGCATTTTGTACACATTTTTAACACACAATACTTTTTTCCTCTGTGCACCTTCACAAAATCTAGAGAAGCACATAACCTAGCTAGGAGTTGTGTTCCAACCCACAAGCTTATTTGGGAGCATCAGTTCAGGGTAAACACTGAAAAAGCAGGACCAAAACAATCGTTCCTCCTCCATTCCAAGCATGCGGACATACAATGGTCACCTGCTCACTTCCCCTCGCAGAGCCACCCAATTGTTGCACCCTTATATGATATGAGGCTTTTCTAAGAAATAAGTGGGGCCTTTATTTCCCCTACTCCTAAGCTTCCTAATTGGCCTTGATCATTACACATCACCAGGAATGTTAAAGTTTGGGCTGATGTGCCTTTATTTGCTGCTACTTTGTCACAGCTGTTTTATGAGCCTGCAGGTGGCAGCTGGGAGATCAAAGTCTTCTTATCTTCAGTTCCAATTTTATTTATATAGCTATAAAGCCACAGGCCCTGTGTGCCAATATATTTCCTACTAAATATGGAGACATTATGTCCTACTTTAATTATACCAAATCTCTTCTGTGTGAGGAAAGTGGACAGACATCATCAACTGAATTCATTTCTGGATTATTAATTGTTATAATTAGTGAGACAAGCCTGCATTACCAGGAGAAATTAATCTAAATTAGTACCAAAAAAATGACAACATATCTACATAATCCTGTATGAAATATATTCCCAAACTTGAAACATCACCCCTCTTAAAAATCTGTAAAGAAAATTGAAGCCTAAACTGCTACAAGTGTAATCCAATTTAAGTAGGGTATGAACATCAATTCACTTTAAGGGTTCCAGGCCCAAAATCCTTGACTAGACAGGTGACTGGATCAGATCCATGGGTGATACTATATGAAATATAAGAACTTGCAGTGAGGAAAATCCACCTTCTCAAATGTAGTTTTAAATATCCAGCTTTGGAATTTGCTGTGGTGGATCCCAGGTGAGTTCAGAATACAGAATTTATTGCAGAGTTATAGCTGAGTGTCTTCCTTAGGACAGGATGAGGGGGGGCGACCTATAAGGCTGAGCCAAATATTCTCTATTGAAGGGAGACTTGGTGGGGCCAAAAAGTTTCCCCAAAGACCTTACAGAAGCTTACATATATCATAGTATTTCACTACTGTTTGTAGCTCAGATGAGCTGTAGCTTCAGTGCCAATTTCTGTCTGTAAAATAGCTCTTCTACGTAGAAACCATGAGGTTGTCAGAGAACAATGCACATTGGGCTGGATGATATCATCACTAATGGAGAACAAAGGCAATTTAGAATAAAGGCAATGTTGAATAGGCATTGGCTTCACTCTCAGCTAGCTTTGTTTGCTCTCTTAATCGGCTAAGCTCTTCGAGTGCGGCTTTCTCCCAATTGAAGTGCAGAGTGTTTGAGGACCGGGGCATTCCCAGGGAAACCAAAATGCTTGTTTACAAAGCTATTGTACTACCAACCTTACTATATGTTTGTGAAACATTGATCACTTATAAACACCATCTCCATCTCCTCAAAAGATTCCATCAATGGTGTCTCCGAAAAAGTTTACACATCGCTTGGGAAGACAGGCGAACTAATATCAGTGTACTGGAAGAAGCAAAGATCACCAGTGTTGAAGCAATGATTCGTCAACATCAACTTCATTGGACTGGTCATGTTGTATGGATGCCTGATGATCGTCTTCCAAAGTAACTATTTTATTCTGAACTTAAAAATGGAAAGTGTAATGCTGGTGGTCAACAAAAGAGGTTTAAAGACTGTCTCAAGGCAAATCTTAAAAAAATGTAGTATAAACAATGACAACTGGGAAACACTGGCCTGCAAGCGCTCCAGTTGGAGAACAGCCTTTACCAAATGTGTCATGGGCTTTGAAGACACCCACCCTCAGGATGCAAGGGGAAAACGTGCTAAGATGAAGGGACGCTTGGCAAATCCACCCCATGATCAACTCCCACCCGGAAACCAATGTCCCACCGTGGAAGGACGTGTGGGGTCCAGAACTGGCCTCCACAGTCACTTATGGACTCGTTGTTAAAACAGTGTTTATGGAAGACAATCTTACTCGGCTATGAGTAATCGCCAAAGAAAAAGCAGCAGCTCTCTTAATGCCTGTGTGATGATGCCACTGGACAACAGGGTATTTTTCCTTCACAGATGCTGAATCTGCTACCCACTGGGGCTACCATAAGGTTCACAGTGGAGTGCAGATGCTGGAATATTAGAGAGGCATGGGCTTCTTAAATGCATTGGGTGTTGGCACACCTCTGTACAGATACCCCAATGAAAAGCAAAATTCCAAAAATGCCCACCCCCCAAGAAAAACCTCAGAAGGGGGGTGGGCACATTTTGCAATGGAATAAAATATTCACAGTCTCTCCCACCCCCCCATGTTCTGTTTTGGTTCATTCCTGGTACCACAGAACCAACCTGCATACACCATGCCAGTCTCAAAATCTAGACTGCATTCATCCCAAACCAAGCACTTTAAAGTCCACTGATTTTAACAGGACAGCATATGCTAAGGGAAGGTTGAGGGATCTGCTCTTTGTCAATTCCCATTCAAATTGATGTGACCTGCCCCTCTCAGACAGATGTGCTGATCAGATCTTAGCTATCTACTGGACCGCATATTTTGCCAAATGGTACAACATAGGTATTGGCTGTTTGGGGGGGGGGGAGATACAGATTGGTTATTTTGAGAGAAAGTGCACATTTGAGCAAGGTATTTTGTGAGAGAGAAATTAGATTTAATTATGAATTTTGAAAGAAAATAAACATTTGAATATATATTAATGTTTAGGGTAATTATGAAATTTTAAAAATGGCAGATTAATGGAGAAATGGAAGAAGAATTATGGGGGATGCGAAACATACCAAAGTGACTTGCCCATTTTTTATGTCCAGCAATTTTCATTCTCCTCCAGAGGAAGAAAGGTCTTATGTCTGACTTGGGCAAAGTGGCTTGTCTGTTTGCCCAAGATGAACCCTTTCTCATATCATTCTAAGTAGTTTTTGGCAATAATGTTTAATCTTTGAGAACACTTACTATGCTTCCAGAATCTATATTAATCATTAATTGATTTGTTAACAATAGTAATGAAAGATGAGGTTTCTACCCTGCGTTGTGCACATTTTCAACCACAATTAGTCTTACAAAAAACCACATTAACAGATTTTTGTCTTATACTTCAATGTATCTGATGTGCACCCCATCAGCAGCATAATTTTATTCTTCCATTTTGTGCTCAGCTCAGCCAACAGGGCTCCTTCTGACATCACCTTTAAGGCAGCCTTCCCCAACCTGTAGCCCTCCAGATTTCTTGGACCACTAGTCCATCATCCCTGATTACTGGCCATTCCAACTTAGTCTGATGGAAATTGTACTCCATCAGGCCACCAGTTTGTGGGAAACAGTGTTTAAGGCAAAGGATCTACTGCACCACCTGATCCCAGCCACAGAGGAGGATCCCGAGCTGGAACTTTGCCCCATGCCTTCAATCCTATAGTTTCTGGATGAGGCAACATTGGTCTGGGAGTTGGCAACAGCTTGAGCTGCTCCAATATGTCCTGGGTTTTCCATCATTACCTGGGTGGTGTGGAACACCTGATGGTATTGTTGCTACCCTAAAAGCAATAGTTAAAGATTGCATAATGCAAGGTGAGCCTTAAAATAAGAAACAGCTAATATCCCAAAGTGATATAAGGGATTCAGCTGTGTGAGACGGTGAGCTTCTGTGTGGAAGAAGTTATTGAGGAGCCGCAGGGTGATGGCACTGACTGCCTATCGCATCACTGAAGCTTTCTGTGAGAAAATAACCGCTCTCTGGGCTGCGATTGGCTGCTTGGATTCTTCCCTTGTCATATAATTGCCTGTGAAATTGCAGCCCATACGGTTAAAATATTAAATGGGATAGCATTACACTCCTTAATCCACAGCTGAGACAAAGCGCAGATCAGGGGTAATCCACTTGACAACATGGTCTGATGTGGGAGATGTCAATTAGCCTATAAGTGGAAACACATTTTTGCAAGTTACATAATATGAAGCCCTTTTTCACCCACTTCTTTCTTTCACTCCTCAAAAAGAGGAAAAACCAAATATTATGACACATTCAACATCTTCAGGCCTCATGTTGCTGAATGTGAAGAGTGCACCTGCAGTTCTCTTTCACTCCTAGACCCATTGCTTAGTGTTAATTGCTTTGTTTTTAGAGGTAGGGTGACTTGTCTAGCAACATCTGAAGGGTCATAACTCACATCATAGTTGACCATTGACCATGCTGGCTGGGGCTGATGGGAATCCAAAATCACTTGGCTGAAAATGGATCTTAAGAAACATCCTTAAGCCTTGGCCATGTTTTACCTCCATATAGGCACTTTACCTAAAGAAGCATGGCAGGACCCTCTGGTGTTATATAGCAATGTATTAGGTCTCTGTCACATGCTATGATGAGCCCATGAGAAAGTTTTCATCCTCTACCAAGAGAAGTCTTAAGTCATTGGTGATGGTGGGGAACCATGGTGCCAACCCTGATTTCATGCAGTATGTCAGCTCTGGGGTGTTCTCCTTAAGTTCTTACTATTTCTGTCCACCTGCATCCCCCCCAGAACATTATAAGGACTCCAGCTGGGCATGGCCTCTACCATGAAGATCTTTCAGGTTTTCTGGGTCTTGTAAGACTTCATAATTTCCCCAGGACCTTGCAATTCCACAAGACATTGCCAGTCTCTTCAGGAGCCAGATCTGCCACTGAGGCAGTTGGCTGTTGTGCCCCGAGGGCCATTCCATATTTCCAGATTCCCTCTGGAACACAACTTGAGTAGCCTCATCACCAGCCACCAAATTGCCCTACCCCATATTGGATATCAAATCCTGAAGCAAATCTTGCCTGGGTCACCTCTTCGACCCCAATGCATCTTGTCTTCTTTGCCTAAGCTTTTGAAATACACATTAAAATTCTTATCACAAGATAGCGATACTACCAGAGGGCTTTTCCAGTATCAGCTTCTGACCTGGACTGATGCTCAGTGCAACAATGTTGTTATCTGTCAGACAAAAAGCTACAGTGTTTTCCAGATTTTGCAAACCCCTTCCAAATAATTTACAGGAATAGTTTTCGAAGGCACTGATCTGCACCCCCATTTCCATTTTAGGTTATTAAGCAACACTGTGATGCTAGACTCACTAACGTTAATGCAGTTTGGTCAGCATAACATTGCACCTGCAAGGTGTTGCGAGTATCTCTTTATGGTGGGCTTCCACACCTTGTGACTCACCATGCTTTCCTCAGAAGCACCTTACCCATTCTGCAGCCTGTGTTTTTGTACTACTTCTCCTGGGAACATTCCTCCTTGCCAAGCATCACAAAGTCAATTCTGCTCTTTAGCAAGCAATGGTAACAGCAGAATTGTAACAGTTCCCTCCTTTCCACAGGTGCCTAATCCCGTTCTTTGGGCTAAGGAGAAACAGAGGAACATCTGATTAGTTACAAATGTGATTTCCAAGTTTCCCAGAGCAGATTTAGATCCTATACTTCTGGCCCATGCAGGCCCTTCTGACCTCCATCCCACAGAAAGCTGCACTTGTTCAGCTAAACATTTCTTTTCCATTTTAGCCAAAGCTTCAAGTCCTTAAATCTTTCCCCAAATTTCACTTGAAACAGCTGCAGGCCATTCAGTGCCAGGCCAACTCCTCCTCCCCATCAATCTTGCAATTCTCATCTTTTTAAAAAGGCTGTTCCATGCAGATGGGGGAGGTATTTGGGTAATAGGCTCCAAAAAGCAGAAGCTTCAGAGATGTAGTTGCTATTCTCCTTGGGCCTTTGGGGGGTTATATGGTCTGTTCTTCTGGCATGGACTGCTCCTTCTTTATGCCTTTTCGGCCAGGCTGGAGATTGGAGTCTCATATCATCAGCCAGAGATGGACCTTCTAAGTACAAGGCTAAGCTCCGGCCTCAGTGTGTCTGGTTGCTTTCCTCTCCTTCTGCTCCCTATGCAGCCAGAGAGAATCATTCCTTGGAAACTCCCCAATGTTGCTGATAGCTTGGCATTAACAAATGTGGGGAAAGAGTAACATGTGTGTATCTCTTTACTGTACACACTTGATAATCTCATCGAAAGCTATAGGCAATGATTGAAAAAACCATAGGTTCATCCTTGACTTTGGCTGAACACATAGCATGCATGACTTCCCCCCAAGAATTATGGGAACCTCACAGAGCTATAATTCCCAGCACCCTTAGCAACCTACAGTTCCCAGTGGTGTTTTTTTTTGGGGGGGGGGAGTCATGTGCTTTAAATGTACTTTAAATTTATACACAATCTTATTTAATCAGGACTAGGTATATTCAGAGGTATAAGAGCTTAAACTAAGCTTAGTCGTTCTGACAAACAGCTATAGAAATCAACCTACAAACAAACAAAACAAACCCTACGCCAAAGGATAAATGGACATAAATCTGACATCAGGAATCACAAGACAGAGAAACCAGCAGGAGAACACTTCAGTCTCCCAGGACATTCTATACAAGATCTCAAAGTAGCTGTCTTATTACAAAAGAATTTCAGAAATAGACTGGAAAGAGAAGTTGCTGAATTGCAACTTATTACCAAACTTAAAACCATGGAGACACCTGAGAGCCAGTGTGGTGTAGTGGTTAAGAGCGGCAGTCTCGTAATCTGGGTAACCGGGTTCGCGTCTCCGCTCCTCCACATGCAGCTGCTGGGTGACCTTGGGCCAGTCACGCTTCTTTGAAGTCTCTCAGCCCCACTCACCTCACAGAGTGTTTGTTGTGGGCGAGGAAGGGAAAGGAGAATGTTAGCCGCTTTGAGACTCCTTAAAGGGAGTGAAAGGCGGGATATCAAATCCAAACTCCTCCTCTTCTTCTTCTTCTTCTTCTTCTTCTTCTTATCTCATTATACCTGATAAAGCTATTTTTAGCCATCTCACCCTTTGCTTTTTCCTGTAAAACCAACTGCAGTCATTAACAGTCGTCAACAGGTTCACCACACCTATCACCCATTCCCATCAACCTTCTGAGTAATACCCCTCCTTACCCTCTCACTATATATAGGGGTCTGGTGACTTCTGTTTCAGTGTATCTGAAGAAGTGTGCATGCACATGAAAGCTCATACCAATAGCAAACTTAGGTGGTCTCCATGGTGCTACTGGAAGGAATTTTTTGTTGTTTAAACAAAACAAAAACATTCACAGCTTTGTGATGAATGTGTTTAGGGACAGTCGGTGTGCCAGGGGACAATTGTGAATAGGGCCTGCCACTCTTCACACTTTTAACCCTCAAAAATTCAGGCAAATACCTTAGAAACATTACTGTTGGTTCCTTCTGAATCCTACCTTGTATACTGATAACCTTGAAATGTGTAAACTGACAATTTTAAGGCACAAAGCCCTGGTTAAATGGGGTGGGGTATGGGGATCTTTGATGAAATCCACTCCCTGACCCCCCCATCCATTTTTGAACCTCCCACTGATTCTCATTGAGTCATAAGCCCCACTCCAATCTTTGTTCCCAAAGGCTGCTGAGGGAAGTCAATCTCCCGTAACTATATGACGGGAGTCTCACGAAACCTCACCCCTGCTCATCACATCTGATGTTTGCATTAAACCAAAAACAAAAGCATATAATGTCTAACTTGGAAGAAGTGTGCATGCACACGAAAGCTCATACCAATAACAAATTTAGTTGGTCTCTAAGGTGTTACTGGAAAGAATTATTATTATTATTATTATTATTATTATTATTATTATTATTATTATTATTTTGTTTCGACTACGGTAGACCAACACGGCTACCTACCTGTTACTTGGCCTTAAAATGTTCCACAGTTAGTTCTTTCATACCCCCATTTTAAATGGCCAGCAGGAAGGAGCCACTTTGCTCATCTTACTAGCACAATGATTTTTTTTTTTCTGTTCCAAGTATAGCCACAAGAGGAGATATCCTCAACTAATTTGGTCACAGCACTGGTCTCTGTTAGAGCTCTTTGCAACTTGGCCAGCTGATGAAAATACTAGGCACGTTTGTGTGGTGTAAAGGCAGGGCTGAGTGTTGGAATCCTGCACAGTGTCTTCTCACCCTGGCCAACAAGAAAACGTGTTTTCCAACTGGAAATCCTTCCCTAAGCAAAATCCTGGCATGAGATGTGCCTTGGCCATTCACTGTGCTATTTGTCAAGGCTGAAGAAATCTGGCTTAGCATCTTTTTGTGGCATTCCACGTCCGGGGCGGTAGCAGGGGCGGGACTCTCTTTCTCCTATTGCCCATCTAACAGCAAGCAGTGGAGTGCCAGCAGGTAAATGCTCTTGATGAAAGCGAATTTTAAAAAATTACTTCCTTGAACATTAAAAAGCTTTCTCCAAAGCCTGTTCCAAACCGGAATAACAGGAGGTTGTTGTTGCCTACTAGTGTAGCCCAGTGTTCCACATTATATTGCCCAGTGTACTTTAGGGAAACTGCTTCAGAAAACATAAAAGTGGAATTCTGAACTGGATTTGTGATTTCGCTCATGGCATTCCAAAACTGAATGGTACCTGGACCAGCTGGAATCTGGCAGGTGCATAAGCCTTTTCCAACATTGCAGGTCACACCATATGTGAACAGAAGCTCTCTGCATCAAAGTGACACAATTATAGTATCATGCCATGTCAGTACAGGATGCTTTTGCAGAGATGTAATGTAGCCTGCAATGGCAGAGAACCCTCTGGCTCATCTAGAACTTACTGTATTGAGTAATATTCAGTTGGCGGAACCAAGGCATGCAGAATTCAGGATGGAAGCTCTGGGCTCACAAATATCTTGGGAGATTAGAGTCAGATGTTTTTGGTCTACTCTACTGCCCTTTGCTTTCCAATTGGATTGTTATTTACAAATCTTCATGTTGAAATGCTAGGGTCAAAATCCAAACTGCTCATCTGGATCCAAGAGCTCCTGCATGTACTTGCTGCTTCTTGAAATTTCCTCCAGCTTAGACAGCTTTAAACAGAGATTAGACAAATTCATGGAGGACAAGGTTGTCAATAGCTGCATGCCATGATGTCTGTATTCTACCTGTAGGATCAGAGGGATTGTGCTTCTCATTACCAGTCCCTGGAGATCAAAAGCAGGACAGGGCTGTTGCTCTGTACTGCTTCTGGGCTTTTCATAAGCATCCGGTTGACCACGTTGGAGTAACTGGACATGGGAAAGTGTTAATTTCCTTCATGAGCATAAATCGCCCAATGGATGAGCTAATCTCAGGTGCAGGGGTCAGTCAAGCCAGTTGCCATGGTAACAACACAGTGCCCCAACTATATCTGTGATTAATACATGTCAGCTCAGTCTGTGAGTTATCAGCCTGTTTGTGTTACCTGTTCAGTGCTACATATTGAATTACTGGAGTTCATTTGGAGCAACTGAGATGCTTTGTACTTCTGTGTATCTGTATCTGTATCTAATAATAATCTCCTTCAGGTATACTGGACCGAGGCCGTTTAGGGTTTTAAAGGTCAGCACCAACACTTTGAATTGTGCTCGGAAACGTACTGGGAGCCAATGTAGGTCTTTCAAGACCAGTGTTATATGGTCTAGGCGGCCGCCCCCAGTCACCAGTCTAGCTGCCGCATTCTGGATTAGTTGTAGTTTCCGAGTCACCTTCAAAGGTAGCCCCATGTAGAGCGCATTGCAGTAGTCCAAGCGGGAGATAACCAGAGCATGCACCACTCTGGCGAGACAGTCCGCAGGCAGATAGGGTCTCAGCCTACGTACCAGATGGAGCTGGTAAACAGCTGCCCTGGACACAGATTTGACCTGTGCCTCCATGGACAGCTGTGAGTCCAAAATGACTCCCAGGCTGCGTACCTGGTCCTTCAGGGGCACAGTTACCCCATTCAGGACCAGGGAATCCTCCACACCTGCCCGCCTCCTGTCTATATCTGTATCTGTATATATCTACATCCAGAACTGTTTTACCAAGCCTTATCTTCTGCAACAGTAAATAAGCTGCTTCTGTGTGGTGACTGGTATTGGGAGCAACTTTCAGTGCACTTGAAATTCCAACAGACCATGACTGGATACATGAGGCTAGTCTAGATAGTTCCAGCAAGGCTATTTTTATGATGTTGACCATTGAAATAAGTCCTCTATTTCTCTTTCTGGCAAAGTAAGTGACTAAACATTGCAGCATTCTCCATAAGATGTGTGGCTATGGGAAAGCATCCTATTAGTGGGTTCAGATGGTGATGGCAGCACTCTCTCCACCACTGCTATGTCAGCTGTGACGCTAGCAACAAGGCAAATGGAAGTTGTGTACCTGCAGAGACACATGCACACAGGCAATGATGTGGTGAAATTGTTCAGGTTCCCACTGTGCCTGATCTAGATTAGCAGCACAGGTCATGTGAGGTGAAAGCTTGGGTTTGGCTTGAACCACAAACCTTTCTAAATTACATGGCCTCTCTAGTCAAGGCTTGTTGTGGCTTTTTGTGTCAGTGTCAGCGCACAATATTGAAATCCTGGCTATTTGGTACATGGTGAGAAAGTGCTGCAATGTGAATCAAAAGCAGTTGCCCCCAGGCAGCCTCTCAGTCGAGTCCTCTTTGCAAATCCCATCTCTGCTGCTCTTTCTAAGCCTAGATTTGGAGCATCTTGTTGCCTCTTTAATCCTCCCAGACACTTGCACATGCCAAGACGCTTTCTTTTGTTGTCTATCCATAAATCTCTGCTTGGTGCAATCCAAAAAACTTGGATCTCCTGCTGGCTTTTGGGGAGGAAAAGGCACACAGAAGCCCCCAAAGGCAACTCTGGCTGATGAAGAAGCTGAGATTTAGATGGCTCAGGACAAAGATGCAACTGTGAAAGAATAACAGTTGAGGTTATGATGGTGCTCTGGAAGAAAAGCTGGGAACACTTGACCTGATCAGTGCCAGCCATATGATGCAATAGCCCTATTCGCTCATCTACCCCCACCCCCAACACACACACACCAATGCACAAGGGGGAAAATGGGAATGAGTTCATTCTCCTCACCCCCCTCTCATACAGCCAAGTTGCCATTCTTACAGCCTCCCATGTGCCAGGGTCTGAAAACCTGTGGCAGGGAGACTACTCAAGTTGGACCTGAACTTTTCCATGATATATTAACGATCATGAAATGTGGGAACTAATAAGAAGTTATACATGCTGTGAGTTCCCTGGGAAGAGGGATTGACTGTTGAACCACTCTAGGAATTGTGGCCTGGTGAGGGGAACAGGGGTTTCCTAACAACTCTCAGAACCCTTAACAAACTATACTTGCCAGAATTGTTTAGTGCAGATGGCACTCCAACTCCCATCATCCCTGACTATTGATTGTGCTGAGTGGGGCTGATGGGATTTGGAGTCCTGCAACATCTAGAGTGCCACGCTGGGTTCCCAAACTTTACACTACAACCCTTCATGCATTTGGTGCCCACAGGTACCAAATACCTGAATAGGGTGCATATCCTTCCTTGTAGACAGTCCTTAGAGATCACATTTTGTAGTGAGGGAGTCATTCATAACTCAGCACGATCCAGGCCTTGTGAAACAGAGTGTCCAATTTTTTAAAAAGCCCAAGATTGTCTGAAACATTCTTCACTTGAAATATAATTACTCTTATTATGGTTTCCACCATGGAGGAACCATGAGTGACTTGCCCTCCCATTTTTCATCTTCACCGTGTTACATGCGGAACAGCCACTCGCCCAACTACTCCATGAAATGCTTAAAGTTTGTGATTTTCAATTAAACCTTTCTCAACCACGGAAAGCCCCAACACCATTTGATGAAAATACCATCCAAACCTCCCTATATTCCCCTGCAGCCATTTCCATTTCCAGTACTTTTGTTAACTATACAATTCAAAAAAGAAAGAAAAATCTTTCCATGTACCTGGCAAGGGGAAGCGGCTGTTCTTGTAACTGAGAGCATGACTTGTAATACTTTAGTTACATCTGCTAACTCGATTACCCCCTGCAACTAGAAAAATTAATCATTTGTGTCTCGAGTTGGCCAAATGTGTGTGTGTAGGGGAGGGAGGAAGGGAAGGACCTAGTAAAGCATTAATCTTGCTCCGCTTGTCTCTAATTCAGACAGGTTTTACTAGCCCCAGAGCTGAGTTCACTGGTTCCTTGCTCCCATCAACTGAGTAACCTGTTTCAGACTTTCCTCCATATTGGCATAATCAAAGCCAAACCCCCACTCCCCAAGGCACTACTGTGCTTTTTGTTCCTCTGTAGCTGTGTTTTATGTGACTTAGGAAGAAGGAACACTGCAGATTTTCCAAATACATTGTTCATGTTTCCTTTTTAACGATGCAGAAAAGGAATCTGTTCATTGAGGGTGCTTAGGAAAGAGTTGGGGTGACTTGGTGGGTGAGGAGACTGGCATAGCAATGTTCCTTGTCATCTGCCCTACTTCAGGAGAATGGGAAACCATATATATATCTGCATTCAGAAGGCAACTGATGGGAAGGAAAGGCATGGTCATAAACATTGTTGATGCCCAGTCTAGTTGGGTGGCTGCTTCTGCATCTCCCTACAAAGAGAAAACACATTACCAAAGCAGAGGAAACTGATTTGCATAAAATTTACATATGCATAGATAGATATAGATACTTACATGCACACAATAGATATTTTGGAACATTGTTTGCCTGTTCACTAGGCATATGGGCACCTGCTGAGATATCATAAGCAACTTTTGCATGATGGTTCCTGAGATCAAGGAGCAGGTGTTTGTCTATTTGTATACAATTGGAAGACATTTTGAATCAAAGTGGCAGATGGAACATTTCAAAACTGCACAAATTTTAACCACTGATATCAAAACTTCACTTTTTGGTTTCTTTGAATTCCTGGGCAACAAGGTTGCTACACAAAGAGAGACAGCACACAGAGGCTTAGCTGGCCAGTTTAAGCCATTCCTGAGGTGTGGCTGCTGTTGCCAAGGGTAGGAGCTGAGTGCAGGATGAGGCCCAAAGGTGAACAAACTACTCCAGAAGGAGCATGACATGTCCCCACCAGAGGTACTGCCCCTCCCCAAACACCCCATACAATAGGTGAACTAGGGTAAAGTGTGCATAAAAATGCCTATGTTGATGAAAACAACATGCAGGAATGTGCAATATTAGGAGAGATCTTTGTGCATATTAAGCAAAATTGTACAGAAACATGTGTATATTAGGAGAAATCCAAACTGAAATTATGAGGAATTTTCATGAGGACTTTTAAAGAATAAACAAATTTCAAACAGACAGGGAAAAGTGGAGAACTGAATTTAGGCCTGGAAAAAGGAGAAACTGGAAGGAACCAAAACTGACATATTGGCCCTCCCTGCTCTTAGTTACCGCAAGGTTTACTTTATTAATGAATAACTATGTGCAGCATTCAGACATCCTCCCTTACTTTGGACTGAAGGAGGGGATATAGTGGCTCAGTCATCCCAGTCAGAAAGGTGTTCCCATCTCGGTCTGCAGCACTTTCTGCTTTTCTGGAGTCCCTTGTTGTTTCTAACCCAGGTGTGTGTTTCCATAGCAAGTGGACAAGGCACAGCTGGACAGGAGGCCAGCCTTTCTTCCTCTCTCATTTTTGATGACTCAGAACAGAAGTCAAAATGAGTGCCAGTTGTTCTTTGTTACTTGAAAGCATCAGGGAGGTGGAGGCAGGGGGAGAGAAAGAGAAAGGACCAAAGCTGGGCTTTTTGTGGACTTTGCGCCAGTTCCCCCTCCTAATATAATCATTATGGGTAATGACTTCCAGATCTTTTCAGTCTGTTCCTTATTACTTTGCGCTGATCTCTTCCATACAGTGAAACTGCAAGGTTCTAGGTCTAGGTCTTTCAGAATTGCACTTCAGACCTTCATTGGAGACTAGAGCAAGCGTTTTCTTTTCCTAAGCTGCCCCTCCTTGCTCCCAAGAAAAGGGCCTCTCATTTTGCAGCCCTCCTGGACTTCTCATCAGGGCTGACTTTGATAATCACTTGTAAAATGGTGCTCTGTACAAGGCCCAAATTTGGTGCCCCAAAATGGATCTTCTCAATTCTGTGCCCCCTCGACTCAGTGCCCTGTGCACTGCCCACATTGCCTTAAATCTAGCATTGTCCTCCTGGTAATTTGTGGCATGCTGGGTCTGTATGAGAGCTGAAGCTTTGTTTCTGCCATTGGCTCACCAGAAATGTGACTGCAGTGGTGAATCTATCAACTGAGGAAACCTTAGTCTGCTGCATTCTGCTCTCTTATAGTTCACCCCACCTTTCTGGACAAGAGTGCAGAGGACAATCTCAATGGAGGTGAGGACACTTTTATTTCACAAGGTAGCTACAGTTATACACTTTCCAACATTAAGGGTAGAGAACATGTAGCCCTCCAGATATTGCTGTTCTATCCCATTAACCAGTGCCTGGAGACAGTCAGGTCATGTATCCACAGCAGTGACCAGAGGAGAAATGACTGCTGGGTGTGGCTTGAGCCCACCATTTTAATTTCTTATAGTGCCATAAGTATCTCTGTGCCACAGTGGGGAATTTAAATGGTGCTCCAAGCTGCCTGATGCAGGGGACAATGGGCAAGCATCAATGCAGTATTAGTCCTCAGTGTGCACTGTCAAGGGGTGCAGCATGCTGGCACCAAGCCTGACCCAACATGCCCCCTCTCAGTCCTGGGTTAGATAAAGAGATCATTTTTTGGAATACAAACAACTGCATATGCAATTCATACCATGGAACTCATCTTTCATGCTACTGCATTCACCTTTCTCACCCATACATTCCCTAAAACCTCAATGTCCTCATTTTGGCAGGTTAGTAAAGGACACAACCCATTGAAATACCTCCTCTCTTAGATTAATTTGGTTTTATTTTGATGCCACTGGGCGTACAGTGCAGCCAAATTTTAACTGAATCATAGGAACACCTCCAGGTGACTTGAGGGAAGGAACTGACAATAGCAAGGAAGCGATAGGATGCTGCCTCTTTACCCTAGAGGCCAAATCAGTTACACACACACAGAGAGAGAGAGAGAGAGAGAGAGAGAGAGAGAGAGAGAGAGAGAGAGATATCTTTGAACAACAGGTTGCCCTGTGCTCTGGACGAAGTTCACTACTCTACAGACAGAGCTAATGCGAAGAGGAGTTCCCAGGCACTTTGTTCTTTACTGAAATTAAACTTTATGAACTTTGGAAACTGGGTGGGGTTATTATGCAATCTCGCCAGGGATTGGAAACAAAGGGTGTATTTTTTATTGTTCAGCAGTGTCCACTGTTTTAAAGTAAATATAAAGTGCCCTTGTTTCTCTAGCAGACTTTTTGTATGGGGAAATGATATAATTATTAGAGCTTATATAGGTTTATATAGTGCAGAAAGTCTTTCTTTCTTTCTTTCTTTCTTTCTTTTAAAACAAAAGCTTTGCCAATTGGGGGGAGAGGGGGTATTAGACAAAACATTGCTTTTTAAATACTTATATATGTATTTGCTGTTGGCAGCATGATGGCCATGTATCTAACTTTGCAGAGGACAATCTGCTTTGAAAGGCTGTCTGGTTTGAGTCTGGTATAAGATCATGAAATGCATATAAAGGGAAAGGAAGGGCTTTGAAATTGCACATCATCAGTACCTGGCCAGCCAACTGGGTGGGTGACACAGGCCAGCTGGTGAAAGTTTTCCTCTCCAAGGTGAGATGCATTGTATTTATATATTAATTTGGTTAATTCTTTCTAAATTTGCACCTGCAACTGTAAAATTGGAAAATGCATGTGTGAATTGTATGCAAATCGGTGAGCTCTTTTGTCCTCCTTTCTGACCTTTGCTTGGCACCCAGGGCTTGAAAAGCATAGCTGGGTGCTTTGCACTTGTGCATTTGCTAGATATCTAAACAACGTTTCTAACTGAGAACCATATCATTCCGATCTTCTGTTAGCTACTTGTGCATTCTACTGGGCCCAGTTAAAGGTCCTGACATTAACATATAAAACTCTGAATGACTTGGGTCCCTGTTACTTGAAGGAAGATATCTCTCCATATTTGCTGGTTTGGGGCTCAAGATCTGCTGGGGAGGCCCATACTGGTGAAGCAGGGGATGGAGGGGCTTCTCAGTTGTGGCACCCCATTTGTGGAATTGACTCCACCCTGAAGTCTGCCTGTTTGTCTCTGTATAGGCATGGTCTCAAGACACACCATGTAATCAGGCCATTGGAACCATTGGTCCATGGTTAATTTGACTTTTTTGGTTTTATTCCTGCAGGTTATTATTGTTTTTGTAATATTTAAATGTTGTAAATATATAGATTTATAAACTGACCTAGGATCACACCTGATGGGGAAGGGTAACTTAAAAATTGAATCATTTAAACTTAAGAATAATAGAAGCCCTGCTGGATTAGAGAGAGGATCCATCTAGCCTACCATCCAGCTTCTAGGAGGAGCCAGCCAGATAACTCTGGGAAGCTTGGATAGCTCAGTTGGTAGAGCATGAGACTCTTAATCTCGGGGTTGTGGGTTCAAGCCCCACATTGGACAAAAGATTCCTGCATTGCAGGGGTTTGGACTGGATGACTATCGTGGTCCCTTCCAATTCTACAATTCTATGGTCCTATGGTTCAAAATCTCTGATTAGTGCAGGAAGGCTATTATTATTCATGCAGTGTATTCAAGGCTACATGTATGGCATGCAGAACTATACTGTACTGCTGAACATGGCAATTCCATTTAGCTATCATAGCTAACAGTCATTGATAGATCTATCATCCCCTAATGGGTCACAACCTCTCTCTCTCTCTTAGGCATCTAAGACCATCATCACATTCTGTTGCAGTAAATTCCTTAAGCCAACCAATCGGGGTTATCTCTGGTGAAAACACAAAGATGGGCTGATCTGTGGGATGCAATGCACTGGCTCTTTCTATCAAGTGAAGTTTAACAAAACCTTTTTCCTTCTTTCCCTTACTTTTTTCTACTAGGAGCAGAATGAAATCAGGCGCCCTGTTGTTAAAATGATAGGAATGTCAAATAGAACCACAGGGAGATTTTCTGGTTGGGAAGGGCTTTGGGTCTTGTGAAACAATTTGGCTTCCCAAGGCAAGAGAGGGAGGAAAAGAGCAAGAGAGTCAATCTTTGTGTACAACTGTATCAGCTTACTGGACAATTCTTTCAGCCAAAATACTTGGCCTTCATGGTGATTGGCAACTTGCACGTATGCAGATTTACTTAGAAGTAAGCCCCATGGATTCTAGTTTAACCCAAGTGCACCCTCATATATCTGGAATTATGAGGCAGGGCTTCCTTGCCAAATGACAATAACTTCAAGGCAGATGTAAACCTTTCCCCGCGCCTAGAAATTAACTTCTGCAGTAGGAAGCAACAACCTTAAAGGCACATACAGATTTTGGAGGGAGTGCTTTGAGCGCAACCCCCTCTAGTCACTTTTCTCCCCCCTCAGGATCAGCTCCTACAGAGAGACAGAGAAAGTGCTTGTATACAGTCTCTACTTTCCCAAAGGTAAAAGTAGGATCTGACAGAATTAAGTTGAGCCTTCACTCATTCAACTTCTCCCTCCATGTAATAATAATAATAATAATAATAATAATAATAATAATAATACAGTGGTACCTTGGGTTACATATGCTTCAGGTTACATACGCCTCAGGTTACAGACTCCGCTAACCCAGAAATATTACCTCAGGTTAATAACTTTGCTTCAGAATGAGAACATAAATCGTGAGTGGCGTCACAGCGGCAGCAGGAGGCCCCATTAGCTAAAGTGGTGCTTCAGGTTAAGAACAGTTTCAGGTTAAGAACAGGCCTCCAGAACGAATTAAGTTCTTAACCCGAGGTACCACTGTAATATATTTATACCCCGCCCATCCGGCTGTGTTTCTCCAGCCACGCTGGGCGACTCCCAACAGATTAAAAACAGAATAAAACATCAAACATGAAAAACTTCCCTAAACAGGGCTGCCTTCAGATGTCTTCTAAAAGTCAGATAGTTATTTGTTTCCTTGACATCTGATGGGAGGGCGTTCCACAGAGAAGGCCCTCTGCCTGGTTCCCTGTAACCTCACATCTCGCAATGAGGGAACCGCCAGAAGGCCCTCGGTGCTGGACCTCAGTGTGTGGGCAGAACGATGGGAGTAGAGACACTCCTTCAGGTATACTGGGCTGAGGCCATTTAGGGCTTTAAAGGTCAGCACCAACACTTTGAATTGTTCTTGGAAAAGTATTGGGAGCCAATGTAGGTCTTTCAGGACTGGTGTTATAAGGTCCCAGCGGCCACTCCCAGTCACCAGTCTAGCTGCTGCATTCTGAATTAGTTGTAGTTTCTGAGTCACCTTCAAAAGTAGCCCCACATAGACTGCACTGCTGTAGTTCAAGCAGGAGAAAACCATAGCATGCACCACTCTGGTAAGACAGTCTGTGGGCAGGTAGGGTCTCAGCCTGCGGACCAGATGGAGCTGGTAGACAGCTGCCCTGGACACAGAATTGACCTGCGCCTCCATGGACAGCTGCGCACCTGGTCCTTCAGAGGGACAATTACCCAATTTAGGTCCTGGGCGTCCTCCAAACCCAACAGTATGTACTTTTCAGAGAAGGGAAAGATAGCAATGCAGTTGAGGCTGGTACATTAAGGGTGAGCGAATCAGTATATTTCCAGTCTGTGGCCTTTTTTTACATGTGTTCACCCCTAAGTCTGTTTTGTTCCATTTTGGCATAGATCAGTGAACTTTAAAAACCACTACCGCATTGGCTTAAAAGGATACTTTAATATATATTCATAAATGTGCATTTTAAAAGACATTTTATCTCTCTTTAAAAAATCATATTTCTATAGTACTTCAATACTTTGATACTGTGTGTATATGTGTGTGCTGTAAACATCGTCAAAAACTCAAGAAGCACAAAAGCCAGTGGATAAGTTGGGGGGGGGGTGCAGATCATGTCAGTTCATATCAGAATTCACAAATATCAAATTCTTTAAGCATCCCTATCTTATGCTTCATTATGTCAGCAGCCAGACACAGAGAGACAGAAGGAGGGTGGAAGGAGCAAGGGAGGGAGGGAGATGGACAGAAGCAGTCTACCGTGAGCAGTCTGAGCTGTTTCACACCCTGCAACTGCACCTGTGTATAGTACCTGTGATATGGGTGCATCTTTTCTTCTCTGTAGGCTGACTGCACCTAATCCTGGAGTCTCCCCCACCCCCGCCGCCATCAAGACTCATCTGTCTTAATTGGAAGCTATCAGTCGAGTTCAATGCTCCATGGAGCCCTGAAGAAGCTCAGAGAGCTCCCACAGGGACAGAGGCTTTCTTGGGTAATTCCAGAGAACCACTTACTGAGGATGACCTCATCATGGTGCACACATAACCACTTGGCAAGTTTCCAACACCCTGAATAAATCAGAAATATGGGGAAGAGAAAAAGGGGTGAAAGTTCTCCTTGCTGCCTCTGTATGTTATAGATGACTATGTGCACACCATGGTAAGTCTCTGCTGCTGCTAATTAATGTCATCATCTCCGTCAAAGTCATCCATCACCTTTTATGAATGTAAGGTACAGTGCTGTACTCCCAGTGAAAATAAGCACACACAGCTATCCAACTGTATTGCAAGCTCCTGTCTCCTTTCTTAAGAGTTGTCTTTCTGTTCCTCACTATCAGACCCAAGCTTGTTCAGTTCCTGTAATGTTGCCAGCTGCCTGCATCAGCACATATTCTCCATCTGCCTTCTGCAGCATCAAAAAAGAACCATCTTCATTGATGATTATTAAAGGCCAATAAAGCATCCATTGGAATGCTGTGCTGTGCTTGCCAAGATGCACTTTCTGCCTGGGAGTGTGCTGGGAAGAAAGCTGCGAGGCTTTCTATGTTCCTAATAATACTTTTCACTTTCCCCAGGTCTCCTCTTCCCATTTTACCACCCACCCAGGGCATTTAATTTCCTCCTAGACAATGCCAAGGGCCCTCTCCTACTGTGTCTTGTATATGACAGAGGCTGTGGACACACTGTACATTCATTCAGACTGGAGGCCTAAGATTCTATATCCAAGCTGGTGCATACAGAACATGCCAGCACTCACATGCTCTCGCCACTTCACGAACATTTCTTTCCTTCCTATTTTGCTGGTGCCTCCCTCCCCTCTCTGTACAATTTCAGGCTAATGTATTATGTACATTTTTTTAAAAAAGAGACGTTTCTATTGAGTTGCCTCCAGGTTGGCAAGCAACACCTCAGACCCTCTGAAGGGGGTTGTTTTGTAGGACTGGGGTGCTCACCACAGCTGTCCCTAGTGGCAATGGGGTGGGGTGGGGGCTCAGCTGAGGATTTTTATATAGCTCCAAGTGAGGGCAGCCAACACCTCCTTGCCCCACCTGTAACACAGGCTTCTTCTCCTCCCTTCCTCGATTCCTTTCCCTTGGCAACCTATTCCAGACACAAAAAGAAAGGTCTATTCATGGGCTGGCAGGTGGAAGATTAATACTGTCAGGGGAAGAATTTGGAGGCAAAATGACTTCAAAAACAAAATACCTTGGATGAAGGAGAAGGAGGGGAAGGGGAAGCATAGCTTGCCCAAAGGCAGGAGTGTAGTGGGGGGGGAGGAGGGTAAGGCAAGTTGGCATGGTGCCTTTTCATTGCTGAGGGAAGAAACTCCCTCCTCCCCACCCCACGCCTTCTGTGCTAGCATGAGTGGCCCAGCCCTGTATTTTTGCAGCTGTGCTTTTATTCCAGTGTGCCTCTTTTGGCGGGCACGCAGGGCACGGCAGCTTGTAACCAAAGACTGCACCACTGTCGGGTTTTTTTGAAAGGAAATGTTCGAGGCGTGTAGCAAACCCCCTTGCTGGGAATACTGAGCCCCTTCTTCCTGTTCTACCTGGTGCAGCCAAGTGGACCAAATCAAGGCATTACATCTTACAAGTGCCGCGGGCCTCGTTTGCTCAGTCACCCTCCCTTCCCTCCCCCCAACCCCCAAACTTGCCCTCCTCTGGGCCTTGTCCAATAACATGGGGCCTATTTATATATTTATAAGTTCAGAGTTTAAGGACCGAACAAGGCATGGGGAGGGGGGGAGGGGATTATGGTGGAGCGTGGGCTTCCTTTCTGGATGTCCTTAGAGTGGAAATCTCTTTTATGAGGTGTCTCAAGGAGTCAAAAGCCTCTTTTGAAGTGCGAAAAGGAAATGAAAAATTGCACGGCGGAGGTGCCTCCATTCTGACAAAGAGGAGTTTGCAGAAAGACTCCAGTCATCTCAGATGAAGTGGGGCGGGCGGGCAGGCAGGGAGTGAAGAGAAACTGAGCAGATGCCTCCATGTCAGAGACCCATCTAACACACATCTACGCCATGCGCCACATTGCAGTAGGTGTGCACTGTGCAGGAAGTAGGGAGCAGGCTGTGATAAGCAACTTCCCATAGCGAGCGATCCCCGTAACCTGCGTACACAGAAGGGAGATGCTTCGGTACAGGCTACAGAATCTTGAAAGTGGAATGCCTTGACTTGGTGTTTCTGGTTTAAATAAAGCTGGATATCGTGCTGGAGCAGACCAGTTTGGAGGCAGTTTTGCAATAGCTCCTCAAACATACTTATTGCCGTGTAATAACTAGCTAGGAATAGACTGAGAACCAGGAGCCTTGGGGACGCTAATTAAGGCCAAAAGGAAGTATAAAAAATAGCACCTTCTGATTATGATAAATCAAGAAGCCTAGCTTTATTTCCCTCCATAGCAAAAAAAATAATAATAATATCAAAAATCCAAGACGTTCCTTTGCTCAAGGGCAATAGAAAGAAACATATTGCTCACCCTGTTTTAAACTACCACAAAAGTAATGAGATAGAAAGTACTCTACACAGAAATGGCCCTTTGCAGACTGCTCCCCTGTGCATGAAACCAGTGCATGAAATGTCATGCACTGGTTTTGACCCATAACATCTTATGTTGCCCAGGATCCCAATACCTTAAGGACAGCCTCTCTCCATATTAACTGACCAATACATTGTAATAGTCATTCTATTATTTATTTATTTATTTATTTATTCTGAACTTTTGCATCTCACTCTCACTCTTCACCCAAAATGCTCCCAAAGTGGCTTAGATACAATCAAAACAGTCCCCACCCACAGACTTACCGTCTAAAAAACACAACACACAATGGAAAAGCAACAAGGAGAAAATCCAAATCCAAGCTAAGGCACCAATTTCTAAGCAATGACCAGCTGGCACAGTTCGGGGGTAGGAGGTGCCTGATACAGTTGACCTCTCATGCCACAGCTAACAGAGTGAGCTCTGCTTCTCAGCTCTCCCACTGCTGGAATGGCTGCCCCTAGTTGACAATTGAGGGGAGAGGAGGTCTGATGGCTCTGGCCAGTGCGTCCTCCATGAGAGGTCTTGATAGTGGCAACATGAGAACAGGCCTTTTCAGTGGTGCCTCCCCACTTATGGAAGGCTCCACCTGGGGAGACTCACCTGGCGCCATCATGCCATAGCTTTTGGCGCCACGCAAAAAGATTCTTCTTCTTCTTCTTCTTCTTCTTCTTCTTCTTCTTCTTCTTCTTCTTCTTCTTCTTCTTCTTGTAAGGCCTTGGCTTTTAAGTATCTATGGCTTTTTTGTGGGGGTGGGGTGTTTTAATGAAGTTTTTAAAAATGTATTTTAGGGGTTTTTTAAACGCTGGTTTTAATGTATGTTTGTGTTTTTTGCTTAAAATATTGTAAATCACTTTGAGTCGCAGTTGCAAGAAAGTGACAAAATGTAATTAATTAATTAATTAATAGGAGACAATAATGAGAAATGTGCTTATATTTAGTATGCATAGTCAGAGTTGAGACTGTTCACTCCCTTTCAGACATATTTTTGGAACTGCTTGAAAAGTAACTCTCTTTCTTATGATTATTTTGGCGATGTCTCCACACATACATTTACATTACCTTCTCTTGCTTTATTTCATTTTGTCTCTCCTTCACCCCCACTTCGGTGGTGCCCTGGGGACCTTTCTAAAGCTATGTTGTGGGATAGAAACATAGAAATGACTAAAAATCGGATAGGCTGCACAGTTTTGTGATTTTAGACTATTAACGGTGTGCTCCCAAGTTACCTGGAATCCCCCATGTGGCTATTCCAGGCAGAGGTGGATTTAGGGGAGTGTGACTGGTTTCCCCACAGGAAATATTTCCCAGCATTTCTTAGTTGCTGAGTTAACAACCTTAGGCCTTACTTAGGTGAGGGCGGGCGCATTACAAAGAAGTGAGAAAAATCAGGAATGTACAAGATGGGAAGCGCGGATCTCGCAGAACATCCCATGGAGCACATTTTGAGTGAGAGCCATGCATCTTCCTGCACACATTGTGGAAGGAGAATTAAAGATGCTTCCATTGCCCCTTCCCTAGTGCATGAATAGCCTCTCGCGGAGCTGTTTTGAAAAGATTATCTGTCAGCACTGGGCACACACTCCATTTTAAGAATAAGCAGAATGCTGGGCTGGGCTCCGTCAAGTCATTTTGTTGCATGCTGTGGAAATTTTTGTAAACTGGCAATTAAAACCATGAATACGGCCATTTCAAAGGGGCAGGGTAAATTGTTTATCCTACGAAGGCAAACAATGTTGTTTGGCTTCTCCAAACAAGTTGCCTGTGTTGCTGAGTGGAAACTGTGGGAATAGCCTGTCTGAGGAGAAGCGACACAATTTCCCGAAGGCACTTGGTTTTGTTGCTGTCTGTCAGGATTTTCTCCCATTAAAGAGTATGGGCAATCTGCTCTATATATTGGCGCTCAAAGAAGCAATCTAACGTAACTGTTCTCTCTCTCTCTCTCCAGTTCCAAATGCACAGCTGTGGTGCGATGGATGCCTTGGGGGCCTGGCGCAGGCAGCATCTCTCTTGCAGAGGTGTGCAGGACACTGTCCAGCATCCATCAATAGGAAGATAGGTAAATGCACCAGCCCAAGGAATAAGTGTTTCCAACAGCAAATTGAGGTGTGTTAATGCAGGAGGCAAGGACTGTTGTTGTTTAGTCATTTAGTCGTGTCTGACTGTTCGTGACCCCATGGACAGAGCACGCCAGGCACTCCTGTCTTCCACTGCCTCCCGCAGTTTGGTCAAACTCATGCTGGTAGCTTTGAAGACACTGTCCAACCATCTCGTCCTGTCATCCCCTTTTCCTTGTGCCCTCCATCTTTCCCAACATCAGGGTCTTTTCCAGGGAGCCTTCTCTTCTCATGAGGTGGCCAAAGTATTGGAGCCTCAGCTTCACGATCTGTCCTTCCAGTGAGCACTCAGGGCTGATTTCCTTCAGAATGGATAGGTTTGTTCTTCTTGCAGTCCATGGGACTCTCAAGAGTCTCCTCCAGCACCATAATTCAAAAGCATCAATTCTTCGGCAATCAACCTTCTTTATGGTCCAGCTTTCACTTCCATACATCACTACTGGGAAAACCATAGCTTTTACTATACGGACCTTTGTTGAGAAGGTGATGTCTCTACTGACTTGGACCCAAAGTGGAGATGAAAACACATGTCATTCTCCATGTTTAGGAAAAGCACATGCCACAACTCCACGCCCCCCCCACCTGCCAGGAATGACTGTGCCACTTTTCAGTAAGTCAGTGGCTGCTTGTACATTGGAATGTTCCTGTATATCAGGGATAGGCCATGCTGTGCCCTTCCAATGTTCTGGACTACAACTCCTATCAGCTGTAGCCAACGGGATCAGTGGTCATGGATGATTGGAGCTGTAGTCGACGACATCAAGAAGGAACTGCATTGAGTACCCTGCCTGACAAAACACCAAGCTTAAAACAACTAACACATCAAGTGGAAAACTATTTTTAAAACCCTTCCAGAGGATATTGTAGGCTTTCCATGGATGGGGGTGGGCGGGTAGGGGTTGCTGGATTGTTTGCTTTTTTAAAATGGGAGAGAATTTTATCATGCAAACTCCCACCTGTTTCCTGGAGTGGATGGAGCAGTTCCAGGAGGGTGCATTCCCCCCCCCCCCCCAGAGTGAGGTGGCAAGAAAGCAGGAGGCTGGGCAAAGGGTAAGAGATGATTCCTTGTTGGCAGAGCAGAATAAACTGGGCATACAGAATAGCAGGGATGGAGTAGAAATTGTGCAACGAAGTGATTTGTTGTTTCCAGATTGTATGGTTTCTGTAGAATATCAAAGCACACTCTCAAAACAAAACCATTCCTTATGGAATATTTTAACTGTGATGACATCTCAGCACCTGCGGCTTGCTGAGATTTAGCGTTATTCAAGGTGTGGGTTTTTCATCCTCTGAAACAAATGCAGATCTTGCGAAAGATGCCCTTTTGGCAGGCCAGCTCACAGACAGAAGGCAACCTTATGAGTGGACCAGTGCCTAAAAATTTGGAGCACAAATTTGTCTTTAGCTTAGTCTGCTAATTATGTTCAGCCCCAGAGATTCTTGAACAGAGTTTCAGATGTGTAAAAATCTGCCCAGTTTTGCTTTGTCTGCCTTCATCTCCTGACCCTGCTGACTTGTCTGTTCCTTTCCCTATGCTGCGTGTCATTTTACACACATTTTACTTACAAAGTAAAACTAAATTATATTTATTTAACCAAAATCTATTTTGAATTCCCAAGTCATGTTACAACTTTTTAGCAACTGCCATTTTTCAAATTTGAAGGATTCAGCATGCCATAGCGGATCACTTAGTAGGTCAACTCTACCTAACAGTGATAACTTTCTCAGTGCTGAGCTGTTACTAGAATGGACCCACAGCATCTTGAGGTTCATTTATAGGGTGGGTATATTTCCTGCGGCAACTGACACTCCCAAACATCTCCACTCACATGGACAATTCTTTAGATTTCAAAAGTGTCTTGCTTCTCTTTTTGAACAAACAAACAAACAAAACAAAAAAATTCCTTCCAGTAGCACCTTAAAGACCAACTAAGTTAGTTCTTGGTATGAGCTTTCGTGTGCATGCACACTTCTTCAGATACACATGTGTATGGAAGACCAACACGGCTACCTATCTGTAACTGAAACAAACAAACAAACATACGTGACACATTTAAACAGAATTAAAAACAGGATTAACTTTCATGGTTCCCCCATTTACCCTATCCATGCACAAAAAAGAGAGCACTGGAAATGGCAGTTTTGTTGGGGTTGACCAGGACTAAAATCAGTGCACAAGAAGCAAAGGGCAGAGTGGGACAGCAACATTCAGGAAATAAATAAATAAAAAGGCTAAAGGGCCCCTGGACGCTTAAATCCAATCAAAGGTGACTATAAGGTTGTGGCACTCATCTCGCTTTCAGGCCAAGGGACACTAGCACAGGAAGAGGCATGAGGGGGGGCGCACCACCCCCGGCAGCACAATCCCAGCGGGGTGCCATTGTGGCTGCTCCCCGCCCACGCTGGGCACCACGCACCTATGGGTGGCACACCACACCCCCAGGATGTGCGCCTCACCCCTACAGGTGGTGCACCATGCCCCTGGGACGCACACCAGCCCCACCCCTGCCGGCTCTCCACCCCCCGGTGCCGGAGCATGAAGCTCCGCCACTGCCAAGGGAGCTGGCGTTTCTCCACAGACAGCTTTCCGGGTCATGTGGCCAGCATGACTAAACCACTTCTGGCACACGGTGGACTGTGATGAGTGCCAAAGCGCATGGAAATGCCGTTTACCTTCCCGCCACAGTGGTACCTATTCATCTACCTGCACTGGTATGCTTTCGAACTGCTAGGTTGGCAGAAGCTAGGACAGAGCAATGGGAGCTCACTCCATCACAGGGATTCGAACCACTAACCTTCAGAACCTATTCAGGAAATAGGCTGTGGTAGAGAGTAAGTAATAGCAGTAAAGGCATAATAAAGCATGATGTGGCAGGTGGAGGTGTAGTGACCAGGTTGGTTGGCACTTCTGCATCATGTGCTAAATGGTTAACAAGGCTATCCTGTGCACACACTCCTGGGAGTAAGCCTCGCTGAACACATTAGTACAGGCAATGGCAATTTTGAGCACATTTAATTGATGTGTGACTGCTGACCTGTGGGTCGCTTTGGACCTGGAAGAGGGCAGAATGTGGCATCATGGGGCAGGGCAGGCTTATGCAAGCTCCCCTAATGCATGCATGTGCCAAGAATGCAACCCCACAAAAATCGGAGGTTGCCTGTACTTCCTTCCAAGTAAAACATGCAGAGGCTTGCACAACAGAAGAAACTCCAAGTCTCTGCAAGCAGGACATTTGCCACACTGTTTCTGAGTAGTAAAATGGGCAAATTCTCCAACAGTTCAAGAATGAAAATTCTCTTCTGAATCTATATTGTTAAGTTCTTCTTGGTGGATGAGGGAAAGCTACTGTAGGCTTCCTCTGTCAGAGGCAATGTGCCACTGAATGATAGTGCCTGGGAATCACAGCTGGAGAGAGAGGGCAATAGTATGTACTAAGGTTCAGCTTGTGGGTTTCCCAGAGGCATCTCATTGGCTACTGGATTCTTGCACTCTTAAAGCAATGAGCTATGTTGGGATGGATGGATCAGCCATTCTCTGGCCCATGCCAGTTTCACATAAGTCCATTCCCTCCTGTTTCTACACTAATCTGCAATTTGGTTTTCAAATGCATGAAAGCTTCCACTGTTGTTAATTTATTCCCCCCACAAAATATGCATTTTTGCCCTGAAATATGCGTCCTCCTATAAATATGCACTTTTGTATACATTTTTGGTATGGGTTTCTTTGGAGCCAAGAGCCTGTCCTGTAATATTCTGGGAAACTGAAGTATAACTGCATTTGATCCACCTATTTCGTCTGGGAAGTGGACAGTTCACTTAGAATTGAGGACCAAACAAAATCCTCAAGCATCCAGGGATTGAAGAGAAAGGCTTAGAAAGGAAGAGGTGCCAAGCTCATTGCTTCCTTCAGCAACATTAAAACATATTGGATTAGATTTGCAGTTGCATTTGAAATCGACTATCCTGTTTGCAGGGACGCGGGTGGCGCTGTGGGTTAAACCACGGAGCCTAGGACTTGCCGATCAGAAGGTTGGCAGTTCGAATCCCCGCGACGGGATTTGCTCCCGTTGCTCAGTCCCTGCTCCTGCCAATCTAGCAGTTTGAAAGCACGTCAAAGTGCAAGTAGATAAATAGGTACCGCTCTGGCAGGAAGGTAAACGGTGTTTCCGTGCGCTGCTCTGGTTCACCAGAAGCGGCTTAGTCATGCTGGCCACATGACCTGGAAGCTGGCTCCCTTTGCCAATAAAGCGAGATGAGCGCCGCAACCCCAGAGTCGGTCACAACTGGACCTAATGGTCAGGGGTCACTTTACCTTATCCTGTTTGCACACAGTGGAATTGTAGGTTGTGAGCAATTATTCTCTGGGGTTGAGCACCTGGAATTATTCAGCAGTGCAGTTCAGCAAAATCCTCAACAAGAAAATTCTCAGATAACTTCTCATAAAAAAATATTTTCTGAGAATGTCTTCACTCTATGTTAGGTGATTTCTGCTTGTTGAATTTACTCCTTTAGCCCTCACTAAGTTGCGGAACAGCTCAGCTTCTTTCAGTGGTTTTTGAGATGAAGATAGTGTAGGCCAGGGTATCCCAAACTTGGACCTCCAGCTGTTTTTGGACCACAGTCCCCATCACCCCTAGCTAGCAGGACCAGAGATCAGGGATGATGGGAATTGTTGTCCAAAAACAGCTGGAGACCCAAGTTTGGGAAACCCTGTTGTTGCCAGACCTTGGCTTTTGGGAGTGGGGGACATAGAGGCATACCTCTATAAGAGCCAGTGTGGCATATTTGTTAGAGTATTGGACTAGAATTGGGGAGACCCAGGTTTGAACCCCACTCAGCCATGAGGTTCCTGGGTGACCTTGCACCAGTTGTGTGCTTTCAACTTAATTTACCTCATAAGGTTGTAGTAAGGATAAAAAGTTTGCCACTGCTTGAAACAGTGGTTGACTGCAGTCCATCAGCTACTGCTACCCAGTAAAAATGTTTGAATGAGAAGCATGCTGCATTATGGTCCAGCTTCGTCCCCAGGGGCAGCACTGATAGCCTTATCCTCCATGAATTTGTCCAATCCTCACCTGTTGCTTGGCCTTTTCCGACATGTGAAAGTGGAAGCACTGTGGGAAACAAAAGAGACAAATTCAGCATAAGGATGGGTGTTTAGACTTCCTGGGAAGACCCATCTCTTCCATTTCCCCTCCTGCCCATTTTGTCACTCTCCCAACCACCTCTCAGGCCGAAGGTACATGAGCTGGACTGTGGGAGCTCAAGTGATGAAAGGGAGATGCTTTTACAGCTTTCATTAAGAGGAAGGAAAGCTTTGATATAATAAGACAATATCCACTGAGTTGATGCAATCCATTTATCTTGGCTGGCCCTCACCCTTGCCCGAGTCTGTGTGTTATTAGAGGGTGGTGCACTGCTTAGGCTTCTCTCGTCATACAGTCCCCGGGGTCAGTTGTTTCTTTTCTTGCTCGCCCCCCCCTTTTGCTCCACCAATAACATGACTCATCCGCCTGTAAAACAATCCTTTAGAATTATACCAAAGTGGCCGCAAAGTTCACTGAGCTTCCAAACCGCCCCAATCCAGCAGCGATGGCAACGACCCTGGCAGAACAATCTTTGGAGCTCCACGCTAACCACAGAATGAAAGGCAGTTGTTGGTGGTGAGGAAAGCATTTTGGCTTTCACAGCACGTCATGAGAAAGGAGAGCTTTCCTGCAAAACACTTAACCTAGGATTGACACTGACGGGCCCCCGGCCCCTAACCACCACCACCACCCCATATTTATCTAGTGAGTGAAATTTAAAACGATGTTGTACTAACTCTTTTGTAGCTCAAGCTTGCCCTTAAAACGGGGGTGGGAGGTTTGTAGCCTTCTGGGGTTTGTTGGACCCCAAACTCCCATTAGCCCCAACCAGCGTGGTGAATGGTCAGGGATGGTGGGAACTGTAGGGGTAGAGTGCGATGGGAGATGAAGTCTCACAGTATATGGAGAGTCACAGGTTGGTTCAGGTGTTCAAAGGAGAGGGCCACTCAAACAAGGGATGTACAGACCCAAATCAAAGAAATGTCGCTTGGAAAAATATTTTTTGCCTTCACTTGAAATTGCTCAGATGTTTTACCTGACAAAGAACCTCCAAATCCACAATTAACATCCACTGAGAGGTGAAACCTAGTGACAATCTAGGAATGCCAGAGCAATGTCCGAGATATTTCAGCACAGTTTTCCTCTGTTTCACACTCAGCTTTTCTTATCCTTCATATGCAAGTTTGCTCAGAATCTATGCTGCTCAAATGCATCAGGATCTGAATTTATTTAGTGCAATTTGGTCCTGACCTGGAATAACTTCTCTCCTCCCAACCTGCAGCTCCCCAAACTTCTCCTTGTTCTTGCGGAAAATGTTGTTGCTGTTCATTCTGTGCAGAGTTTTGCACCAGCTTTACAATTCTGACTGTGATGAAAGAACACAAAGCCAGACAACTTGCTGTAATCTCGAGGTCATTGCACTTTATTGGCGCAGGAGGTCCAGCCTCCAATGTCTCTGAAGCTGTCACAGGAAAATGGCCAGGAAGCTCTGTGGATTCTATCAACATTCAGTTGGGAAGCAGCACATGCCCAGCTGTAAGGTGGGTCTAATTAACAAGTCTCTCATAGTCATTCACTCAGTTTTGTGAATAGGTCTTTGGAAGTCCCTCCTCTGATTGGAGCACTGCTTTCATCCTGCAGTTCCTTCTAGTGTGTTTCAGCCAGGGCCTTCCCAAGACATTTTGCTGCCTCAAGGACAAGATGTACAGAGCCAACTAGACTGGCAAGTGAATCTTGCTTTAACATTGGTGACAAGGCAGCATCTTATACTGCACAAGCTAGGGGGGGTTTGGGGGGGAGATGGGCTATGTAGCCTGCACATCTCTGTCCTCCAACAGCCAGGAAATGTGGGGGATCAGTCAAGGGTTTCCCTTTGCTGCACCCACATCTGATTTCAATTTTAGTTGAAGGCTAGTGTGATGCTACTGATTGTTCACCATCACACAGGCCCTCCGTCCCTCTGTTTCATTCATTGGTCTTTTCTTTAATTACTCCCATCTCATTTTCCTCCCTTCCCATCTAGCATGTGCCAGTTACACGTGTATTAAGAGGAGAGCCAAATCAGGTCGCTTTCAGCAGTGCTACTAACTAGCTACTTTATCACTAAATCTTCTATATGAGCAGACATGTCCTAAGGTGTGTGACTGGACCAGCCATCACTTGTTTTGACATATTTGGTCTCAAACAAAAGATTTCAGGGGCGATAGGGCAATGTAACCGCCCCATCTGGATACAGTTTCAGGAAAAGATTATGGCACACAAACCCTTCAGAGCTATATTTTTAATGCTGGGTATTTTAAACCCAATCCAAAGCTTTAATCGATACTATTATACAGGAGCTAATTTTACATAGTCCTTACCTGGCTGAGGATGGGGGCTAGTGGCAAGAACTCCCTGGAGAATATTTCCTTGTAATGGATATTTGTGAGAGGAGCTACCATTTCACAGAAACGTGTATTTCATTTGCAGCAGACCTTACAGGCAGGCTACCAGCCTGGGAGCACTGTGCCATCCTGAGAAAAAGAAATCTATGCTAAGAATAACACAACTGAAGCTCGAGACTGGCCCAGTGTTTATTTGAACAAGATGTCAAGCCAGAGCAGAATGGGTTACACAACATGTGCATTGTTACACGTCCACACCAACACACAGTGCTTTCAGTGCACTCCAAATAAGAAGCGTTTGTTGTGTTTCAAAAACAATAGACGGCTTTCACTTTAGAACTGCTTGCCAAATGCAGCCCTCCAAACCTTTTCTGCCTGACTCTTGGTCCTTTCTCCAGACCACACACACCTCTCCAGGGGACATTTGTCTCCAGTGCTGCTCTGTCTCATCCTTGAATGCCTTCACCTGGCTGGAATGTGTCCTTGAACTGTAATTACACCAAATGCTAAATGGATGGCAAGATGGATGGAATGTAGTCTTCTGTTTGCAGCTGTTGCTCCGCCCACTTTTGCCTCTGGCCCTGCCCACCACTGGAATGTGGCCCCCAGAAGGTTTCCTATGAGGCAGTATGACCCTGGCTGCTCACAGGTTCAAAATCCATACCCTCCAACATTTCTTCTATGAAAATAGGGATAATAATGATAATGATAATTTAACTATTTATACCCCACACATCTCAGTGGGTTGCCCCAGTAATTCTTGACAGCTTCCAACTTAATAAAACTTGTAATAAAACAGTAAGCATTAAAAAAACTTCCCTATACAGGGACTGTCTTCAGATGGCTCAGGGACCCGATAGAAAACTTTTCCATTCTGCCAGGCCTATACAAGCACTTAAGAACTCAACTTTCCACTATGGTCAATGGATCTCGTTTTTAACCTTTACATATATTCCTCACATGTTCTGGTTTTCGGGTGCAAAAATGGTGTCTGGGGGAATTTAGCCAAATTGGCAAAATGTCAGGGAAAACCCGAATGTATGGCAACACGATGGAAAAAACAGCGGAAACAGCCCCAGAAGCTTAAAATCACTATTTTGGGGAAAAGTTTCCCCAAGCTCAACAATTTTGGTGGGTTTCTAAAAGAACAAAAGCTCAACAACTTTACAGTACTGTTTAAAATATGGCAACCCTAGTGTTTTAGTGTATAATTTTATGTTTTATTGCTCCAAGCAGCTTTGATTATTTTTTAATGATCTAGCGATATTTACCATAAATATTTTTTTAAAATATTGTGTGTGGTGTAGTGTGGTGTAGTGGTTAAGAGCGGTAGTCTCGTAATCTGGGGAACCGGGTTCACGTCTCCGCTCCTCCACATGCAGCTGCTGGGTGACCTTGGGCCAGTCACACTTCTTTGAAGTCTCTCAGCCTCACTCACCTCACAGAGTGTTTGTTGTGGGGGAGGAAGGGAAAGGAGAATGTTAGCCGCTTTGAGACTCCTTAAAGGGAGTGAAAGGCTGGATATCAAATCCAAACTCTTCTTCTTCAAAATAAAATTAGCCCCATTGAAGTCAATGAAACTTACTACTTATTTTATATAGAAATGTCTATCTTGCCCTCCTAGCATTTATGCACTACTCAAGGTGGCTTACAACAATTTAAAATCACAATGACATAAAACACAATTCAAAAATGCAACATTAAAATACAAGAGTCAGAGACCACATTTCAAACATGATCTTTACAGCAGACCACTTAGCGGGAAAAGATCTGTCTTTTATCAGCTAGCAAAAGGCAGCCACAAATGAGTCATTCCACTTCCTTGGGCAAGGTGTTCTGCGGCATTGGTGCAGCCACTGAGAAGACTCTATCTTTTGTTGTTATCAACCATGCTTCCACCCTAGGTGGAACAGAAAGAAGTATGTCTCATTTGTATGTCAGGGAGTGGGCTGAGTGGTATGGGGGAAGGTGGTTTCTGAGGCATTTGTGGTTTTAAGGGTAATTGCTACCGCTTTAAATGGTGCCTGTAAGCTCACATCTGAGTAGAAAGGCACAGAATTTCCTGAACACTAGCAGATAACTTTTCATTTTATTTTGAAACAAACATTACTTACTATGCTGTGCCAGAAAGATGCCTGATACATGTACCTTTTAAAGCAGAGGGTGGCATTTACACTGTATGCTTGACTAGAGGCGTGCTGGTTTTCTCTGCACAGAACTCTTATTTGTTTTTGCTTATTCCTGGCATCCACCATGCAAGACTAAGCCACATGTTAAAGAGCTCACAGGTTTCATAACAATGAACATGAAGCATGATGGGTGTTGACCGGGGGAAAGCATGGCACCAGCGGATGGTTATTACTGGAGTCTGCTGGAGACCCAGCCACTTTTCCACTTGGAAAGCAAATACCAGTTGAGTCCACAATGAGTGAACTCACTGTGAGATGGAAGAAAGGGGAGATGGAGTAATGAGGTCAAGTCTCAGTGCTGGATGAGTGTGAGTTAATGGCTTCCACAAGGGACAATTTGTGTTAGGTTTTTCTTGCACTGATTGAGAGGTTTGGACATGGCCTTCACAGCAAGTGAGTCAAGTAAGGTCATGCTGTGTGGAAAAAGAGAACAATGCCAAAAAGAAGAAGGGGGGAAATCTAAACAAATTTAGAGGATAAAAGATCTTGAGTGATGCCAGCATCTTAGCAAAGTACAAGTCAAAACAGAAGTTTCCAAGAATGTAGATGCTGAATATTTTCCTCTTAATCCCTAAGAACATTGGAATTTGCCTCATACCAAGTCAGGCCATTGATCTATCTAGCACAGTACTGTGCATAATGAAGAGTTTTATGTAAATTCAAACTTTTGTATACTCCTATACCAGAGAGGATGTATGGCTCTCTGAATCTTGTTGGACTACAACCCCATCATCCCCAACTATTGCCCAAGATAGCTGAGGTGAACAAGAGTACAAGAAGATCTGGCAGGTCACAGGTTCCCCATCCCTATTCTGCACTAATGTTGGGATCACAGGTGGGCAATATACTGTTGCACTCATGTCCTGCTTGTGTCCTTTTGGTTAGCCACTGTGAGAACAGGATGTCGGTGCACAGCTCATTTTACTTGGGTCAAAGCTTCAGCAGGAGATAATTTTGTGCTTATGTTCAGTACCTGATGGAGAACTATATTTGGTCAAAGGAATTTATCCCCATTCAGACTTAGAGCATGCATCAGTGATAGCCAGTAGGGTGTAGTGGTCAGAGTGCAGGGATCAAATTCCCACTCAGCCATGAAGCTCACTAGGCCAGTTGTTGCCTCTTGCCTAACCTACCTTATAGGGTTGCTGTGGGGATTAAATGAGAAGGAGAACCACATATGCCACCTTGAGCTCCTTGGAGAAAAAGGTGGGCTATAAATGCAGTAAATAACAAAATAATATAAACGTGAATCACACACATGGAACCATTCTGTATGAATGGCCAGTGCAAAGGAGTTGCTGCCCATTTATTAGTATCCAATGCATTCATTCTGATAGCACAAGGGTTTCTGTTTGCACAAGGGAACACCCCCCCCCTTCTCTATCAGCATATGCCTCATGTCCTCCCCAGACTGATTTGCTCTGCGGAGTTGTGGGTTTACCCAGAACAGACTTAGTGGGGCTCTGGAAGAGGGACGGGAAGTCCAGTTGTGCAGACAAAAGTCCCTGTGCATGCTGCTTTTCACAGGAGAATGGAGGTCTTCAAGCAACATGTTTGCACAGGAGTCAGGAATTGCTTGAAGACCTCTGTTCTCCTAACTGTGAAAAGCAGCATGCACGTTGCTTCCCAATATTGTGCAAAATTTGACATATACTTCCCCTCTCCCATATACTTGTTTTACATAATGCATGTACCTTCCAGTTAATTTATTAAACATTATCTCCAAAACAGCCATTTCATTTGCAGCCTGGAAAGCATGATTTCCTAAAGAGGATTTAGACTCTTCAGATGATGATTAATAAAAACGAGATGCTACTTGGAGCCACCCACTATCACTCAATCCCCTTTGCCAGCTGCTTTATTTCATTATCTTCTCGGTAACAAAATAATTCCCGGTCTGCAGCTTTGCAACCTCCATTTGCATGCTTTTCTAAGGTTACAATCCAAGATCCTTTGACCTTTTAAAGCAGGGATGGGGAACGTGTGGCCCTCCAGATGTTGGACTCCAACTCACATCAGCCCCATCCAGCATGGTCAGTGGTCAGGGATGATGAAAGTTGTAATCTGACAACAGCTGGAGGGGTCAGACATTCCTCACCCCTGCTTCTCTTTTCCTAGTACCACATTGAAGGTCACTGTGACCTGATGTGATACATTACTGAAAAGTGAATATAGTTGCAATGCCTCGGCAATTGAATTGCTATTTCTAGGGGCCAGTTTGCACACCAACCTGGCATGCACAATGCACATGTGGCAGAGTGTGCTAGTGAGCCTCAGGCATGAGAGCACTTCCCAACCACATGTTGAACCGTTAATGTCAACCAGGGCCTAACAAGTTTGCAAACAGATGTCCCTCCCATGCTTTGTCTGCCAAAAAGTTGAGTGAATGGATCACATGAGCAGAGCCGACATAGGCACATACACGTACAATATTTAATATGCAGTAAGTTGTATGTGTGAGAGTGAGTGAGTGAGAGAGAGAGAGAGAGAGAGAGATCTCAACGCTTACTCCTGCATTTTTCCACATGTACAAAATCCATGTAATGCATGTGGATAAGCCAGCCACTGGGAAAGGAAAGTCTTCAGGGAATGGTTTAAAAATATAATGTAAAAATGACCAGTCACATAACAGTAAAGAAGGTGAAATATGCACACAAACAACCCTGAATGCCATTCATTTGAGAAGGGCTCCCTTACAGGATGCTCTCCAAATGCTGTTGGACTCCAAAACCCATAAACCACAAACAGTATGGTCAATGGTCAAGGTTAACAGGAGTTGTAGACCAACAATCGCTGGAGGGCACCACATTGGCTACTCCTGGTGGAGAGATTTTTTTGGAAACAAAGGAAAGATTGTGCTAACAAGAAACTATTTCTATCCCCTTTGACATTTTTTCCCCAAAGGAGGAGGAGACCTAATAATCTCATATTATTTTATTGGACATTCCACCCCACCCATAGCTTATGTAACTGATGCTTTAACAAGAAATAACCCTAAAGCTGGAGTCACAGAACTCGACTCTTTGCATGACATGAGTCACCATCTGTTGCTATCAGGAGCAGAGATGAACTGATGGTGAGCTCATGAAAACAAAATGCCTCCAGGAAGTGTGCCGGAAGGAGCTGTTGTCGTTTATGTCATTATTACATCTTTAAGCTCTAACACAAGGTGGCCTATTTTGACGTCTTTTATAAAGAAGCCAGGAAAACATCTTTATGAAGTTGTTTCAGTTGTAATAATAACATGGTGTTCATCTGTCAGGAGGTTCTCTTCTAATGAGTCAGTTATAAGAAAGTCAACAATCAGTGCTATTTAATTAGGATGTCTGGCTTCCAAATATCCTCCAAGTGTGTTTTGGAAGTAAATCACCAGCTCAGTTATATCTGGTAATGATCGTTTTGTTGTATGTTCTATTCCCTTCTAAAGTAAGCACTGTAACGAAGACCCCATCTGTACTACAAAGCAGTTGTTGTCGTTGTTGTTTAGTCATTTAGCCATGTCCTACTCCTCGTGACCCCAAGGACCAGAGCACGCCAGGCACTCCTGTCTTCCACTGCCTCCCGCAGTTTGGTCAAACTCATGTTGGTAGCTTCGAGAACACTGTCCAACCAGTTCGTCCTCTGTTGTCCCCTTCTCCATGTGCCCTCAATCTTTTCCAACATCAGGGTCTTTTCCAGGGAGTCTTCTCTTCTCATGAGGTGGCCAAAGTATTGGAGCCTCAGCTTCAGGATCTGTCCTTCCAGTGAGCACCCAGGGCTGATTTCCTTCAGAATGGATAGGTTTGATATTCTTGCAGTCCATGGGACTCTCAAGAGTCTCCTCCAGCACCATAATACAAAAGCATCAATTCTTCAGCGATCAGCCTTCTTTATGGTCCAGCTCTCACTTCCATCCATCACTACTGGGAAAACCATGGCTTTTACTATACAGACCTTTGTTGGCAAGGTGATGTCTCTGCTTTTTAAGATGCTGTCAAGGTTTGTCATTGCTTTTCTCCCAAGAAGCAGGCGTCTTTTAATTTCGTGGCTGCTGTCACCATCTGCAGTGATCGTGGAGCCCAAGAATGTAAAATCTCTCTCTGCCTCCATTTCTTCCCCTTCTATTTGCCAGGAGGTGATGGGACCAGTGGCCACGATCTTCGTTTTTTGATGTTGAGCTTCAAACCATATTTTGCGCTCTCCTCTTTCACCCTCACTTTCTGCCATCAAAGGTGTGTCATCTGCATATCTGAGGTTGTTGATATTTCTTCCGGCAATCTTAATTCACTACAAAGCAGTACCATGCCACTTTTGAACCGACATGGCTTCCCCCCCAAGGATCCTGGGAACTGGAGTTTGTGACAGATGCTGAGAGCTGTCCTAAAATTCTTCAGCCCCATTAAGAAATTACAGTCCTCAGGATTCTTTGAGGGAAGCCATGATTGTTTAAAGTGGTATGACACTACTTTAAATATGTAGTGCACATGGGGCCAAAATCACAGAGATCTCCTTCCCTACACCCTTCATTTGAGGCATTAGGAATGGTCTGTATTGGAGACAGGATGCTAGATTGCAGGAGAATTGTCTCTCAAGGGAGCATGGTGATGGATCAGTCCTGATCATCATACTCCTGAATGTATGTTACCCAAATATGTGGTTTTGGAAGGACTATTTCCTAAGAATCACATGCGTTATCTTTCCCTGCAGCATGTTTACCATGTGATTTCATAAGGCCACGACTCTTGCTGCTGGAGTTCTCAGCTTGCTTCCCTCTCTGTTCTTCAGTGAACATCATGTGCTGATGAGCTGCTGTTTCCAACCCTCAACCATGCTTCACAGCCACCCCTAAACCAGTCGGATCCCTCTCCCAGCACCACTTGCTCCTGTTCTGGTGCCTTACTTGTTTCTTAACCTTTCTTTGCCTCCATTTATCCTTCTCTTTGGGACATGGAAGTGCTATCCCAAAGGTTTCTACCATCTGCTGCCATTCTGAAAGTGCTACCCTTGAAAGAGTGCCTTGTGCAGTTCCCTAATACATGAGCCCTAACCATGAGACATCACAACAAGCACCAAGCAATTTTGATATAGTGTTTTTGTTTCTCCTTTATGCATATGGTTGTTGTTGTTGTTACTATTCCACCCATCTGACTGGGTTGCCCCAGCCACTCTGAGATGCTCCCAAAATATTTAAAACATAATAAAACTTCAAACATTAAAAACCTCCCTGTACAGGGCTGCCTTCAGATGTCTTCTAAAAATCATATAGTTGCTTATCTATTTGACATCAGTTGGAAGGGTGTTCCA
The DNA here is from genome assembly GCF_964234715.1 of Podarcis melisellensis. Lineage (NCBI taxonomy): Eukaryota > Metazoa > Chordata > Lepidosauria > Squamata > Lacertidae > Podarcis > Podarcis melisellensis. The sequence continues at coordinate 86,275,327 of NC_138528.1, forward strand.
CAGGGGCAGGCGGGACAACGTGGTGGAGACTTTACATAAGAGCATAAGAGCCGTGATGCATGAGGCCAAAGGCCCACCTAGTTCCGCATCCTCTTCTCCCCAGAAGATGCCTGTGGGAAGTCTGCAAGCAGGTCCTGAGGGCAACACTGTTCTCCCCAGTTGTGATTCCCTGCAGCTGGTATTTAGAGACACACTGCCTCTGACAGTGGAGGTAAAAGATTGCTTCATCCTCCATGAATTTGTCTAAGCTTTCAAATCCATCCAGGTTGGTGGCTATTACTGCTGCTTGTAGAATCTTGTAGGCATCTACCTATACTTGACCACATTTCCACCAAGACTCAGAGACAATTTACAAGTTTGAAACATGCCATTTACTTTCAACTCACAACTCAACTCAGCTTTGAGGGTAGGCCACAAATTTTATAATTTTACATTAACTCAAGGAGAGAATCTCACTATACAAAGGAATACAACTGACTTGAATTCAATGCATCCTCTTTCCCATGATGCTCTCTTGACCTTTGATATATTTCAGTCTTATGACCCAGCTTTTATTTTACAGTAAAGCAAATCCCTTTTTTTAAAAAAAGTGAGACAGCTGTTTACAAGCTCAGAGACTGTCCGAAGATCATGAAATCAGGTGATCCCTCCCAGGAAATGGATATTGTCCAGAGACTGGGACAAGCATCCATCATCCCCAAAATACTTGCCACGGAGAGGCCATCTGAATAAACAGAGAAATTTACCCGACCACTGTGCAGAATTTCTCCAGTTCCCTCTTGTCCTTGTGACAGAAGGCAGCTGTGCTGCTCGTGAGGTCTCTTTCAAAAGTGCACAGAGGGGGTGGAGAGACGAGGGCCCGGAACCTGAAGGCCAGCCAACACAAAGACCACATCTTCAGTTCCTGCACCAGCACCCACTCTCCTCCTGCATCCCATTAGTGCTCCCTGCTTTCATCTTCAAGGCCATAACCCTGCTTATGCATCATTGGTCCTTTCATCCTCCAGTTCCTTGCCCTTCCTCATCTTGTTCTTTTGCTTTAATCCATAGCTTCACGCAGAGAAGAGCCACCCACCCCATGTGGGATGCACTCCACTTATTTCCGACTTCATTTCCCATGTGAAGGACCACCACATCTTCCACAAAGTATTCATGGGTTCATCTTTTAAAATCATCTCAGTTGGTGACCATCATCACATCTTGTGGTTGTGAATTCCATCATTAAACTACGCCCTGGGTGAAGAAACACTTCCTTTGGTCTGCAAGCTGCATTGGGTGACCCTGGGTTCTGGCATTATGAGAGAGGGAGAAAAACTATCCCCTACCCACTTTCTCCAAATCACACTTAATTTTATAAACCGGTATATCCATCATGTTTCTTCCCCTGCCTTCCTTGTCTTCTTTTCTAAACTAAAAAGCCCTAAACATTGCAACCTCTCCTTGCAAGGGAGTTTCTCCTTTTCTACATAATTTCCAACTCAGCTGCAGTCTAGACAACCTCTCATTTATGCACGTTCAATATGTGTGCGACCGTGCATATGCGCAGCACGCCAAACCCAGCCCAGAAGTGAATTTTAAAATTGCAAAAATGGCCCTGAAAGAGCACTGAAAGGTCAGGAAAGAGACAAAAACAGCTCCTAGCAATCCCATGAGCCTTTGCAATTGCAATCCCAAGAGCCCTTGCATTGACCGTTGAGGCCTGTGGCGAGTTGGAGTTTGAGGAAAGAGGTTGGGAAGGAGCAATTGTAGTGGAGTTTGGCAGAGTTTGGAGGAGTTCTTGGAGGAGTTTTTTTGAGCCGTTCTTTGATAAAGCATCTAAACAAATCATCATCGTCATCATTTATTATTTATTCCCCGCCCATCTGGCTGGGTTTCCCCAGCCACTCTGGGCGGCTCCCAACAGATTAAAAAGAGATTAAAACATCAAATATTAAAAACTTCCCTAAACAGGGTTGCCTTCAGATGTCTTCTAAAAGTCAGGTAGTTGTTTATTTCCTTGACATCTGATGGGAGGGCATTCCATAGGGCAGACACCACCACCGAGAAGGCCTCATTGTCTTCCTTGTATGATGACAAACCCAAGAAGCAGTGAATGGTGCCTACGCTGGAGGAGAACTTGAGAATGCTGGACTGTTTACTGGTTGGCATAAGTGTGTGTGCTCTGGCACTCATGCCTGGAAGGAATGAGTGCAGCATTTGTGCCATTAAAAAAATCTGGGCATTGGGGCATTGAGTACCTGTATACTTACAACTGACAAGGTCTCTAGCCAGGTGCAGGATGAGGCCTTGAACCTGTGGCTAGAGGACATGAACCACCAGTGTATCAACAACAGCACCTTGCACAAGAGGGCTATCAGGCTGTATGCACACTTCAAGCAGCCTGCATAGGAATTTCAAGCCAGCTCCGGTTGGCTGACCCACTTCAAATTACGCTTCAATTTCAAGAACATCAGTACCAGTGGTGAACCTGCTTCTGTGGACCATGAGGCTGCCCAAATGCTCCCTGACCAGCTGAAGAGAGAAAAGCAGCAGCTGCCCATCACTGTGTTCCTCTGCATGACACCATTAGCACCACCAAGGGAATCTTACCTATTGCTAAGCACTTCAGGGTACTGGTCTACCCTGCTTGTTGTGGTTTACAAATCGTCCTCCAGCGATGAGGAAGACTGAGTGCATACTGGACTGATAATTTTATTGAGCAAATAGTCACCATTTACCCCAATACCTCTTTCAGCTCACGACCCTTTTTTTTTTTTTTGCCCAAAGTGCATCACACATGAAAGTGGTGTGAGAACAACCTGCCCACAGATGCAGTAATATTCAGTCAGTGTGTCCACACAACTTCTTTGGTTCAGCAGAGCCTGGGGGGGGGGGCAGTTAGGCAGGAACTACTCACATTCCCCCTGTGGTATCATATGCACTAGTGTATAAAAATAGTCTGCTGTGAGGCTGAGATAAACTCCCTAATGCCCGTGTATTAGCTATGCAATATTAAGTATGTGCATAATGTGAGCAATGGTTTTGCTGAAACTTACTAAAAATAAAAATAAATCCAGGTTTGCTGCAAAATAAAATTAAAACCCCTCAAAGCTAGCAATCAGACCATTTTTGTCACTCCCTCATTCACACAAAAATCCTGGCAATTTGTCCAGTAGGCAAGGTTAGTAGCCTACCAACCAGTAGACTAGGTTTCTCCCCAGTTGGCAGGGAGTTCAAATAAGAAGCCTGCTGCTTGTCACTGATTTGCCTGATTTAACTAAGCCCTCTCCAGATAGTGAACATGTAGAGGCGAAATCAGAACTACATCCACTGGCTACACCCCCTGATATCTCTGTGTTTGTGCAGTGTCTAAAAGGGGGAGCCTGTGTGCATAAAGCTGTATTTCTAAATGTTCTTCATTTTATGGATATGCAAAAATAGGGGCGTGGATCCAGCAAGCACATCAAGGCAGGTCCAGCAGACAGGACCCCACTTTCCTCCCCATGTGTTTCCCATACTTGAAGAGGGGAAAGAAACTGAACTGTTTAGAAAACACCTTTCACTTCATAATGGGCAGCCGCAAACCATAGGTCTCAATTAAGGTCCATAAGCTGCAAGCCCATGAGGCAGAACTTTCATGCATTGCTACATTGATGATGATGATGATGATTGATAGATATAGCTCAAAGTTATTTCCATCTTGGAGAAGGCCATATAATAGGAATGTGCAACCACTTTGGCCAAATCCTGTATCCCAAACCAAACCCACTCAGGATTCAGCCAGAGCAGGTTGAGGCAGCCCCAGATCAGATTAAGGTAAAGGTACCCCTGCCCGACTCTAGGGTTGCGCGCTCATCTCGCTCAAGAGGCCAGGAGCCGGCGCTGTCCAAAGACACTTCCGGGTCACGTGACCAGTGTGACGAAGCTGCAGCTGGCGAGCCAGCACCAGTGCCGCACACGGAAACGCCATTTACCTTCCCGCTATAAAGCGGTACCTATTTATCTACTTGCACTTAGGGGTGCTTTTGAACTGCTAGGTGGGCAGGAGCTGGGACCGAATGACAGGAGCTCACTCCACCGCGGGGATTCGAACCGCCAACCTTGCGATCAGCAAGTCCTAGGCACTGAGGTTTTACCCACAGCGCCACCCGCGTCCCAGATCAGATTGGGGCCAATCAAAACAATATGGGGCTGTCGAAAGGTTTAAACCCCTAATTAAACACTATGCAACATCCCCAATTCATTTTGGCTCCTGGATCCAGGTTGGGTTGCATTGATCCCTGAATAAAATCAGGGGGCAGGGGTGAACATGCACAGTGGTACAATTTAAACCTGATCTCTAGACCCATCATGGCAAGTGTGAGATGTTCTCACAAGTCTTTTCGTGAAATTCTACTTGTTGGGTTTACTTTATAACAAAGCCATTGCAGCATTTCTTGTGAAGGAGGATGACACTGAAAGAGCAGCAGCCTTGGATATGATCAGAGTGCCCACAGGGACCGTCAGAAATATTCTCCAAGCACACATTTCTACATGTGTCCACATGGTAACCACAGGTAGAATGGGGAAAATATCAAACGCTGGTGATGGGGAGCAAATGGAAGAGGGAAGTTGGCAATTTTCTTACAATTAAAAAAAATTAGATCAAGGACTTTTAAAAGTGTCTAACCATCAAAAATTCTAACAAAATGCAACAAAATGACAACATTTCCAATCATGTCATTAAAATTTATAAAAGCTAAACACACCAATGTCAAACAGAAATAGTTTTGAATGCCCAGAGTTTGCAATGACTGCTTTCCACTTGTTGGCTTTGCCGAAAAGGGCATGAGAAATTCGAGGCACACACTCTACAGTATAACCAAGCGCCTCTCTGGAGCGAGATTTCAAAGTTGAGGGTGAATCACTAACATTGTGCAGCGCGTCATCAGAGGAAAAGGTCAGAATGACTACTAGGCTGGACACTGACTAGACTGTGCTGCAGATCTGTCAAGCAGCTGAGATAACAAGAACACACGCGGGAGAGTTAAGTGGAGGAGGAAATGGGTGTTCAGTGTGTGCCATAAATTATCGAAGGGGAACAGTCAGGGTGTGCATGGGAGACTGCGACCACGATTTGCAAAGGTCAGGGCAAGCCACTAAAATGGAAAGGTGCACGTGGGATGCAGCAGTAGCCTCTAACCTAACTGGCTTATGGGAAAAGCTTGCAATCGACGTGGGAAAGGAAATCATTTTGCCAAATGTTACAGGTCAATAGCAGAGAAAAGTCCAGGTATAGCTGTCTGAGTCAATCCTCAGAGGCTAAATCCTCAGCTGCATGTGAAGTTAGTGGTGTTTTGACACAAATTAGTGTATGATAAACAGTGCAGCTTATTGCTTTTGACACAGTTTCATCAGAGCAACTAAAGGCATTAATTCACCCTGCTAAATCCACTCTTTTATGGTTGTGCATTGCTGCTCACCATGTATGTACAAGGAAAGTGAGGACAGACTTAATGTAAAAGGAAGGCTCATCACAGTGCATTCTTCAGCCTTCAGAGCTGAACTGTCAGGGGCATGTACTAAAGACACCAGCCCTGGTTCACGACAATCAAGTGTCAAGAGTAGAGGTCTCACTGATGCCATGAAGCTGAGAGAAGGGGCAAATCCATGTTATGCCACGGTGCAGATGTAAAACTGATCCCTGCAATGCTTTCACCTGCAAAAAAATAGTATGTACAATGATGGAGTGTGCATGGTCCCATGACATGCACAATATTTCTACACATAAGATAGTATGAACTGGCCCTTACTGGAGTCTGGCTTCTTCTGCCCTGCAAAACAGTGGAACACCAAACACAAATGAGATAGCTAATAGCAACTATAAAACAATTTACATTTACAATTCTCACATTTACACATTTACATTTATTATGATAACTTGAACCTACCTCTGGCACTTTGGTCTGAAATTCTCAACATTTTGATGCTGGCCTATGCATCATCCCCACCCCCTAAAGAGGGGGAAATAGGAAACATCTATATCTAAGTAGGGTGTTGTTTTTAAATGTAGCTTGTTGCAAAATGTTAACTTCTGCAGAATTTGGGGAATTTGTTTTGGCTGGGATTAAGGGGTGGAGTACAAAGGAAGGGATGGAGCTCACTAAAGGGCACTCCATGTACAGAAGCAAAGGGAAGGAAGTGAAGAGGTGTGGAAGAGGGAAGGTCAGGAAGATGTGCAGATGGCAACTGTCCTGCTTCCTGAATACTGGAAGCTCCACGTGGATTTCTTGCCTTAGTCAAATGAGGCATTCGTATTTGTCCAGTCTTTCCTCTGCATTGATAAAAGTCAAAGAATGCTGGCTTCTTAGGGCCAAACTGTAATAGTGGTGGCGGCTAAGAAGGAGGAGAAATTCAACTGAGTTCACATTTGAAAGTGAACCTACCGACCTTGCATTTATTGAAATGCAATCATCCTTCAAAGTTTCTCTGAATTTTGTAAAGCATTTCTCCAGCCAAGTAATGTGCAGAAAGAATCATATACTGGAATAAAGTGTATATTAAAATGCATATATTAGTGAAAATAATGTACAGAAATACATTATTTTGGGGAGATTGCTTAGGAAAATGTGTATATTAGGCAAAATTGGAAACCATCATGTGTTATATTAACAGAAAAATTTCACAAAAAGGCTGATGAATTTTCATGAGGATTTTTTAAAAAATTGCAAACTGATGTGGAAATGTGGAGAACTGGACTTAATATTGGAAAAATGAGAAACTGAGAGAAACCAAAACAGACAGATTTGACCATATCTAACAGTGGCCACATTTGGTTGTTCACATACCTGCCCTGTTTTCATGTAACATGGTTTGTGGGACTCCCATTTTAGCTTGACACTCTCCACCAGATGCTCCTGTGGTGCTCTCCCTCCCAAATCAAGGCCAGAAGACCCAAAGCTGGCCTAGCTATTTTGGCACTTGAGGCAGAAAATTCCACAAGGATTTCCCCCCACCCCTTGGCGTTCAAAATGCATTAATAATTTGGTCATTTGCTGCTTTTCATGACACCTCAAAGCAGATGCCTGAGGCAGCCACCTCGCCTTAAGGGTACGGCTTCCTTCCCAAACAGCTTGTTGTTCAAATTTGTTGTGGTACTGCAGTGTAGCAAAACACGGTCCAAACAAGGTGTAGGCCAAGGTGGAACAAGCTTCATGGGGGATATAAACCCCTGTCATTGCTCTAGCAAGAGCCACATGGAAACAGCAGGAATAGAGTAACAGCAGCTGGTGCAGTCTAATTGGAAGCATCACCTGTGCAGCACGATGCTGCTCTGTTTAAAGGCGTCAACCTTTCCTAGTAGTCTCCTACTGCAATGGAGCAGGGGAACCTCATAAATTCCTGGCTCTTCTGCAGCAGAGTCCCCTGAGTCAGAGGATGGTAGTACTGCATTCTCAGGGCAGGGGGTGGTGTGTCCTTCTGGGGCTGGTACTGTGTGCCCTTCCCTTTCTGCTTCAGATTCCTTGCCCTCATTCCCTGAAGATGAAGAATGTGACTCTTGGGTCATATCAAAATTAAACTCTTGTGGCCCACTTTTTCACACACCAACAAGGCAGACACATGTATAACAAATGGCTGCCTCTGTCACATCTAATGTGTTCCTTAAACACATGCTGAAATAATGAGGATGTTGCATGTGGCATCAGTTGTGTGAGGCAGTGAATGGCTCACCGTAAAAATCTAACAACCCACAGAAGTCTTTGCACATCTCTGATTTTTATTTTTATTCTATACAAGATAATTTATTCCTGAACACATCTTAAAGGTTTTGTCATGGCTCAGATGCTTTTTCTCAACCACAAAACCTCCGAGTGGTACCAGACAAGTTGCAGTCTTAGACCACACTACCTTGCAAGGCTGTTGCATGATAAAATGTGATAACCCTTATGTAGCATTGGTGGTTGATGATAATTTAGAGCTGATGCAGTATGCCATAGGTTTTGCCTCTTGAGCCCTGTGCATGCTGCAATCAATGGCACCAAGGTGGACCTCTGCCCTGGGAGTCCACTTGGCAGCTTCCCAGAATCCTAATCAAGATGGCCAGCCTGATAGGCCCCTCAGTCCCACCAAGATATAAGGCTCATGCCTTTGCTCCGCTTATCCCAGTTTGTCATGGGTGGCCCCTGGCCTGGATCTTTGCTTCCCTCCCATTTATAGATGATGACTTTCCTAGCTTCCCATTGCCATTCCCGCTGCAGCCCCTTCTGCCCCTTGAAAATCCGCTCCTGGGACCTGGAAATGCCTTGGGAATGGTGTGGAAGTGAAGCAGACGTACCCTGACTATTGTTCAGTTCGTACATACCTTGTTCCAACCCTAACATCTGCTGTATGCATCGTCAAGAAAGGATACCCATCACGAAAAGAGGACTCACATGTATATGCATAGATAACATTTACAAATGATTAGTATAATTAAAAATAAATACAAATACATCTCAACCTAGCAAGAAATAAGAGTGTGACCAGGTGTCCTGTTTTGCCTGTGTCCAGGGGCTAAACGCTGGTGGGCAACTCCGTCAGCTATTTTCTGTCCTTAGGGTTCTTTCTCTTTGAACTAGACTTGGACCAGAGAGCCCTTCAAGCAGAGGACTCCTTCTAATATATCACTCTCTTCTGAGAGCCCTTCAAATAGAGAACTGTTCTCTATAATGTAGGAGGCATGGCCACCTAATCTGTTGCTTTCAACTCAGTCAGTGACAACCATCATGCTTCTTCCAGTTGCTTAGAAAGGAGGAGGAAATGCTAGGATACAATCATGGACTTCAGTGCAATTCAGTTTTGGGTGGTGTTTGTTTTCTTGACGTCAAGAAGCTAAACTATTGCTGAACATGCCATCCCTGCAAGAGGGCCAGGAAAAAGCTATATACTTTGCTGACTCATCTTTGTTTCCTTGTAGGGCACGGGGGTTGGAGGGTGTGCACTCTGTTTACTTTTCTAAAGTTTTCAATAATTGTTATTTTGTCTTTCCCAGACGCTCCCAGGTCCCAAGGTCAGAGCTGATGTGGATCCTTGGGACGCATCCTGTTTTGTCATCTAATCACTTAATTGCCCTTCTAAGAGAGCTTACGCAACTGACCTTTCACATGGCAGAGAGTCTCCCCTATGGTGTTTTCCCTTTGCTGACATCTGAAGGAAAGCTGAGCAACTTCCTCTGGTTAACGCAAAAGCTTCCCCGCAGGGACAGCGGAGTCCGCAGGTGGGGTGAAGCCTCCAGGAGGAACTTGCAACATGTGCCACAGATGCACGGCACAAACAGTGCAAGCGTCTGCTCGGGTTTTTCTTTCCTGAAGTTGATTGCAAGGTACAAAGTAAACCATCCTGCAATTTGGGCAGTTTTACAGAGTGGTTTAGAATTAGGGATTAAGCAGAATGATCTCATCTCCTTCTACTGTAGCATTTGGACAGTGTAAGAACATCTTCATCGAAGGGCTGCCAAAACCTCAGCCCCAAACTTCAGGAAGCTTAAAAGATAATGCTTCTTTAAAGAATTCAACAGGCCAACCATCTGAAAAATCAGTGTCTGTGTTCTTTGTGGGGAGAACCTGGCCTGAAAATGCTGATAAATTTCAGGGAAACATCATCATCTTCATCATTATCATTATTAAGTTGTAAAGTTGGAAGGGACCCTAAGGATCATCTAGTCCAACCCCCGGCAATGCAGGAATATGCAGCTGTCCCATACGGGAACCGAACCTGCAACCTTGGCATTATCAGCACCATGCTCTAACCAGCCAAGCTATCCAGGCTTCCCAAGTTGTTATCATTATTATCAACTGATTCTGCTAAATAGAGTAGAATATCCTTTGGGGATTTTGCTCCATGCCATTTGGGGGTCAATGTGGGTCAAGCCAATGCCCCTTCAAAGGCCCTTAGGACCAGGTGTTCAATGATGGTGTCACTGCCTGGTGCCAGGGGTCTTGCCCTCATACCCTGAATTAAAGATTATGATTTCCAGGATTGGACTGAGAAAGCTGGCGATCCATAATGATCCCCACCAACACAAAAGTGATCCTTTTGACATCTGAGTTTTTCCTCTATCTTTGATTTTCACAATAGCCAAAGAACTCAACTCTTTTCCCTTGCCAAAATGGGTTCACCAGGAACCCTTTGCACTCCTTCCCATCTGCTTATGGGAATGCCTTTTGGCAGGCAGAATGGAGGAAGTTCTCTCCCCCCTTCTATTCTGCTGGATCAGGACAAAGACTCATCTAGTCCAGCATTCTTTTCTCACAATGGCCCTCCAGATGCTTGTGGAAACCTATCAGCAAGACACTCTTCCGCTGCCATTCCCCAGTATGCTGCCTCTGATATTGGAGGTAGTATGGAGCCATCAAGAAGCCATGGCGAATTGCTATGACAGTTACCCAGTTGTCAGCAGTTGACTTAATCACCTGCTGTTAACTTTTGTGTAGGTGGAAGAAAATATTTGTCACTTTCCCCTTCTCATATTTTTTAAGTATGCTAGCAATACAACTTTCAACTTAAGTGGGAATGTGATCCCTCTCCTTTAAAAAACAAAACTGTATTCTTCTCTTCCTGCATGCTGTCTTGTCTTCTAATTATGTGAAATGTTGCTGTATCCATGTATCGGGCTTCCTACATTTGTTCTGTTGTAACTGAACATCCTTTTAAATTTCTATACGTTGCAATTCCATGTAATTTGGATGATATCAATTTTGCATTTGAAAAAAAGAAATCCCCTGAGTAAGAAGAAAGTTTGGCATGACATCTCATCTTGGATCTTTCTCTACTGAGAGCCTCACAAAAAAGGCGTCACATAGACAGGGCTTTTTTTCAGCTGGGACTTGGGGGGAACTGAGTTCCAGCACCTCTCAGGTGGTCGCCATTGCCATTCTAAGTGAACAAGGGAGGTGTTCATAGTGAGTTCCAGCATCCTTTTTGCTACAAAAATTGCCCTGGGTATAGATATCCCCACCACCACCTTGTTAACTTTGTTGTTGTTATTGTATCACAAACTGAACTTTCCTCCTTTTGAATGTGTGTTGTGACTACCAATTCACTTATTATGGGCCACCTGGGGGTTCTAGTCACTTTTAGCTTCCTTTTCATAGCTTAAAGAGGAAAGGCTAATAAGAGAGTGCATGACCTGTTCTAGGTGGAGAAGCTTGTCCCTTGTTCTTAATCGCTTAGATGATTTGTCACAGGAAAAAGCTCCTGTGAGAACGTCTTTTTCTTCCTAATGAAGTCCCCAGTGAGAGCAATCATTCTAAAACAAAATCCATGTTATAAAATAAACCAAGAATTTCTCCATAAAACCATTGAATGTTGGAACATGGAATAACTCATAATCTATTTCATATGTTCAGCATCTGTGGGTTTCACCTAAACATTCCCGGACTGATGTTCATCTAAGCTCTGGGAGGGATCTTAGCTCAGTTGGAGGAATGCATGCTTTGCTTGTAGGATGTACCAGGTTCAATCACTGGCCTATCCAGGTAAAAGGATCAGGCAGTGGATGTTGGGAAAGACATGGGACCCCAGGGAGCTGCTGTCAGGTAGACCAAGCTGCTGGGTAGACAAATTATCTGACCTGCTAGTAACGGGCAACTTGCTTCCTAAGTTTAAATATTGTGAAAGACTGCCATTCTGATCCATTGAATAAAGTCTACAAGGGTTTAAGGATCAGGTGATGTGGGCTCACCAGGTGCGTTAACCTCTCAACTTCAACTTCTTATAGCTCAGAATAGTCACCAGGATTTAGAGGTGAGTTTCAAAAACCTTTTGTGCCCTGATCCTCAATATTTGTAGGATTTGCCACACCGGAATGACATTGCTAACTGTACTGGATCAAAGTCATGCAGCAAAGCCCAGGTGTAGCAGAAGAATGAGCATCATTCTTCTAAGCACTTAGGATGCAGTCCAGCCAAAATGAAGCACTTTGTGTTCCACTGATGCTGACAGTTCTTAATTCTGACCAAAGAAAGTCCTTAATTACTTGTGTAGGAAGTGTTAGGACTGAGTCCCAAAGTTCATTATGAACGCTTGGTAACTGGAAGTGAAGGAAGGTGAAACTGTAGTGTTCAAATTGGCATGCCTTGCATATGAAATTATCCAAAACTGGGATGTCAGTAATAAGGCACAGATGTTTCTATTAATACTTGCATTAGGTGGTGTGTTGATAATAAATGCGTTGAGCCTTAGAATTCAGTGTAAAGACTTGTGATCAGGATTTGGATTTTAACACCTCCTCATCCCTCCAAAAAAGCTCATATTGCAACAAAAAGTAAAAACCAAGACTCCCCAAAAATTGTTGAGCTTTTTCAAGGAAGACCCCCAAATTGTTGAGCAATTTTTCAATTGATTTGCCTAAGATTCCCCCCCCCCCATATGTCATTCTGCCTTTGAAATCCCTTACGTATGGCAGCCCTAACAAAAGGGCCTTTAGATGTATTTCAAGAATGATTTGGATGGTTTCTTTAGCTGCATACCCTCCAACATTTCTCTGATGAAAATAGGGATGTGCTATAACATACCCACAAATGAAAATAGATGAAAGTAGAAATTTGCCCTCCAACATTTTTTCCCTGTGAAACTAAGGACGTCCTATTCCATACCCTCCAACATTTCCCTGATGAGAATTGAGGTGACCTAAGGAAAAGTGGGACATTCTGGGATCAAATCAGAAACCAGGATGGCTTCTGTAAATCTGGAACTTTCCCAGGAGAATAGGAACACTTGGAGGGTCTGCAGATGTCATGTGGAAAAGAAAAGTCCTCTGTAGTTTTGCCTAAGGGCTCTATCTGTAGCATCATCTCATGCAGATCCATTATCTTATTGAGACTTCCAGAGGAGGACTTCCCCATGGATCTTGCCCTACATCTTTTCTTCTGAAGCTTAAAGGAGTAACTCTTGCCTTATCTCTTTCTTCTAATAGACAAATTCTATATATGTACGAAAAAACAAAAAACCACCAACAGCAGCAGCAGACTCGATGCCAGAATTGTGAGCTACTTTTTTGTTGCATATTAAGGTCAGTTTAGATATGCAGACTGACCCACTCCCCTCAAACCACCCTGGTTTTTATCATTTTAAGAATCTGCAGGGAAAGCAAAATGAAACATTCACTTGCCAATTATCTATGATTGTTGAGAGATACAAGCTGAAGAAACACAGATGCTTTTGAAAGCTCAGCCTTAATTCTGCCCCCTTCCCTAAAATACAACCTGTCTCTATCATTATCTGTTAAGTGTCAAATAAAAGAGTGGATAGATGATATAGGCTGGAATTTCTTATCAACCTTACAGCAGCAATTAAAGCTCAGTGAGTACAATCCTGCAACAGTGCTGCCAAATTTCTGACTGTACGCTGTCTCTTAATCTAATCAGACTCCTACAGAGAAAAAGCATCTGTGGTTCTTTGAGTACTGGGAAGCATGACATGTACACTGGTCAGTATTTTGTGTATGTGTGTCAGGGAGTGAGGAGATCAATGATCCTTCTGCAGGCCATTGTCATTTTCCAGGCCCATTTTAACCAACAAGGCTACCACAGCACAGCCAAAGAGAAATGTCACCACCAGGCCCTATTAATCATCATCTCATGTAATTACACCTGTCTAAATTAGGCATCAGACCTAATTAAAAATCACCTCCACCCTGGGCTTCGCAAGGAGACAGCATGGAATTGCTAAGCACATGGTGGCCATCTGGAGTCGTAGCCCTGGGGCCCAGAGGAAAACATCTGTGTGATGCATCAGTATTTATTAATTGCTCTCAACGTCTGGTGGGATGGTGGACTCCAAAACTGCCTGCAGGAAATCAACACAGAGGCAAATTTGGCACAGCTGACACTCTATTCCCCTACCGCTCCCCCAGCACACTTTCTGTTCAAAAGAGAAGGCCAATTTATTTATTTTTTGGCTTCATTTTTTTAATAGGAAAAAAGTGAAATTCCAAAAGAGAGGGAGGTTATACTTTGCACATGCTCAAAATGAAATTCCTTTTCACTGATGCTGTCTAGTGCTGTTTCAAACAAAATAAAAATGTGGGTGTTGCTTTGCATTTGGAGGGACACTGGAGAAATTCTTACAACATATAGCAGGGAGGGAATTAAAAACGAAGTAGAAAGATAAAAGTCATTTATATGTCAGTCATTCATCTGTGTGCAATTTAGAATCTGTGGTCTGGTGCAGAATCTAATAAACGGATCAAACTGGTTTTGAAAAACCAAGATACTCATGTCTCACGGCTGACAGGAAAGCCTGAAAATGTCAGGGCAGGTTCACTAAGGGCTCAGAAATTGCAGAAATATCCAGTGGGATGCAGTGGGACCCATTCCCACAGCCCACCCATCCCAGCTGGCCTTCCCACTATTCTTCTCTGCTTCCTTCTCTAGCCCTTGACAAAGAGATTCTAAATTCTTTATGTAAAAAAAAGCCCTGTGTTATAGAGTTACATAGTGACACAGAGTGAATCATTTATATACACAATCTCTAGTCTGAAAAGTAATGAAGTCACTTCTCACTTTAATTTTGGATTTCGGTACTGATATGAATAAGAAATGCATATGTAAGTGTTATGTACTGAGCTTGGATCCTAGAACAATAGGCAGGTAGGATCCTAGAAGATCCTAGAAGGCAGAAGCTTGATTGGTCTGCAGGAGCAGCCCAATCAGGCTCCAGGAGGAAGTGAATCAACAACCTGATTGGCTCGCAGGAGCAGCCCAATCTGGCTCCAGGAGGAAGTGAATCAGCAACCTGATTGGCTCGCAGGAGCAGCCCAGTCAGGCTGCAGGAGGGGAGTTGAATCAGCCAATCATGCAGGATCAGTTGAATCAGCCAATCATGCAGTGTAAATAATGTATCTATAGACAGAGGTTTTGGGGGGAAACTCACTCACTGTTGACTATGAGCTGAAAAAAAGAGCATGAAATCAACACTCAACTCTGAGTATATTCCAATAAACCATTGTAATCATTTGTTGCTGTTGTTTTCAAAATAATGCATGCTTGCAGGAATGAGAGTCTTTCCTGTACATTTCACTGAGAAAAATTGTGATTAAAATAAATAAATACATGCAGCATTTTGTACACTGGCATCCATAGAATATTGTGAAATGCAAAGTCAAAAGCAGCAAGAACCCACATTCAATCTGATGCACATTATGTTGGGGGAAGCAAGTGAAGCTGGTTTAAATGGGAGGGGTGGCTAACACCCCAGAGGGCAGGATCACACTTCAAAACGACCTTGACAGATTAGAGAACTGGGCCAAAACAAACAAGATGAATTTTAACAGGGAGAAATGTAAAGTATTGCACTTGGGCAAAAAAAATGAGAGGCACAAATACAAGATGGGTGACACCTGGCTTGAGAGCAGTACATGTGAAAAGGATCTAGGAGTCTTGGTTGACCACAAACTTGACATGAGTCAACAGTGTGACGCGGCAGCTGAAAAAGCCAATGCAATTCTGGGCTGCATCAATAGGAGTATAGCATCTAGATCAAGGGAAGTAATAGTGTCACTGTATTCTGCTCTGGTCAGACCTCACCTGGAGTACTGTGTCCAGTTCTGGGCACCACAGTTCAAGAAGGACACTGACAAACTGGAACGTGTCCAGAGGAGGGCAATCAAAATGGTCAAAGGCCTGGAAACGATGCCTTATGAGGAACGGCTAAGGGAACTGGGCATGTTTAGCCTGGAGAAGAGGAAGTTAAGGGGTGATATGATAGCCATGTTCAAATATATAAAAAATATATAAAAGGATGTCACATAGAGGAGGGAGAAAGGTTGTTTTCTGTTGCTCCAGAGAAGCAGACACGGCGCAATGGTTCCAAACTACAAGAAAGAAGATTCCACCTAAACATTAGGAAGAACTTCCTGACAGTAAGAGCTGTGCGACAGTGGAATTTGCTGCCAAGGAGTGTGGTGGAGTCTCCTTCTTTGGAGGTCTTTAAGCAGAGGCTTGACAACCATATGTCAGGAGTGCTCTGATGGTGTTTCCTGCTTGGCAGGGAGTTGGACTTGATGGCCCTTGTGGTCTCTTCCAACTCTATGATTCTATGATTCTATTCTATGATTCTAAATGGTTTGGAGATGGATCTGAGTGAAGACAGGCTTGACCCAGGTCCATCCCCCAAAATCCTGCCCTGCAACCTGGCCATAATTGGCTAACTCAGATTGATGAGGTGTTCCATCACTCTTTGCAGCCAACTGAGCCTGATGACATTGCCAGCTGGGCATTCAGGGAGTTTTTGGCCTCCCTGGGTTGCCTGCAGCCACACTGAGCTGCAACTGCCACTGCCACCAAACACAGTAAGCAGTCTTTATTTTTTTAAAAAATAATTCCATGCATAATTAAAATACACAATAAATTTATCATCACAGTAATCTGAAATTTCTCAAATTATACATTTTTCTGAAAACGTTTCTGATATCTTTCCTGTTCTTGCTGTTCGTCCCCGACCCCTGTAAAAAGAAGAGCACTGTAGAATTGTCTACAAATATTGCCCACCTTTTTCAGGTGGGTGGCAGTCATGGCTGCCATTCATATCCTCCAACACCAGTCCTGGAACAATGCATTGTGGAGGACACAGAATGGTGGTCAGGGTTTTTTTTTTTTTCCTTTGCTGCTTTTGTTGTTGCTCTTATTTTATTTCTCATTCGCCAGTTTTTCCATGTAATGATTAACAAAATAATGGCGATAATGCTAGTAATTACACGTTCAGAATTGCTCATTCACCAAACTTTCCATATAATTAACAAAATAATGGTAACAAGGATAGTAATTACACATTCAGATTTGCTTGTTCATATAATTTCCAAAACAAAATTCATTTAGGTAAAAGAGAACCAGTTATTAGCGTTATAAGTTAGAATTCCAGAGACACAGAGAGGCTGGAGGGGGAGAGTGATGGGGCAGGGGCAGGGGAAGAACAGCAAGATTTTTCTGATTACTCCTAGTACCGTATTACAGTCTCTACCCCTCTCCCCAAATTCTTATAGTATTGATAAATCATATGCGCCAGATCCCAAAACATTAACAGCCAGTCCTCAATAGATGGTGGATTAACTTTATTTTTAATATTTATAACTACCAGTAATAGGCAATTGAGCAGCTGCCAATAAGTGTATGATCTTTTCTCTGTCATCAGGAGGAATTACATACTGTATATATTCAAAGAGAATGGTTCAAGGGTTCACAAACAATTCATATCCACTAATTGTTTCAATTTCATTTACTATTTGAGCACAGGAATTTCTGATTTTTGGACATGCTCAGAATATATGGGTCAGATTAGCACAATGTGAACCACATTTTCAGCATGTGTCTTAATTTAACTTAATTTTCATGGTGTCAGATACCACTTAAAGACTAATACAGTGGTACCTCGGGTTAAGAACTTAATTTGTTCCAGAGGTCTGTTCTTAACCTGAAACTGTTCTTAACCTGAAGCACCTCTTTAGCTAATGGGGCCTCCTGTTGCTGCTGCGCCTCCGGAGCATGATTTCTGTTCTCATCCTGAAGCAAAGTTCTTAACCCGAGGTACTATTTCTGGGTTAGCGGAGTCTGTAACCTGAAGCGTATGTAACCTGAAGCGTATGTAACCCGAGATACCACTGTATATTGAAGTTTCCGGAACCAGTTCCATTTGGTCTCTTGCATATTGATATGCAATTCATCTTTCCATCTGTTCTGCTGTGGGTGTTTTATTTAATCTAGATCAATAATGCATCAATGACTCAGGGTTTGCTTAATGGGCTGTTTAGTTCATAACATTTCAAATTCCACAAGGGCTCTGGGTGAGCCATATCTGGCAATAATAAAAGTCACTGCTTCTTACTTATAGATACTGAAATATTGGGATATGAAAGTCTACTGTTTCAGCCCAATAGCATTTTTTTTAATCAAACACCTTTGTAGCAAATTTCTGAACTCAGCTCACTTATGTTCTTCCCAGATTTGTGAATTTTCCAATAGGCATTTATCTGACAGTTCCTTAATACAATAAACTGTGGTACATGGTGAAAAATCCAGACTCAACTTACTTTTGAAAGTTTGCCACATTTTAAATATGTAATTCGGACACGGATTAGTTTGAATCAACAGGAGGAGAAACAACCAAAAGGGTGGATGGGCTGTCAACACAGTTTTCATTGCAACACGTTATGCATGAGGCTTCCTTTGAAGATGGTTCAGAAACTCCAGATTGCTGTCTGGGACTAGAAGATCTAAGCATGTTACACCAATTCTGGCTTGACTGCACTGGCCACCCATTAGTTTCTGGGATCAATTCAAGGTGCTACTGTTGTTTTTAAAATAGATGTATTTGTTGCCATTTTCAGTAAACAGAACAATCAATTTACAACAACAATGCCATTCATTACAATAGCAGAAGAAAAAAGAAAAAGGTTTAGGGTGCCTCAAATGTGGGTGGGATGTCAGAAGAAGGAGTAGGTTTTTGACTTATAAAGCAGGCGTGGAGAACATTTGGCTCTCCAGATCTTGCTGAACTACAACTCCCATAATCCCTGGCCACTGGTCATGTTTGAAATTTGTAGTTTACTCCTGGATGGTAAAGTCATTCCCTTCTATTACTTGCGTGACCTGTCCATCATAACAGGGTTCTTCCTCTGCCCTTTCCCCACTCTGGTGTTTGCTTTTCCTTCTCGCACCATCCCACCATGCTGTTTTGGCAATATGGTAATCTTAAGGACATTGGGTTGTATTCAAAGTAGTGCTACTAACTCATTGTAGAAGTAGAAGTCGGCTTGCACAACAGGACTTACTCTCCCTCCTCAGTCTATGTGTTGCCTAAATCTGTTCTGGGGTTTTTTCCCAACCCTCTGGAGCAGATCTGGGAAGAACATGGGACATTCACAGGGAGAAGAGAGGGGGAAAGTCTCACTGTACAAGTGGAAGTGATTCCACTAGAACATTTATTTCACTGAATACAAGCCATTCCTTTCACTTTCAACAGATGCTTGTCTGGAGCATTTTTTAAAAAAATGTCTTGATCACAGAGGCACCACAAAGTTTACAGGGGTCCCAACTTTGACTCATGCCACCTTGTACACATCCTGCTTTGCTCTGGAAAGTTAAAGAACGTCACTGTGCCTTTTCTGATGCATATCCCAAATATGTGTGCTATTCCCCTTATTTTCATTTTTCCCCTTTGCAATGGTGCAACAGTTGGTGGGAAAGGATGTGACAGATCCCCTTCAGGCATACAAAAGGAAGCAAACCATGCAAATTTCCATAGGATGTCAAGCAGGATGTGATCTAGCCAGCTCCTGGGAAATGCACTCCCAACTTCTATTAATCCAAAGTTTCAAGGAACCGACCATTTCCCAGCTTTCTCCCTGAGTCGTCAGAAGGAGTTGGAATAAATGATTTCTATGTACTTGCCTAATCCCTGGTCTATGAGTGGTCAAGTTAAAGGTCAAGCCATATAAATATCTGCCCTCCACGTCACCATACCTGTGATCCACCAAAGAAGAACATTAGAGTGAGCAGCTCAGGAGACGGCGGAAGTATTCCCTGCCTGATGTCGAACAGCTTAGCTTAGGGAGAACTTTATGACATTCTGAACAATCTGTCAAAGCACAGTTCAGCAAAGCACAGGAGGCAAAATGTTGTATACACATGTGGGCTGTGAAGAGACCGAAATGATTTTTTAATGTCCTCCTTTTGCAACATTTCTTTGTATGTATTTGTGACTTTGGAGCAGGTGGTTAGAGGAGAAAGGATGTTAGGGATTGGAAAAACAGCTTTCAAGGACACCAGGTGATTTCTCACTTCCTTGCAAATTCAAGTTTCATGTTCCCATACATTTGGAAAGGGGAGAGGCAGGAAAACGTACGCACACTGTGATGGCTGTGAATCCCTAGACTTCATTCTCTGCTCTTTGGACAGTTTTCTGGTAGTGGAGGAGTGAGAGCACAACCATCTCCTTCATCATACATATATATGCCACAAACACTTTGTATTCAGCTAGTCAATGCTTGTTAACATAGGACGGTCTGTGGCTCAATGCTAGTGCACAGGTTTCGCATGCAAATTGTCCCAAATTCAGTCTCTGCCATCTCCAGGTAGGACCAGGAGATGCTCTTTTCTGAAAGCTGAGAAAGCTTCTGATGGTCTGACATGGTATAAGGCAACTTCCTATTTTCCTGATATTAGGAAACTGAAGCTGAGTTGAAGAGATGGAGCAGCAGCCCAAAGCAGGAAAAGAGGTGGTAAGAGAACACCTAGCTACTTTCAATTAATTCAGATCTCCAGGCCATAATGAACCACTATGGAGGTTCTGTATTCCTTATCTCCTCCGCTGAGCTATATACAGAGACCATTTGGGAAGGTGTTGGAGCACAAAATATGCAGGTGTGAAGCCTCATATTCAATCCATCACATTGCTGGTTAATAGAATCTTAGGTACGGAAAGACCAGACAGCAACTGCCTATCAGAATAGAGAAATAACAAAAGGAAGGTAAATGGGTGGTAGAACAACACTGTCGCCTCACTCCTGAAAAAGGGAAAAGGAACAAAATAACTAAATCCCAAGTAGGCAAAAATACATGCAGATGAGATACACCTGCTTGTCATCAAAAAGAAGCAGCACAAAATGTATATTTTAGTTTGTAAACGATTAAATCTGTGGTATGAGTAGATGAGAGTTTGCAAAGCCTTTGGCTATATGATGTAAAATTGAGTCTAATCTCACACAAAAGCTAAAATGCAATTGGAGAATGCTTTGATGAATTGTATGGAAAGGACCCATGAACCGCTCTTTCTTCTGAGAAAAGAATACCATGCAATGTACTGTACCGGCAATCTAACTTTTATTAGTTTGAAAGCCTTTGGCAGAGCTAGATCTTGTGTTAAACCTTTGTACACCCCTTAGTTTTCCTGTTAGTACTTAATAAATGATGATGTTCAAAGATAATGATTGCCACATGATGGAGTGATGGCCATTCTACTACAGATGGTTTTCCAAAAGTACTAGACAAACTCATAGACGATACCTGTATCTTAGGCCTGAAAGCTGAAAGGTATATTCAAAGGAATTCATTTATTCAATAAGATTTATATACCACATTTTTTTAAAAAAAAGGAAAACTTTTTGTTCTTTGCATATAATATTATAAACTAGTCATTAAAAAACTAATAAAACCAACAGACGTTAAAAACAATATAGATGCTGTGTCATCAGATGTTGGGGATGTCCTGGGGTGGTGAACCTGTGGCCCTCCAGATGTTGTTGGACTCCAGATCCCATCAGCTGCAACCAACATGGCCAATGGTCAGGGATGATGGGAGTTGTAGTCCAGCAACATCTGATGGGTCACAGATTCCTCACCCTGGCAAACAACATGAGTGTCCTAAGGACACCTGGCTGGAAACCGCTGGATCTACAAAATAAGGGAGGAGTAGGAGGGTACCCCCACAAATAAACACACATACACACACAACCCAATCGCATTACAGCATTAATAACTGCCCGAAGTTATTGTCTAAGCATTACCTTTTGGCATGTGAATATAACAAGCACATCCATTTTATATTTCTAATGATGTGTTTGTGTTGGACATTGTCAAAGACAGAATGTTGGATTGGATGAATCTTTACTCTGATCCAGACAGGCAGGTCTCTTGCTTTGTTACCTGCCTTGAGCTTCAGTGGGCTAACTTAAGATATGCGCAGACATATTCATGCATCCATCCATCCCGGCCACTTTTCACACAGAATCATGCCGCTGACTCACTTCCCCCCTCTTTGCTGTTTTTCACTGTCTTGATATTCAGTGCACGCTAGTAAAGTAATATTTGGCCATCCAAAAATGTGCATGGCTTGCCAGATAAACCTCATTACGAAGTTCAAATTTCAATTCATAATGTGAAATCAGGATGACTATAAAATAAGTACAGCTGGAGGGCATTGATTACACAGGCTTGTGACACACATGGACTCACGCGCGCACACATGGCTAGTGGGGGGTCTTTAAAGTACAACCTGCCTCTGAGAGAGTCCAAGCTTTTTTGGGGGGAGAAGGGAACCTTAGAGAAGGATTAAAGATTTATATTGATGATGAGGGGGAGGGCCTCTGGAGAGGCTAATACTAGTGTTTAGTAGGCCAGGGGAGAGAGGAAAGCAGAAAACTGCATGCTAATCTCTAATGAATAGGGATTCAGATAAGACCTCCACGAAAGCAGGTTATCCCACATCTGCATATCATGGGTGGAGATTGAAGAATTCCCTGCGCTTTGTAAACATTGAGTTTTCACCCCCAGCGGAGATGGGATGCTGTACTAGATCTCCTGATCTGGCCTGGCTGATGCAGCACATTGCATGGCGTTCACATTCATGTTTTTCTTTGCATTATTGTTGTAGCCCCACATGGTAAGCCTAGAAGTGCTGAAAGTAATTAGGAGCTGCTTTTCCAATGCATGAGTCATTCCTGTTTCGGTTCAAGGGGGATAATGTGGCTGATCTTAGATCATTCCCTCTCCCCCACCACCTCAAGGTTCTTGGATTTTGTTGAGCTGTTTTGTGGAATAAACTATTGAGGGTCTTGAAGAAAACTGATGTCCAGATGAATGGAGTCTCCCTTTGAGGATATATTAAGCATATATTGATGGGCGCATATTGCTGGCTGCTGCCCAGTTGGCTCTGGTTCAAGACTGGGTCTTCTTTGTGGTGGTTCCTCATTTGTGGAACACCTCTTTCTCCTTCATTTTTAATGTTCAGGAGGAAGTTAAGAACATTCCTTATCACCTGGGCATTTGATGTTTGAAAGAGACTGCTCCTGGAAACACTGGCATTATTAGCTGTGGGAATATGTGGCTGTTTTGTTTCTTTTAAAAAATGGTCTTAGATGTTATTGATCTTCATAGATGTTTTTAACTGTTTTAAAGATGATTTCATTTCACTTTTTAATTCTACTGTTTTGCTGCTTGTTCGCTTGCCATCCTAAGCTCCATTAGCAGGAAGGGCAGGGTACATGTTTAAATAAATATATAAATAACCATGAACAGGGAAGGCTTTGTTTTCATTTTGCCCATCACAGATGTTTGCTGTTACATGGGCGGTTCCTACATCAGGTATGAATGGGCAGCCAAGCATGTTGAAATATGTAGTGGGTGCATAGTAGGGAATCATAGCCAATCAGGGTTTTTCAATGGGGCCTCCGAACTTTTTAGGGCGGTGCCTCTGCCATTCACACTATATGTTTGCCATGTTTATCTATATACCAGGGCCAGTTCAAGTCTTCCTGAACTCATGCTTGTTTAGGCAAAACTGCACCATCCACACAAGAGAGGAGAGAGGTATTGGCATGGTCAGGGCAACTCTGACGTACAAGCAAGTAGGGGTGGCTAAGTCTGTCGATTTTGGTTGCTCTCGGTTTCTTATCCCCCCCCCCCAAAAAAACCAAGCTCAGTTCTTCACATCAGTTTGTGATTATGATTAAAGTCCTCATGAAAATTTGCCAGCATTCCAGTGTGAATTTCTCCTGATACTTTGTATGCAACTTTGCCCAGCATACACATTACCACAAGGCATATTTTCCCCAATAAAAGCTATTTTTGGAAGTTATTTTCACTACTAGATACATTTTGTGCACATTTACCACAGTATAGGCAACTTTGTGCACATTACTAGGCTGGCTAACTGCATTGCAAAACACATACAAGTGTGAATTTAGAAGGATGCTCGTGTTCCAGTTCACTTATTGTTTCAGAAAGTCCAAATAAGGGAGATTCGCCTTTAAATGTGAACTGAATGTAATTTAATTACCATCCCTAGGCTCAAGCACAAATTCCCCCTCAGGGAACCCCCTACACTCCCACCCCTGGAGTGGAAATTCCCCTGCAAGCTGCTCTATAATAATTCAGTGACACAATATTGAGAAGGTAAGAGGAAAATAAACAAACTGATGACTGGGTGTAACAGCAGGATAAAGACAAATATATGGTAGATAGAACAATTGTCTAGATAGGTCTCTTCCTGCTTCTTACTGAGAAGCTGTTTTAAAATATCCTGGGACTGGGAATGAGAGCTGCCCATGGAAACCAATGAAAAATTCCAAGATTGTATAATTAAAAAAAAGTTGTATAGTTATAATTATATATAGCTTATATTAGATGGACACCATATCTACCACAGCAACCATTTCATTGAACTGGAGTGTGGCTAATAGAACCATTGGCTATACACCATGAATCTTAAATTTGTCAGGAAACTGGCCTTTGGCAAGTCACTTCCTCTTAGCTCTGCAATGTTGACACACCTTCAGAGCTCTTGCAAGGATTACACCAAGAGACAATGCTGTTTGATGTCTGGCCTAAAGTGGCAGATTTCTATGATCTGAAATAATTTTCTGTTGTGCAATATTCCCAGGGGCAATGACTCTCTGGGGCTTCAGGCAGCTCTATCTGGAGATGATGGGGATTGAACCTAGGACCTTATATGTGTAATGCAGATGCTCTACCACTGAGCTATGTCCCTTCCCTTAATCAATGCCATTACTCATGAAACATCAAGCAGGTGCTTAAAACATTCACAGAAGCATATTCCACACCTCACAGTACCAATGGGATGGGTTGGCTTTTTCCAGCTAAAATATTTTCTGGTTTGAGCGCTACCTAAGCTAGATATCTCTGCTACAGAAGCATACTATTTAAGGTGACACATGCATCATAAATGGATTGAACCTAGAGGTTTTCAGAAGGCAGGCTATCTATTGGCTTGCTATGTGTACATTTGCTGGTACATAGCTCATTCAAATGAGATGCAATTCAAAAGCAAGAGGTTTGGGAAAGTTCCCCTGGTAATATTCCCTGGTCCTGACCTGCTCTTGTCTGAGTTGCTTAGCAGTACTGTGGGCCAACTGGATGTGACATGCTTTAGAAAGAATAATATCCTCCAAGTTCTTTCTCTCCCATTATTCAATACAGGGTCCGGGGTGCCAACTTGAATAAAATATTGGGGGGCCCAGGTAAGCCCCGTCCCACATAATCAATCACACGACATGGAACACATGCACCATTTGAATGGCAGTGCCCATCAACTGGGGAGGGGGCTGGCTCCCTCAAATATTTTATTGGAGGGGCCAAAGGGACCTCAACCCCTAGGAGTTGGCTCCTAAGACAAGGTCTGTCACTTCCAAAGGATGATTCTGCTAAAAATCATAGTGTGGCAGATGCTTGGAGGTATCAGCATTCAACACATTTTTCCTGTGCTAAAGGGGTCCACATCTCTTCAACTTAGGGGGGTTGAATAC